>NC_136072.1:906379470-906994484 GCF_964261635.1 Lissotriton helveticus | reverse complement strand
GCCCTGTGATTGTGGATACCGAGTGACCCATGCCGAATTTAGTGGCCCCTGGGATATTGACTACCCCGAGCTAGATGCGAGTAAAAGCGCACACAGACCAGCTGCACATGAGAAGTAGTTGGCGCCCTGTGAGCTACCGGTGGCCTGCTACTGTGGAATTGAGTTCCTGGAGTTCTTTGTCGCCCTGTCCTGAAGAGACCAGACTTGTTAGAAGGCCGAAACCGCGTCAAAACTTTCCATAAGAAGGAGTCTTTGTTTTGAAATAATTTTGGAAATTGATGCGATTTGACACACTTGTAGATTTAGGTTCTGTGAGGTTTTTGCATTGAACCAGTTGTTTCTGACTACCTCCCAGTGTACCCCCTAGATTGAATAGGAGGGCACTCAGCTTTTGCTGCAATATTGTTTTTTAGGGTGAAGGAGAAAAAGTGTTTTTCATAATTTTTTTGATTTTGTATAAAGTGTATATGTTGCTCATCGTCTGTATTTATTGTATATAGGTGTGTACATAGGTATGTATATTTGTGTATAGTGCATAAAATTGCCTTACACATTTGTTCTGTTTTTTGATAAAAAAAAGAAATGAGATGAGAATATTTCTGTTTGATTACAATAAATAAAATGTGTAATCATGTCCCCTTGTGTTAGTGATGACGTTGATAATGTGTGACTGATTTAGCAGTGGACTTATGCCACAAAAACAATAGGAGAATTTATAGTCACCTATTTGAAAAATAGTATTATATATTTGTTCCTCCTTTCTCCACTTTTTTATGTTTTCAATAAAACAAGATAGAGCAGTAAACCTCTTTACGAATGCCTCATCTACTTACTTATCGTGCCATCATCCCCAAAAAAGACAAGTGCCACATTTAAGGTGATTTTCTCTCCAAAATACCAAAGAGAGCCTCCTCAATTCCCCTCCAATAGGCACTCAATCTGGGACACTCATAAAAGATGTGGAGATCGTTGACTTTAGTAAGGTCGCATCTTGAGCATTTAGGGGTAGAGAGTGGAGCAAACTTTGATATCCTAGCAGGGGTATAATATAACCGATTGATAACAAAAAAGTGATTCTTCTTGAGATTTGCCGGCTTGATGTACTTATATAAAAGCCTCAAAGAAGGTTCATATAGTTCTTCAATATCACTCCAGAGGAACCTCTTTCCATACTGAGTGTTGTGGGTGATACTCCTTCTCGTCTGCCTCCAAGGACTTCTTATATCATTTTGAAATTTCCTTGCTCTTAAGGTTTGCATCTTGAAGGATTGCTCCAGCTCCCAGTCACCATGTATTTTCCTCTTCTCAGCTGCAAACCAAGATACTAATTGCATGTATTTAAATCTCGAAAATCTGAAAAATGATCTCACTGGTTCATATATAAAGGTGGGCCTTCACACGCAACAGGTGATATTATTCCCAACGGCCGCGGGACGCCGACAGCCATCTTTTGCGGAGCCCGTGGGTTCATACGAGCAGCACTTGATCTTCTTTATCGGTAAGGGCACCTTCGCTCTCTGGGCTAATCCCTGGGTTCCCTGGGTTCTTCAAAGTCCCGTGTAACCTTAGGCGACCTCGGTGTCTGACTGGTATATATTTTGCTTTTATATTTAGAATCGCACTCGCAAGAAGTGATATTATTTTCAAACGGCTACGGGACGCCAGCAACCATCATTTGCAGCGCCCGGTCTTAATGCAAGCAGCATGCGGTTTCTCTAACGGTAAGGATATTTGGCTCCTGGATCATAACTTCTTGACTCTTTCAGAGTGTTTACATCTCTCTAGTCCCGGTTGCTGACTGTTACGCACTTTGTTCTTTGTATCTAGCACCACTTCGTGTAAATAGAAGTTTTTATGAAGGGACACTTTAACTAACACGGCTACGGGACGCCAGCAACCATCATTTGCAGCGCCCGGTCTTAATACAAGCAGCATGCGGTTTCTCTAACGGTAAGCATATTTGGCTCCTGGATCATAACTTCTTGACTCTTTCAGAGTGTTTACATCTCTCTAGTCCCGGTTGCTAACTGTTACGCACTTTGTTCTTTGTATCTAGCACCACTTCGTGTAAATAGAAGTTTTTATGAAGGGACACTTTAACTAACACGGCTACGTGACGCCCGAACCATCATTTGTAGCGCCCGCACGCAAGAAAAGCAGCATTTCGCTTTCCCATTGGTAAGGATATTTTGTTATTGGAGAGTTCCTTCAAACCACTTAGATCTTTCCAGCTAACGAGACGTTCCCCGTTTTTGACTGTTTCGTACCCTGTTTTCAATATTTAGATCCATTTCATGTGAATGGGAGTCATATGGAAGCTATAGGAAGGGACACAGCAACTATTGAGCTAGTTGTTGGAGCTTGATTGCAAGCAGCCTACGATACTTTTTAACGGTAAGCATAGCTCAATGACTCTTGCCATATATTCTTTAACTACAATAGCTATCCGATACACGCTGAGTATCCCTTCTTCATATATTGTGAATCATGTGTTTTCACTTAGGAACTGTAACATGAAACTAATAAACAAGTGAAGTGATCAGTTGTAATATACACCAGATACCGTTTACATGAACAAACTTGACTGGCTAGCATCGAATAATTGGTTTGCGATTTTGGGGCACAACTACCTTTACTACCCGTAAGTCTTCTTTAGATTAATTGACACAATACGTAAATCTTTTGTGCATTAATAGAAACATACTCGGTAGTATAACTGATAATTTGCTTCTCCTTCCCCCTTCTGTAATATCTTATGAATGACCAGAATCGAGGGACAGAGAAAGATAAAGAAAGCGTGGTCCCAGTTACATCAATTTTCTTAAGAACCAATACTAGGTAAGTGGACCGGAGTTAAGAGACCTTGGCAATAAACACTATAGATTTTAACTACTAGGTAGCCCCATATCCCATTAACGTAAGGTCTGAATAGTGTAGATATAGGATGCTACAATTTACTCTGCACCTTTAAATACCAACTTGTTAAGGGTCTTATATTCTAGAGTTGGCCTTTCGTATTACCTGAAACACATCTTTACATTCAAAAGTACATGTGTTGATTGGAGACATCAGGTAATAACAGTTACATTAAGTGTACCTTTTCCGCCATATATGACCGTAGTTAATTATACTCTGAATGCATATCTAACCATCTAAATAGATGATGTCATTCTCAGATGTTGGGTAGAGACCACTAGAATAGGTGCACCTCCAGTTCTTGCTATTAATGATTATACTGAATCTCAATCAGCAATTCTCTATACTTGAGAAAAGAAGTTATTATTTCTACTTAATTACAACTGCTCAAATATAGGAATATTAGTTTTGTACCTTGTTTGGCACTATCTAAATTGCTATAACAAGTAGAGAGGGAGTGTCATTAAGGGACCTGTTTAGAATTGGTTGTATTAACTGTTTACTGAATTGTTATAATTGATATGTAATTTTTGAATAAAAATGTCATTGATTTGTTTTTATTAATTTTGGGGGAAAAAACTATGTTTTTCAGACAGAATTTGTGGCTCCTGAAGAAGGCGTCTCTTGCAAACGCCGAAACGCGCGTCGAAAAATATTGATTGCCACTGTTTTATAATTTTTTATTGACTGTATTGTATGAAAATTGTATAATTTGTGTTTTTTTTGTACTTTTTGTCTAAATCTATGTTTATTTAGTGTTTGTTTTTAACATGAATATTTGCATATCTATTAAATGAAACAAAGCCTTTTTATAATTGTTTGCTTTTGTGGTTCCTTTCTGTACCCACCTCCCACATGTCTTGTTAATATTATGCCATGATCTTTACACTTTTTAAATCTAGAAAAAACACTTCCAATACTAGCTCTTAAATCCTCCCATGGGTGAATCCCCTCTGATGTTAGCAGATCTGACCATATAGTAATGCCCGCGCTTCTAATTGGTATTGTAAGACTATCCTTAAAACATAACGGGGTCCCTGGGGATTCCCAGACTAGGGCAAACTCAGAATAATACCCTATCCCCCATCTGCTTCTGACCGTATTCGCAAGACTAAGGGCAGCCTTCAGGACTTTTAATCACACTTTTTTGAAGTACCTTGGTGCCCCAAATTTGTACAAGAAGCCGTTGCCACCATCCGGCCTTGCCATTTCAGCCAAAAGTCTGCCCCAAGATGACTCATCTGGCTTCGTGAGAAACATCTGCATAATTTTTAATTGGAAGGCTACACAGTACCATTTGATATCCGGTAGAGCAAACCTACCTTTAATAAGCCTACGCCCGAGCTTTTTCCAAGCCGGTCTGGCGAATTTTGCTGATGTTCAGTTTTGGAAAATTAAGGAGGATGGTATTAAAGAAGTATGTTAGTTTGGGGATAATAACCATTTTAACTAGGTTAACCCTTCCGTAGATTGTTAAAGGGAGGTTTTTCTACCTAGCTAATAAGCGGTCGACTTCTTTTATGGTCCTATTTAAATTAATCTGTGGGATTTTCCCGATGTCCTTGACAATTATAATACCCAAGTATTTGAAGTCTTGATTTGTTCTACCCCCATTTGTCGATGTTCCAGCACATCACCTCAGTTTTAGAGGTGTTGGGAAGATACTCCGACAAAGATCTGAATTCCTCTAACTGGGTTCAACCGTTGGTAGTGTCACCTCAGGGTTATCAGTATATCGCAGCAAGTCATCCGCGTATTAAGCGACTTTACTCCTATATTGGTAAGATTTGAAAGGTGTAATCAGATAATCTGCTCTTATTGCTTGTGCCAGGGGTTCTATATAGATGTTAAATAGCAGGGGTAAATAGCAGGGGTGAAAGGGGACAACCCTGTCTCGTTCCTCTCAAAATAATAAAGCTAGATGTTAAGATCACGTTCAATAGTATTTTAGCAGAAGCCCCCTGATAACATTTTTCCAGAGTCTGACTAAAGATAGATCCAAAGCCCATCAACCTGAACACTTCCCAAAAATATACCCAGCAAACTCTATCGAACTCCTTGGCCGCATCTAGTGCCACTACGGCCAAGGGTTCAGATCGGGCAGTTGCCAGGTCTATATTACCTATGAGTTGCTGTGTTTGTTCTTGAATAACCTTTTAGGGATAAATCCTTTCTGGTCAGCATTAATAAGCTGTGGAACAATTTTAACCAGCCTCCCTGCTAGAATGCTCATGAAGATCTTATAGTCAGCATTCAGCAGGGAGATCGGTCTGTAAGAGGCGGCCCTTGAGGGATCCTTAGTAAGTTTCAGAATGAGCACTATAGTTGCCTCTTTTCATGGCCTAGGTACCTGGCCTGCTGACTGATAGACCGAGTTGAATAGGATGCCCATATTCTGAACCACCTCCTATTCTTAGAACAAATATGGCTATGTAAAACGCCCCTCAGGTATGCCTTAAAGGCATCCGACACGTAGTCCGTAGACGTTGATCCAATAATTACAGTAAAATAGTCTTGGGATACGAGTTTGAGCTCTCTAGCTATCTCTGTGTCAGCCAACATGGATCTTTAAAGTGTCCATCTAGGACTTTAGTTAACCGGCTCTCTGCTAAGAAAAAAACAACAGGAGCGTGACCTGAAATATGACTAGGCTGAATGACTATTGATGGCTTGTCATCTACAATAGACCTATTAGTCAGAACATGGTCAATTCTTGAAAAGTGTCCGTTTTTCTTACTGTTAAAGGTAAGGCCCTGTATGTTACCCAACCCATCTTTACCCTCCACAGATCAGAAAGCTCCAGATTGTGTATCATATTATTTAGAGCCTGGTGGATCCAAGGCGCCCCTACATAATGCCTCTGATTTGATCTATCCTTTAGGGGGTCAAGAAGCACATCAAAGTCACCCCCGATTAGTATAGGGGAGACTACTTCCATCAGATTCCCTTGTAGCTTAAATAGGTACGTGGGGTCATCGGTGTTAGGACCGTAAAAGGATACACATACTAACTCTGGTCCTCCAAAGTCTAGTTTGGCTATTATCCATCTCCCAGTTTGGTCAACCCCCCTGTTTTATCAAACTGGCCACCCCCTTGCAGTGGACTGTTTGTTCTGAAATACAAAAGTATTTTATCCAAGCCTACCTTGGAAATATGGTGCGACTCTCTGAATGGCTCAAATGGGTCTCTTGAATTATGCGTATCTGGGCTGTGTTTTGCTCTAGATATTTCATCGCTAACCTCTGCCTGCGGGGAAATCTCAGACCGTTGATATTCCACGAAAATAATTTTAGATCAGGAGCTCCCATTGAAGAGGCTCATTTATTGAAAGGGGCCATCTAGGTATAACTATATCTGACAAGAAAAACCCATAGCAGGCTACCTGAGATTGAGAATGTGATAGAGGATTCTTTTTCTTAAAACGTCCCGCTGCTCCCCACCCCGTGTTCCCCTCCCTCTTCCCACCCACCCACGTGTCCCTCCAACCCTCTGGGGAACCCTTGGATGGAGTCATATTACTGGCAAAGATGTTCTTGCTATAAGCTGAGGATCGCCATATACCTGAAAGGCTCAGATGTTATGCTATCCGAGAAGATGGAAGTGATCTCAGATTATGGTATTATGCCTCAAAAATACAAAACATAGTTCTTCCATCTAAGATGTCAAGGGAAATCCCCTGGGTGAATCTACAATTCTGAACGTATTAGGACACGGATTTTGTATAGACAGGAGGATGCAATGAAACTGAAAGCGGTGATACGGCTAGAGCCCTATTAACAAGGGCATTTTAAAGCCTGGCGCAAGCCCACTTTGCATGTCGGCGATAAACATCGCTAATGACATGCAAAGTGGGCGTTCCCACGTCCAACCACATGTAAAATGTGGTTGGAGGTGGGAACACCCTATTACCTAGGCAGGCGTTGGGAGAGGGAGACCAGCGATAAACTCGTTTCTCGCAGGTCTCCCAATGCCTGCTCTGACCAGGTGTTAGGGCATTGATAACATGGGGGAGTGGATCATGATGCTGAATCCACCCCACCATATTATCAAGGAACACATTAGCGCATGAAAACAACGTTTGTTTTCATGCTCTAATGTGCCATATCGCCGACTATCGCCGGATTTCAATTCGCTTACGTGATGCGCATTGATAATTGCGTTATAAAAAGGCGATGAAATCCGGCGATAGCCGGCAATATGGGGATGTGCGTTGTGCGTTTACTAACGCAATTCTTGGTAATATGCCCCAGAGTTTCAGGTTCAACATGGCATAAGTACGAAAAGAAATGGGGTGGTATGCCATATCTTGCAGACAGTAAGAGATTCAAAATAAGGTCACCGGGACCGAGTGTTTCTGAGGCTGAACAGACAGAGTGGTAATTAAAGGGTTGCAATCTCAAAGGAGACTTTTTTTTGCAGTAGAAAGGACAATTGGATTGAAGCTCAGACAATTCTGTGTCTAAAAATAGGGACTGTATTTCACAAATAGTGTCCCACTATCCTGCAGGAGCCAATGGAATCATTGGTACAAAATTATTAAATCCAATTAACGGGGTGTCACAACAAATCACATACAGATATAATGCCCTATCATCCTGCTGATCTAGAGAAGGCCTTAAGTTGTATAACAAGTAAAGTGGTAATCTTGGGACACGACTGACAATGTCAAAGGCATATCAGGGCACCAGGAAAGTATTTCCTAGCCCGTATAAACTCTCCACTGAAGCTAGTTTACAGTTCATTTTTAAAAAAAAATGGATAGAACACTGAGCTTTCCCAGATGTGCGCACCTGTCAACATATTTTTACAAATGATATAGATACACAGAAGGGAACAAGGTAAATGTCATGTTTTGTAAAAGACAATTTCATTCAGGCCAGAGAGAGTGGCAGGACCTATGCCACATTGCAAAGAACAAGGGTAAGGTCCTGGACAAATGAATGTAACTATCTCTCAGGTGTCACAAGATGGTACTGGCTAGACAGTGGTTCCACGATAAGTCCTAATGTTTGAGGACTGACCAAGGGATGGATGTATGTATGCATTTATGTGGCTTTCGTATAGCATTAATTTAGTGTAAAAGGCAGTGGAGGTCAATACAGGCTCAAAGGCCAGCATAAAATGTTGTGATAGGAGAGGTAGCGGGTTATTGAATTGTTGCTGTATTGCTATGTAATGCTCTTTGAAGAGGTGTGTCTGCGACTCTTTCCTTAATTGGAGCAGCATTGAGGCAGTCCTTGCCAATATGGGATTATAGTTCCAGATCCCAGATGCAGAGATGGAAATGGCCTGCTGCCTTGCTTTTTCCTTTTTTTGCACTTCTTTGACTTCTTAGTCTCAAGTCTGATGGTGTCTTGGCTGCTGGTGTGCAAGAGCCACCAGGGAGGTGAGATTGTTTACAAGAAAAGTGGGGTGATGGTCATGATTGCATTGTAAACTATGCAGCTGATTCTGAAGGTGATGGTGGCCTGCAACTGCATTGAGTCCATCAGGATGGGGCAATGTGTTCATATTTATGCTGGCCCTGGAGGAGACTTCTACATTGATATAAATCTTTTGAGATCTGGAGGTGCCCACATGACCAAACTAGTGGTGACTGGAAAGAAAGGAGGAGAACCAACAGAGGACATTGTCAGTGAATCCTATGTGAAACTCCAGGGTGAGGATGAGGATTGGATGGTCAACTGTATCGAAGGCAGCTGGGCGGTCCACCTGTATCAAGACAGATGCCTACTTGATTCATCATTTCCAATGCTTAAGGTAGTAGCCTCCATGCTGCAGCATGATCTGAAGCCAGATTACTAGTCATGCAGGAGATGCTTAGCACTGATATGATCTTGGACTTTACCATGGTATGCTTTTGCTATGATCTTGCTGATGAAGGATAGGTGAGGAGTGGTCCAGTTTTTGGCAAGGTCATCACGGTCTAATGTAGGTTTTTTTTAGGAGTGGGAGGATGTAAACTGTCACGAGAGCTTCTGGGAAGAAGCTATAAGTAAACAAGCATCGACAGTGGTGAGAAGGGCTTCACCAGAGAGAGCTTTGCTGAAGCATGCTGGTAGACATCATCTTCATAGGTAGTGGCTTTGAGGGAGCTGAGTTTGTCAGTCAGATCTGTCAGGGACAGAGCTTTGAAAGATGGCAATTGTGAGATTCGTTGAGAAGGGGTAAACATTAAAGTAGAAGCAGGTTTTGGTGTTGTCAATGAGCTTCCAGATCACGTCTATTTCTCCTTTAATGAAGAAGAGGTTGAAGGTATTGCACTTGTTTGGGGAGTGCCAGACAGGTGGGTCAGACTAGGGGTTTGTTGCTGGGGGATCCTACAATTTTACACCACAAAAGAAACCTCAGCAGCATGCCCACTGGTGGAAGAATAGGGGCAGTGTTAAACCTCAATGTCATGAGGCAATGTATCCCAAGATAAGATGTAAAAAGCATATCAAAATACTTTCAATTAAAAATGGAGCCCCTCAATAAATGAGTTCTGGAGTGGAATTGGTAAATTTAGAATAATTTACAAACATTTAAAGAGTACAACACAGAAATTGTAAGTGCAAATGCATCAAACCATTGCCTTGAAGGCTCTCAGTAATAGAGGAATACAAAGTAATTAGCAAAATCAAGAAATATTCTTAGTCTAAAATGAGCAGCAAACCAGTAAGAAATTGCACAACATCGATAGTAGCATTGAAAAGGTCTCTGGCTCACCCTAAAATTCGAGGTTTTGTATAAAAAATGTTCTCATAGAATATAATAGAAACTACAGAATGGGGGGGCTGACTTAGCCAGCGAAGATGGTGGTCGCTCTTGCCTGAGCTCCTGCAGCTCCACAATTAATTATGTGCCTGAATCTGATAGGAATCGCAGCCCCCCGACACATGGGAGCTTGGTGCAAGGTGGCAGCGCCTAGATGCAGCAGATTGAGGGTTGGAATGCCTGGACACAACATAGCAATGGTGTAACGCAGCAGTGAGTACTGAGTTGGTCGCATCGCGGAGACTGCGCCCGCCTCCAAGCCAACAGATAGTTGTGGAATTTGCCAACTGAAAGTGTGCATGGAGCAGCCCAGACTGACTGGCGGCCACGCCGGACTGCAACAGAGGGCCCTGATTTTCGTACAGACCTAACGAACGGAGGTGCTGTGAGCTGAGTTGTCCTACCCCCGTGAGGCTCCTCGTTGTTGGAATGAGCTGAGGCCGGCTCCAGTCTCCGTGGGCACAGTTGGAGGCTGAGACAGGACTGGGGCTCTCAAATGAGGAGCTTGCCGTCCGCATATCAACACCAGCCCCCCCCCCCCCCGGTGAGTGCTAACCTGTACTCTCTTATGGGAAGGGCCAAAGACCCCTCCACAAAGTAATGAGATGGGCGGCTGTAACAGGCCATGCAGGAAGGAGGGGGTGGAAATTAGGATGGTGCCACGCCTCGGCCAGGATCCAAGACCCTGGACATATAACCCTTACGACCTCAGGGGATGCAAACAAGGACCTGAGGCTCACCTACCCAAGATTGCTTTGCCAAGACCCGCCTCCGGGCCCAGAAGATGGACTGGTACAGAGGCGCACCACTCAGGCCCCTGGTGACCCATCTCTCCTGGCACTACTCCCACGCTATTTGAGGCCAGAATACTTATTTTGGCCTTTGGCACCTCCCTACGCAGTGTTGCAGTGAGGAGAAGAGGACATCACTAGGGTCCAGGACCCAAGCCCCACTTAATCACCAGGCCCACAGCTGATGACCCACTCGTGGTGGAAGCAGGTCACACTCAACCAACTCCTGATGTGAACTAGAGGTGCTTCTGGACACCTGGCCTGGTGGAACGGTAAGCCTGTTGAAAGCCATTAGTGGGAGTGTGCTGTGGGAGCAATGTGCTGTTGTGGCCCCTGACCGCGGGCTCTGCCACGAAGCCAGTATACCACGATCCATTTGAATCAACGTTTGGAGCGTGCTTTAGTGGCTAGGTGCACGATTCAAGCTAGTACTGTACCTGGGGTGTCTCCCTCGCCCCCCTGTGTGTACATCTTCGGCCCTGCCCCACATGGTCACCAGTAATTAATCTAGGGCTAGATGTAGGTAATTGCAATTTACCGACTCTTAAATACCAAATCGGTATTTATGAGTCTGTAAATGCTATGTAGGTAAAAAATTGGTATTTTATACCAATTCGGTAAAATTCGGAATCGGACATTTGGTATTTACCGAATCGGTATTTACCGAATCGGTATTCCCCATTCATTCCTATGGGCCGATTCGGTAAATACGGAATCTTAAGAAGGCAGCCAATCAGGTGCTACCAGCCTCCTTCTCCCTACCAGGAAGTGGCTACACAGGCAGCTGCAACTAATTAGAAGCTTCTGGAGTGGCAGTAGGAGCAGAGAGTCCCTGAGCAGCAGAAAGAGTTTTGTGCGCTTTTAAATCTGAAAATGGCAAGCAGCAAAGACAAAGAGCAGCTAGAGAGGAAGAGGAAACTTAAATTCAGCAGCATGGAGCTGCAGGTCCTTGTTGAGGAGGTGGTGAAGGTGCACCGAAAACTGTTTGGCAGGCAGCCCCTCACTGTGGCTGAATCTGCCAAAAGGAAACTCTGGCTGGACATACTTGACAAAGTGAATGCAGTTGGAGTGACTACCAGAGACATAGAGGACCTGAAAAAGAGTTTCTACGACCTCGGGAGCCTAACAAAAAAAATGGCTGAACAACGCAAGCAGGCAAAGAAAACTGGTGGAGGGAAGAACCCAGCACCCCCCCGCCCCCCTTACTGACCTGGAGGAGATGGTGGCCTCAACCATAGAACCTGACAGCGTCTGCGGACTGGGAGAAGAAGACAGCTCAGCCAGAGCTGCAAGCAGAAAAGGTAAGATGCATGCACAGCAAGCCCCCCGCCCCCCACACCCTCATCCTTCCCTTTACCCTTTGTGGCTAAGTGAACCCCAGTCCAGTACTGCTAGCACTATACAGGAGCAATGCATCATGGGACATGTATCAGGAAATGAAAGACCATGTCATACAGCACAGCAACCAGCAAGTTAGGGAAATGATTGAAGACAGATTGAAGTGTAGGCAACATGTACATTGTTCAAGTGAAAATGATTTAATTGTAGTGTCTGTGAGACAGTAGCACTTAGCTAATGTACACTCATATGTCCACAGGTGACACATCTCGCAGGCGTTCCCAGGAGACTGAAGGCACGGCACCAGAGAGGGATGAGAGTCAGGAGCCAGGTCCAAGTGCACAGAATGTATCACAGGACACAGGTGCACCAAGTAGTCATCCTCCTTCCCAAGACCCAGAAAATGCTCCACAGTTGCAGGCGTCCCCGGAATGCTCACAATCCCCTCTGTTGCTGTCATCCCCAGAAATGCCAGCATCACTGCATGAGACAACAACCAAGCAGGAGGCATGGAGTCATCAACAGGTGACATGGAGGGGGAAGACACACACACCTTGCCTGGGTATGGTAGCTCTGCCCCACTGCAGTCCAGGGCAGAGGTGGCCCGTACTGGCGCAAGACGCCGCAGAGTCCAAGAAAGCAGTGTAGCTGCACGTGTGGAGGGTTCAAGTGTGTTCCGTGGCCTGGAGGGGAGCATGGTAAAAATCCAGAGGATGCAGGGAAAGGTCATCATGTCTTGCCAACACCAAATGAGGAACCTGAACAACAACAAGGAAGACATAGGAAAGGGCATCAGGGAACTAGTAGATGTTAACAAGGAGATGGCCCAAGGGATGCGTGAAATGTCACAATCTGTGCATTTTCTGTGCACCAAACTAGACAATGAATTTGCATCAAGGCGCAGGGAAAAGCAGTGTGCGCATCAACATAATAAAGCCATCAACCGCCTGGCCACAGCCACATCCCTGCTATGCAGGAGAAGCATAAACATGCAGGAGGGACTAACCCAAAACAGTAATGAGGTCACTAGGGGCATAGCCAGGATGACCAGTGCTCTTGAGGTGCTGATAAATGCACAAACAGCACAAACTGCTGCTCTAGATGTGCCAGAGAGTGAAGGGAACACAAGTAGGAGCAGCATGGCAAGCCCCCTTGTCGTAGAGACAAGGAGGAGCAGCAGGTGCAACGCTGAGGCTACAGCCCAAACGACAAGTGAGCACAGCGAGCACGAAACATCTGGCACTGGTAGGCGTGGACGCAAATGAGTATTTTAGTTAATGGGGAAGTGACCCAGGACTCACATCATCGAATGCAAATAATTTGTGTTGCACATTTGTGTTTTAGAAACCTACGTAGTGACACAATTAAACTACATTGGGTGCATACTCCACCTGTCTGTGTCTCTTTACTTACTTAAAAAAAGTTGCGTGTGATCTCTTCCCGTCTGTGTCTGCCATCAGTTGGTGTTGCAACTCCAGCTGTGTGTGGTTCAGGCAGTGCTTGTTCGTCATCATGGTCCTCATAATCAGATAAATCCACTTTGGTGCCCTTCTTAACCGCAAGGTTGTGCAACATTGCACAGGCTGCAATCATCTTGCAGCAGGTGACTGGTGTGTACTGGTGGGACCCTCCACTTGTATGTAGGCACCGGAACCTGCTCTTCCACAAACCAAAGTTGCGCTCCACAATGATCCTGGTAGATTTGTGTGGCCTGTTGTATCTCCTCTGGCTGGTTGTTGAAGGGTTGAGACAGGGTGTAAGGATGAAGGACCGGAGTTCATATGCACTGTCCCCTATTTGTAACAAGAAAAAAACATTACTCACATGCACACAAACACATCCATCTGCAATATGTGTCAAGGGAGTTTCCCGCAGTGTGTTACCTAGCAGTATCCTTCGCCAAATTTCCCCGCTGTCAGGCGTGCGTAGATCCCACTGTTTTGAAAGATGTAAGAGTCGTGGGTACTCCTGGGAAATTTGGCAACTATGTCCGTGATGATGTACTTTGAATCATAGATCACCTGTACATTTATGGTGTGGGTGTACTTCCTGTTCCTATAAATGTACTCTGTGGCAGCAGGTGGACATATTGATATGTGGGTACCATCAATACAGCCAATGATGTTGGGAAAATGCGCCATCTGATAAAAGTCTGTCTTGGTCCTGAGCAGTTCTGCATGCGTTGCAGGGAAGCTGATGTAATAATGCATTCTCTGCAACATGGCGTCTAGAAATTTCTTTAAAAAACGGGACAGGCAGCTCTTGGATACCCCACCTACCGCAGCAACCACACTCTGGTAACTCCCAGATGCAAGCTGGTGTAAGCTGCACATCACCTGCACATGGGGTGGGATGGTGTGTGCCCTTGGGGTTGGGTGGTCCAACAGTGGGTGGAGGTCCCTGATAAGGTCCAGGATGGTTTGGGGGTCTAGCCTGTACCTTTGTAGGATCTCTGGCTTAGTTAGTTGGAATAGGGTGCTCCTCTGCCTGTAGACCTGCTCCTCCCTTCTCCAGACCCTCTCTCCTTCTGCCTGTAGCCGTAGCCGCCTCGCAATCACGTAGAATGCCGCCATTCTGGTGAAACTGTTGCATTTCGTGCCCATTTTTATAGCCTGCACCTGGTTACCACCTGATTTCAATCCATGGTAAATACCGACTCTTAAATACCGAATTTGCTGCAAATTCGGTATTTAAGAGGTTACCTACATCTCAATAGTCATTTTTACCATTTCTTAATTTCCGAATCGGTAAATTTACCGATTCGGAAACTTTACCGATTCGGTGAATTTACCGATTCGGTAAGGTTTCCGAATCGGTAAATTTATCGAATCGGTAAATTTACCGATTCGGACGTTTTTGTGTCCCCTACATCTCAAAAGCCAAATACCGGTCGGTAAAGGCCAAAATTCTGTATTTTCGGCCTTTACCGACCGGTATTTGGTTACCTACATCTAGCCCTTAGACTCTTGGAAGCAGAGGATTCCCTGAAGACATGCCAGTCCGAGGTCCAGACCCTACAGAAAACTGTGGTACTGCTGGTGGCAGAGGATGCAGAGGACTGCTCAAGGAAAAACAGTGTCAGGGTTCTGGGAGTTCCCGAAGGAGCAGAGGGATCTAATGCAGCTGCTTTCATCACCACCTGGATCCGGTCCTGGTTGCCACAGAATGCGGTCTCCTTGTGCTTTATAATGGAGTGCAGTCATTGGTCTCTGAACATGCAGCCCACTCTTGAGTTCCCTTGAGACCCATCATTACCAGTGTACTGAACTTTGCTGATTGGGATGCCATACTGCGAGCCACTTGCGCCCAGGACTCCTTACATTGTGAGGCCACTCGCGTCATGATTTTCCCTGACTACACTTTTAGGGTCTAAAAACACAGTTTAGCAATGTCCCAGAGTATGTGGGGGGCCAAAACCTTGGGTCACACCTTGACCTCTATATTCAAAAGAGATATTGGCCAATATGACTCTGTGGAACTCCGTCAGGAATCCATCTGGGCCTGGAGATTATCTTTGTCCTGGTGGAGCATCTGGAGCACTCCCCCCAATTTGTCCACCATTATTTCGAGATCAAGTGCCAATCTTTCTTCACTTAAGAGAGGACAGGCCGGGACAACCCGCACAAACGCCTCCATCTCCCGGGAGGTCTCTCCCTCTTGATGGTCATATAATGCAATGTAGTAGGTTGCAAAGGCCTAGGCAACACGTTGGTCTCTGAGCATCTGCTCCCCATATGTTGACACAGCCTTTTGCTTCAGGGGCTCTAGAGAGGTTTGTACCACATTCCCTTGGTCCTCCTAAGGAAGAAGGAGGGTTCCTCTACAGTCGCTGTGGCCCTGAGACTCTGCCTCTGTGCTGAGCGGAGCAGGGAACTGGCGAGCAAGAGCCTTCATCTGACCCAAGTGAAGGTCAGTGTGCAAGAGGCAGAGGTGCTGATAAATTGTGCGGACACCTAATCACTATGTCTTGGTAAATGTAGACCTCGCACTAGATGGAGAATAGCAACACCATACCTCCTTGGTACCAGAGCAACAACCTCCACCCTTTGTGTCCACATGCGGGGTACCTTGCGCCCCGTCTCAGGGTCTTAGTGCAGCAGTGTAGTGATGAGGAAGTGCAAATCTTTAAGGCACAGACTTCTAAAATGTCTTTTAACCCTGTTGGAGGATTACGGTAATCCAGATTTCATGGTAAATATGTTTACATCTGGAGTTCCCTTTCCGGTGCTGTGTTCAGAAAATAACTGGGAAGATGTGCACAGTGCAAAATGCCATGAATTATGGGAAACATGCAGGGATCAGACTGTAGACAGCTATTAGCATGGCAATTGCCGATTCTTTATGGGTGAAACTCTGAATGCTGCAGTAATATTTAACCCCGGTATTACAGTACACTGCAGTATCTTTATTTTGGGGCATACCATTACTGTTGCAATGTTCCGGAACTATATATGAGGCTTTATGTAAAAACTAGACTTTTGTTTTTAAACACAAGTTGGTAAAAACTAGACTTATCAGTATGAGGAGACCCTACAAAGAGTACCTCTTGAGCCACCAGGGTACTTGCAATTGTCACCAGCCCCATCTCTCTCACTATCAGCACATCTTTTCTAGCAGATTTAATGTCGCAGTTAAGGCTTGCAAGACTTTTGACTTTCATTGGCCGCCCTTTTACTCACCCCTGTTGGGCATATAATAAACATATTAATGTATTTTGAGTTTTCGAAGCCCCTGTAAATAAAGTTTTTTTTGTGATTTCAGGATTTAGATGTACATTATCTTTATAGAGGAACTTTTGGACTTATTTATTGTATCTATATTGTGCCCTGATGCCAAAAGGAATGTAAGGGTTATTTTCAAACCCAATTAGTGTTGACTGCATCAGTGATTAAACCAGGAGATTTGCAATCCTGCATCAATCTTCTTGAATGCGGACAATTAACCTTACCAATATTTCCCCCTAACTCACTCTGTCTGTCTGTAGGCAATGTTTAATTTGAGCCAGTGGTTGCAGGTGGGGCCCACAGGCACGTTTTTACCTCAACAGGCATTGATCCAGATCAAGACAGGAAAAAAACTACAAAAAAGGGGCTAGGGGGACGAAAAGAAAGATGGAAAAACTGTGACAAAGGGAGAAAGCAGGGATGAAAAAGAACCAGGAAAAGCAATGCTTGAGGAAGAAAGAGCTATGAGATGGAATAAAGACTTTGCATGCTTTGTATTTGGAACGCCTGACATTCCATAGTGCCAGCCGTTGGCTTAAGAGCATGTCTTTGGGCCTTGGCAGCCATTCTTGTGTCTCCCTCGGCGCGGTGAGTATCAGGAATGCCGTGGCATTCCTCTTACAAAAAACAACAAGTGATGGACTGAATGTGGATCAATGTCACACACTCCCCCAGTCAAAAGATCTGGGCCCAAATCCATCGTTTTTTTGCACTCCACACCACCCTGGGTCAGATAATGGCTTTATGCAAATCAGCTCTGACCCTGTTGCCCCATGGGAACAGTCCAGTCCGAACTACAACAGCCATATCTTTCCCAGACCGGAATCAAGCATCCGAGGACCGGACCGGTTTCGAGGTAACACCTCTCTTCAGCCCGGCTAGCTTGACTCCAAGTGGTGTGGAGTGCCTGGGACCCACGTCTGGGCATCCCCAGCGCACTTAGGGCGGCAATTGCAAAAAACAACAAGTGATGGACTGAATGTGGATCAATGTCACACACTCCCCCAGTCAAAAGATCTGGGCCCAAATCCATCGTTTTTTTGCACTCCACACCACCCTGGGTCAGATAATGGCTTTATGCAAATCAGCTCTGACCCTGTTGCCCCATGGGAACAGTCCAGTCCGAACTACAACAGCCATATCTTTCCCAGACCGGAATCAAGCATCCGAGGACCGGACCGGTTTCGAGGTAACACCTCTCTTCAGCCCGGCTAGCTTGACTCCAAGTGGTGTGGAGTGCCTGGGACCCACGTCTGGGCATCCCCAGCGCACTTAGGGCGGCAATTGCAAAAAACAACAAGTGATGGACTGAATGTGGATCAATGTCACACACTCCCCCAGTCAAAAGATCTGGGCCCAAATCCATCGTTTTTTTGCACTCCACACCACCCTGGGTCAGATAATGGCTTTATGCAAATCAGCTCTGACCCTGTTGCCCCATGGGAACAGTCCAGTCCGAACTACAACAGCCATATCTTTCCCAGACCGGAATCAAGCATCCGAGGACCGGACCGGTTTCGAGGTAACACCTCTCTTCAGCCCGGCTAGCTTGACTCCAAGTGGTGTGGAGTGCCTGGGACCCACGTCTGGGCATCCCCAGCGCACTTAGGGCGGCAATTGCAAAAAACAACAAGTGATGGACTGAATGTGGATCAATGTCACACACTCCCCCAGTCAAAAGATCTGGGCCCAAATCCATCGTTTTTTTGCACTCCACACCACCCTGGGTCAGATAATGGCTTTATGCAAATCAGCTCTGACCCTGTTGCCCCATGGGAACAGTCCAGTCCGAACTACAACAGCCATATCTTTCCCAGACCGGAATCAAGCATCCGAGGACCGGACCGGTTTCGAGGTAACACCTCTCTTCAGCCCGGCTAGCTTGACTCCAAGTGGTGTGGAGTGCCTGGGACCCACGTCTGGGCATCCCCAGCGCACTTAGGGCGGCAATTGCAAAAAACAACAAGTGATGGACTGAATGTGGATCAATGTCACACACTCCCCCAGTCAAAAGATCTGGGCCCAAATCCATCGTTTTTTTGCACTCCACACCACCCTGGGTCAGATAATGGCTTTATGCAAATCAGCTCTGACCCTGTTGCCCCATGGGAACAGTCCAGTCCGAACTACAACAGCCATATCTTTCCCAGACCGGAATCAAGCATCCGAGGACCGGACCGGTTTCGAGGTAACACCTCTCTTCAGCCCGGCTAGCTTGACTCCAAGTGGTGTGGAGTGCCTGGGACCCACCTCTGGGCATCCCCAGCGCACTTAGGGCGGCAATTGCAAAAAACAACAAGTGATGGACTGAATGTGGATCAATGTCACACACTCCCCCAGTCAAAAGATCTGGGCCCAAATCCATCGTTTTTTTGCACTCCACACCACCCTGGGTCAGATAATGGCTTTATGCAAATCAGCTCTGACCCTGTTGCCCCATGGGAACAGTCCAGTCCGAACTACAACAGCCATATCTTTCCCAGACCGGAATCAAGCATCCGAGGACCGGACCGGTTTCGAGGTAACACCTCTCTTCAGCCCGGCTAGCTTGACTCCAAGTGGTGTGGAGTGCCTGGGACCCACGTCTGGGCATCCCCAGCGCACTTAGGGCGGCAATTGCAAAAAACAACAAGTGATGGACTGAATGTGGATCAATGTCACACACTCCCCCAGTCAAAAGATTTGGGCCCAAATCCATCGTTTTTTTGCACTCCACACCACCCTGGGTCAGATAATGGCTTTATGCAAATCAGCTCTGACCCTGTTGCCCCATGGGAACAGTCCAGTCCGAACTACAACAGCCATATCTTTCCCAGACCGGAATCAAGCATCCGAGGACCGGACCGGTTTCGAGGTAACACCTCTCTTCAGCCCGGCTAGCTTGACTCCAAGTGGTGTGGAGTGCCTGGGACCCACGTCTGGGCATCCCCAGCGCACTTAGGGCGGCAATTGCAAAAAACAACAAGTGATGGACTGAATGTGGATCAATGTCACACACTCCCCCAGTCAAAAGATCTGGGCCCAAATCCATCGTTTTTTTGCACTCCACACCACCCTGGGTCAGATAATGGCTTTATGCAAATCAGCTCTGACCCTGTTGCCCCATGGGAACAGTCCAGTCCGAACTACAACAGCCATATCTTTCCCAGACCGGAATCAAGCATCCGAGGACCGGACCGGTTTCGAGGTAACACCTCTCTTCAGCCCGGCTAGCTTGACTCCAAGTGGTGTGGAGTGCCTGGGACCCACGTCTGGGCATCCCCAGCGCACTTAGGGCGGCAATTGCAAAAAACAACAAGTGATGGACTGAATGTGGATCAATGTCACACACTCCCCCAGTCAAAAGATCTGGGCCCAAATCCATCGTTTTTTTGCACTCCACACCACCCTGGGTCAGATAATGGCTTTATGCAAATCAGCTCTGACCCTGTTGCCCCATGGGAACAGTCCAGTCCGAACTACAACAGCCATATCTTTCCCAGACCGGAATCAAGCATCCGAGGACCGGACCGGTTTCGAGGTAACACCTCTCTTCAGCCCGGCTAGCTTGACTCCAAGTGGTGTGGAGTGCCTGGGACCCACGTCTGGGCATCCCCAGCGCACTTAGGGCGGCAATTGCAAAAAACAACAAGTGATGGACTGAATGTGGATCAATGTCACACACTCCCCCAGTCAAAAGATCTGGGCCCAAATCCATCGTTTTTTTGCACTCCACTCCACACCACCGCATTCCTCTTAGGCATTCTATCAGGAAGGAGGCAATAGAAACTGGAAGTATTGGTCGTACTTGGGCAAAGTCACTGACTTTGGACTGACTGTGGACCTGGGAAGTGCTATGGGAAGTTAGACTTTGCTTTCTTGACATTGCGTTGGGTTACTTGACGACCCTATCACACAGGCATTTAATTGTTCCCTCTTTGCAAGAATCATTGCTGTGGACCTGGTGAGCAATGCAATTTCACCATTTTGAGCTAGCTCGTTGGTCCTCATATGCGCCTCTTTTCAAACTGGCTTCACAAGTCAAACAGAGGTAGGACTAATTGTTCATCAAGTTGTAGGGAAAGAGACAAAAGAACACAATGCAAGGTTGGTACAACGATTCATTTAGAATCTATGGGATTGATGAATAGAAAGTAACAGAAGACTACACTTCAGAGAAGCTAGGTACAGTGAAAGAGTCATAGGACTATGCCTCAGACTGATGCTTTCATGGCAGCCATCTTGGTTGGGGCAATGTATTGTTAACAATTGCATTTTTGCTTAGATAATTAGTCCACTTTAAGATAGAAAGCAATGTATTGCTAACATTGGCATTTTTGCTTAGATAATTAGTCCATTTTAAGACAGAGAGCATGAGAACACAGGTACTTATTTAAGCCTTATTCTAGTCTGTTCCATAGACTCCTAATTCAGCTAAGGAAGATAGGTACTGCATTCTCAATACCTACAGTAGCATTTCAGCCGTGATCCCCTGCTTATTCACCCTCCTGATATAAGATTAACATAAATACAGAGGATTTAATAGGAAGGTACGAAATCTTTTAATCATAACCATGTCAGGGCCTCATCTAAAACCTGAAGGAAAGAATTCCTATTCAATATTATACCCTCTTAATCGCTCCAAAAATGCCTCCAAAACTTTTTAACATAACCTACTCAGAAGAAACCCAGAAACTCTAATCTTAGACCCCACTTTCAACATAAAAATGTGCGATTATAAACGACATTTTATTCTTTACTTCTAAAATGGCTAAATGGCGAAATACCTTAAATAACTCACTGAATATACAGGATTCAAAAAACATTCCTTATGGCACTAAGATGTTAATAACACCCTCTCGAAAACTGAGAGCAACACTAAAACGGCACGTTTCTCATTCAAGCTGCCAATAAAGACCTGGAACTATTTGACGAATATTTCTCAACTTTAAAAGTGCATGTCCTTAACAGCCCCCCTCAAAAATCCGACCAAACAAGAATTCGCAAGCCATCACCCCACATGGGAATCAACCCGCCGTGATTGAAAACATCATCACGATAGATCCCCAACAGACTAATCAAGCTGTGGCGATATATTAAACAATCACTAATGAGCCCCAACAGTCGAATCAGGCAGCTAGTAATTCTAAAGATAGGAGTAACAGCCCACATCTACTATAGCAACATTATCCACCTCTAACCACAGAGACTCTAGCTCCTATCCAAACCCTAACACTGATCACAACACTCTACTGGGAACAGTTAGTAGGTTGGAATCAACAGTATCTGAACAGGTTAACTGCACTCATATGACCGACACAGGGAAGTGAAAACAGCTTCTAGACACAAAGAAACATGCAAAAAAAAACTAACATTTGTCCCTATTCATCAGAGATATTTAATGCTAGCATTCCAACAGGGGCCCCATACAACCTCCTACCATTACTCAACCTAGAATAGAGTCTGAAAAGATTAGAGCCCTCAACATAATAGGGAATTTGATCATCTCAGTTCGCAATCCAGCAAGACTTACAAAGCCATGCTATCCGATATTTGAGATATGAAGATCCTTCTGTGCTTATCAGAAAAATGGCTTTCAAAAATGGAGGTTCCACAGAAATCCATTGACGAAACACAATTTAAACTTCGATCTACCCCAATTGCTGCGTTCAAACAGAATATTCCGCCCCCGTAAGCAACTCAGTTATCTGACAGACAATGAGATTCAAACCCTTTTGTCATCAGATGAACCAACCCCCACTACTCCCACTAGGATAGGTGAAACAATATTCAAACAGTCCCAACAAATGCTATCAGAACTGCTAAGTCTAACAATAGAAGGCTAAATTTTAGCAACCTAAAAAAAGGGTTATTAATTCCCGCCAAGCTTGTCTCATCAACATCAACGATCAAACCACAAAAAACACATTTGTTGCATACTACTCAACTGTCGGTCAGCAAAAAAAAATGCTGCAGACATAGCCGACCTCATACTAAGCCAAGAAATCGATGTAACTATATTAACCCCTCCCCTGCTGGTGACGGAACCACTCCGTCATCAGCTGCGGTCACGCTGTGCTGATGACGGAGCGGCTCTGTCACGGCCCGCTCGGCACTCCTGCGCGGCACGGATTCCGCGCCTGCGCTGAGCGTTCCATTGAGCGGGCGGGGCCGCGATGGAACCGCTCCGTCATGAGCACAGCGCAACCTCCGCTGGTGACGGAGCGGTTCCGTCACCAGCATGCGCCCACCGCGCGGCCACCCCGCCCCCTTAGCACTGCAGCGGAATAGCCGCCGCAGTGAAGGGGTTAAGAGAAACATGGCTATCTGACTCTTCTTCCCCATGTCAAGATCTATTAGTCCCCCCAAACTACTGTATTATGAGACAGGACAGAAGTGACAAAACGGGAGGAGGCATTGCTTGTATACATAGATCAGACATTACCATCACAAAAATACAATCTGACCCATTAGAGTCATGTGAATATCTGGGCATGTCCTTAAGATCGTCTGATAACCAAAACTGTAAACTACACGGACTCTACCACCCCCCGGGTAAAAAGACCAAGTTCGTAGACCAGATGATAGAAATCATCACTGCAAACTCTAATCTGCAGTCTAATGATATTTTCTTAGGATCACTGACAAAGACAAAAAACCCTGGTTAAATAGTGCCCTAAATGAAGAAGGAAGTTCACTGAGACAGAGTGAAAATGGTGGCAACATCCTTCATCGCCTCACTTAACCCAACTGAGACAGTCCAGGAAAGCCTACAATAAAAGCATTCTAAAGTCAAAAAAAGACTTCTTCAGGAAACTGGATAATGCAATAAACAGAACGCTACAGACAAACCAGGAATAAGACACAAGTATTCACCGAAAATGCTTTGTGAGTAAGACCTGGAAAATCATGTGAAATTCACACGCATAAGCAAGTAGTAAAAACACAACTGGTGATATGAATTTTTTTGTGAATTGGGCCAAGAGTTACCAATGGTTGACCTGAAAGCACTAACATGTGTGTCACCTCTCACTTACTTCCCCCAAGAACTAAACACTTATCCTCTTTGCTGTCTATCCAAACAGCACTAAATGTAGGGCCATACCACCATCCGTTGAGTTTGCACTGAATGCCTTACTATTTCCTCCTTGGGTGTGCTAGTCACAGAGGGCACCATGGTGTTGACTACCATTAAAGTCTTTCTCGAAGTCAAGATGGCACCAGAGACCCATGGAAGCAGCAGGTCAGGGGTTATTGAGCACTAGATGTCAAATCATCCTAGAACCCAGATATCAGCCTAGAGGTATACCAAACTCTACGAGGGTACAAATGCCTACTGCTCATACATGCAGTGACCGATGCATCGCTATAGAGTGCATGCCTCAGACATACCACCAGAGCTTTAGTGGCCCGGGCCTTAATGGTGCTCAGCACCGGTAGTTCTAAACAGCAGGTGCTGAGATGGGTCCATATCAGGCTCTCCATTTTTGCCCTCACCCTCAGGGCAAAAAAATACATCTTAACTCTGCAGCAATACCACCCTTCACTGCCTTTGATGCAACTTCAAAGAGGCATGTTATAGTTCTTTCATAGTCTCACCATTACAAAACTGAAGCATTTTCAATATGCTATAATACGAAGCCATAGTTGTAGCTTATTCATGTTATGCAACTATCACCCATCGGCAAAGCCAATAGTACTGACTTGTTGTAATTGTAATGTTACTTGCTGTATTATATATATGGATGTAACGAAAGAAGTAACAAAATACCAGTCGGGCGGCACACTAAGCAAAGCATAGATATTCGGCTTAGGTGTTTTTAAGCCACGCCCTTAATTACATAGACCACGCCCCTTTGAGAGATCCCTCGGTTTTTTTCATCCCAATTCACATTATAGGTAACAGGCGGCGGTGTGCGAGGTGGCATCAAGGCCTCTGGCTGTCTGCTGGCCCTGGCGGCACCCTGTAAGCCTAGAATCCATGGCCACCGTGACTTTCCCGATTGGCACTGTGATGCCACAATATGGGGTCAATGTGGAAAGTGGAAACGAGCTAGCTAGCCATACGAGGCTTCAAAGTGTTCAAACCATCAATAGCGGAGGTAGGCTTGTGGGCAACCACTGGGCTGGCTTGAAGGAGTTCTTTGCCCATGGAATGAATGCCACACATGTATCAAGACTGCGCTCTTGTGACAGGCCCTACGGTCCGGCGAGCAGGTTGCCATCTGGGCCCAGAGCTGGCTCTGTCTTCATCGTGCTCTACAAGTCTGCATTTCACGCGGGTCGTGCCTCGCCCCAGGCAGCAGCGAGGCGCAGCTTGGCCCGTGGCACGTTTGCTCACAGTCCTTCCTTGCCTCTTCTCTCGTCTGCCCCCACCCTCACTTCACATTACACTGATCGGTCCCTATTTGCCAAACAGGCCATTTTCCTAATGAGGGGAAAATGGAGAGCGCAGGAGGAAGCGGGCAGGCGGCAGCTGGCGTGCGGACGGAGAGCGCCGGCCCTATTACCGTCCTATCACACCGACTGCTGGGTATTAACAGCCTCAATTTAGCCCCCACCCTCCGGAAAGCCCCCTCGCGCCACCCCCCTCCCCAGAACGCTCGGCCTACCTCCCTTTTCTTCTGCAAATTCCCATATCTGGAACATTTTCCAATCAGCAAATTACGGTTCGTGGCAGCCCCCAGCATCCCAGATCATGCATAGCAAATGCACCCTACCTGTGCACGCGCTAAGGGTGGCCCCCTGAGGGACCGGTAGGGGGGAGTGTTCTTAATTGAAAGTTGACAGGGACTGTTAGATGATTCAGGCAGCTGCGGGGGTCTGAAGAGAGGCACGGAGCGTCGGGGGGGATGGGGGAGGCGAGGCTGAAGGGGCGACGAGAAGAAGAAGGAAGCAAGAAGGTGGAGATAAAGGGAAGGTGACGGAGGGAGAGATGGGAAAAGAAGAAGAAAAGCGGGAAATAAAGGAAAGGGCGAGGACGATGGGAATAGGGTGAAGAAGAGGCGCAGGGGACTATAAAAGAAAGGAGAGGACCAGGGTAAGGGAAAGGTATTTCGGAGAAAGGAGGAAATAAAGGAAATGTGAAAGCAAAAAGAAATGTAGAGTCTGGAGAGAGAGAAAGGAAGAAATAAAGGAAAGGTGAAAGCAAAAAGAAAGGTAGAGTCTGGAGAGAAAGAAAGGAAGAAATAAAGTCAAGGTGAAAGCAAAAAGAAAGGTAGAGTCTGGAGAGAGAGAAAGGAAGAAATAAAGGAAAGGTGAAAGCAAAAAGAAAGGTAGAGTCTGGAGAGAGAGAGAGAAAAATATCAATGCCTAATAAAGGAAACGAGAGTATGAATATGGAAGTGTGGTGCAGAGAGGAGGTCTGATGGAGGCTACCGTGGGGGCAGAGGAGGGGCTTTGACAGCTCTGACAAGCCGTATTCCCAACTTCATTCCAGAGATGAGGTGAGTGAAATGAAAGGACAGCTGATGCCCTGGCAGCCCCTCTGCGGCACTCAGACCTGCTCTATCAGCAGCTGTCAGCGAGTTCTGTCAGTCAGAGCCAGGCAGGTGCACGCTGCCCCGCACCGGGCAGTGTCAGCCAGAGCCGGGAGTCAGGTGGACCGTGCGCCCAACAGTGTCTACCGGGGGGGGGGGTGAGGGGGGGCAGGTGGACTCTACCCTACGCAGGACACTGTCAGACTGGACCCGCGACCAGGGGCACCCTGCCCTCCGCTGTAGTTTGCGAACCAGAGCCGGCGGAGCAGGTACATCCTACCTTCCTTGCCAAGGAGCCAGGCGAGCCAGGGCAGTCGCTCCAGCCTGGTCAGGGCATCGCACCTTGACCTCGATACACGCGCTATCTTAAACCATTTCCTCTTTTCCTACTGCCCCTGCAGGATTCTTGCAAAATGTCCCTCCTTTGTTTTTATCGCTCCCAGTGCAGTCCCTGGCGTTATCTCTGCCTCCTCAGTTTTTTTCTGTTTTATTTGTGCTCCCCTTTTATATTTTCCCGCCATGTTCTGCCCCTCCAGATCCCAACACCAAGCTGCGCTTTCCTCACCCAATGGTATTCCTCCTGTGCTACGAGTTCACACTACATTCCGAGGGTGCCAAGCGGACTTCGACAAAGTTTGGAAGCATCTACTTCTAAGCTGTGAGGCCTCCGTGGCCTCCCCCCTTGTGCTCTGAGTTCTCCTGCTCCCCCCACCCCCCTATAAAGCCAGGCTCCCCACCTAGATGTGTCTGTCCTCTCCCTCTCCACAGGCTCCCTTATGTGCTGTCATCCCTCAAAGATTTTACCATAATATTGAATTTTAAATATATTTCTACCAAAATATCATATTTTCCATATGACCAGCACTATATTGTTAATGTTAGCGTATGTATCTTCAAGGCACGTAGATGCGGAGTTACAATTTGTAAATCTCTACCTGGCTAAATATGCGTACCAAGACAATATAGTGGCAGTCGATATTCTGGCTATTAGGGTGATATTAAGTCACTCAATAGTGTGACATACATCCGCCCGCACCTACAGCTCCTGCCTATGCTACGAATTTCCCTTTCATTCACTTGTTTGCTGGAGGGATTCTAAGTTCTTGGCTAACACCACATTTCCTCATAGACGCAAATTGGGTATTTGATGCATCAGGCCCCTTAACTCCTACAGTTATGTTCCCCCATGCCTCCTCCTCCCACCCCATCCTGTGAGTCAGTCTTCTTTGACCCGCTGCAGATATGTGTGGTTTGGTACCCATGCTAAGGCTATGTGGGCAAGTTATCTTCATCTAGTGCTTAGTTTCCGCTAAGATCTTCCTTTCCATGATGTGAATTACTTCTCCATACGCCCATACTCTACAGAGTTCCATGTTACAGGAAAAGGTACATTACTGTACACTGATGTTAACAAGTGTTAGAAGATAGGTAAAAAGAGTGAACAGCACTAGTGTCGAGAACAGGAAGGCTGGAGAGTGCTGACATTGGCAATGAGGTGCGGCTGTTGGAGGCCTAGAGTGAGCCGAGCAGTGGCGTAACCCAAAATGATAGGGCTCCCCTGCAGAATGTGAAGAGTGGCCTCTGACTTTCACATATCTCACAGATATTCATGGACTTTGGGATGAATGGGACCCCACTTAAGGGCAGTCAGACCCCTGAACAGTTGAAGGCCCACTGTGCCGAAAGGGCCTGCATTACAACCCTGGAGCCGAGCTCTGGAAGGCAGAAGCTGTCCTGACTCCCATTACCATCTTCATGTCTCTTCAATCATATTTGAGCACTTAGTCAATATCGGAGAGACACAAGTTCACGCCATTGACCTGTCAGCCAACTACACCCACATGACACTTCGCCATACGCTCCTTACAATGAACATGCATTGCCTGCAGCTTCATTTGCCATGAAAACAGTGACAAAGGGAGAAAACGCAGATGAACAAGCATTGGCAAAGCCACTCTGTCTTGCTGTTTGGTGACACTACCCAACATTTTGGCTTTGCCAGTATTGTTTGTTGATGTGGAACAGTAACTGGGAATCTAGTGAGTGATGGAGGAGCTTAGGCGTGTGCGGGAATAAGTGAAATTACATTTTTTTACAAACTGCTCAGCGAGAGGTGGAGAAAGCAATTCATGAGTTTATAAGGGAGGAAACACAAAGAGCATTGGGGAGATTTGAGCCAGAAGCCGCAAAAAGTCAAAACACATGCCTTCCATGGAATGCAGTGATAGGGTACAAACTATCTACTCTAAAGGATGGTAAACAAGCTACACCCCAGGGGAGGGGCAAACAGAAGAACAGTAAAGAAATACATTGAATTAGAAGCAAGCAGATGGGCCTGAGAGGAAAGTCCACCAATCATATCCAGTGGGCTGATCCAAATCCTACTGTAAGTATTGATATAGTACATAATAGTTGCTTGACAACAGATAAAAGCTGCCTGTGGATGAGATCTAAAAAGAGCCTCCTAAAACAAAGGACAGCAACTTCCTGCCAGGAAGTCAAATCAACTGAAGGACATGGGACTCATAACAAAAACGATCAACTCAGCAAAATCACCTTGGCTCCAGGCGCTGCTCCACTTTGGTATCCGTGTTAAAGATAATGCAAGAAAGCTAAATAAAACCTTTCCATGTCCTCAAGCTTTTCCATTTAAAGCAAGCCCGTAAGCTGGCATTCAAACACCTAGTCCTCTCTCATACAGGCTATGGAAATACACTAATGAGAGCCCTGCTCAAATCTTCCAAGCATTCATCCAAAAAGACTTCAGAGAATTATCCGAGGGCGGCTTGCCATGGACAGCAGCTCGGAGTTTAAAACCACATGCACCATCTACAAGGAAATTCACAAACAGCTACAATGAAATTGACAAAAATTTGCATGAATATTCATAACAAAATCTTCCTCGGAGTAGCCGTGCGCTATAGAAGCACCCCCCTATAACATAACATAACATAACATAACATAACATAACATAACATAACATAACATAACATAGCAAGGGGATATTTAGTTGCAAGCTCTGCTCAAGCTGGACTGTCCCTGTTTCAGAAAGTCACCCATCCTCAGTTATACTCATGCTGTGCACCAAGGGGTTGGAATGCTACCCTGGCACATATTCGAAAGTTCACAACAATCTTTGCCTTTAAATGGGACCTTAAACAGAATTTCCTGAAAGAGTTTTGTATTCTGGACTCACATATGGTACATGGTTTCCCCAAACCTGCACTACAAAGACAACACAATCTCCATGAAGACTTACATTCTGGTTTTATGATCTTTGTTAATTGTTCTTCGCCCATGCTGTAAATATCTCTACCCTGTAACCAAGGTCTTGACACACTAAATAAAGAACCCAATAAAATACATAAATACCTCCTGCAAGAGAGAGATAAAGAGGCAGGGGATGTACTGCGCTGGAAGAAAGAGGCAAGAGGTGGAATTAAGAATGTGTACCTTGCTATTTGACTTTCCTGGCTTTAGCAGCATTGGCCGTACCTAAGAAAATATCGGGTCCCTTGCATTCACTCTATATTATTTTTTTGCAAATTAAGCACAGTGTTTGGGCCATTGTTGTGCGTGCTCTTCCCATGTTCGGACAGAGATTTTGTCCATTTATCGATACAGGCGTACACTTTTCAGACTCTTGAGTTATATTCTTACTGCTTTAAGATGTAATGAATTCAGGTCATATGACGTGGTAAATTGCAATACTTGTGCTATACTTTAGCATCCTTGTACTAAATTTCAGTGTGTCTACAGTACTTGCTGGAAGTTCTACTCGCTTTTATTAAATCGCTTCCTCCCAATGACAAAACACTGCTTAAAGAGAGGAATTAGGAGTCCACACCTACTCGTTCGCGTGATCATTGCCGTTCGCTGTTCTGTCACTCATGCTCAGAGCATCAAAGACAATATTTAATACAGAAACCTCAGTCTGCTCTTGATCACTGAGGCCTGGCTCTCTTCTAGCAGTGCCAGTCTCCTACCTACAATAGTCCCCTCAGGTTATGGCATGGTCAGGGCAGATGGAGCATGAATGTCTCCTGGAGGAAAAGCAGCTGGGTTTCAATCTAGGCATCTGTATGTCTACCAATGGATAAGATAGCAACACCAAAGCAACACCTGACTTTCAAAATTCAGTCTTACTTTAATTACTGCATCAATTAAAGCCGGTGTACAGACTACATGGATAAGATAGGTATTCCCTCAATAATTTTTCAGATACGTTACACTTGAAGGAATTTCCTCTTGTATGCTGGTCCTTGGAGACCTCTGTCTCCATGTGGGTTCTAACTGTGATTCTCTAGCACACAATCTAAAAAAATACATGCTACCTAAAGGACTTCAGCAGCTGATGTGTGCCGCATGTAGTGATAAGTTGCAAAGGCACCCTACCCATTGCAAAAAAATGTGAAACCAGTAGTGTGGCCTGCTCACTTAAGGCTCTCAATTCTGGTGATGTTACCATCTCCAACCAGGTTAATCAAGTTAAACAGAAAGGTGTTTAACAGAAAGGTGGCAATGGCACTCACAACCAGGCTAGTGGGTATCCCCTCAGACACTAACATCTGAGGTATACCATATATCAGGATAGTCTAGTTCCCAAGCAATAAAAATAAATGCATTCCCATAATGTGAGAGACTAAGGAAGTAAAAGAGGACTTTTAGCGACAAGAAACTCAAGGTTAAAATAACAACCCAGAGCTGGAAACTGTTCTTCTAACCAGGGAGACAGATGATTAGTTGCAGCTGAGATTGCAAAGATGGGCACAGGCCAGTTTTGAATGTACCACTAGGAGAGTGGTCTACTGAGTAATATATTTTGAACATAGCTCATCTTCTTGCCAATGATCTGAGCACAAGATAATATCTGGCCCTTTGAAATCAGTAGCTAGTCTTTGTCTAGACATCTGGAGAGACAAAGCAATGCGTTACCAGGAACAGGACCATAGAATATCCTCTTACTGTTGGGAACATGAAAAGGACTAAAGAAACACCAGCTGACGTGATCTGCTATTGAAAATGTGGATGCTTTACTGCCCAATGTGGAGTGGAGCTGGCCATGAAGACTGATATCTATATGTCCTGGGTGCCAGTTGGCCAGAACAGAAAAATCTAAGACATTCCAGGAATGCAAGTATGGTGGGCCCTCATCGGCCTGAGACACCTTTTAATAGCCCTCAGTGCGTTCTCTCTATGACTTTGTACCTGTAGGATTCCGTTTCGAGTGAGACACAAGTTTTCTTGTTTTTCCACTTAGCTCTTAGCCTTTGGACAGTGTCTTAATTACTGATGGTGGTTACTTTGATTTTGGATGCATAACCTATCTGTCTCCTCCTTACAGTTCGAAGCAATGCCAATTTAAAAGACTGAGCCCTAACCCTCAATTCCATATCCTCATCTGCTACTAGGAACAATGGGTTTGTTGGGTACCCTGGGTCTTTTGGATTACCTAGCGCCTGAATAATCCTAATGAGCAGCTGATTATGGAATACAGGCCTCAGAACAATAGTGTCCCCTCGCAGTACCCACATGGCCTATTCTGTGTGGTACTCGAATGCCAGTCCTAACCATTTGATTGACCATCAGACCAAGCAGCAACCCAAATACTGGACATTAGTCTTTGATTTTTAAACCTTGCTGCTTAGCACCATAAATCATAACATTTCTGTGTGTCATGTTCAGGGTTATTATGGGTGGTTTCGATGATTGTGACATTCTTTGGCAGATTTTCAGCAATCTGGGCTCAAATCCTGTGAGTTGTCTTCATTTTTGTCAAGGCTACTGAGAACCTAGTAAAAATTAAAACTATATATCATGTGAGGATTTGGGTGCATTATATGGTATTGCTGTTCAGCCTTACCATGTAATACACTCGCAAAAACTGTCTTGGGTCCAGTCAGGCTCATTTGTAAACCTTAAGCTCATCCCTGGGTAACTTTGGCTTTGAACAGCAAGGCTTAAACAAAGGAGCTAGTGTAAAGCATTTAACACTACCAAGCAAAGAAATTAGAAAGCCACATGAATAAACAAAAGTTTGTAAGAGTTGAGTTAAGCTACTCCAGCCCAACTTGGGTGACCAGATCAACAGATAGAAGGTCTGGAGGGCCAATAAGGAGAATTTAGACAGTTAACTTGCCACCAAATCATTTTCCAGTAAAGTTCAAAACTTTACAGCACAACCACCATAGACTTGAATGGAGTGGTCCTGATGCTGTGGATGCAGGAGATGGAAGATGCTCAAGGATGCTCTGGGTGCTGTGCGGTCGATGGGGGTGTCTTTGCAGCTATTCCTTAGTCCATGGGTGAGGTGGGGGAAATCTGGACACAGAGGTCATGATCCCGCAAAGTCCTCTTTGAGACAGTAGAAGACCAGCTGTGACTGGTCTACTGGTCTTTGTCCACAGCAGTCCAAGCAATAGCCTCTGGTGGAGACTGGTGTCCATCTTGGAAGAACTAAATTAATTCAGATGACACTCCCGGGTCTGGTTGTCTCTGGAGGAATTTATGGCTGTAGAGGATCAGTCTTTTGGGCCGCTCAGCAATAGTCACTAGTAATTCATCCATTGTGGATACTTACTTGCCGAGTTGGGCTACTTCAGCTTTGTTGGCCCTGGTGCTGGTTCCAGGGGTCAGCCAACTGACCCTTGGAGTCATTTCTTTGGTTTGGGGCTAGGAACAAACTTTTCCCCGATCCAGGAGTCACAGACACAGTCCTCTCTTTGCTAGCCAAAGGTGTGGCAGGTGCAGTCCAGCAGATGGTGCAACCTCTCTTTGCGAAGTCCAGGGGAAAGCCGGGCAGTCTTTATTCAGTCCTTTCTCCAGTTTTGACAGGATCTGAGGTTCAGGGTGCCAGGGGTGCCATATTTATTCCCAGAAAGTGTCCTGGGGGGATGATGTGGTCATTAGCCAATAGGCTACCAGGGCCCCAACTTCTTGGTGCTTATTTTCTGCCTATATGAGGCATCTAGCAATGCCAGAGTGCACTATTCTGCTCACTCTCAAGATGTATGAATCCTTTCTTGGATATCAGGAACTTGGTAGCCCACCATAGAGGTATGGCTACCTGTGGGCTACATGGCTAATGGAAAACAGATGAACAGAACAGAGCATGGGTCTCCCCTCTCTGTTCTGGCCACTGATCTGCCCACCTGAACAAATGGCAAACCCTCAAAATTATGTTTGCCATTTGCCCATCAAATGTGGCTTCACATTTGAAGCTCTCCTTTTGGGCTAACACCCTGAGTGGCTTCCAGTGAAGGGGAGGTAACGCCTCACCCTGTAGCAGGCTGCTATTGTTTCTAAGTCTAGGAGTCATGCACATTACTCGCCAAGAGGGCAGAGAGCTGGGTTGGTGGTCAGTGACCAGGTGAGGCCACTGGACAAACTGGGTTACAGAGGGGCAACTTTCTAAAAGTTGCATTTCTTTAACAGTGAAATTAAATTTGACTTGGACATCAAGTCAGGCTTAATGCCAAGATTATTTTGATACCTTACGGTACCGATCTCAGTAGTTCCACTAACTGTGTTAGCCATTAGAGTTACTAGATCTCCCACAGGAAAACAACAATTTGGAAGTGTTCCTGTCAGGACATAATTATAAAATGCATGTCCTAATTAAAGATATACAGCTGCATGCCTTGGGGCTTAATAGGCTTCCTAAGGGGAGACTTACATATATTATTAAGGGAAGTGGGGGATTTGACATTAGTTTGCATGGCAAATTCGAACTAGCAGTGTTACCACTACCCTTGCAGTCAGCAGTGGCAGACTTGGAGGCATTTTGTACTTGGTCACACACAGGATGGCACGATCAGTACTGCAGCCCTGGGTGGGAACTCTGCCTTACATGCCCTGGGTACCATATACTAGAGACTTATAAGTCTGTTTTTGCCAATTGGGGACAGCCAATTCGACATAAACTTTGTAAGGGGTTACAACACTGGTACTGAGGTATGATTAGTAGGTCTCAGTGCACTATTAGAGTAAAAAAAACACCAGCATCAGTCCAAAAATGTAGGGGCGAACATGCAAAAGTGACATTTCCTTACATAGCAGAAAAGAAGAAAATGCGAATATATGCTACCATAATTGATTCATCTATAGAATTCTGTCTGGGACATGCTTTAGAACACATTTTTCCACACGGCAGGGCTAATGCTGATCTCTACTTAGCTAACAAACCAAGGCCAGAAAACACTTATCTGACTTCAGAGCATTGTTGATATACGCCATGAATGCCAGATTTGGAGATTTCTCCACATGTTTTGAGATCGTTTTGTGCATTTCTTGAAAAATGTTCAACCATAAATAAGTTATTGGTGGACGTACACAGGACATATGAATACAATCTGCAGTATTGTGTCTACATCTGAGACATTGAGGTTCCTCCTCCAGATCAATAGCCCTCGGACCAGGCAGACTATGATACACTTGATTCAAAAACTTATAATGAATTAGTCTGTGTCAGCTATTAAATTCTATGCTTTTCGTTTGTTGACAACAGTAGGCCCACATTGATTCATCAATGTATTCCCCAAAGACATTTTCCCAATAGGTCTTTGTAGTTATGTCCACTGGTTTTGTTGCTTTCTCCACCATCATCATGTACATGTATGTTGCAAAACCAATTGGATTGTTTGTGGTGATGATGTATCCAATTGTTTTTAGAGGGGATGGTTCATTGGGCATGTCAGTGACTATTGATTTCATGGCATGTCTTATCTAAAATATATAAAGACATCTTAAGGAGTTTCCCTTCCATTTTCTTTAGCTTGCTCTAGTGAAATAAATGCTTCTGCCTGATATAGATCTCACACCCTTACCAGGCCTCTATTTCTCAATTGCTGTTTGGCTTTAGGTTTCATAGTGATTGTAAGCATCAGGTAGTCCAGAAGCAGAAGGAGAGGGGAATATAGCTTATTCATGCCCACCTGGACAAGGTACACTCTACCTAATTTGAAGTACGGACTTGTATATGCGAGCGCTGTGTGGCAGACGCGCTTTGTAATTTTAAAAATACCCGTTTTTGTATTTCGGTTATTTAATTTCATTCTCCCCTGCTTTTATTGCGGCGCACCTTCCCCTCTTACTTGCATATAATTGTAACTTCACCGCTGTTATAGCGGGTCCGGTTCTGGGGGTCTTGGTTTACTGTAGTTGGCCGCCATCTTGGGAGGGGTGGTGACGCTTTAACGCGCCACCTGGGGCGGTCTAGCTGTGCTGACCACACGTGACAGCCCTACTTAAGGCGGTTCGATCCCGGGCTCGGCCTGGACAAGGTACACTCTACCTAATTTGCAGTACGGACTTGTATATGCGAGCGCTGTGTGGCAGACGCGCTTTGTAATTTTAAAAATACCAGTTTTTGTATTTCGGTTATTTAATTTCATTCTCCCCTGCTTTTATTGCGGCGCACCTTCCCCTCTTACTTGCATATAATTGTAACTTCACCGCTGTTATAGCGGGTCCGGTTCTGGGGGTCTTGGATTACTGTAGCTGGCCGCCATCTTGGGAGGGGTGGTGACGCTTCAACGCGCCACCTGGGGCGGTCTAGCTGTGCTGACCACACGTGACAGCCATTCTTAAGGCGGTTCGATCCCGGGCTCGGCCTGGACAAGGTACACTCTACCTAATTTGCAGTACGGACTTGTATATGCGAGCGCTGTGTGGCAGACGCGCTTTGTAATTTTAAAAATACCCGTTTTTGTATTTCGGTTATTTAATGTCATTCTCCCCTGCTTTTATTGCGGCGCACCTTCCCCTCTTACTTGCATATAATTGTAACTTCACCGCTGTTATACCGGGTCCGGTTTCTGGGGGTCTTGGATTACTGTAGTTGGCCGCCATCTTGGGAGGGGTGGTGACGCTTTAACGCACCACCTGGGGCGGTCTAGCTGTGCTGACCACACGTGACAGCCCTACTTAAGCCAGTTCTCGGAGCGCAGCGGTATCGCGCAGCGGGCGCGCCTTCGCTGCGCCTGAGTCGTGCCAGAGTCCTGCCTGTCCGCGCCAGACCGGGTCGAGGGACTAACATGGCTGCTATGCCTTTGTCAGCAGTTCTTGTGGCACCCCCTGCAACCTTATCGTACACCGGTGAGACTTTGAAATCCCTACGTCTTCCGTTACTTTTAGATTGCACCATATGCTCTTTACCGACCCATAAATTCAAATGTGCAGGCTGTGAGTTTCACACAGGTAAAATGTCTACCTGTAAGGCCATGAATCAGGTCCGAACGCGAGGAAGAAGGAGGATAAAAAAAGCTTCTCCTACACATTCTATTCTCCAGTTTTGGAGTATCAATTGTAGGTCCCTCCCAAAACATAAATTAAATATTTTTGACTTCCTGGTTTTTGAGCAGCCAGATGCCCTGTTTCTTACAGAGACCTGGCTCCACGAAAGTTCTGGTCCGGATATTGCCATCGCAGTCCCTAACAACTATGTCATACTGAGACAAGACAGAGATTCTGGAAAGGGAGGGGGCATTGCTGTAATTTTCAAATCTTGTTATTTTTGCAAACTTGAGGCCTTTCCCTTGTCTGGATGTGAGGCGGCACTTTTTAAACTCGCAATTAATCCCCAATTTACTTTATCTGGTCTCTTGATTTATTGCCCTCCCGGCTATGCTCATGCTTGGACATCCTCGCTTGCCGACTCTTTAGCCCCTCTACTTCTTAGGGCAGCAAATTTTACAGTTCTTGGAGACCTAAATTTGCATCTAGAAGACCCCTCATGTGCCATTAGGAAGAGTTTTCTAACCGATTTAGAGGTTCTGAACCTTACGGTGTGCAACTCTGGCCCTACTCACTCTGCTGGGCATCAACTGGACCCTATTCTTTCCAACCTCCCTTTTGATTGCTCTCAGAGTGCTCGCCCTCTGGAGTGGTCTGACCACTTTGCAGTCCATTTTGCTCTATCTGACATTAAGCAACTTATTGTAAACAGACAGGGCAAGGGCGAATTAATTCATAGGTGGGGCAAACTTGATATCCTGAAGTTCAATCAATACCTTTTCGACACTCGCCCTCTGAATGGTGACTCCCCACTCAGGGAATTGAATACGGCTATATCATCTTGGCTCACTAATGCTGTAAATTGCATGCTTCCTCCTACCCCGATACTTTCTAAATCTCATCGTTGCCCGGCACCTTGGTTCTCGGCCGACTTAAAGGCCTTGAGAACCAATTGCAAGGCTTTGGAAAGGAAATGGAGGCGCACCTATTCGGCTTCTCGGAAGATCGCTTATAAAGAAGCCTTGAAGGGATATCATTCCAAATGCAAAGCCATGAGAGCTGAGCACACTGTAACCACAGTGACACAGGCTCAGAACTGCCCCCGCACTCTTTTTGCGGTTGTTAAAAAACTGACTGGAGCGGATACTATCCCGACTCCCCCGGTTCTGGAGGAAGCTCAGTGCAATTCCATTGCGGAATTCTTCATCACCAAAGTTGAGCGCATTTATAACTCTATGAGCGCCCCCATGACAGGAAATCAACATCAACCGGGACTAACGGTCGTGGACGTACTCCCGTCTCCAAAGGTAGTGGTAACAAACTGGCAACTGTTTGATGACACCTCGTTTCTTTCTTGCCTGAATAGTGTAAGATCAGGCTCGCCTCGTGATCCGGTACCTGCAAAGATCTTAAAGCTGCTGGATCTTGAATGCCGGCGAATTATCATGAGACTCTTGAACGCCTCTTTAATTGAGTCTCATGTGCTACAGGACTGGAAGCACGCGATGGTGGTCCCTCTTCTGAAAAAGGCTGGTGCGGACATGTCAAACCTTGCTAATTTCAGACCTATATCCTTGTTGCCTATTCTATCTAAAGTGTTGGAGAGGCATGTGAACTTGCAACTTACCCATCGCGTAGAAAATGAAGGCTTTCTACATCCCTCTCAGTCCGGCTTTCGTGCTCACCATTCGACCGAGACTGCACTATTGGGGGTTACGGAGAGGTTACGGCATGGTATCGATAGCGGTGAAACTTCTGCTCTCATCCTTTTGGATTTGAGCGCAGCGTTCGATACCGTTTCTCATTCCATCTTATTGAACTCTCTCCGGTCCCTGGGAATAGATGGCCCTGCACTGGCCTGGTTTGCCTCCTTTTTAAGTGAGCTCACTTTCCAGGTCTTTTCTGTGAAAGCTGCATCTGCGATTTGTCCCTCGGCGTATGGCGTCCCTCAGGGGTCCATTCTCGGCCCTCTACTATTTAATATTTACATCAAACCTCTCGCTTCCATCGCGGAGGATGCTGGGCTGACTATTTTTTCATACGCCGATGACACGCAAATTGTCTTTTCCCTCTCCAGCACTTAAGCCAACAATGTGTCTGGTCTGAAAACTGGATTGTCACTTGTGGCTGAGTGGATGCAGAGGCATCTTCTCAAGCTAAACGGTGACAAGACCGAGATCGTTATTTTGGGGAAACACAAAGATCTCTGGGGCCCACAGCACTGACCTTGTGCTATGGGTCCCCTCCCTCAACCGGTCTCGGTGGTACGCAACCTTGGATTCCTCATAGATGACAAGCTCTCTATGAGGCAACAGGCTACCAAGGTGGCTGCCATCTGTTTTACTAGCCTGAGATGGCTCCAGAAAATTCTTTGGATGTTACCTCATGCCACCAGGAGAACCGTTGTCCAGGCGTTAGTAACATCTCGCCTGGACTATGGTAACGTCCTCTACCTTGGTGCCGATGTTGCGACCATTAATAAATTACAGGTCGTGCAAAACTCATCGGCCCGACTTTTATGTAATATCCCGAGGAGAGCCTCGGCCACCCAGGCCCTTCGAGATCTACATTGGCTAAAGGTATCGAGCCGCATCAAATTTAAAGCCTTATGCTACCTTTTTAAAATTAGGCAGGGCTCAGCCCCATCGTATCTTCAGAGTCTTGTTCAATCATACAGGCCTAGCCGTATATTGAGATCTTCGGCTAATTGTGATTTTGTCATTCCTAGATTCAAACTTGTGAAGATGGGGGGAAGATCTTTCTCCCATCTAGGCCCCAAATCCTGGAATGCTCTGCCTGTTGCTCTGAAAACTGAGACTAACATGCTCTGCTTCCGCAAAAAACTGAAAACTTTACTTTTTTAATTGCTTTCTGCTGTCCTTACTGCCATTAATGTTGTAGTGTTGTCCATTTTTTCTACTCTAGTCTATCCCCTGCGCCGGGAAACCCACTGCGGGTAGCTGTTGCGCATTATAAGTTTTAAATAAATAAATAAATAAATGCTAGTTTCTACCAAGCATAGCTTGAGATGTCCGCTGACTAGCTTGTATTAGGGGCGTACCTTGTCTTAGCGTAACCAGACCTTTAACGTAACCCTTCATTTCCTTGCTGTTGAAAAGCAAAAAAGGACAAATGTGTGGACACGCAATAATGCTTATGAAAGCGGTTGCATAGTCAACAAGCCCCTCTATAAAACGTCAATGAAAATAGGCCAGTACTGGCAAACCTGGGGGAACCTTTTATCATATTATTTACCATTGCCCTTTTATTAGAACCTACTGACAGAAGGTATACAGAATTTTAGCGGATGTTCTGCAAGCGCCTACTATTCAGGCCCTAAGGCGCATCATTGAGGGTCAGGGAGGGCTGGGTAGACTCTATGGGGCAGAAGTCCCTGGCGGTCCTTGGATTTCTGGTAGCCAAGAGAGACATTGCACTTTTCTTCAGATGTGATGAGACGCTTTCCTGAAGGTCCGGACAAGAGGCATGGACTACTATGCAAGTGCAGAAAGTGCGAACCAATGAATGGGGAGGGTGTGTGAAAAAGCCTCAAAAGATTTTGGGCCCCTGGCAATCCAGACGTACAAACTTGTGAGATTCTTGTTGAGAAGGCTGCCCAATATATATGCATTGTCCTCCCTATGCGGTTGGTATGGTGATGGTTACTGTTTTTTTATGACACTGTTGTTTTGTTGTGCATTGTTGTACTGTTTTTATGTACAAAACAATAAGCAGAGGCATATATAAAAAAAAGAAAATGGGCCAGTATTCAATAACTCCCGCTCACAACGCACCACAATGAAACCTCTTTGAATTCTAAAATAGCTTTTGCCCTTAAGAAGCGACTGCATAATTCAATAGCCACAAAACATCTGTTTGCTGACCTGACCTGTGTGCTTGTGAAAATACATTTACTGGAATTTCGTATTTGTATGTACCATCCGAACATAAGAAAATGTGATCCATCTCACACAAAGTGAAATAAACAGGTATAAAAATTATACAAATATTGAGCAATTAATTTTTTGAACAGACCTGTACCTGTCTTCTAAAATTTGCAGTGATCGGAAAGTGACACTGCAATATGAGATAAATTATTGCAAGTGAAATCGTGAGCCACCCCCTCTCTTCCTTGTTTGTCCAGAGTTATGGGTTTCACTCAATGGCCGGTGCTGAAGGAAAGCAGTAGCTTCTTTGTGCCTTAGGCGCCTACTTAGAGAAGTCTTGCTAAGACCAGGGTAGTTACTTCCGGCTGTTACCATGGCACACAGTGGGTGGCTCCCCAGAAGCCTTGTAGAGGCCACGGAAGAGGTTAATCAAACTTCACTCACCGGGTATCAAGTGCTCACAAATTGTACAGAGGTCGAGAACAAATCAACTAAATGCTCAAAATAAAGACTTATGATACTGAACAATGCTTCACAGGATTGAATGTCGAAGTTTAACAGTCACTACACACTACTTGGCCAAAATATCAATAAGTGCTGCAATTAGACCAAATAGATATGTGCTGTATAATTAGGGTCTGTCTGCTGTCCGTTGATTTGGGCACATGTCCATTGTCCATAGGCAATTCTGTACTGGACAGCATTTGTCAATGGTGGCTACGGATGGATCATACGCCCTCCCTTGGTTCTGGCCAATTGTTAAAATGTAGTTCTCTCTCATTGTGAAAATTCTTCTTTCTATTTCTTCCTTATATTGTTTCTTTCTTTCTCTCCCCCTTTCTCTCTTTTTTCGTTCTTTCCTTCTCTCTTGTATTCCCTTTCTTTTTTTTGCTCTTTTCTTTCTTGTTTGCTTTTCTTTCTCTTTTTCTTTCTCTTTTCTTTCCTTTTTTTTCGTTCATCTTTTTCCTTTTGCTCTTTCTTTGTCCTTTTCTCATTTACTCTCTTTTTGGTCTCCTTCTGTATCTCTATTTCTCTTTTGTTCACTTTTGTCTATTCCTTGCCTCCTTTAAAAAAAAATATTTTCTTCTCTCTTCCCTTGCCAGGGGCGTTGAACGGCAACATAACGCAAATACATACCTGTTGTGCTTGTTCTCTGAAGTAGGAATGCTTGTTGGGTCAAAACAGGAGCAAAAATAAGTCTGATTGACAGCACTGTATTGTGCACTGATTGCAACCCTCCCCGTCCTCCTAAACTAATGGTAGGATAACCTAGTGGGTAGTGCTTCACTGACCTGTGTATCACTAGCAGATCCCATATTTGAATATATCTAGGTTAAACATGTTTTATTTATCTAAACTTCTTTTGTGACCAGATGCAGGATTTGTCTGTCTAGAATGGTGGCTGGTAGTTCTTGGTTTCAGGGTATTTACTTTTAATTGTGACCTCTTTTCACAGAAACATTTTGATAAATATGGTCCGTGCAATTGCTGATGATTAAGTCTGTTGTACTTTAAACTTTGTAGGCAGATAAGTGCTATGAGGTGAGACTCTGCATGAGCTACCCGCATCAGAAGTGAGTGGGAATGTTTGATGTAGACAGTTCAGCTGCTGTGGCAGTGGAAGTCCATCCTTCCCTTTGACCCGAAGCAGTGTTGCATGGTTGTAAATCTCCAGACTGGAATGCAGCTTCTTCCCACCACTAGTACATTTTAAGGGGAAAGTATGACTTTGAACTTCTTAAAACAGAACTGCAGATCCAGGTTAATTTGAAACATTCCATACATTTTATGCAGATTGAGCAAATGTTTTGTATATTAACTTGCAGGATTAACAATAGTTTTTAGATCAAACACCAATTTTGCATGGCCAGATGGCAGAGGAGGGCATGCTTGAATCTATAGAATGGATGGGTTCTTACATAGACATTCAGTAGATACTAATGGTCATTAACTCCAAGCTATCAATGAATGTCCAAGAGGACAAACTATCAAGATCAAGCTTTGTAATTATAAAAACTCTGCGATGCATCTTCCTAAACCTGTGAATTTCACAAAAGGTTCAGGCTACCATCTCTCTTGTTATGTCCAAACTCAATTACACTAATAGCCTCTACCACGGATCACCTTTAACAACTATGAAAAGACTACGATGGATTTAGAACTCTGCTGTCAGACTAATCTTACATGTAAAGCAACAAGCCCACATCGCCCTAATTGAAAAACCCTACATTGGTTGCCGATTGCCAAAAGATCCACATTCAAGCTGCTTTATATCCCCTACAAAGTGATACATAGAACTGGACCGCTCTTCATCAGTAATAAAATCACAAAACATTCACCAAAGGAACCTCAGCCCTAGAGTGGCACCTCACCTCAAAATCCCAACATGCAAGAAACAAACCATGGGTGACACATCCTTCTCTGTTCAAGCAGACAAACTATGGAACTCTTTACCCCCAAACATAAGATCCACGGATAACCACCTTATCTTCAGAAGACTACTCAACAATTGGCTCTTTCCCACATAACCACCATACTTATAAGCATTTATTTGGACTATAGATGTGTACCTACATATGGGTTTTGCTTTGTATAGACGTGTATAATAATTATGTTTTTGAAAATATAGATATTCGTTAGTTCTGCTTAAAAAATGTACACATTATGGGCCTGATTCCAATGTTAGTCGGAAAGCCTCCGCCCTGACTCACATCCTAGGTTTCACTTTCGACCGCTGCATTACAATGCCAGCGGTTGAAAGTGAAACCAGCCAGTCAAATTCAGACTTTTATTGTGTAGTTAATTAAAACCATTACAAAAGTAAAAAGTACATCATATAAAATTGGTCAATATGCGCGCGAGATTCAAATTTAAAAACATTGATAAAATATATGTTACTTGTTAGGGAAATTTATACAGAACTACATTATCCGGTATTGTGTTAGTTCTATACAGAGAATGCCCTTTTTTCACAAACTTAGTCTCAATTTAGGTAAATCCCTTAACTAGTGAAAAACGGCAGGTGCAACTCTACTTATCTCAAGATTGAGGAAAGTGTAGTTCAATCTACTGCATGTTTATCGGAGACTTTCGACAGGGAGAGGATGGCAATACGGCTTCTTGGATGATTGCGGTTACAGAATTCTTATTAGTTCTTTATGTTACAACGTGAACTTCTTACATGGTTGCAGATACAGAGTTCTTATGGGTTCTTTCTGTAACACGTGTTCAGGATTTTTAACGGCTCTTTGCTGTGACACCTCTTTTGTTTTCGAACTTCAAAACAAACTTAACTGATCTGCAGATTAATTGTGGGTCTGTTGAGCACAGGACCTGTATAATAGCTGAGCGGCAGGTGCGTATTCCATGTTCGTCATACTTCGCCTTTAACCAGTGCCGACGTTCCTGGTCCAATGCAGGACAGATGCAAAATAAGTGGATGAGGTCTTGTTTTGCAGCCCCGCATAATTCACACTCCTTGGAGTCTGATTGCCTCCAATCCGGTTGATCTGCGTTTGTTGGCAAGTTGCCCATCCTTAAGCTGAGGTATTTCAGTTTGACATATGATGAAAAGGGGAATCCGAGATAGGCTGCGGGTTTGGACGTGTTATACGATTGAATTATCGTCCAGGCATGCGAACGGTGACTGAGGATTGACTTGTCGTTGATCAGCGAATGCCTGTTGGCCCCCTTTTTGACTACTTGCTTGAATGAAGATACCGGGAGTTTAGTTTGCCATAACGAAGCAAGTTCAGTTGTGATGAGAGACAATTAATTTAATAGTCTCGTATTTTATTTGTAATTCTTGAAATTGTAGACCAAACTCAAGTCGGACCTGTGCAGAGGAAGCATTACCCGGTAAACTGAATACCCGCTTATAGACTCTAGTTTGAATTTTGTCTAGAAGCTGTGCACTTTTCCCATGATGTAACACACTGCCATAGGCTATGGTAGGGAGTAGTTTGGCTTTGATGACTGTCAGAAGTGGATTAAACAGGGGGCCTTTTAGCTGCTTAGAAATACTGTTGAATGCGTGTAACAGGGACATTCCTTTTTTTTCGATGACGTCGAAGTGCTGGGAGAAGTTAAGGCATCTGTCCAATTGTATTCCCAAGTACTTATAGCTATCCACTACTTCCAGTTTATTGCTATCTAGGACAAAAAATCATTGTGCTTTGCGTAGGCGAGTTATTATCATGATCTTTGTTTTTTGAGTATTTATTTCAAGAAGGTTCAGACTTGTATATTCAGCCAGTTCGTGCAGGAGGCGCTGCAGACCTATTTTTGTCTGACTGAGAAGCACCACATCGTCGGCATAGTAGAGATGTGTTAGCCGTAGGGTTCCTGCCGCCTTGTGGTTAAGTCTGCCATGAACAGATTAAAGAGATGGGGGGCCAGTACGCAGCCTTGTTTCAATCCGTTATGTGTTCTGATCTTGCCTGTTAGCCGTTGCCCATTGGCAATCTTTACCTGCATCCAGGTGTCTGTGTATAAGTCCATTATAGGATTTAAAATTGTGTCCGGCAGGCCCTGTGGATTCCGACCGGCTAAAGGAACCTATCGGCCAGTCCGAGACCCCACCGTAACCCCTGAGGACGGTGTTTTTGCTGTCGGGATTACGATATTGGTTTCTGGCAGGCTTTCCATGTCGGGCTTTCCATTCAGTGCAGGGATTAACAGAAACTTCCATTTCTCTAAGGAAGCTTGTGCTCCGGGAGGTTTACAGCTACAGCACAAGCTCCCATAAAGAAGTGGGAGTATGTGACCGCACCATGTGCTGTCGTATTATTATAACGGTGTCGGGACCGCCGACTGGAGGTCGGTCGGTCCCGAGACTGCAATGTGACATTGTAATCATGCCCTAATTATAATTACATTATTCTATGTTGAACATGTGTATAAGTGACTGCATAAATAAGTAATTCTTTTATCAAAACTATTTATCTACAATTGCTTTACTATTGAATTACAAAAATAAAAACAAAATAATTAATTTGAAGTACAATAACACTTGAAAGTCTGAGTTTGTTAAATGCAACTTTAATCTACATATATTACCTTACTTATGCATATATATATCTTATATGTGTCTTTATATTTATTACTTTGCTTCTAATTCAGCATACCCAATGCACTAACCTATATCTCACCCTATGTCTCTCGCAATATTTCCTCTACCTCCTCTCTGACTCATCTCATACCTCATTCTACTACTCTCTCATCCCACTACCCCTATTTCTGACCCAATACCGCTCTCAATATAACCTCTACCTCCACTCTCTCATTCAACCCAAACACTGTATCACTACTATGATCCCCAAAATAACCCTTTCTGGACTCTTCCCTCCTCTACCTCTCCTTGCATCATCTCGTACCTATTTTACTATCTATTCAGATCTCCCAAACAAGCCTTTCTAAACCCTTTCTTCTGCCTCTTGCCCCTTCGTCTCCTCTTTACCCATCCCTATCCCCTCCTCCTGTTATGAACTGCAAAAAAAGAAATAAAAAACTTTCTGGACACTACTCATGTCTATACCTCCACTATTCCTTTTCAATCCAATTAACAGACTAACATGTCCACCACTCAAATTAATTTCATGTTACCCTTTGCTAATTCCCCAATAATCCTGCGTGGGTTCTGGAGTAGCGTGCTACCCACCAAAAAGTGTATCAACACCTCATCAGGGTTAGCAAGCGCAATATAAATGCAAACCTTTCCTTCTTCCATCCCTCCACTATCCTTTTCAATCGAGATAACATACTAACATGTCCACCCCTCAAATTGATATCATATTTCACTAAACTAATTCACCACTAATCCTTTATGGGTTCCAGAATAGCGTGCTACTCACCGAAAAAGAGCCTCAATACCTGGTGAGCGGTAATAAAAGTTAAATAAATGCAATTATACTCACAATTGCAGGCAAGTTCATGGTGGTGTATTTTTTTTATTTTTAACAAACACCATCCACTTGAGGATGAGGAAATCTCAATTTATGCACCTTCTCCTCGTAGGGAAAGACACCAGCTAGTGACTATGCACATTATAGGTGATCTTGGTGAGTGTGACATAGGGATCCAAAGGCAGTTTATGAGAGAAGATGGTCCAATATGGGCAACAACCAACACTATAACGTTTCAGAAAAACAAAAGCAAAATTCTATACTTATAAACTTAGTTTGCCATCATGAGTATATTGTTTGAATTTATAAACATTGAATATATCCACCTAAGTGAATGTCCCTGAACATTTTAACATAAGGAAAGTCTTTTTTAATCCAATTGCTTAGCTAGCGACATATTTCCTTTCGCTTTTATTATAACCAAGGAGAAATTAAATATGGTTTGTATAGTAAAATGAAGCTGGGACACATTTTTTAATTTTGCTTTGAAAAGGAAAAAACATCATAAGGAAATAACTGTACCACAATTGTTGCTCAGTTCATATTGATGGTTCAGTTTAATACGTGGAAAGCAGTCAATGATCTCTCATTTCATTATATTGGAGTAATTGGAGAGGATTGGTTGGCAGGTTCCTTACAAATTCACTGAAGATATCCACGCCATGAACTAGGTATTAAAGCAAGTAGCTTTGACGTTTCCATTATATGATCTTTGCTATTCATAAACATTGAATAGAACTATGAGCTTGTCACGGACTATAGCAGGTGGGAATGCCAATTATAATGGAAAAGAGAGGGGAACAAAAATTCTGCCAATTAACCAATTAAGTTGTGCTTAGTAGTTGGCACAATTCTGTATCTTTCAAAGAATCATAAAGTAGCAATGTTTAGCAACTGTATAGAGTAGCAATACTAGGTGTCCTTTTGCATCAAGTAGAATTGACGGGGTAGAATTAAGGGGTATTTGGAAAAAATATCAAGATTTTACTATCGAGTTGCAGAAATAATAGGAAAAAAAATATCTGGGTACAAAAATATTGTGATGCAGAATTATCATTGTCAAGAATATGGATTTTTTCAGGTAGGTAATATTGCTGTCAAGAATATCATTGTTTTTAACATCGTTTTCGAGATTATCGTTGATTTTTTTATCTTTAAGTGTTTTAGTTCATAAACAAAATTTGTATTGTTATTGTTTGTATTAATTAAATTGTTATTAAATATTAATTTAAGTTATAATTAATTTTGGAAACGATGTTGAGTATCTTGAGGAACTTGGCTTTTTCAGAACAGTTGTATACATATTGAACACCGTGTGCAATGAGGGCATCCCATATATCTGTGGATTATATATGTATGTTAACGTGCATTAGGCTACCCGTGAAATGTATGGTACAGAGTCAATGTTGCACATTAAGCAAGCTTGTTTACCTAGTACACGTGTTGGAAGGAGTTTACATTTGCTTTGGTAATAGAGTAACACGAAATTCACCAGGTCACCTGAGACCTCTAAATGGCATTACTGCCTCCCTGCACCAAGAAACCGGTATGTGAATGGAGAATTTAAAGACAAAAAGAGCGATGGCTGATTCTTGTGATCTGATGGGATTGGCGCAGGAGTTGTACTATGAACTAAAGAGAAATGTACAAGGTTCAGAACTGATATTTAGATGAGAGTATGGGGGAACAGAGGAAGGGCGACTGAATTGCTTATAGGTGTGAGGGGCAGGTTACCTGGAAGTGAAGCATGGGAGAATAAGTGAGAATTTTCAAAGAGCGGTGACTGATCTTTGAGAATGGGGGAAGAGAGGAATAGCTATTCTTGGGAACGGGGTAGACGGCAAGCTTGAGGGAAGGGGAAGGTTACTAAAATCTTTGAACAAGCAGTGACAATGCCAGTAGGTTTGACTTGAAAGGACCGTTGTATGGTAATGTGAAGTATTACAAGTAGATAGCATTGTAATAGATATGTATTTGTGCGGAAGCAAATACCTGTAGAATAATATTGGTGTACGTTAAAAGGGCAGGTAGGTTGCAGATGCACTGTCAAGCCAGAACTAACCATTAGTGTAGGTTAATGACTGCTTTTCTCCCACCTGTGTCACTTACAGAGAAAAACAACATTAATTATCTTGTTATTTTGTACACTTTAATAGCATTACTCTGTCCTACCATAATCCTACACATTATTCCTTTATCCTCTATCTTCACTCTCTCTCATCCCAAACCCTTTCTACTACTATGATCTCCAAAATAACCCTTCTCTACAGCTCCTGGCTCACCCCAATCATCAGTTTACTACTATGATCTCCCAAACAACCCTACTAAATTCTCTCATGTTTCTTTCTCTCCTATGACTCATCCAACCTCATTTTTCTTCTTTGATTCTCTTTCTCCCTAAGCCCTTTTTACAGGCTTTTCCCTCCTCCATCGCTCCTTTACTCTTCCCAAACCTCAACTTACTACTGTGATCTTCCAATTAACACTTCTGGTTTTCTTACCTCTTCTATCCCTTCATTACTCTCTTCAATCCAACTAACAGGCTCAAATTAACTCCTACCTCCCTATACTAATACTATACTCATATTTCCCGATGCTAATCGGTTGGGGTTCTGGAGTAGCGTGCTACTCGCCAAAAAGTGCTTTGATGCCTCATCGGGGAAGGTAAGCGCTATATAAATACAATTTCAATACAATTACAATACTATTGTTAAGAATATTTTTCAATATGGTTTGTGATTTTAAGTGATTTATAATTTTGAATTGAATTGCTAATAGTAATTTATAGTATCATAGTGAGTTGCTATGTTTGCAGGGGTATTGGGAGGGAAGTTAATTAGGCATAACTAATTAACAATCAATTAATAATTTCTTATTAATTATGTAGTTTATGATTATGTAAATTGTGTAATAGTTATATTTTTTAGTTATATATTAGGTGCAGGCTGTTGGGTTTGTAGGGGCATATGGTGGGAAGTTAATTAATTAAAAATTAATTAGCAATGTATTAATAATTATGGAATTTATTATTAATGTGAATTGTGATGTCATTTTTTTATTATATATTAGGTGTGGGCTGCCGAGTTTGAAGGGGTATAAGGTAGGAAGACAATTGTTAATTAACCAATATTAATTGATTTTGGACTTGGCCCTTTTTGCAGGGGCATCCCTGAACTTTTTGTCTTCCTTCGGTAGTTTCTCTGACCTGTTTTTGTTGGTTTTATGACTCTGGGCACTTTGCCAGTGCTAAAGTGCATGTGCTCTCCCTATTGTAAATTGATGTATGGATTAGTGATCCCATGATTGGCTGCTTTGGTTTACCTGTCGGACCCTAGTACAGTGCACCAGGAGTGCCCAGGGCTTGTAATCCAAATGCTGCTGATGGGCTTGCAGCACTGGTTGTCCCACCCACAGAAGCAGCATGTAAAAGTGTGTCTAAGGCTTGCCATTGCAGAGCCTGTGTGCAGTCTAGTACTGCCATGCTGACCGGGTAAGTGCACCCACTTGCCAGTCCCCAAACCTTCCCTTTTTCTTCATATCAGACACCCCTATGGTAGGCCCAAGGGCAGGGTGCATTGTAAGTATAACGTAGGACATGCCCTGGTGTGTGTGGCATGTCCTAATAGTGAATTACAGTCATTTTCATTTTTCACTATTGCAAGGCTACCTATTCCCCATAGGCCAGAATGGGCAGTTTGATTATTACATCTTATAATCCTATCTGACTCAGGGAACTAGGTAGAAATTCGAGTTTAGTATGCCTGAACTCAGAATGATAAAATACACCTTTTAGTGAAGTTGATTTTAACATTCTGTGTTTCAAAATACCACTTTTAGAAAGTAGGTATTTTCTTGTTTAACTATCCAAGCCTGCCTCGGCTAGGTTTTGTATTCCTTGTCTGTAGTTTGAGTGACAGGGGCTGGGGGATTCCAGGAGACAGGGAGAGTCATCCCAGTGGTGAATAGAGAGATCGGTATCTAGATGGGAGGGAGGAGTTTATCCTGGCACCTGAATAGGGCTGTGCCTTCCCTCCATAATTCTTGCTCCACCTCCTGTGGTGCGTTTGATGTCTCTGCCCTGCACTGTGAAAGGAAAGAAGGAGTCATGTCAACAGAGTGCTCCAGGACTGACCAGAACTGGTTTGGACTAGGCAAAGGCCTCTCTGCTTTCAGAGAACAAACGGGAACTGTGTATAAAAGAGGGGACCCAAACCCCAGAGAATTAGATCACTTTTGGACAACAAGAAGAAACCTTTGCTGAGGAGAGGAACCAGAAGAAACTGAGGAGAGACTATCCCTAAGCTGAAGTGCTGCTTGGGGGATTGGCCTGCAGTGGTTGCCTGACTGCCAAAGAAAGGAGAAAGGAACTTTGTGTGCTTTATTCAACTTGTGAAGGATCTCCAAGGGCTTGAGAGAAGAGCTTGCCTCGTGCTGAAGTCTGAGGAAGAACAGACTTCAACCACCAGCTCCCCAAGAGTTCTTGGAAGTGCCTACAGCTGTTTTGGGCCTTCTGAGGGACTGCGTGTCGAAAGCAGCTGGAAGCGCGTCTCAAGAAGAAGAATCGTGTCGCCATCGTAGCCGCTGCCGTCGCATTGAGGATTTCGCCACTGTAGCTGTCGCATTGCACCGCATCACAAGAAACGTCTCGCAAAATTGAAGAAGCATGTCACTATGGCAGCCGCTGCTGTCGCATCACTGAACAAGGGTGTTGCCGCTGTAGCTGTCGCATTGCACTGCAGAAGTGCCTCGCATCCACGGAGAAGCATGCCGCCGTCGCAGCCGCTGTCGTCGCATCACTGAACAAGGGTGTTACGCTGTCGCATCGAGTGCAAGTGTCTCGCATCGGGGGAGAAGAGTCTCCCCGCCAAAGACGCTGTCGTCGCATTGCTGGACAAGGGTCGCATTGAGTCGAGACATCTCGCAACATCGGAGAAGCGTGCCGCATCAAGAAGAAGATGCCATCTTTGTTTCATCGCACCGGATCTTCATCGCATCATGGCGTTGCTAGCCGCACCACCACGGAACCGTAGTAAAAAACCAATGCATCACCGTTCTTGCGAGACAAGAACAGACGCATCACCTTCCCTGCAACACTTTATTGTATAGCGTTACGCATCCAAAGGTACATTGACTCAAAGTGTCACATTTTAAGATCTAAAGAGAACTAAGCTAATTCTACCATTTTAAGTACAGTACTGTATTTATATACACATATATACATATATATATGAAACTGCGGGCAATACCTTATTGCACGCGGAGAGTGCACATCCTAAAGCCCTAATAAAGAGCATTCCCTATGGTGAGTTCCTCCGGGCTCGGAGGAACTGTAGCACAGATCAGGACTTTCGGATTGAAAGTGATTGCATGAAAGAATGTTTCCTTGAAAGGGGATATCAATCCTCGGTCATAGAGGCAGCACTGAATAAAGCTAGTGCAATCAGCCACTCTTCCTTACTGATTGCCAAAGAAGTCCCTAAATCTACTGCAACCAGTGAGGTGATAAGATTCATATCTACTTACCATTCGAGATCCTGGCAGGTACAGAGGAGTCTTAAACGTCACTTGAATGTCCTCAAAACTGAGCCTACTCTGATTGATGTTCTGGGTGATAACCCTAACATGACTTATAGGAGGGCTCATTCTTTGAAGGACAAACTGAGCAGGAATGATGTAAGTACTAGTCCAGTTAAAAGTAATGATGTTCAAGGCTTCTACACCTGCATGAAATGTAAGGCCTGCAGGTATAGTAAGAACACTAAGAAAGTCTTTTTCCCAATAGAAGCCGTAGAGAAAACAATTAACAAACATCTCACGTGCTTGTCTGAGTATTGTGTATATGTATTGATGTGTCCGTGCTCCAGGAAATACGTGGGGAGCACTATGTTCCCAGCCAAAAAATGTGTCCTGGAGCACATGAGATCGATTGACAACAGAGATCAAACCTCCCCAGTTGCTCGTCATTTCGAGGAGCTCCATAAGAGCAATAGAAACTTATTGAGGTTTTTTGTGATTGATAAACTTCCTGCTATGAAAAGAGGGGGTGACAAAATCCGCAAACTCAGACAGATGGAGAATAGATACATACTTGAATTAGATACCCTGATGCCGAGAGGATTGAACTCTGAAGAAGAGATGAAATGGCATTTGGGGGAATAAGAACTCAATGGATTACATGAGATGTAACGTTTAACTATGTAATGGAATGTTAGGATACAAAACACTTGAGTATCTTATCAATTTGATGTAACCTGAAGTCGACTAAGTGCTTTTCTGCTGATTTTAATTGATGTTAATTGTTTCACTTTTTATCTCACTTATTTTGAAGACTCAGAATCCAGATAGGGCTTAAAAAATGATATATGAAATATAGGAGTTCTGATTGGCCCACTTTTTTGTATTCCAGGTATGGGAGTACACTGATGAAAAGAAAGAAACCTCACTTGGGTGTTGAGTATGGAAGATCGTGTGGACTTAAAACTATAATTTCCCACTTGGGAATCTATAATTGACAGACTGTGACTGTAACCATATATATGTGAATACGTTATTGCTCACTGGAGGAATTTATATTTTAGAAATCAGTATTTGTGGTTATCATGGATGCAGAATGTTTACAGATCAAAGGTCCCATGCCTTCGTTTTTGTAAATATCAAATGGTATTATGATATGAAATGTTCAAACCATTTATGTTACTCTTTATGCCTGATATATATGACAGGATTGTCTTTAATTTATCAAGCGAAATGTTGTGTAGTGGGCATAATGGTTATAATGTTACTACTCCACTCCAAGATGGCCGCGATAATAGGGTCCTGAGTCCTTTGTTTATTTTTGCACATTTATCACGTGAAACTTTATTTATTGTTTTGAATACCGACAGTGTAACTACCCGTGACCAAGGCGAAGGTATCGCCGAAACGCGTTGGGTTTTTCCGTGTTTATAGTCACAATGCTGCAATTAATAAAATAAAAACTATTGGAATGCACACAAAGGATTGGGAATGATCTTCTTTTTACTGTCGAGGAGAGTGCATTTGTGTAGCTGTTGTGGCTACACGCTGTGAACCTGCATTCAACACAGGGTTACCTTTGCCCCTGGATTTGCACCGTTGTCCTGGTGTCCCGGCACTTTTGCGAAGGAGGTGGAACTGCATATATATATATATATATATATATATATATATATATATATATGCACACACATCTTTTTCATAATATTTTTAATACTATTATTAGTTTAGAAAAATATATAATTAATTTGTTTGGCAATTTATTCGTTGTTTCGCTGTTAATAGTATATACACACACATATATACATATATACACACACACATACACACACTGACATATATATACATATATACACACACGTATATATATATGTGATCAAGGCCTGCAAAGACTGAAACGCGTAATGGTGGACTGTTGGATGAATAAACACAAATTAGCACGCATTTTGTGCTCCGTGCCCATTAGTTTGCACCAGGGAATGGTGAACAAGAAGCGGAGTACCCACCACCCTGTTTTCTGACCTCTTAGAACGGCGGCTCATGAAACTGGTGTGGAAATCCCAGAAATCATATCCAAGCAAACGGCACTCAAGGTCAAAAAAATACACTGGCACAATGACTATGATGCAACAGTTTAACATCACTGAAAGTTAGTTTAGAAGGTGTATATGATGTTTGTGGTGGTCGCTTGTTGTGTTGTAATTCTTTTAGCTTCAGTTTTCTGGCGAATTTAAACTAGTCTATGCGACTCTCAGAGAAATTAAATTCAGACGTAGGCAGGCACAGAAGACCCATAGAGGATGCCTCAATTTGTGACCTGTTTAAGGAAAATCAGATACATTTACCACAGTCTCGTGGGACTCCATTATTTTGATGCGGCTTATATTATTAGTATTACTGGACTACTGCCCACTGGGGGGTGATCTCGGAATTGACACAGGTGTATTGCAAAATGATATCCAAACGTACTTTTAACGTACTTTCAATTGCATGAAATATGAGCCCACTTCGGCAGACTTGTACATCTATTATTATCGTTTTGCATAAACTGCATTATTTACTTATATACACTATCCGGACATGTGCAAAACATATCGTTTCAGAAACCAGTAATTTGTTTTAAAAAATGCATTTTTTATAAACAAAACTTAAAAAAAAATGTTCGTTAAAAAAATTATTATTTAAAAATGTCTGTTATGAACCTTACCAAAGACCACATAAGTTGTTACAAAGCATAGGCCCAGTCTATGGAAAATACTTGATTGCAATTGTAAGAAAAAGGTAGCTATTATGTATCTAGACACCAGTCCAATAGGGTCACTCTGGAAATTCGACATCCAAAGAATTATTGGTGTTTATCTGCACCGTCACTTTATAATCAACCTTAGAAGTATCCATTGTAAACTTAAACCATGAGCAAGAGAAGAATTTCCCAAAATGCGTTGGCTTACATGCTGCTGCTGCCTGAATAAATCACCAAGCACTATCTGCATAGCGCTCGTGCCAGTGTGTTCTTTTGACTTGGAAAGCTGTTTGTTTGGATATATATATCCCGGCGGTCCTGCTGTCCGGATAAGGATGTGACTGCCTGCCACATTGTGAAGGGATGTTCAGGGGGCACGATATGTGCCCCCCAGACCTCATAGCGAATGGCCAGGGGGGAAGAGGCCCCTGCTAGGGAGGCCGCCAAAGTCCTTTTCCACTTGGCTTTTCATGCCGGGAGATCTGCCATGAAAGGGCAGGTGGAAAGCCACATTGTATTCTATACAGGGGTGCCTGAGCAGGCATCGCCCTCATTGTAGGGATTACTGACCCTCTGACGGGTTCAAGTAGCCCGTCAGAAGCATGGTGGACAGTCCCTCCGCGAGATGCCTCCACCCACTGCATCGTAATGTGCCGGGAGGACTGCAGGGGCCGATGTTAGTGAGTCTGCCACCGACGATCCATCTGTGTCAGACTCACCAACATCGTAATCAGGCCCATTGCTCCTAACTTGTTCCAAATGGTCCCTCAGGTAAATCTGTAGCCGGGCCTGTGGAAGTATGGACTTTTTCTGACAGTGCCTTATCACTGCTCGAAATTCCCACAATACTCAAGGAACCTGGATATTTTTAGGGCTCGGCTGAACGCGCGGAAGCACGTCTCCGCCGAGAACTTATTGTGTCCGTGTCTCCTTTCCAGGAGACATTCCTGGCCGCGCGCATCGCCTTGGAGGCGATTTGAAGCGATCACGCGCACGCGAACGCGCTCGCTGCATTCTTTCAGACACACACACAAGCGCCCATGCACGCACATTTATTTATTTATTTATTTATTAAAATATTTATAAAGCGCGAACAACGGCCCTAGGGCATCTCGGCGCTGAAAATTCTGTGTTGTGTGACCTTCAAGGTGGACTGAAGTTTTATTGTTTAAAAAGCCAGGTCTTAAGCTGTTTGCGGAACGTCCAGAGGGATGTACTCGATTTGATTGCAAGTGGGAGAGTATTCCACAGTTTCGGGGCAGCTACCAGGAATCTTCTATCTCCCCACGCTACCAATTTGGTGCGTGGCACCAGTAGTTCCTGTAAAGAGGATGAGCGTAATGTTCTTGCAGGGCGGTATGGGATGAGATTTTGGGTAAAGAACGCAGGTCCGATGTTATGTAAAGCTTTGTAGACTAAGCAGAGGGACTTGAATTCGATCCTCTTTCTCACCGGTAACCAGTGCAGCTGTCTTATAGTGGCTGACACTGACTGGTATTTAGGAATGCGTCCAAGTAACCTGGCAGCGGCATTCTGGATGAGCTGCATTTTTTGAAGCACCTGCTCTTGGGCGCCTAAGAATAGAGCGTTGCAGTAATCTAAGGTGGATAAAACCAGGGAAGTAACCAGCGTTTTCCCCGCCTTTTCAGATAGGAAGGGCAAAAAAAATGTTATGAGCCGTAATTTATAAAAAGCTGAGGAGGAAATTTGATTTGCATGGGGTAGGAAGTTTAGGCGGCTATCAAACACCACCCCTAAATTCCTTACCTTGTCAATCGGATTCGGGGGCTGCCCCATAGATGAGGGCCACCAAAATGAGGGCCATTCCGGGGGATAGTTTGCCAAAAATGACAACTTCCGATTTGTCGGAATTCAGCTTCAAACAATTGGCGGCCATCCAGCTCCCATTGCCTGCATGCCTTGGTTGAAACTGCTGGCTATCTTAAGCCCATCATTCTTGACTGCTAGGACCAGCTGGGTGTCATCTGCATAGGAGGTAAGGCTCATCCCATATACCTTGATGACTCTAGCAAGGTCCGACACATACAGGCCCCCCCACGCTGCATTCTCTCACACACACACAAGAGCCCATGCACGCACATACAGGCCCCCCCACACACATACACACTGTGAGAAGTATGCCAGGAATGCAGTGATGTGGGAAGAAACAACGCGAGTTCACGCCACAAACAGCTTTCAGCGGTGCCACAATTACCGAGTGTGCAGAAAGCGCCAGAAAAAAAAACAAGCTGCTTGCGGGATATGGACCCCGCCATTCTATTCACTCGGCTTATTTACAAGCCCCTTGCGCCGTCGTTACGTCACTTGTTCCCATTTTAAAAGTGACGCACGGGGGGAGCAAGGTTCTTGTAAATAAGCCCCTCAAAACGAGATCCGGCAAGGTAAAGAGAAGCGTCTCTTAGGAATTACATAAGGCAAAACATGTAGGGCTGACGCATTCCATTCACCGAATAATGCAAGTCAGTTGTTCGTTGCACGTCAAGCGTTCTTATTCTTTATTTTCGTTTCATTTTTATGCTGAATGCAGCTCATTGCTAAAGGTAACTACTAAGCTATTGACTACCGGATAGTTTACAAAATGCGCATGCTTTGTAATTCAAACTGTTCATTTCTCATTGCTGCTGCCAATAGAATGTAAACAGCCAAGCCAGCAGCACGCTTGGCAACATTATCCAGCCCGGCAGAAAAAAACGAAAGCATTTAGCCATTCCTCAAAAAGTAAAAAAAAAAAGAAAAAAAAGAAAACATATTCTTCATTGCTCAGGCAAACTGGAGATGAATTGCTCACACTGCGACGCTTGTGCTCAATGTATGTATAAGGTGGTGAAAAGGCACAATGCCCCATGGACGTCAATAAGGTGTTGTCAGGGTCGCAGAGCTGCGCCCCCTGGCTTGCCCTCTGGTACCCCTGGCACTGCCTTTGCGACTCCTGGGTTCAGGGGTGGCAAATTCAGTGCTAGCAACACTTATTTTCTGTCAATTTTTTATTACACTAATAGTGGACATATAAAATATATAATTCACTAATAGTGAAATAAAAAATGGAGTTAAATAAGATGGAATATGCCCTTCCATGGCAGCTGAGGTAAGTAAAATATGCTTTTAAATATATGTTGTGTGTGTGTGTTGATGTGTGAAAGTGTATATGTGTGAATTTATGTGTATGCGTAAGTATGTGTGTGAGTGAGTGAAAGTGGGGGTCAAATGGCGTGTGATGTCACCTCCGCTACCCCTGGCATTTCGGTGATTAGGCATTCATGCAATGCTCCGTGAGAAGCTACCTCAGGCTTAGAAATCAATGTTGCCTCTTCACCATCTGCACGGCCAACTTCATCATTGGGCAAATCTCATTAACTTCGGTCCTCAGAGTTGGCAGCCTGTATGGACGACAAAGACCCAGAGAAACACTGACAGGGGACCACAAACTGTAACTGACCCCTGCATTGGCTGCATCCTGAATCAGGAGCACCCAGTATAACAAAGAGTTGGAAGTCAGTCTGAGAACCACACATCAACTTCTTGGTTGATGTCACAGAAGCTAACTGAGCCAGCCACACCTCGCTCCTAGGCTACTCATGGTGACTGCTCCTCACACGCGCCAACTTGGTTCTTCCCATCACCAAGCCTCCATAAGGCTGTGCACCCCATCGAGCCATCCCAAACATCTGCCACAAGGCTCGCAGTGTTATGGTAATCTCACACATGTCCCACCGCCCAACATATGGTAGAACTTTTCTGAATACATCAGCCAAGGTCACAATCGCATCTCCCTTGATTAGCCTGCCTCTCGGCCAGACGCCGCCTCCCTAAGCTTGGAACAGCCATATTCCATTGCATCACCTCTACATGTGTCCTCTTTTACTGCAGAGACAGACAGACCATAGGCGTGTGCCACCTCACTGACCATGCCATTTATTTATGATTTAAAGAAATGTAATGAGCAATGCCAATAACTCTACCTTTAATGATGCCGAGACCATTGCATTGTAAATGCTTGTTTAGATTTGTTTTTGTCACATTATGGGCACTTCACAGTAAGGGTTGGCTTGGCGTCTTGAATGTTACTAAACAAAGCAGGAAAGAAATGAGGATTAAAAGATAAAACCCTTTTAAAAAAATGACAATTAATGTCACAAAGAAACAAAGATAATTGACACTTTAAAAAAAACCTTTCGGAAAATGAATTTCCAGCCATAAAATAAATTGATGAGCAGAGCCCAGTACTCAGGCATTCTACCACGCTGAGAGGAAAAATTAACCGACCACAAGCTTCCACTGTACTTCAATATGTGCCTGTGGTTTCTTTAAAGGACAGATGCCTTGTAACAAGTCTGTCTTTCTAATCTTCCTAGATTAATGAATTGAGTACTTTTTATTAGAAACTTAAAACAATTCACAGCTTGTCTTTACTTTATTAGCCATATTTAGTGTTTACTTGACTGGTTTAAAAATATATATAAAATGGGCATGTAGACAGGCAATAGATTTACTAAAGAAAAATATATTCTTTACTAATTGAGTGCCGGGATTTAATGCAAAAACAGCAGCAGAAAGTTTCATAAACAGAAAGAATTGGTGATAAAATAGGCCCTGATGGAGCTATTTTAATCTTGAAACATGGGTTGGCCGATTTATGCTTGGCCAATAAATGTATTAAGAATTTATTTTTCTTTTTACTACTCCCAATTCTTTCTATATATGACATTTTGATACTGTGCTTTTTCTGGCGGTAGGGGGGAGGAACATCCTGACAGAGCATGCTTTGCCGGTTTATGTGCATCAGCGCCAGTTGCGAATTTAATTGTAGGAAGTGTTTATGAATCTCAAAGATAATGGAGAACCTTTTTAAGTTTATACCCAAAGTTATATTTTTTCTGTTTAGCGCATGCCAATTAGAATTTAAAAAAAGGTTTCTGAAAAATTGACAATGGAGAAAAGGTTTTAATCCCTTACCCCTCATAGATAGGTAGGTAGATAGATAGATAGATAGATAGATAGATAGATAGATAGATAGATAGATAGATAGATAGATAGATAGATAGATAGATAGATAGATAGATAGATAGATAGATAGATAGATAGATAGATAGATAGATAGAGGTTTCCTGTCCTTAGACCTTTCTGGTCTAAGGACAGGAAACCTCTAGGCTGTGGGGTGCCCCAAGGATCTGCCCTCAGCCCCCTTTTTTTTAACATTTACGTCGCACCCCTGGCAAAGGTGATCGAGTCTTTGGGGGTCAGAGTGATATCCTACGCTGATGATACACAGCTTATTTTTTCCCTTACAGATCACTCGCTATCTGGTTCTGAAAATTTTAGAACCTGTCTCTCCAATATTGTGGCCTGGATGACCTCTAACACGTTAAAACTTAACACGGATAAGACGGAGGTGATATTTTTTAATCAAACTGTTCCCTTACCGCCCGCCACCTGGTGGCCTGCGGAGCTCAACCCTCCACCTTCTCCGGTAAAAGTGGCTCGCAATCTTGGAGTCCAGTTCGATAATGATTTATCTTTTAAAACTCAGATCCAGAAAGTCACCTCTGCATGTTTTGGGAAACTCCACATGATCAGAAAAATTTCCCCCTTTCTCCCCACTGAAGCATTGAAGACAGTGACGCATGCCCTAATCACCTCGCACTTGGACTATGCAAACTGCCTTTATGTAGGACTCCCAGCCTACCTCCTCCATAGGCTGCAGATTGTGCAGAATGCCGCTGCCAGGCTGATCTGCAAAGTCCCCTATCGACACTCGATTTCCCCCCACTTAAGGAGACTGCACTGGCTCCCAATCACGGCCCATGTCAAATTCAAGGCCCTGGTCCTAGCCTTTAGGGCCCTCAACGGTAAAGGCCCAAAATACCTAAGACATAGACTTAAACCAGTCCAATCTTCTCTCAATCTCAGGTCCAACCACCTTCGCCTTCTGCTCACCCCTAGATTCCGCTTTGCGAGAAAGGGTGGCAGAGCGTTTGCAGTGGCAGTATCAAAATTGTGGAACTCCCTACCCATCAGCCTTCGGCTCATTGACATCGAGTCTCAATTCTGGGGCAAACTGAAAACTTTCTTATTTTCGGGCCAATAACCCCCCCTCTCGATCTGCATTCCTCAGCGCCGGGACACCCCCGTCGGGGGTAGCTGTGCGCTTAATAAATGTCAAAAATAAATAAATAATAAATAAATAAATAAATAATAATAGATAGATGGATAGATGGATAGATAGATAGATAGATAGATAGATAGATAGATAGATAGATAGATAGATAGATAGATAGATAGATAGATAGATAGATAGATAGATAGATAGATAGATAGATAGATAGATAGATAGATAGATAGATAGATAGATAGATAGATAGATAGATAGATAGATAGATGTACAAATGACCCTTAAGATAAACAAATATGTATCAAGTACGAACCATGAATGTCAAGTGACTTAGACTTCAATGTTTGGACAAGGTCAGTGCAAAAATTGGAGACAATATATGGCACTGGAGTGTGCAAAGACACAGGCTGTCAAATGTTTACAAACTCTTTGTCAAAAAAAGAAACATGGAACAAACTGGGCGGATACTTAGCACAAGGCTGGAAAAACTACTCTACCACTACCCAGTTCGCACTCCAGGGATAGATAAAAATCTCTTCATTTTGACACCTTGGTGTGTGCAGTACGATCATAAATCAGAATTCAATGACTATTCAATATTCCATTGAACTTACTTGGGATACGGTGAGTCTTTTTATGAATTCAGTAAATATAACATTGACGGAGAACTAAGATTACACGTAATTAACTATATTTTCTGTATCATATGATAATCATTGCTATTTAGAAATACCACATAGAGCAGCAATCTCAACCCCAATAATAAAGGCATGCAGAAAGGACACCAAGGCAAAGCTAAAGTTAAAATTAGCCAAACTTATACTGTGGAAAAGCTTGTTTTACTCAATATGTCTTTTCTGGAATTTGAATCCACACAGTTACTCTTTGAAAATCTACAGATAGTTCTCCAAGTAGCTGCATTTCATTACTAGGACGTCCCAGTAATTACCTCTGGTAGCCAACATGTCTCTGATTGAATCAGGTGCTTTTGGCCTGCTCGGAGTCTGATGTCATGCTTTTATACAAGAAGCAATCCCCAGAGCTTTGTTTTGGATAGATGCTGCACAGCCAGCTTGGATAACCCCATAGTTACCCAAACTGGGCTGAGACTTCCTAATTGCTTCTCTTTTCTCTACATAATATCCGAGGGTCGTCCTTACTTTAAGATCATGTAGGAACGTCTCCACTGAAAAATCTGGATTTGGAAGAAAACCGGTGGAGAGAAATTCATTATATTCCAACCCATTATCCCCTTCCTGGAAAAAGACCACTATGCTAGCATAGTGTAATATGTAAGGCTTCCTAAATGTACTGAGAGCCAGTACCTGACCCGGCCTATAGGCTGAAGCAATAAGGAAAAACATGTACTTCTATGAGAGGTGCTGAAGACTTGATTTATGAATGATTTAAAAAAAATGAACCTTTGTTTTAACGTGTGGGACAAGGTCTTTGAAGAAGGATAAACCTTTCTGGGACCTTCTGACAATACTTTATCAGATTTTTAAATGAGGTAGACCAGAAGGCACTTTTCCTAACATAAATGAAAGCAGCTAGGTATACATTTATTCATGAAAAACCGCAATCCAGAATAAGCTAAAAAGAGGAAGTGAAGCATGATTTTTAGATGACTTCACACAGCAGATGTAAAATAGTTTCCATTATGCAGCATGTGAGCTTCTGGTGGACATTTTGTGTGTTTCAAAATGTGCATGCAATCCAGTGATGATATATAGAGGTCATATTAAGGATATTCAGGAGCCAGACCAAGAGCTGGAAGGCTGCAGAGGGGAATCTAGCTTTGGCCTCTTGTGTTCTAGATGAGAGATACAGCCTCCATGACAATGCTATGCATGATTGTCAGACAGGTGAAGTATTCTGGCGTCCACTATTAGCAAGACCACTCTGGAGCTATCGTAATCATTTCTGTCTCGGCGTAAGTTTGATGAACACTGTCGTGTCCATGCTGTGCGCAGGGGTGTACACCACACACAGGACGCAGGTTAGTTTAACACTTCTTTATTCTTACATCATGCAGTTGCTCGTCCCCACGTCCGTCCACGTCTCTGTCCTGGTCATTGTCCGCCTCCTTCCTGTCCCGTCACCGGATCTGGTGTCCGGTGACCTGGTCACTCTGCCTGAGGACCCACAGGGTCCTACTGCCCTACTGTCAGTCGCCCACACTGCCGGATCCCAACATCTCCGTCACGACATCTCCCCCCTTGTTGCAAACAAATGTTCGTGACACATTTATCATAGTCCTCATTCACAGTTATATTGATGAAGGTGAAAGAATGAGAGAGAGAGAGAGAGAGAGAGAGAGAGAGAGAGAGAGAGAGAGAGAGAGATGTTGTTCGATGGCCCAGAGGCCTCTTCGTTTACACCTCTTCAATTAGTCTCTTTGGTTCCATGTGTTTCCTTCTTGATCGCTGTTTTCTGATATCCGCTTGAGCTTCTTCCTTTTGTGTGCCTTTCTATAGTTCTTGCTTTGACCTTTCCGCTTCTCTTGCGTCTGCCTTGCTGACATGCGAAAGGTGCCCTGTGACGTGACACTGGCCAAACTGCCACCTTTGCCATCCGTTCTTTTGCTTTTGTCATCTTCAATTTGCCTTCGGGGATCTCGTTGCTCCATTTCCTCGCTTGTCCTTCTTTGACCATCGCAATGCCTCCTTTCTTTCTTTTCCGTTTCGTCGCATGTCTTCCTTTTTTCTCCTGAGCCTTTGTTGTTGCGTTTGCTGTTTGAGCTCTTGCAGCAGTGTCTTCTTGTTCCACGCTTTTTCCTTTCTTGTGTGTGATAGTCTCACTCTTCTTCATTCTCTCATTGCCACCACCTGTCTTCGGTAATTTTTTTTTATTTTTTTTTTATGTTGTGTCACCTTTGCTACCAGTTCTATTTCGTTGCCATCTGAATTTGGCTTTCTGCGCTGTCCCCGGTCAGCATGTGCTGGGTCGTCCTCTGCCGTCATAGCAAACCTGATCTCTTTCAATTCTTTGTGGTGCTCTTCGGTCCATGTGACACGTTTTCCTTTGTTTGTTAGCCCCTTCGGTGGGGTGCTTGTGATGGCATCATCTTCTTCCAGTCTTTCAGTTGCCATGAGACCCATCATTTGCGTTGTGACGTTGCTCAACAGGCACGGCGCTGTTTCTTCTGTGAACTTTCCTCGCTCCATTCCTTTTGCGTCTGCTGTCGCTCTAGCCTCCGCTCTTGCTAGGGCCAGGATGTTTTCTAGTGATGTTGGCTCTTTTAGTATTTTCGCACGGAAGCTCTTGTCACGGCATCCTTCTATTATTCGCAATCTTATTGCTTGTGTGTTGTCAAATTTGTCAAATTCACAATGCGTTACAAGTTTCCTCAGTCTGGTCGCAAAGTCATCTGGTGTTTCGCCTATTTGTTGAGACGCAGTTGCGAAATTGTATCTTTCAAGATCAATATTTCTTTGCTGGTCAAATTTCATTGTTAAACATTTCTTTAGTTTTTTATAAGTAGTTGTTTCCTTTGTTGGTAGCGTCACTAGGAGGTCCCCAATGTCATCGCCTGCATACTTTAGTAATAGACCCAGTTTCTTTGCCTCTGTCACATCAGTCTCTTCCATGTATCTCTCCAGATGTCTGATCCAATTCTCCCACCTTATTCCTACTTGTGGCTCCGACAAGTTGAATGGTGGTATTTTTCTGTATTGTGCACTTTGTCTTTCTGGCTTGGGGTCTGTCATTTCTTCTTTTCTGTGCTCTTCTTGACACTCTTTCGTGTGCGCTTCCTGGTATTCTTTTGTTCTTTCCCGTGCTCTTCCTGCCACTCTTCTGTTTCCCGTGCTCTTTCTGGCACTCTTCTGTTTCCTGTGCTCTTCCTGGCACTCTTCTATTCTCCGTGCTCTTCCTGGCACTCTTCTTTTCTGTGCTCTTCTTGACACTCTTTCGTGTGCGCTTCCTGGTATTCTTTTGTTCTTTCCCGTGCTCTTCCTGGCACTCTTCTGTTTCCCGTGCTCTTTCTGGCACTCTTCTGTTTCCTGTGCTCTTCCTGGCACTCTTCTATTCTCCGTGCTCTTCCTGGCACTCTTCTATTCTCCGTGCTCTTCCTGGCACTCTTTTTTTTTTTTTTTCTTCTATTATCTTTTTCTTTTGTTGTTTCCCATGCTCTTTCTGGCACTCTTCTGTTTCCTGTGCTCTTCCTGGCATTCTTCTATTCTCTTATTCGTCCTTGTTACCCTTTGTTCTTTCTTTATTTTCTTCTTTGTCTGTGCTTTGTTCTCTTGTATCTTCTTTATTTGCACCTGTTCGTTGTGCTGTCACCTTCTCTTCTGTTCTTTGTTCTATTGCTCCTTGTTCAACCCTTGTTTTCTTATTTTGCCTCTTTTTGCCTTTGCATATGCTTGTTTGTTCCTTTTTCTTAATTTCCTTTCTTCTGTTGCTGTTTCTCCTGCGCCAAAGTCTTGTCACGTTGCTCCTTTTTTTTAATTTTTTTTATTTGTTGTTTCTATTTCTCTCTTCCTTTCTCTTTTCTCTATATTTTCTTATCTTCTTTCTTCTTCTTTTCTCTTTATTTACTTCTTATCTCTTTATTTTCTTTCTTCCTCTTTATTTTCTTCTTTTCTCTTTATCTTTTTTTTTCTTCTTTTCGTCTTCTTTTCTCTTTATTTTCTTCTTATCTCTTTATCTTCTTTCTTCCTCTTTATTTTCTTCTTTTCTCTTTATCTTCTTTCTTCTCTTTATCTTTTTTTTTTATTTTTTTTTATGTCCTTTCTTTTCCTTTCACTTATTATTTTTCTTTTTCTTATTGCACTGTCTTCTTTCTTTCTCTTGTTGCCCTTTTTCACTTGTGCGCTCTTTTTGCACTTTATTTATCCTTTATTCTTCACTCAAACTTTTATTTTCTTTCTCTTTTCAGACTTTTTCCATTCTTATTTTCTTTTTCTTTCTGTCTTTTCTTCTCTATTCCTTTTTTATTATTCGCGTTCTCCCTAATTCACCTTGTTGCAAACAAATGTTCGTGACAAACACATTCAGTACTAGCAGAATTAGTACAAAACCCTAAAAATAATGCTAAAAAATGTTGTATTTGAAATGGACATTCGGAAGTGCTTTCTTGGTATCTTAACACAAAGACTTGCCATTTGGCATATTCTTGTAATGCACAAAAAGGTGTTTTCTTTCCATTTATGAAATATTTCTGTAGGAACTTTGTTATTTATAACACATCCATGATGTTGTGTGATGTATTAATGTAACTGTTGTGGGGCTCTGCATTTGCATTTTGTACATCTGGACTATGAGTTATCAAAAGATCAAAATAAATCGACTAATACTGGACAATCTAAGCTTCCCTCAATAGAGAGCTCATTTCTCTCTATTTTTCAGACAGACATGGTGGTCATACATATTGTCTATCTGAATAAAAAATAGCTTGGCTGTTCCTGAAGAGTTTAAGTATTTCCTTAAATGCCAACATATTTAGGTGGTAGGAGACTTCTTTTGTATACCAATATTCATATTTTTGGGAATAGTCCATTCACACAAGCTGACATTATAGTCTGAGACAGAAACTCTTTGCAGGAACAATATCCACTTGAGCATGTTCTCTTGTTGAAATTCAGGGAAACAACCTGTAAAAAGTCAACATTTTGTACTTCCATTTTTTATCATACACGGAAAAGAAACATAAGTACACCGATACAGGCATTTATAAGGGTGACACCTGCCCCAAATTCATCGAAAAGAATTGGAGGGATTTTGACTGATGTCAAAATAGGGTCTATTCATTCAGAAATTCTACCATTTTGGTGAAATTCCTTAGTGAGCTAATCTTCCAGGTGGGTTTGTGGAAGTTCTTGTGTGGGTGTACCTGTAAAAGTTGCTGAAGATTCCAAACGTATCCAAATGGCTCTAAATCAGCACCTGGAAAAATGTCACGCACGCCCTGATCACAATCAGGCTGGACTACATGAACACCCTCTATGCCAGAAGGAATAAGAGAGCGGATGAGCAGAGGATTTAGCCTTACGGCTTAAAATAAAAATAAAGTCACCAGAAGGCTGCAGACCATTTAGAACGTGGTGGCCAGATTCACTCTCAACCTCATTCGCTGTACTCACATCACACCACACCTGAAGGAGCTCCACTGGCTCCCCATTCGCCTGTTTCCACACTCTCTGCATGCTTTGAAAGATCTTCAGATGGATCTCTATCAGCACCAAGAAAACCGTCACTCAAGCCCTAGTCCATCAGCCGGCTGGACTAAGGCAACACGCTCTATGCAGGAAATACCACCGTACTCCTGAAGAGACTCCAGGCAATCGAGGAACGCAGCTGCCAGTCTCATCCTGGAACTCCCCAAACAGACCCACATCACCCCCATCTCAGGAATCTCCACTGGCTCCCCATCCAGAAAAGATGCTATTTCAAGTTGCTGACACAATTCCTCTATGACAAAGGACCAGCATACATCAATCACCGCCAGAACTTCCACCAACCCTCAAGATACTTACACTCCACCTCCCTCAAACATGCACACTCTCCGCATCTGCCGAAGCTACATTGGAGGATGATCCTTCTCCCACCTCACTGCCAAGCCCTGGAACAACCTTCCCCTTCATCTCCAAACAACATCCTCTCTTCCGGAAGGGACTGAAGACTGGACTATTCAACTGATTCCAGCAAGATCTCAGCATCTGGATACCCTACCTGGTGATTAGCCGCGATTCACAAATCATAGTTGATTGATTAATTGATTCACAAATACGCAGAATACAAACTCCTCACCCACACTTTCAAGGCACTGCATAACACTGGCCCAGCATACCTCAACAATCGCATCTGCTTTCACAAACCTTCCAGACACCTCTGCTCCTCCCGACTCTTGCACAAATCCAAAAAAACAGATCAATCGGTCAAGCCAGCTCCTAAATGTGTTGAATGACCTCCAGTTACACTTAGGAGCTTTCTCCTCACTGCTCAAAATCTACAAGAAGTGAAGGACCTGGCTTTTCGAGTAGTCCCACAAGGCCCTAGGTGTAGCTAGACACATACCTGCTCAGTGCCAAGATACCCTCCTGAGTGATAGTGCACTCTTCAAAAATGCATAACACAACAAGCCTGTAAGTATTCATAAACTTTTGATGAGACTGTGCTGATACACAGATTCATGACCATTCACTAGCAAAGTAAGTGAATCGTATAAAGAACGCAGATACGAATTGCTGCTCAAAAATACTTATCCCCCAGAGAGCATGGAGATAAATATTTACACCTGACTCCCTACGTTTAAACATAGGTGTCAAAGTAGGGTCACTAAGTCTAGATTTAAAACTGAGAGTGCACGGTAGGTCCGATTTTCCAGAGCCAGGAAGGATTGGGAGGGCAGATTGGTCAGAGAAAATAATATACATTAAGAAATCTCAAATATTGCCAGGCAAATCCGAGAAAAACCGAGGGTATGATGGGTTTGAATATCTCGGGAATGCCTAGTCATGTAGAATTACTCCAAATCTGGGAGACATTGTTTGGTTGGCTAGACTTGAACCAAACCTGTGTATTCATACTAAATTAATTAGAAATTAACCAAATTTAGAGTAATTCCAGTGTCAGATCGACCTTATCCAGTGCTGGTATTTTTATAGATAATTTGCTGTGGGTAGATCATTCAAGTATTAGTTTTCAGAAACACCAAGGATCTCAAATTTCCCACTTCCATGCTTGAGTTTCTCTTCGAGTCCAGGCTTTTTTCGTTGCATGGAGGAATCTGTAGTCCAGTAACACATTATAAAAGCAGGACTACAAGTCCCAGAATTCTAAGAATATACCTACACTGGATGAGTTATGTGTGCATGGAACTGGGAAACTTGAGAGTCCTGCAAATACATATGGTTACAAGAAAATTCAATGTTACGGCAGCGTTACCATTATACTCTATGTCTTCAGGACACCCTTTTCCCAGGCCGGGCCTTTCAATGCGCAGATCAATGCGTGCTGGGAGGTGTAGTTTATTCCGGTCGAATGTATTTAAATGGACCGGCACACCAGATAACAATGCCTTGTTTAAAAAAAAACCCTGGCTTTGAAAAGTGGTCTCCGCGTGACATGCAATAGTACGGTAGTAACAATAGCGGAGCCACAATTTTGTTGCAATAAGTATACAACTGCGCGCGAAAGCACGAAAAAAAATCTAATTTCCTAAGAAAAGCAACCTTTTTCTTAGAAGGGCAAGCTGAAATCTCTGTATTTATTAATTGCCAGTAAACGATTTAACTCCTGTAGCTCGCAGACGAGAGGAAAGCAAATTGCTTTTAATTTTAGATTTGTGGGGTCAGCCCTCACCCCGCAGCCTCTGAGGAGGCGCAGGCCACACTCATTAGCCCTCACGGCGCAATTAAACCGCTCATTATGATGGTATTTATATTTAGGCGTCCTCGCCTGCAAGATCTGTGCTCCCCAATTAGAATGATTGTGAAGTTAAGTTAATGGGGAGAAAGTGTTATTTTTTTGACTCCAGCAGTTCAACCTGTTCGGCGTCTTGGTGGATGTAATTCTAGTCGGCGGATGAACTGTTTGTTCAAATTAAACTCCTCAATTAAAACAACACGCAGAAACATTCGCTTTGTCATCCCTGCGCCTCGTTGTGAGCTAGCGTCTATTCCCTGCAGTGTCTTTGCAAAAATATTATATTGGACATGTCTATTAACCCTTTCATCCTCTCCGCGTCTTTCTATCCATGACCCTCAAATCGCTAAGCCTCCTATTTTTAAGTTGATCCGCTTCCATCCTCTTCATCAGGAAGGCCTCTCCCCTGTCCTCCCACAGTCGTCCCACGCAAAGATGTTTCCTTTTCAACCAGCTCTGCTTCTAGGCGCTCCTCGCCCTGCCAGCTCTTACCACCATTTATGAGCCCTCTCTTTTTCCATCCACAGCCATTAACACTTTCTGTTTTATCCTGTTCCCTAAAACGGGTAAGTAAGCAAATGGTTCTAATTTTCTTTAATTTAGTTCTTTTTTTTTAGGCTAATTTTGATGTCCACCGACTCTTAATAGGGAGGCTCAGTAGGCAAGCGCCTTCTGGAATCATTAGTCCTTTCCTGTTACGAGTAGAGTCACCATGTCACTAGAACACTACGTTTCATTCCTATATTTTGGTTTTCCATATTATTGTTAACAAGTGTATCGGTAGAAGTTGCTCAAATATAATGAACTAATACTACATCCTCCAGAATGCACAGATATGTAAAATGATCAAAACTCAGAACTGGTGTCCCTGGAGTCACCTGGGCATGCCAGTTATGGGCCATGCCATAGGTTTGGATCTAAAGGCACCAGTTCTCCTCTCCATGGCACAGTTCCCTCTCACATTGAGAGTGGCCACTAGACTGCTGACCTGAGTGATCGCTTGAGTGAGAGTGCCTGGAGAAGCCACCACCCTCCAAGTCATTACAGACAATGTTTCCAGCCCTGGACCTTTGTCTGATAGCCTACTGCATTCTTAGTGTTGTAGCCTTGTTATGCTTCCATCGAACTAAATAGACAATCATATCTGAAACTAGTGATTTGTAGGTGAAAAGTTCAACACTGGAGAAAGTATTGATAATGATGTGGAGTTAGCTCGTCACATACTTTTGGAAGAAGCTGCAACCTAACTTCCAGTTTATTGTTTCTGTGTTGCGGTGTTGTGGATTTGTGGGGGCGGGAAACAGTGTTTTAAAATCATGGTCCCTGCATTTGCAGGATGAGTTCATTCCTAATGTTGTTTGCATGTTGCATTGTGCTTTATGCTGTTTCTGTAATGGAGAAATGCTGTTCCAAGACGTGTAATCTTTCCCTGGTCTCCCAATGGTACTCATGCAGGCAGTATTGGATTAGGTCATGTAAGGATGATTCCTCCCAAAAATCGTTGGTGCTCACGCTTCCTTTCTTCGGCCAGAGACGCTTTGAGCAAAACATGGGGAAACTGATGAACCATGCTTTGGGCAATGCCAAGCTCACATTGTCATTTCTGCCTAAGCCTCCAGCAGTGGAATGGGGGTCACCTGTTTTACATTCTCAATACATTCCTCATTTACATCCAGTGGCCATTTCCTCACTGGGAATACAGAGCTGGGTAGGGATCCCACCAACCTTTCAGAGGTCGTTCATCCCTGCCAGGTCAACGACCCTCATAACTATATGGCTGTTTCTCTTCCAGTTGCCTCCAAAACTGTCCTATTTATGGGGGGCCCTATTTACGTTTTGAGACAATACGGAGAGATCATTTTTCAGACACTTCACTGTTAGGACTGTTCCAAGAAAGCTACGTTCTGGACTCCTTGACTTTATTCCAGACTCGAAGATACACCTGATGTCCAGACAGGCAGAGCCCCCAAGCCCCTTCAAGTGGCCTGTGGCAGGGGCCAGTGATGCCTTGACAAAGAGAATAATTGTTCTTCTTTTGGAGAAGTGGAGACTGAGTGTATACTCCAAATTCTTCCCGGTGCCCAATCTGGGGTTGCCCTCTGTTACTTTATAAAAATAAAGGATTTGAATGTTTTCAGCAGAACAACTTTGGATTGAATGGCATCTATACAGGGGATCATTTCTATGGGTAGTCATGTGACATTCAGCTGTGCATCATCACTAGTAGATGTTCTTTAAGTTTACCTTTCCTTTGGGACATTTTCAATCCTGAGTCTTTCATTCTGAGTAGGCTCAAAAGGTATTCATAAAGATGGTGGACACCCCTACTTATTCTCTTCTGTCTTGTGTGGATATATGACGGTACAACGCGTACCGTCACAACGCATACCTTTACAACGCGGCCGTGACAACGCAAGTCGTTACCACGACTTGCGTTGGGGGGGCGCGGATTTCGAATAGTTTAATTTACTATTCTAACACCAGTCCCCGTGGACCCTAGGGAAGGTGTTAGGATAGTAAATTAACTATTTTTAGACCTTGAGCGCCCTCCAGCGCAAGTCGTGGTAACGACTTGCGTTGTCACAGCCGCGGTGTAAAGGTACCGCGTTGTGAAAACATCGTTGTAAACGATGTTTACCGTCTTGTGTTTATCTACACTTGATGGAGGCTAATCTTCATATGTTCCAACAAGGAGACTGTTCAGGCTGACGTATTTAGTCAAGAGTTTCCATTCTCAATCCACTTCTCTCTTCATCGCAGAATGTTCGAAGAGATTGTGGGATTGTTGGGGATTTTAACTCTGGATTTTTGCCTCATGCCTGGATACTTTCCTACAAAGATTTTCTTCAAAGGGTGAACGACACATTATGAGTTCAGGCTCTGGTAATGCAATTGCTCCAGGCTGGTCTTTAAGTGGGCCAGGTCCTTCCAGGTCTGAGACTGAGCACTAACTAAAAACTGACATTAAAATGGGACCTTATTTGGGCGCTATACTCATATCCTTAACTTGACCGCAAAAACACTGATCAGTTTCTGAACATGTACTGCAAAAATTGTTAAGGTTATCTGTATCAGCAATGTAGTCCCTGTTTACATTATACTTGATTTTGCATTCCCTATGAGTTTTGTTTTTTCCTGGATGTTGTTTACTGTAGTTTTTTTTTTTCGTGCAGCATATTTCTCTTGTACAATGGCCATTGTGAAATGAATTGGTGTCAGGGTGAGTTCAGGTTGTGGGTGTGTGTTTATGACAGGGCTGAATTGAAACTTCTGGATCCGAGGCTGAAGACAGTGCAAGTTTCTCACAGTGCTTTCAGTGGGTCACAGATATGTCCAGAATACGTTAATCCAATCCCTGGCTTCTCTGCAGAGCTCACAAAGCAGTGGTCACTTGCGCCAATTGTAATTGTGATTCAATGTGAAATTGTGTAAAGAAGGTACACAAGTGTTGCAAGATTGACAGAGTGAAAGTAAAATAAAGGTGGTGCTTACAGGTGAGTGGGTATGCCTACAAGGGTCTGGTGAATGTAAGGAGATCCAAGGAAGTGCAGGAGAGTGAAAAGTGGGTGTTCACAAGAAAAAAGATATGGTGTGAGATGCAGATATAGAATTTCAGAAAGATGTGTGGAGAATAGGGTGTAAGTGTCTAAAATAGACAGTAGAGGAAACTATTCAGAAGGAAAGAAAAATAGAGAACTCCAAAAACCGCAATCCCTTCCCAGACTGAAGACATTTTTATTTCATAGTCTATTTTCAGAATTGAAACATATCCTTTATTCAACAAAATTGATCTTGTGCAGCTAATCCTTGCTGGCAGAGCCAGTGGTTCTTGCTTGTTTTAGGCGTGTGTTATAATACATGTATTATCTGCCTGGATGCAGTGGCAAAAGGCTCACAAAAAGACACTAAAATAATGGTCAGGTGGCATGCTATCGGAAGAACAGAATTTTAGGTTGCATGTGTTTTACCAACCCCTTATTAATATAGGTCACACCTCCTGAAAAGGATTCCTAGTTACTCCTATTAGGTCTCACTCTTTTTCATCCCACTTAAAGCCTTGGTCCCAGGAGTATTTACATTCCTTGCTTTCCCTCATATTCCAAGTGTTTTCCACAAGATCAAGTGGAAGAAGTCATCCACCCTATGGTTCTAGTGGAGCCTTATTGGCCATGCAGTGGAGCCTTATTGGCCATGCAGGTCATGGATCCCCTACTGATCACCTTGGTTGTACGGCCAGAATGGATACTTCCACTTTCTGTCCTTTCTTCAGAGCTGTCCCTCTCTCAGTTGTCCCGGTTCAAGCTGATGCCTTGAGGCCAAACGAATAGCGCTCCTGCATCTTGAGTTGTCTTTGGTGATTGCTGGTGTCTTGCAGCTTCCTAAACACGTCTGCCACTAGGTCTTATCAGCAGCATTGCAGGGTCAAATGTGCTTTATGGAATACTCACATTTTCCCCTTTCATTGTGACTTCTTGAACATTTTAGATTGGATGTGTTTGAACTGAGGGTTGCCACTTCCTTATCCCAATTGTTCACTATCTGTGTGATCAGGGAAGTTTGACTTAAATTGACGGGTATACTTCTCATTTTAACATAAGAATTGAGCCTTAGGAGGAGCTTGGCGGGCATCCGAGATGGCCGCGTGAGCACAGCGCTCCCCGGACCCCCGCCGCTCCCGGCTTAATATCCTGCTTTAATCCTGAATTTTTGCGAGGATTCATATAGAGGACGTTGGGCTGATCTACCTGGACCTTTCAGAAACTGATTTGGACATCGGGTGCCTGAATTATGCTCAATTGAACTTTTGGGCTCCGCCCTCGAAGTGCGCCCGGGACTGGGTGAGGTTCGGTGGCCGTCTTGGAGTTGAACAACAACGGCAGGGGGATTGGTCTTGTGGGTCCCCTTCTTAAGTTTCGGTTTCGTTTCTGCCTCGGACTGGGACATTGGTGAGAGGGTCGGGCCAGAGCTGCGGCCGGGACACGAGTTGGTTGTCTGGCCCTTGGCTGCACTGTTCCTGGAGTGGGCTGCCTCTATCCTGGTGATACCCCTCTTGTGGTCCTTTGGTCCCGGGGCCTCCATTTCTGGTGCCCGGTCCGTCGACCCTGGTGGCTTTACTCGTGACGCATCTTCAAAATGGCGGGCAGAGGGGACCGAGAGACGCGCAAGACGAAGACACCTCTGCGCGGGGGTCCGGTTCAATCTAATGTTATGGATCGTTATACCCACTCTAAAGGGTCCCCCGGAGCTGCCCTGCCCGGTCCCATTGCGTCCGACCACGTAGTGGATGCGTCGACGGAGCCCTCTTTGCAGGACATCATGGGCGCCATTTCTGGCATGAGGGAATCCATAGGCCAACAGTACGAAACCTTGGCCCACAAACTTGACACTGTGGCAATTGAGGTGAATTTGATTCGAGCCGATCTCTCCAAGACGAACGAAAAGGTGAAGTCGTTGGATCTCAAATCATCCAGCCTCACGACGGACGTCTCTGATATTCAGACGGAGATTGGCAATCTCCGTAGGGTGAACGATTTCATGACCCGGCGCTTGGAGGATTTTGAGAACAGGGCACGTCGTTGTAATGTTCGCGTGGTTGGTGTGCCGGAGAATCCAGAACCCCACTCGGTTGATCTCCTGGTTGAAGACCTCATCCAGAACCACCTTTCTCCGTCTGGCCTTAGTAAATTTTTCACAGTGGAGCGCGCACATCGTGTTCCGGGGGGCCAGGGCAAGCCAGGCGCCCCGCCGAGACCTATTGTTGCAAAGCTTTTCCACTATAGAGATCGGGACGCTATCCTGCAGGCCTCGCGGGTGAAGGGCCCGGTGGCCTTTGAGAATGCCACGGTGAACTTTTATCCGGACTTTTCCCAACAGGTCCAGAAGCAGCGTATGGGATTTCGTGGTGCCAAGAAGCGTCTTAGAGACATGGGGATGCGTTACGCAATGCTCTTTCCGACCAGGCTGCGGGTGGAGTATAATGATCGAACTTTCTTCTTTGATCGGCCAGATGCTGTGAATGACTGGCTGGACTCCCTGCCTCATCGACCTCCTGAGACTGAGTCCGAAGCCCACCCGGGCGGTGCTGAAGGTGGTGTAGAGAGCTGAACATTTCATCTTTGACTGATGCCTTGTTTTGTATAACTTCTCCAGGGATGTAAGCCTATGTTCCTCTACCTCACATGTGTTTTGATGTACGATCTTTTTCTCATCATTGGTTTGATCGGGGGGCGGGTGGGACGGAGCCTTTCCTCCTCCGGGGTCTTTGTGTAGAATAGGGGTTCTTGGGCGACAGGCACACTGCAGGTTGGGGTGGCTTTTTAGCTTTTTGCAGGGGTGCAGGGTGGGGGGTGTTTTCTTGTTACTTGGGGGGTGGGGGGTTGGGAAGTTCGTTGTTTGTGTGTTCTGTGTTCAAGGCGACTTTATTCTGTATTTGGACTGCTTTTTATGGTCATGCTCATTGGTGGGGGGTTTGGGCTTTTTCGGGTGGGATGGGGGGTAGCGGGTTGAGATTTGTTTCGTGGAACGTTAACGGTCTGGGAGATCGTATCAAACGAAGTGTGGTGTTGAAATGTATACGACGTTTATCTCCTGACATTGTTTTCCTGCAGGAGACTCATTTGATAGGCAATGTTTGTCATGCAATGAATAGGTGGGGCTATCGCCTCGTAGCACATTCAGGGTTTACCTCGGGTTCCAGGGGTGTGGGTATCCTTATCCGGGCTTCCCTCCCCCTGGCTATTGATGATATTATTCAGGATGACCGGGGGCGGTATGCTGTTCTTGTGGGTCGATATGAAGGCCGTGCCCTCTCCTTATTAACTGTTTATGTGCCCCCCGGCTTGCAGACTTCTACCTTTTCAGATTTGGGCCGTGTCTTGTTGGACCTCCCTGATAGTACTCTCTTTCTGGCTGGTGATTTTAATTCGGTGGTCTCCGGCCTACACGATCGCCACCCCCCTAGGGATACCCCGGCGGCTCAGCAGTGGTTGGGTGGATTTTTGGATACCTTTGGCCTGGTGGATTGCTGGAGGCTTTTGCATCCTACGCAGCTTCAGTACACCTTTCACTCTGGGGCCCATGGGAGTCTGTCTCGGCTGGATTATTTCCTGATGCCTGCGGCTCAGTCCCCAGCGGTGCGTGAGATTGTGCATCTGCCCAGGGGTATCTCTGACCACTCTCCGCTCTGGCTTCGTTTTGAGGTTGGGGTGGAGGCAGTGGGCCGGGTGGCCCCCATTAATCCGTGGTACCTTACCTCCCCCGAGACCCGCACCCTTTTGCTTAAGTCCTTGGACTCGTATTTTCTGGATAACGAGGGGTCGGTTTCCTCTGCTGTGTCCCTATGGGAGGCCTTTAAGACAGTGATTCGTGGGCAGGCCCTCTCCCTTATTGTTGAGGCTAAGAGAGCGAGGAATAGAGAGGTGGTTGATCTTGAGGGGGAGATTTCTGCATTGGAGGAGGGTTTGGAATCTGGTGTCACGCCTGAGAAGCTCCATGTCCTGGGTCTGAAACAATTTGCTTATAAGTCCATGGTCACAGATGCCGCCAAAGTGATGTTTCGGGAGCAACAGGGACGTTTGTATGATGTGGGTGACAAAGCGGGTAAATTGCTGGCATGGCTGGATAAGAAGGAGAGAGCTAATCGTGTGGTACCCGTGATTCAGTCTGCGGGTGGTGTGAGTGTAACGGACCCGATTGGAATAGTTGACCGGTTTGCCGATTACTTCCGTGTGGTGTATACCCCTATGTCTGTGAGGGATGTGGTTGACTCTCGCCTTCTCTTGCGTGATATAGCCCTGCCCGTTGTTTCCGATTTAGACCGTGTGGCGTTGGACTCCCCCTTTACGGTTGACGAGATAGCTACTGCCATCCGTTCTCTCCGTTCGGGCAAAGCATTGGGCCCGAACGGGTTGCCAATCGAATTGTACAAGTTGCGTCCCGATAGGGTGGCTCCGTATCTTCGCGCCATGTTTCTGGAGTCCCGGGAACGGGGTATTCTCCCTTATGATCAGAGACTGGCCACAATAGTTGTCATCCCCAAGGAGGGTAAACCACGTGATCTTTGTTCCTCCTATAGGCCCATATCCCTGCTAAATGTTGAACCCAAGGTATTGGCGAAACTCCTGGCATCCCGTCTCTTAACGGTCATTAGTGACTTGGTCCATCCGGATCAATCTGGATTCATCCCGCATCGCAACACGGCTCTGAACCTACGTCGTCTTCACGGTGCGGTCGCGAGGGCGGGGCTTCTGACGGAGCCAGCCATTTTGGCATCGTTGGATGCTTCCATGGCCTTCGACACGGTGGAGTGGCCTTATCTTTGGGCGGCTCTTGAGAAATTTGGTTTTGGGCCTGAGTTTATTGGTTGGGTCCAGTTACTGTACGCGGAACCTCTGGCGCAAGTAGTGGTGAATGGTAGGGTCTCGGCTCCTTTCACCCTTGGTAGGGGTACCCGTCAGGGATGCCCCTTGTCTCCGTTACTGTTTGCTCTCGCCTTGGAACCATTGGCTGCTTGGCTCCGGTGGGAACCTTCCCTCAAGGGGATCCGCTGGTCTCCGGACTTATCCTTTTATATCTCACCTCCCCGCGTAAATCTCTGTCTGTTCTGTTTGACGTTCTTGCTTCCTTTGGAGCCAACTCGGGCCTTGTTATTAACTGGACCAAGTCCTGTGTATATGTTCTTTCGGGTGTTCTGCCCCCCTTGCCGAGCAGACTTCCTATTCAGGTGGTCCAATCGGGTTTCAAGTATTTAGGGATTTTTATTACGTTGGACCCGACGCTCCGCTTTGAGCGTAATCTCCTACAACCGTTGCTTAGATTGCGCTTGGATGTGGCCCGTTGGCGTAAGCTTCCTTTGTCTCCTCTGGGCAGGGCGGCCCTGTTTAAAATGATGTCCTTGCCGCGATTCCTTTACGCGCTCCAAAACTCCTATGACGCTATTCCTAAAACCTATTTCCAAGAGATTGAGAGTCTTCAACGGCAATTGATATGGGATGGGCGTCCGCGTATCGCACTCGCAAAGCTCACCATCCCTTGGTATGACGGGGGCATGGCGCTCCCCGATATCAAGCTATATTACTGGGCTTCCCAGTTGTCTGCCATTAATCACGTGATGTTTTCCCCGGGTCGTAATCCTGCATTCGAGATGGATAGACTCCAGCTTCCGGGTGGGGACTTTACTAGAGCGATTTATTCTCGATCGGCCGGGCGCCATCTTGTGGGCCCATCCAAGATCGCAGTAACTGTATGGCGAGCTGCGAATGTGAGTTTGGGGTGGGAGGATCGCTTGACGTTGGCGACGCCGCTTTATGCCTCGGAACGTTTGGGCGGACTTTGGTCTACCAAGGGTTTCGACCGCTGGGATGTGATTGGGATTTGTAAGGTGGGTGATGTGTGCTCGAACGGTTGTGTGAAGTCGTTCCAGGCCCTCCAGGCGGAATATGGTTTGAGTGGTAGGGAATTTTTTCGCTACCTGCAGGTCCGGCACGCCCTCGCCTCAGTCTTGGTTCCTGATGAGGCCCTGCCTGACTCTTCTCCCCTCGAAGACCGTGTCCTTGATGGGCATCTTCCCGATAGTACTATTTCTCTGATTTACAAGAAATTGATCAATAATCGGGCGGACTTATTGGTCCGACTTCGGGAGGCTTGGGTTGGCGATGGGTTGGAGCTGGACGACGAGGATTGGCAGTCGGCACTCTCTTCTCCCAAGGAGGTGGCCATTCCTGCCCGTCTCCGTTTGGTTCAACTTAAGATTCTTCATCGAGTTTATGTCACGGGTCCGCGTCTGGTGACGATGGGCTTTTCTTCGGATGGGCTATGTAAGCGTGGTTGTGGTTTGAGTGCGACCTTTTTACATATCCTGTGGGAGTGCCCGGTTGTAGCGGCTTACTGGACTGCTGTGCTTGAGGTGATGACTGCTGTGACGGGTGTGGCCCTGCGGCCGGAGCCTCGGCGATGTTTGTTGAATGTGTGGGAGCCCACTGACTACTCTGTGGCCCAGACCAGATGGGCTACCCTGGGTTACATGATTGCGAAGCGGGATGTTGCGCAACTCTGGGGCGCTTCCAGGCCCCCTGAGGTCTCGAAGTGGGAAGACAACATGGACTGGTCCATGTTTCGTGAGAAGACGGTTTATGTGGCCAGGGGCAGACCCAGGGCGTGGACGAAAGTCTGGGGCCAGTGGAATGATTATCGTGGGGATATTTGCACCCCTCCCCTTGTAGGCACTGCTGAGATTGTCCTATCTCCCTAGACGAGCGTTCCCGGAACCTTTCCATACGGGGTTTTTTTTTTTTCTATATTTCCGGTTCTCCCCGCTGCTCCCCTCCCCCCCTCCCGACTTGGTTGGAGCCTCTGGGCTCTGGGTCTGTTCTCCTGATCGTGGACCATCCCCTCCGTTCTTTGGGCTGACCTTAATTATCGTGCATTCGCCTTTTAGTGTTTGTTATTTTATGTAAAATAAAAAATTTAAATTGCTCTGTGATATATGTAGAGTAATGCTTTGTGCTCGAGCTGTGCCTGACCACGGGTGTACATTTCTATTTCATACGTTGTGCCTTGTTATTAGCGGCCAGCCCGTGAGGTTGTAGGCCCATTCTTGTACTTTTCTATGCTTGCTCCAATAAAGGTTTTTGAACAATAAAAAAAAAAAAAAAAAAAAAAAAAGAATTGAGCCTTGCGTTCTAGATTTCAGTATGTATTACTTTCCTAGTACCTTCTTCAAATGCTTCAGGGTTGTATAACACTAAACTGAGGCTCAAAACATCGATCAACAATATTATCACACCCAGTACACACAAATTCATGCATCCTTGTGAGTCTTGCAGCCTTGAGAGTGTCGTGAGGGGCACAGCACTGTGTCTTCTGCGCAGATGACTTTTAGTAACTCCATATTTTAATGTTGTCATTACTGCCCTCTTTGGATAGTGCTACATCGATAGTCTGGGGTTTTGAAGGTGGCATACCTATTTTCAGGCCAATTCATCTCTTATTGATGTACAGCCCCTTGTAATGGAACAAGGAAGTGAATTTAGGAAAGCCTATGCCACAACCTTGAGAATATTAGCACCTAGATTTGTCAACCATCTGCACATCTGCAAAGGTGCCCATCTGACTAATGACATAATTTACTGTTGCAGTTTGCATACCTCACCAGTGGACGTGTAATGCCAACTGGAATGAGAGCATGCCCTGGCCCCAAGAGCGCATAAGAGAGCTGAGAAATACATTGATTTGCTTGAATTGCTCTGCCCATACGTGCAGAATGTACCATAGATTGGTGCAATAAAATATGCATTCACTGGACACATCATCAGCAGTGTGAAAAATGAATGCCCCAAACAAGCCCCCCTGGCTTTGTTACTTTTTGAAATCCTACACTGAAGAATGTTTAACTCTCTCTGTAGAAGGATACAGGTCCATTGAGGCTTGAAGAACAGGCTCTCTCATGGATCTCGAAACATGCAGGTAATAGTGTGTATACTAGGTTTGTCAATGCACTATCACAAGATGGTTAAGTTCTTCCAATAAGCATATGATGGATTCTTCAACAGGAAACAGATATATGGCATTGACTTCTAATAACTTTCCCATTTGCTGACTACGGAAATGTTAAGTGGGGTGGCTAAATTGTTGACAGCAGAATATGTGGATGTGTTTCTCCAACAGGGCTTATAGGAGAACAACTAACTGAGTTGACCGGAGTCAAGCTTCATGCTACACAGCCTGTAGTGCTTATGGCGGACACGAGTGCCAAGTTTGTGTGGTCTTATTGGCTCCAACATTAGCCCAGGACCTAAGGATGGACCTGAATATTTTGAAGGTCTTTGGCTTAAAGGGTGCTGAGGTCGCTGTGAATAGTAAAACAGTTCTTTTCTCTACATCTGCGGGGAAGGTCCTCCTGATGAGATGGGCAATAAGGTTGTGAAGATCTGCAGTCTCAGTTGAATCATTCTCTGCTGTCATCGGCCTGGATTTACCTGCACTCAACGGAGGCTAAGGCTTCATGTGTCCCAAGATGGAGTCTGTTAATGCAACCATACTGGGTCTGGTGTTTCCATTCTGTGCGACCTTCTCTCTTCAGCCCAAGATGTTCAAAGAGATTAAGAGACGGTCAGGGTCATAACTATGGACATGGCTGCCTCTTCTGCATGTTCTGCCGCAAGTCTTTTGTTCAAAGGGTGAAGGTGAAGGGCGCATTGTGCATCAACGTTCTGGCTCTAAGCGTAGGTTCCAGTTCCAGATTCTCCACTAAACTACATTTTTGCATGATGATCTGGAAGAATGGTGTCTCCATGCTGCCGTTCCCTTTCCATTTTCAGTATACAGAATTCTTCACTCTGCATTAAGTGTTGTGGGTCTTACAGGATATGGATGGAAATTGATGACCCATGGTAATATGCTGCAATTTAGGAGATATAGCGTGCTAGCGTGGCATCAAAATGAACCCTTTAATACAGATGTCTTTCCAGCAATGTAGAGTTTTCCCGCTCAGATGCTGCATCCAGTCAGCCTGGGCCAGGCACAAAGGCCGCGCCGCGGCGGGAGCTGGGCTACCATTAGATCACCCTCACCGGAGCACTGGGGTTAATTGCTATTCTCTTGCCTGCGCCACTTGCTGGGCACCCTGGCCATCCTCCCCCCTTGTACTCCCAGTTTCCTTGATCCATCATAGTTACAGAGTATCGCCTCTTTGGAGGCGCGCACAGAGTGGGGGGGGCGGAGGGCGGGAGCTGTGCGGGGCAGGGTGACGGGTTGAGTGTTGCAAAGCTGCTGACTAGGCCCCGCTTCTTGTGGGATCGACGGGATGAGAAGAAAGCGAGGGGTGCTTGACGGGCATTAGGGAACATCAATGCCCTTTTACTTCACTCCCTCCGCCATTCTTCCGGCACCTTCTTCTTGTGTTCGTCCTGGGGTATTCCATGTGCTCACGTGAATGGCAGCATTCCTCTGGTCGGGGCTTTCATGTAGCTCCCGCCAACTATTGAAAGGGGGGTGAGGGGGGGGAGGGAGGCTGGTTTAAAGACCAAGCAAAGCCAGAAGGGGACTTCAGACGAAACACGTCGTGGGGGCAAAGTGGCCGCGGATTAAGCTTTGTTTTGCGGCGCAGCTCTCTCTTCTCTCCCTGCCCTCTGTTGCCCTTCCCTCCCCCGCGCTCTCTTTGCACATACACACACCGGCCCTTTACGCCTTCTTGCTTTACAAGCCAGTAACATCGGCTTAGAGGCGAGGGGGGCTACAAACTTAAGGGGATCAGGAGGCCTATTCACCAGGCCTTGTCCACGGCCCGGCGGCTTTTTTGTCCGAGCTCTGTTCCCGCTCTGATTTCTTCATTGGAGTAAAAAAAAACTTTAATTCCCCTATACAGCCAGAGGAATCATCTGCCGGGCTCCCCCCGGTCCCCCTCCCCTCCCGGCTCCCTTTCACTGTCTTCACTTCTTTCTTGCATTTGGCCCCACCCCAGCCCCCTCATAGACCCCGCGAGGTCTGTCTCAGGACACCCCTCTTGGAGAAAGGCAGGGGTATCGGTCTGTGTGTTATGAGGGACGGGGTAAGGAAGGGGGTGTAGCTTGAGGCATGAGATGGGTGTTAATTGAATCAGTGTGACAACACATTGGTTAAAGCATGCTCCTAGTAGACTGTTTTTTTCTTGCAACATTCCACAACCTGCTGATTTATCTGTGTTATCCTACTGATTTTGGCGAAGCTATGAATGTAGGCAATCGAGATAAATGTTAGCTCCCTGTGCAGGAAGAGAATTTACTCTGAGCTAAATCCCATTTCATGCCAGTGTCTTCCTGTGAAGTCTTTGTCAGGCCAAAGGTAATTTTATGGCATTTTTGCTGAGGTCCACGATATTCTCATGGAACCATCTGATTCCATTCAATAGTGGATTTTGGTTTCTAGCGCCGCAATACCCTCCTGGGTTGATGTAGCACTATATAAAGCACATCATAGTCAATGATAATTTTTAAAAGTTAAAAATTACTGCTTTTTTTTCTTGACACGCTTGCCACTGCACAGACCTTTGGGCAACCTGATGGTTCTGGATTTTATTGCAAACAAGGTGCTGTCGGTTTTTCATCCTTCTGAAGTTGGTAATATCAGTACTTCCCATGCTTTACATCTTGTCTAATGCCCCGGTTTTTCTTTGATAGATTAAAACTGCATACATTGGTTAGTTATGTTCCCCTACTCTTGAAAGTGAAACCAACTGTTGGCTGTGGATGTAACTTCACTTCATACCAAAGGTTAGCTCTAAAGGACTGATCTCATACAGACCCACAAGTACAAAAGAAGGGGTAGATTACAAAGAAATAACACAACACAATGCAGCAATCATAGGGGCTCTGCTGCGTTGCGCTAGGGGGGGGGGGAGAGCAGGTCAGAGCCACATCTAATGAGATATAGCGCTGCAGCTCTCGTCCCCTGGGCTAGTGCACAAGGAGGGTGCCTTGCTCCACACACTCACATTTGTATCATTATACAAAGGCGAGTGCTGTCTAGCACAGGTTCTGTAATGGAAATGTACCCTTCCAGTTCTAAATACAATGCTTATATTTTTATTTTACATTTCCCACATTGGATGTATGCTGTATGGTGCAAACGGTAGAAGAAATTAAACCGTTTCGCTCAAGGAGGTATTATGTTTTTTACACGAAGCAGGGGCTGACAATATTTGTAGAACTGGCTTTGTGTCAAAAACCAGGAGTGCAGTGCATTGAAAAGCAGTGCAAAGCAAAATTTGCACTACCAAAAAAAAGAAACAGATTTACGCTGGAAAGTAAATACTGTAGCACGATTTTGTGTGACTTTGCAGTAATTCATTGTTTTAACTAATCGGCCTCAAACTTTCACCCCACTATCCTTAGCCTTCTCCTTTCATTAATTGTGCCTATGGCCACTTTGGGTAAATGTGGTTTTAAGACCGGCACCTTCACTGAGAAAAGGGTGGATTGGTCCAAAAGTCATGGGAATGAATGAATGAATGAATGAATTTATATTTATATAGCTCATGGCTACCCTGAGGCCTCCCAGCGCTGAGGACAGGCACAGATGGACAAAGAAGCAGGAAGTTAGAGGGAGTCCTTGAAGAGGCAGGTTTTCAAGAGCTTTCGAAACACCAGCAGGTTAGGCTCCTTCCGCAGATTGGGATGAATGGTATTCCAGAGAATAGTGGCGTTGGAAGAGAAGGAGCACCTGCCCCATCTAGTTCTTCATATTCTTTGCAGGGCGGCAAGAAAAGAAAAACGGGAGCGGAGATTTCTGGGAGGATGGTAGGGGAGTTGATGAGGGAGTGGGTAGTGGCCGGGCCATTCCTTCAAAAGGCCTTGTGAGCCAACCACATGGCCTTAAACGGTATCCTTGCCATGATAGGGAGCCAGTGAAGGATCCTTAAAGCTGGTTTCGCAGATTGCCTGTGAGGAATCTGAAGGAGCAAGCGAGCAGCACAGTTCTGGATCCTCTGGAATTTATGAATGGTGAATTGAGGGGAAGCCAAGTAGAGGGCATTCGCATAGTCCTAGTGAGAAAGAATGAGAGTTTAGACCATGATCCTTCTCGCCTGGAAGGGAAGAAAGGAGAGGATCTGACGCAACATCCTCATCAGGCCATAGAAAGTAGCTGAGAGTTTAGTGGCCTGATGTTTGAAGCTAAGAGAGCAGTCAAGCCACATACCAAGGCTCTTAATCTAGGCCTTTGGATCTGGAACAGGGACAAGGCAGGCCAGAGGAGAGCAAGGTTGAAGGAGGGTGAGTTGCCAAGGAGCATGAGCTCAGTCTTATCCCCATTGAGCTTAAGATGAGAGTTCCATCCACTCAGCAACCGCCTCTAGGCAAGGACCTAGGGTGCTAGATGACTTCTCGGGTGGTTTAATGCCAACACAAGCTGCAGGTCTTCTGCATAGGTGATGATCTTTATGCCGAATGGATGGACAATCTCTGACCAAGGGTCTCATATTGATGTTAAATAGCGTGGGGCTCAGGGAGGAACTCTGGGGGACCCCACAGCTAAGAGGCAACCAGTTGGAAACAACGTCTCCTTCAAACACCTGGAAGAAACGGTCACTGAGAAAGGACTGGAACCAGGTTAATGCAGTGCCGGTCACTCCAAGATTCTTGAGTCGACAGGTCAAGATGTTCTGATTGACAGTGTCGAAATCGGCACTGAGATTGCTGCAGTGCCTCCTTGGTCCAGTATCTTCCTTGCCTCCTCAGTTACTGCCAGAAGGGGGGTCTCAGTCCCTAGCTGAGGGTGAAAGCCTGTTTGGGAGTGGTGGAGAAGATTGTTGGATTACAGATACTCTACCAGCGTGGTATTTATATGTTTCTCAAGCAATTTACTTAGCCAGGGAAGGAGGGAAACGGGACGGTAGTTGGTTAAGTTGGACTGGTCAAGATTGGGTTTCTTTAAAAGGGCCTTCACCAGTGTACATTTCCAGGCAAGGGGAACCGTACCGGAAAGAATAGACACATTTAAGTTGTCAAGGATTACGGGGCGAATGGTGTTGGCAACTAAGGAAAGAGGCTGTGGGGGAGCAGGATCAGTAGGAGAGCCCGAGATTACCTTGGCCATAATCAGATCTAGTGAGTCTAAGTCAAAGGGAGGGAATTGCTCTAATGAGAACTGGGATGCAGATTGCAGTCCTGCAATATGGGATACAAAGAAATCATCCAGAGAGGCTGGGAAGGACATATACATATTTTGAATTTTTTGATTGAAAAACTCCGCCAGGTTGTTGCACCGAGTAAGTGCCCCCTGTAAGATTTGTGGTTTCTGGGACAAGGTGGAGAGAGGTTTTGAAAAATGTCTTTGGGTGAATTTGCAGCTAGGTTAATTTTCTCCTCATGAAAGGCAACTCGGGCAGCTTTAATTACTGATTTATATAGTCTAATTGCCTCTATATAGTCTGATTTCCTGGGTTCTGAATAATTCTGCCTCCACCTATTTTCTAATCTTCTGCATGCTTGTTTGTATTCTCTTAATTTAGGGGAGAATAAGGGAGCCGTCTTTAGTCTACTTTTCTTGTGGGTAGATCTCTTAGGGAGGACTAAGTCAAGGGAGCTTAGGGATCCAGTGATTGAAATTATCATTGGCCAGGTTGGGGTTGGAGTCACTGGCTAGTCTAGTGGCTTCGAGAACTGATGTCAATTGGTCAGTAGGAAGCTTGGGCCAATTCCGTTCCAACACCGGCATTGTGTTGGAAGAGAAAGTAGGTCCAGAAATTTCCCAGGTTAGGGGGATCAAGAAATGATCCATCCAAGGGAGTGGCTTTGGAGTGCCTACAATGAGCTCAAGCAAATTACTAAAAACAGGGTTGAGAAGATGACCTTTGATGTGCGTATATGTAAATGCTTTCTGAGTGAGCTGAAGTGCTAAAAGATTCATTGACAGCTCATTGGCGGCATGGTCGGAGGGATCATCTAAGTGAATGTTAAGATCCCAAGCACAGCAGAATTAGACAGGGTGAAAGCCAGGTTGGCAACGGTGGTGGAGAAGTGATTGAGAAATGGCCCTAAGTCCCCAGGGGAGCAATAAATTAGTAGGCCAGAGAAGGTGCTTCTAGGAGAGAACTCTATAGAAAAAGCCAGGCTCTCACAATCGGATGGAGAGTCTGTGGTAGTCCGACAATTGAAAGTATCTTTAAAAACAACAGCTAAACCTCCTCCTCTACCATTCCGGGGGGAGGGTTTGAACAAGGACAGGATCAACTGTAGCATGAAGCCATGTCTCAGTTAAAAAAAGGACTTCAGGTTTTAGCTTTTCCAATAATAAAGCAAGTTCAGTTGAGTGTCTGGGGAGTGATCTGCAGTTCAAAAGGAACATCCTTAAAGACGATGGGGTAATAGCAGAGTTCACAATTTTGTTGTATGGCCGGAAGGCGAAATTACAATGAGGACAGTGAAAAAGTCTATTAGCAATGTTCATAGAGTGCATACAGTTTACGTTAAGATCCCTTCTCAACACATGCAGTGTTTGGGCCCTAAAATATGGTATTTCAGGAGGAACCGGCAGGGGTTGTGGCCCCTGGTCCCGTCCGGGCGCGGACAGGCACCGACGGGCTTCCCTTTGGTGCGCCGTTGGTGCGTCCGCTGCGCGGCGGTGCAAGGCATGCTAGTTAAATAGTTTGAGCCCACTAGAGCGCTAACCACCTGTCTCCGCCCCCAACCAACCGAAAAGGAGTATGGAGACCACCTGCACCCTCCACAACAAATGGGAAAACCCGCAGACATGTTAAAGGTGTAGTAAGTACTTACCGGAAACACTTAATATGTTTTGTGCAGTTTGAAGTGATCTGGCTTTGCTGCTTTTTGAAAGCATTAATGCTACATTTGTCCTGTGGTAATGTTTGTGTTGTTACCACACAGGAAACAGCGGTGGCTTTTCCGCTAAGGAGGAGGAGTGTCACCCCAATGCTCTCGGAGCAGTTCAAAGGAGAAATAAAAGATAACAGATCTTTATTATCATTTTATTTTTAGTGGAGCTTGGAGCCAGGTTAGGGTGGGCTGGGGCTGGGCTCTTCGAGTCAGAGGGACGAGGAGTGGATAGTGTGCACCTTAATTGTGCAGGACGGTTTGGCCGGCCCTTTTGGGCCGCCCAAACCATCATGCACAATTAACATGTTCTCCACCTGGCTATATTACACAGCCGGGTGGAGAACATGCACAGGCTCCCACCACCCTGTCTCAGCGCCGAACCACAGTGCTCAGACCAATCATGACACTCCTGTCATACTGGTGACAGCAGTGTCGTGATTGGCTAGGGGAGTCCAAGAAAACAACGAGGACGGAGAAAAGGCTGTGGCTGGTGACCTGCGATGAGCAGGTAATTCTTTTTTCCCCTTATTTTTCTAACCCCTCCCTCCTTGCCCCCCTCCCATTGCCACCGTTCCCTACCAGCTGCTACTGACAGGAAAGTCACTAGCACCAGCAAAAAGACAGTCCCAACACAGATAAATGTAGAAACGCTGTTTCTGCAAGTTATTTTCAATTGGAGACACATTTATTGTAATACCACAAAAGAAAGATTCGTTACCACAGTGACCACGGTATTACCACAAATTTACAAAATTCTAAATTGGGGCCAAACAGGAATCTACTTATTTTCTTGTTGAGCTCGTTCAAGCAGGCCTGACATGTTACCAAAAGCCTACAATATATATGAGGACACTGGTACCCTTCAGTAAAGAATGTCAGAATTGTGCAAAAGTAATATTTTGAGAGTTCGGGTTTACTACACATGTAACACGTTTTGCTATTTAAAATGATGGGGTATCACTGCATGACAAATGCAGTATTACCACATTACATGATAATAACAGTGTGACCATCCACTGTGCTGGTGCTAAGCGTGCCCCCGTCAATATAGCAGAATATAGGATCACTGTGTCTGCATGTTATTCCCCATTTAAAGCTACATTTCTAGTCATTCCATGAATTCTTGGTACATTAACACTATTACAGATGTGTGGTATTACCACAAACGTACTGAAAGATCTAAATAAGGATCTTTGTGAGTATCCACTCGATGCTAGCAAATGCTTTAAGGAAGGTTGTGCATATCAACGCTCTCTTGCAGGGTATATCTGTAGCGCCATCAAAGGTAAGTAGGCGTGTGGATGAGAGTGTGTCCGAGAGAGCATCTCTAGGAAAGACAGTCTCCATTTGGGCTGCAAGTGCAGGGTGTGTGTATGTATAATACTGATGTTCTCATATAGCACTTAGCACAATCACTTTCTCCCATTTAGTAGCACAGCACATTTCAGTAAGTTTAGGCCGTGCCCCGCCACTGCAGCCTGGTAATAGCTGTGCACTTTGAGATGTTAACCTACGGGGACAGCCAAGCAATTATAAGCTGTAACTGTACCACAACAATCACAGCCAGTTTGGGCTGCCACCCTGTAACGACAAAGCGATGACGATTACATGTTATATGTTATATGTTATATGTTGTAAAAAAACAATTAAAAAAAAAGGTTCTGACATAGTGTCTGCTTGTTGCTTCTTGTTTAGTGCTACATGTTCACTAATTCCACAATTACTGTGTCTGATTATCCGTTAAATAAGTGTGTCAATGTACTGATTTTTTCATTTTTGGAAGGATGAAATGCTAAATTATCCTATATGACATCAAAACTAGTGATCTGTGTAATACACAGTTCAGTTAAGAGAAAATGTATGGGAATTTCTGCAGGCTTAGTGAAAGATATGTGAGGGTGCATGTGCTCTTACCTGTGTGAGTTACTGTATGCGTTCACTCTTCCTCCCCTGGAATTCTCTTAGCGCCAGGATTCCTGTTAGGTGACAGGGCGCTTTATACATTATATAAATAAATGTGTAGTGCCCCCTTGTGAAAGCTTAGTGTGAAGTTGCATATCACTGTACATTCAAGTCTGAACATGTTTATTTGGTCAGGTGAGAGGCCATCTTGTTGTTCCCTGGTCAGTATCTACGGGGATGTGTTTTTGTATGTTCCTGACTGATGTTATGAGTTAGTGTGTAACTGTTATGCGATTGATACATAAAAACCCTTCAGAAGTATTACTAAGAGGTGAGATTATGCTCTCCCACATATTGGGTCTTGAGTACAGCATTTGATTGGGCAGAAGTTGTGTGCTTCCACTGAAAAAGAGTGCATGTGTTGCACTTTTTGCTTTGCGGCAGAGCTGTGTTGGTTATTGTAGCGAGTCAATGGTCAAGGGTTTAAATGCCTGATCTGTTTATTATGAAGAGTTATGAAGAAGGCAGTATGACTGACATCTTTATTGTAAAAAGCATTAATTCTAATCAATCGGCATTTATGGGTGAATTATTATTACTCTTAATTAATGCTTGCAGAGAAGCATTTCGTTCCATGGAATCCACTGGATTACTATAGTATGCAAGAATTTCGGTATTGGATGCTTCCTCTGACAAACTTTGTGCATAGAACATTCAAACAGTGATAATTCTTGTTAGTCCCTTTTAGTAGTGAAAGAATGTGGCTTTGTCAGCTGTAATTGTGTGTACATTTGTAATTTTACGACTGTATGCTTGATAGATGGCTTGTAGGAAAGCTTATGCTCACATGGAAATGGCCCCAGTGGATGCCATGATTAACCAAAAGCACAAACAGCCTAAGACAAAGCAAATCTTTTATGTTAGTAAAAAACTTCTTGGGTAGTATGTATTACGAGAACATTGCATCGGGATAAAAATACACAATTTCAAAGCTAAGGCAAATGTAGTGGTTCAACACACCAGTACAAACCTGTACATTTCAACTTTGAATCCAAAACAGAGTACACTAGACAAGGAAATTGCCAGCAATCTAACCCTCCTCATTCATATTTACATTTTTGTGAGCTCATGGTCTGCAGTGCTTAATTTGAGCCGGTGGTTTCGGTGCTCAGCACCGGCACTTAACAACTCTGATGCTGTTCATGAGCACCAGTCAAGGACACATTCATGTATGGTAGGCATAGGGAGATTAATTGGTTTGTCCAGAATCACAGAATGTTGAGCCGATGCTGAGACTCGAGCCTGGTTCCCCAGCTCTGAAGTTGGCAGCTCTGGCCATTACGCCATATTCTCTCCCCACTTTCATAGTTAGCAGTTGGTTCTCTTTTAGGTGGCACTGACAGGAGAAGTGGGTTGGTACAAGCTGCCTCCTGCCAAGAGAACCAACACTTCGTTTTTTACAAATTAACCACTGGTGGTCCGACTCCTCCTCATATTTCCACTACATAATTCAAACCCATCAGTGGCCACCCACCCATTACTGGGATATAGCCCACCAACGTTTAGATTTCTGTAAAAAAAAAGAAAAATATATTGGGAGCAAAGGCCTGGATGCAAACCTGGTTATCCATGCCAGAGTCAACCCACCTGGAAATGCACAAGGAGGCTCCTAGTGTCAATGGAGAGACCGGCTGGGCAAGCAGGCCATATCTTGAACCCCTTGTGCAGACCTCCTCTCACACAACTCAAAAGAGCCACCAAAGTGGAACAACTAGGTAAATGGGAGACCAGTAGCATGCGCAGCAGCATCCATCCCCAGCCTCCTGTAAACAAAGGATCCTGATCCTTGATGACGTGGACAGTGATAATCTGTACTGACCACAGTTGAGTTCCGAGCCACTGCTCTGGGGCTCCTAAACATGTTCGTAAACATGACTTGTTGTTGACATAAAAGAAGATCCCACTTAACCAGCTTTACATTGCACCTTTCAATCAGTTGACTTGTGGAAAAGCTTATCCTCAATATAGAAGGCCTCAGTTTGGTATGGGAACAGAAAAATGCTAAAAGCTATAGACCTGATTGATTCACAGTAAACAATTATGTCCGAATCGATAGATATGATATATGCTTATAAAAATGTATGACAACGGCTTTAGACCTGACTTACTTATTGTGAAAAGTATTTGTTAAAGCTATTAGACTTTTAAGGGTGGATTGTTAATGTACTGTGATAGAGCCTGTAGGCCTACATTTTGTTACATGGAATCTCACCATTACATTAGTAGGCAAGGGTCTTGATGTTGGTGACACACATGAACAATTCACTTGGATATGTTATGTTATCAGAGTTTATAGCACGCACAGCTATTCAAAAGAGTTTCCAGGTGCGAGCCCAGGAGTCAGCAGCAAGCGGAAAAGAAGACTATGGGAATGTCCTATATCTGGGGGCCCCAGTCTCTGTAGTCCACAGACTTCAATGTGCACAAAATGCGGCGGCAAGATTACTCACAGGAACCGCCGCGAGGAACTCGGCCAAGCCAGCCCTTAGAAGTCTGCACTGGCTGCCAGTTAAGGAACGGGTCAACTTCAAGACTTTGTGCATTGCCCATAGAATAATGCACAATGAAGGCCCTCCCATCCTCAGGCCGCTTGTGTCTCATCAACAATCAAGCAGACAACTTAGATCTAATTCCCTCTCCCTGGCAAAAGTCCCCAGAATCAGGAAGGCCAGAACAGGTGGTCGCCTGTTTTCGTACAATGCCCCCAGATTATGGAATGCCCTCCCACTCTCCCTGAGGCAAGAACAAAACCACCTCAGATTTAGGAAAATACTGAAGACCCTACTTTTCCCCTGAGCACTCCCCCCATGACTTCCCACCCTACAGGAATGTGTTCATTAGCGCCGGGATACCCAAGGGTCGCTGTGCGCTTTATAAAACCCAAAATCAATCAATCAATCAAGACAGTAGGGACAGAAACCTGCTCAGTTGAACAGGAGAGTTTTAAGTTTCTTCGTAAATTGAATAGGGTTCTGTAAGCTGTGCAGGTCAAAAGGGAGATAGTTCCAAGTCATAGCTGCCAAATGACCCAGGGAGCTGCCACCCTTTCTTTTCAGACGGAATCTGGGAATGGTAGCCATAAGCATGTTAGAGGAACGCAGGTGTCTGCTGGGGATATAGAACTGAAAGTGTTTCCTGAGATAGGCGGGCCATACTCATAGAGCGCAGCATGAGCCGTTACCAGAGCCTTAAAAGTAACCCTTGCCCTCACCGGTAACCAGTGCAGACTGCGCAGATGCTGCCTGACACTGGTACGTTTGGGGAGGTCGAGAAGCAAATGGGCTGAGGCATTTTGGACCACCTGAAGTCTGTCCATTAGGTACCCAGGAAGGCCGACATACAGTGCGTTTGCATAGTCAATGCGGGAGGTGACAAGGGCTCGGATTACCGTTTCTTTCGCTGCTAAGGTCAAAAGAGGCAGACATTTTTTGAGAAGCTTTAGAATGCCGAAAAAGGTTGCTGAAACTAAGCTTTTCTTCAAACCAAATCCTGAGATGTTTCACTGGAAGACCCAAAGGGGAGGGCCTGGGGGACTCATCAGGCCAGAAAGTATGCCAGAACACAGTGGGGAAGTTCCCAAAGAGTAAAATCTTGGTTTTATCTTCATTACATTTCAGCCGAGCAGACATAAGCAAATTGAACACCGCTGCCTGGCAAGTTTTAACATGGGCAGTGGATGTCTCTTGTTTCTTCCAAGACCTGCACTGTTATAATGCTTATTAACCCCTTTTAAGGGGGGGGGGCGTTATATTGCTTTGATGACTGCAATTTTGAACATATTTGTCATTTTACTACCATATACCAGTTCGGTGTTTTGTGGGAAAGCGTATGCTCAGTATAGTAGGTCTGATTGGCCATGGTGGCAAACCAATGATAAAGGCTTGTCGCCGTGTCTGACTAGTTAATTGAAGAAAGTTATTTTAAGATGCCATGTGTCTGATCTGTTTATTATGAAAAGTTTATTTTGTATTAAATACATATGTTGAAGTCAATATGCCTTTAAGGGCGAATTGTTATTGCACTTTGTTAAAGCCTGCAAGGTTACCTTTGTAAGTAAGGATTTTGGTGTTGATTAATTCAGATTTACATTGTAATATTGTGTGCAATTTTATTAGGCCTGCCAGTCTTAGTTATCTACCAGGATCTTGTAATAGAACAAAATGATTCATAAGTACACGTGCACATGTATATAAAATATATACATATATTTTCATACAACTACTTTGAGTTAGCCCTCTTCTGCCATTTGTGTTCTGCTTCCCTCCATGACAGCACACGTGGCTATGAGTCAGCCTATTCAGCCATTGACTCTCTTGCCCTGTCATTGGCTACATGTGTCTGATTATATATGCAAATACCCCTTAAAATAAGTGTGCTTCAGTGCCGGGGCCAGTCACTTAGTGTTCCAGTTTCTACTTTTGCAAGTCCTTTTCAATTCTTTCCTTCTCCTCTTTTTATTTTTAGAGCACACTATCAGACAGATTCATGAAGCCAAAATCGGCTCGCAAAGGGCCAGATTCTGCGAATCTGGCCCTTTGCGAGCGCTTTTTTTGCATTTGGGATTCATCGTCTCTATTTGAGATTCCTTAAATGCAATTCATGAACCATTTTAGAATTGTGAATTCGCAATATTGGGCCGCTATTTACCGCGAAGTCTGACTTCGTGGTAAATAGCGAAAAAATTAGAAAAATGCACTTTAGTGCATTTTTCTAAGTTGGATGTTACACACACACATGTCCTTTGGACATGTGTGTGCGCAACACCAGTGTAAATCACCATTTCAGGGGTGCTACAGGGTGTCTTTTGGACACCCTGGCACCTTTGAAATCGCTTCCTTATTTGCGATTCGCTAATTGCTAATCGCAAATAAGGAATTACTCCCCATTCATTCCTAAGCAATTAGCGAATCGCAAATAAGGAAGCAGTAGAAATCGCTATTAATTTTGCGATTTCTATATGCATCCCGTCTTGCGAGTTTTTAATAGCGATTCCTTAATAATCGCTATTAAGGACTCGCAAAAGAGGAGCATGATGAATCTGGGGGTATATCTCTCCTGCCAGCCCTAAGAGGCTGCTTGCCTCACCCTCATTTCATATGCATTGCACCACCCTCCTGCATACTCTCTGATTCAAAACCTGGCAACTATTGTCGAATGCTATTGCCCATATTGTGTCATCATTTTACCATTCCAAGATGGCCAATACTTTTGTTCTGCATGTGGCGGCCATGCTGGAACTTAAAAAAATATATACACTATGTCCTATACTCCTGCAAGACAGCCAACCGCTGCTGTGTTTAATTTTATTTGTTATTTTAAGCATGTGCCCACCATGTGTATGTGCCACCTTGTTTTCTTTTTTCTGCCCTTCTGCTTTTAATGTATTTTGCATATGTTGTTGAATTTGAGTGTATAGTTTATTGTGGTTTTGTAAGTGGGTGAATTCAAGAATGAATACGTGGGTGGATTAATGGAAGCAAGAGTGCAAGGATGAGTGACAGAGTACATGTGTGATGATATAATCTGAGAGGCACTTTCCTTTATATGCCAGACTTGTTAGTATGCTTTGTTGCCTATTTACTCTCATCAATGCCAAAGACACCTTCACGCCACCATTGAAACAGAGCTCACGTGTCTAAATGTGCAGCAAACACGTGCAGGTAAGTGCGCACGTGACAACGCGCGTGGCAATATTTACTCGTGCAGATTTGCAATGGTGTGTTTACTGTGCTGAGGGGCGCCGGGAAGACAGGGTCGCGGATGAAGGGTCGTAGGTGCTCTGGGTCAGGCTAGCCTTCATCCCCGCCTGGGATTGGCTCGCGGATTAGGGCCCACATAGGAGATGTTCGCATTATGCACGCTTGGATGACGATAATGTGTAATTCTGCCATCAGAGGCGGCCAGCTGCTGAGTCAGCGCAGGGTGAGAGCATTAACTCCTCGGGGAGCAGGCTCAGCGCTCGGGATTGAGTTTTGAATAGGAAATCGACAGGGCGTGGAACTGCAGCGTTAAATAATACGGGGCAAGGGAATTACCACAGGAATACATCATGGGAGAGTGCTAAATCCACGGTATTACCAGAAGAATACCCGGCTGCACCAGTGTGCAAAACGCAGAACATAACAAAATGCACCCCACACTCCTGCACAACAGAGACGGGATCCCTTTGTTTATGATGTGACCAAGATCACACATGCTGCACACAAACACAGTGCACGAGTGGTTTGGGACCAGCTGCAAAGTAAACTGTTTGCACAGTGGAAGTCCATGCAGTCACAGATACTGTGGGACGTTTTCTCATTGAACTAGTTTTCTGTGAGCTTTGAACATAGAGAAGACAAAAATTACAATAAAAAATTTGAACACGATTATTGGTATTTATGTGAGATTATGCTCGTAAAAAAAACATTGGAGTTTGAGATTTAGATTTAATCTATGAAGCTGTCTCGCACACTTATCACACACGTAGGGCCGTTGCTTGTGAGGAATAAATTGGGGGTAAACTCCGATGAATGAAAAATTTGGTGAAATTGATCATCCGTTTTCAGTTACACAATGACAATGCTTCCTACCAAGGATGGAAAGGGGCGCAACTTGTGTTTACATCCGATGCCAATCCACAGATGGACAAAACATTTACACTCACAACGTGTATGTTTTGGGAAAAGAATAGTACGTATTTTTGTCAACTGGACATAGGTATAGACCTAAAAGTATTAGTAAAAGCATTTGATCTTGGCTGTATCAATATAAACACCTGCATAAACTGACAGTGGGGGTCAGACCCAAAAGACCACAACACACCCAAAGACCCACACATTCAAACATGCACCATACACAGTCCTGCGCATCCCACTGAGGGATCTACAAACCTGCTGGGTTGATGTATCAAGAGTCAGGTCAAAGGACATCTTTACTGACTCCTTTGAAATGCACAGAAGTTAATTATATATTGGTGATGTAAGGTTGCAAAAAGGGAAAAGTTCTGAAAGTCATCAGTTATTGCCTTAAATAATACATAACATCCATCCATGCTATACAGCACAAGATGATGGCATCAATCAAAAGGGACCTTCATTTACAAATTACAAAATTACCCTATGCTTTCGCAAAATATTTGGGCGTGGCGTACTGCCCAGCTCTTATTCAATGAAAAAATGTGTATACAAGAACAGACGAGCTGCACCATGCCAATAGTCTTTTCTATGTTTTAGGCGATTCACGGCCAACACTTTAACTGCAAAGAATATGTTGGCCAAACAAATTGTACCTTCATTTTCACTTCATAAATCCCAATTTAGTTATAACCAATAAAAAAAGAGCTACCCCCGACTACCCAACGCTTCTCTGTCTTACATGGTGTTTTTCGATGCAGAACATGTCTTCAGCATAGAACTAACCAGAAAATCACTTCATTTACGGCCTAAAATCATTACATATGGATCACGTTCAAATCAATGCCAGCTTCGTTGGATTACTGCGTATCGGAGCAGACCTCAACACCGCATTGATCCTACATTTTGGAATCATCGCCGATGATCCTGTTTGTTAAATGAAGTGCTACACTGAGCCAGTTGCTTCTCTAAGAATGATTTGTAAGGGGTAGTATATAAATATGTAGTGATACAACTAGTGGAGTCACCTACAAAAGGTATACACAAAATATATTTGTTCTCAAATCTTCATGTATTTATCCTCCCTTTACTCTCTTGCATTTCTTTTTCTCATCACTTTTTATTTTCCTTTTCCTTCATTCTGCTTTAAACTCTCCTCATTTTCTTTTTTAATTGCTATCACATCTTTATCATCTTTGATTTGTGTGTTTTCTTTCTGTTTGTTTTCTCTGCAGCGCAGAGTCCTCCTACCAGCTAGAAAGGTTGAGCCCCGCTTTCTGGGGTTCTTTTAAAGCGTACTTTACTTTGCCTAATAGTTGTTGTGAGACATAGTGGCGAGGAGGGGGGTGGGCGGGAGGAAAGCAGCTGGAGTACAGACACCAGTAGGCAAGATTAACCAGGTGTTCAGGATTTGCTTGCATATTCCTGGTTTACCCCAACTGTCCTGGCAGCTTTTGGTAAATTTGACTCCTGTCTCAGTTTTCAGAGAGGGTGGACTGAAAACAGTGGGAACGCACGTTTTTTCGTGTTACAAAGTAGAATTAGTTAGCAGCTGTTATTAGCAAGTAATGCAATTCATTGTTCTGGTATTGGGTTTAAAAATTGGGTTTTATTTATTTTTTAGTGCCTCATTGTGCATGTTTCTGTGTTAATGAGTGCTCTCATTCTATGTCCCTTGAGTGATGTTAAATTGAGTCCTTCTTCTATTTTTGTGAAAATGTCCCGATTTTTAATTTCCAAAATCTGGTCCTCCCCCAGTTGACTCCTTGGTGATGCGACCGCACTGAGCTGACACTAAGAATACTATCTCATACTAGGAGAGGAAGACAGGAGATTACATGTTGCTGCATACATATATTTTATTCCGTAAATTCTTTGGTGAATTTATGTGATCTTTTCATTTCTTTTTTATACTCTCAAAGTGATTCAAAACTCCAACTAATCCATGGTAAGAGGGGACTTAGAATGATACTAGGAAATTAGTTCCAAATTAAAAGTAAAGTTCTTCTTTTCTTGCCTAGAGGTGGGTGAGCCAATGAAGGCTCTAGCCAGGCTTGACCCAAATGCCTGGCTGAGGCTCACCCTCTTACCTCAATCACCACTGTCTAGAGAGTCATTTACTTTCAACTTTATTTCACCCATAAAACAAGCATTAAAATGTGATGGAAAATGGGAGAAAGGGATTCCCATCTAGTGGCTGAATTGCACAAACAGGAAACTAGGGGTGTATGAAATTTGTATAATTTGTTACGCCTAACTATGTGAACTTTTACCAAAATTACATGAAATTATACATAATTACGCAAAATGCACATCCATAATTTAGTATTGTATTGTAGCACACAATGTTGCTTTGCATCACTTGTTTCAAAAGAATCCATAAAAAAAAAATAGTTTATAAAACTGCGAACAATAGCCATTCACGATCTGTTTCCATTTGTTTGCGATACATTTCTTCCCAAATGGCACTTTATTATGTAAAGTGGTGTAATGGCATCATTTCGGGGCTTTCATGTAATAAACTTAATGTGAGTTCCCGAAACTACGCTGGTGTAATTTAAATATTGCCCAGGCCTAGAGTAAACCTTGGAGTAATCCTATCTTCCTTGCTTGACTAAATGTTGTGATCCTAAGCAATTGCCCTATTTTCTGCTTCTCCTTTTCCTTTACCATCACATTTGAAAGCACTTTGAAATACATAAATCCAGGTTGTGTACTGATAAAAACCTAAACAGACTTTAATGTTGGTTCATCTATAATATCAAATTATGCAACATATAGGGTTGACATGAGAACTGACTTACCAATTGATTCACTAAAGGCATAGTGATAGGACATTGGGAGAGGGGCATGCATGATTTTGAGATCATGTTTGGAAACCATCACTGCCGCTCAATGCAGCGATCCAATCACATTTTCTTAAGTGAAACTCCCCCACATTTAAAGCAATACAGCTTTTTGATTGGGGAAGTGTCTTTCTCATAGATGATTGTTGCATAATCTACCTTGAAAATATGTTTTTGGTTCGTGTTAGGGCTTGTTGAGCCAATGTTGACCCTTTCTAAGCTCTAGCTTGGCTCTCTCAGCTAATAAGTGGACAGGGCGACCTCTAGAGAAAATGCACAAAGTATCTTGGTGGTTATAGAAAAGGCAGGCAGCAGATTGTGTTCAAACTTAGGGCCCTATTAGGATGGCGGACGGACCTCCGTCCGTTCGCCACCCCAGAGGTGGAGGGACCGTCCGCAGGGGCAGCGGCGGTCCCTCCGTGCAAATTAGGATGTGACCGCCACCCTGGCGGTCACATCCTGTATGTTTAACATTGCGGCGGGCGCCGCAATGTTAAAAATGCAAGCAGTGCATTTGCATGCACAAAGCGGCAGGCACCACGCGGTGCCTGCCGCTTCGTGCATGCAAATGCAGGGTGGTACCATAGGTACCCCCCATGTGCGTCCCCACCCTCCCTTCACCCTGGGGCCTGCAACGGGCCCCCAAAGAAAAGACTGTATGCCTTTTCGTGGCGGCATTGCCGCCGTGGAAAGGCATATCCCAGCGCATATCCTAATTTGGCTGGCGGTGTCTGATAGACACCGCCACCATATTAGAGCTTTTCCGCCGCGGTTTCGCGCCGGAAAAGCGGCGGACGGTCTACCCGTCCGCCGATGACCCCTGGCCATCCTAATCTGGCGGGGGGTCTTCCAACACACCGCAGCGGTGAATCCGCATCCTCCGAGCCGGCGGTGGCTTCCGCCGGCCCGGAGGATGCGGATTCACCGCAATCGTAATCGGGCCTTAAGTCTGAAAGTCAAACAATAGCAGGAGAGGAAATGTATGATAATCTTCATGAGTGTTCTGCAGTGCCCAATGTGGATGGAATACTTGGATCTTATGGGTCCCTAATGGATGATTCCTGTCACATGCATCACCACGTGATCCTTTGGCTCCACCATGTGCTAAATCCTGTACTGGACCATCTACCGTGCAAAGCTTTTTATGCAGTCAGGTCTGAGTGGTTTATGGTGAAAAAAGGGAGGCTGCTGAAGTGCAAATGAACTTCATGGGAAACATGAAGAGGTGGTCATACTCTGAACCAGAATATCGATGTCTGAATGTCGTTTGACAGGTGACATAAATATTGTTTCATAAATGTAGTTTACAAAAAAATCACCCAAAGGAGTTATTAATAGAAACTCCACACTTAATGGGACAATATTTTTGTAAACGGTGCATGTTACACAATAACATGTCAGATGATATTTCTGTAGATGTCATTGTAACATGCAACCAACCATCCAACATTTTTTTTCTTCATTTTAGAGTTTTATATAGCGCGAATTTGACCCGATCGGGTATGAGAGCGCTTTAAATAGCAACAGTTGCCTTACACGAGGACACATTAATTATTTGTTAAGCACTCGGGAGTTTAAGTGATTTGCCCAGAATCACAGGATATTTAGCGTAATTGCCGAGACTCGAACCCTGTTACCCAGATTCGAGATCAACCACCCTATCCGTTAGGCCATCTCCTCTCCCCAGCATTGGGTAAGGATGATTGAACGGTCATAAATGTGTTTGGTGTAGATGATGAAAGGAGAGGAATGTGGCCCAACAGAGCGCCTCACTTGTCACTGTGTGTTAATTTATTTATAAAGAGCATAGTCATCCAGAGAATATTGTGACACTCGGTAACAACAGAAACTAGAATTCATGTTTTTTGTGTAGGTTGGTATAAATAGAATCGATCTAATCATCAAACCTTGTCTGAATCTCACATATTTCTTCAGTGTACAAAGCAATAAGGGTTTCAACATTTTTATTATCTAGTGTGAAGTGGAGCAGTGACTTTTTTGGGATTGATTAATGCATGATACCACCATTAGGTATCGCCTCACTGAAGTATGAGATGCACTGGTAACAGTGCAGCTTAGATCTCGAAGTGGGGTCCTACATTATAACATTATTTAAGCTAAAAAGGCTCAGGAGACATACAGACTGACTGTGCCCACATTATAAAAGGTTGCAAAAGTCATTCACATTGCTTTGAAGTGCGTCCTCGATCTGACTGAAGATCACTAGATTAAAACTGGGCTCCTTTTAATCCTTTCCAGGACAGCGTTATTGTACAGTGCCTCCGGGATTCAATCTATTGCCTCTAATTAAGGATCACAAGCTGAAACATTAGGCCTTTTTCTAATGATACAAAATCATTGTCAAGTTTGATAGTTCTGTGGATTAATATCAGGATCTGTCCAGCTGACATAGAATCTAGGATGCACAAAAGCCGGTTGTGGCTGAATGCCTTAAGGAGTCCAGCTGGCTTTAGTTGAATCCCTCCTAGATGTTAACCACAGTTTCCAAACTGGGTTTAAACTGAGGAAGCTGGCGATGATTAGTCAATTTTCCTTGCTGTAAGCATAGAATGAGCATGGTCCACGCTGCAAAGGATGTAAGTGATGATCCTAGATCAAATATCGACCAAGAAAAAAATCATCTTTTACTATCTGATGAGAATTCAGAGGATTATTTCCTCAAGCTGTACATAGATTCATAAATCATGGTAAGATCTGTAGTGATCTCAGGTGAAAAGTACAGAAACCCTATATCTAAGTTGCCCAATGGAAATAATTAACAAACAAGGCCTTTACCAAAAACAAAGAAAAATAATCAAAAGTAATTAAAACACTACAGAGAGCTAATAAAACTAGAGTGCCCCTATGTCAGGGACTGAGGACAGAACATTTATCTGAAGCACAACACAGCTGTGCCGTTAGATGACCACATAAGATTCAAGTCTTCAAAAAGAAGTCTCTTCCTGACAGCCCTTGTTTATCTGCATGAGAAAAATCAGTACAATAGAATCCAGCAGATCACTCCAGTCCTCCAAGTTTAGGCTGTTACATATAAAATCCACATTAAGATGAGTTTTAGTATCCAAGGTTTGGATCATGCTATCTTCCCCATTAACCGCTGAACTTTTTAACTGAGTGGCTGCTGAGAACTCACCTATTTTCTCAATAGCATGAAACTCTTCTCCTTCACTGCGGCACTGAAGCGCCTAGAGATCATTTGTCATAGATGCACGATAGAAGTTTATTCATTCATTCATTGAACTACTAGAGTTGACTCTATGTGTAGCGATCTGGGCATAGCATGTGATGTTTATTAATAGAAAGATAGGTGCATCATGGACCCTCTACAGTCTGATGACTACATACTTGTGAAGGTCAAAATAAACGCCATTGTTCCAGTCCAGTGCGGAGGAGACAAAAGCATTGAGTGCTGTCACTGACGAGGAAAGGACAAGTAAGAGAAGAGTCTTCTTTCGAATCTGGCTTCTTTGAACGCCATTGTGACAAGAAGACAAACTGTGATACTGACAGGAACATAGTCACATATAGAGACTGGGTTCCTGTTTACAGCAAAAATGGTGGTGGAGGTACCAAGTCACCAAAAGTGGAGAAGATTATCGCGAGACAGGCATAAGACATTTGCTTATTGTGTTATCATCATAACCTAGACTGGATTCCTAACAAAGGTTCAAGTTAAATATCTGACGTAAAATGCAAAATGACAATAACAAGAGATCAAACAAAGATTAATAAAAAGAAAAGAATAAAGACAATAATAGGAACAATTTTGTTAAAGCAGAATTCCAAACAACTTTCTAACAAGTGATACCCAACACAAAGGGCCAGATGTAGGTAGCCTAATACCGGTCGGTAACGGCCGAAAATCGGTAATTTCGGCCGTTACCGACTGGTATTTGGACATTGAGATGTAGGTCGAGCAAAATGTACAGAATCGGTAAAAATACCGAATCGGTAGATTACCGGCTCGGAAATGTTTCCGAATCGGTAATATTACCGAATCGGAAAAGTTACAGATTCGGAAAATATACCGAGTCGGAAATGTTCCGAATCGGTAAAATTACCGATTCGGAATTCATACCGAGTCGGTAAATGTACAGAATCGGTAAAATTACCGAATCGGAAAATAAGAAATGGTAAAAACAACACCATTGAGATGTAGGTGACCCATAAATTACCGAATTTCACGAAAATTCGGTATTTAAGAATCGTTATTTAACATGGATGGAAAGCAGGTGGTAATCAGGTGCAGCCTATTAAAAAGGACCCCAAAATGCAACCCTGGAATCAGAATGGCGGCTTTCTACATCATAGCAAGACGGCTAAGGCTACAGGCAGCAGGTGAGAGGGAATGGAGAAGGGAGGAGCAGGTCTATAGGCAGAGGATTACACTCTTCCAATTGACAGAGCCAGAGATACTGCAAAGATACAGACTGCACCCCCAAACCATCATGGACCTGATCAGGGACCTGCACCCACTCCTGGACCACCACAAAACCAAGGGCCCACGCCATCCCACCCCATGTGCAGGTCCTCTGTAGCATACACCTGCTTGCATCTGGGAGTTACCAGAGTGTTGTTGCAGTGGTAGGTGGGGTGTCCCAGAGCTGCCTGTCGCGTATCTTCAGAAAATACCTGGATGCCATGATGCAAAGAATGGAGCATTACATCCACTTCCCAGACACTGATGCGGACTTGCTCAGGACCAAGACTGACTTTTACCTCATGGCAAATTTCCCACATGTGATTGGCTGCATTGATGGGACCCACATCCCAATATGCCCCCAGCTGCCACTGAGCACATATACAGGAACAGGAAGTCATCACACACAATTAATGTACAAGTATTCTGTGATGCCAAGTACATGATCACAGATGTAGTGGCCAGGTACCCAGGAAGCACCCTCGACTCATATATATTCCAAAACAGTGGGATCTACACCCGCCTGACAGCGGGTGAATTCGGGGAAGGATACCTGCTAGGTAAATAACTGTGTGACACTCCCTTGATAGATGATGCAGACGTATGTCAATGTGTGCCTGTGAGTAATGTATTTTTCTCTCTCACATTAGGGGATAGTGCATATGCACTCCGTTCCTTTGTCCTGACACCCTACCTCATGTGGGGGAGTGTGGCTCACTGATTAGGGCGGCATACCCTGATGCAGAGGTCTGGCCTGGGACCAGGGTTCAATTCCCGTCGCGGCAGGGTCCTGTGCTCAAATTAACCCTGGGCGTAGTGTGCGGAGTGGGGCTACGCGAAGTGGGCACAGAACTACGCCCACCCGCGCACTCTGCGTAGCCCCACTACGCGCCGCCCGCCTCCCTCCCGCCCTCCCTAAATACTTAAATAAAAGGATAGAAAGCTTTTAAAAACACTTAACTTGTCTGCCGCGTCCCCGGGGCTCCCTCTCGCCGTCCCGCGATTCGCGCCGCCACCGATTCAGATACTAATGCGCATGCGCGGCCGCCCGCGCATGCGCATTAGTATCTGAAATGGCGGCGCGAATCGCGGGACGGCGAGAGGGAGCCCCGGGGACGCGGCAGACAAGGTAAGTGTTTTTAAAAGCTTACTATCCTTTTATGTAAGTATTTAGGGAGGGTGGGAGGGAGGCGGGTGGCGGCCGGCTACGCACCGTCTGCGGAGCGCACGTAGTGCCGCCTGGCTACGCCCGCTACGCAAAATGCGTAGGAGACGGCACTACGTGCACTCCGTGCACGGAGCGTAGCTGGCCGCCCACCCTTAGCTCAAATGTCCGCGGACCCGATAATTCTCGGCACGGTGCCTACTCTAATCATGGGGTCCCACGCTGCAATTCTGGGCAATAGCTTGCTTAGTCTCCACACCGGCCCTAATCGCTAAGGATGCCTGGCTTCACCAGGGGGGTGCCCAGGAGTTGGGTGCCTCACAGGAACAGGCCAGGACAGGTTCCTCAGCGGTTTATTCAGCGCGGGGACGCACTGGTAAGTGTAACCATGCGCTTTATAAGCTTCAGAATTACAATTACCTCAACCCTACAACCCCAAGCCAGAGACGATACAATGTGGCACATAAATCCACCCGGAACGGAGCGCACCTTTGGCCTCCTGAAGAGCCGGTTCCGCTGCCTCCACAAAAGTGGTGGGGCACGGCAGTACTCACCAGTAACATGCTGTAAGATCATTGCAACCTGTGCAATGTTGCACAACCTCGCAACTAAGAAGTGCACAGAGGTGGAATTGGAGGACTATGAAGACCATGACGATGAGCAGGCAATACCAGAAGCCAACACAGTAGGAGTACCTACACCCACAGACAGAAGACATAGACGGGCAGAGATCACACACAACGACTTTTGAGTAAGTATAGAGACAAACCACGTGTTGTACTGCAATGCACGTAGTTTATTTGGCACTACGTTAAATTTCTGAAGACACAATTGTAACATACTAGTGTGCCTAGCACTACTGGGTGGACGGGGTTACCTCACCCTCACATGTCCAACTGAATGTGGCTGACTCACTGCTTGCGCCCCTGACCAACACTGCGTGATGCATGAGGTTGGCTTAGTTCCAAGTCTGCCGTAGCTGCGCCGGTAGTCTGGCGTCTGCTGCTCCTCCTTATTTCTGGGATAGGGGTGCTGCTCCTGCTACTGGTAATATATGTCTCCGCCAGACCTTCTGCTCCTGTGGTGGCTGCCTGGTTTGTCAGCATCACCTCCATAGCTGTAGTGACTCTCCCCATCCCCCTCGTGAGGTCAGTACAGCAGTGCACCAGCCCCTCCTGCATCGCAACTGAACGGCGACACAGCAGTGAAGTCGTAGTTGCAAGACGGTGCATACCCCTTGTCTGCTGTTGCATGCAATTCCTCACCCTGCGCCTTTGGACGCGGTCCTCACGTAGTTCCTCACAGAGTGACATCACACACTGTGACATGTCCCTGACTCCTTCGGCCATGTCCCTCATGCTGTCTGCCATTTCTGTTATTCCCTTGTTCATGTTGTCCAGATTTGTGTTCACATGGCGCATTTGTCTGTGCACTGCACTAATACCTTTTGCTTGCAGACGCTGCACCTTGACCATTGTGGTCTCAAGACCACGGAATACACTCTCATCACGGCGACTCACGCTTGCCTCCCGGACCCTACGACGTCTTGTGACACCAGATCGACTGACAGGAGTGGATGTAAGAACAGGTGCATTTCCTGCAATTGCCTCACTTGACTCCACACCCTCCCTTTCCTCATCGGAGGATGTTTGAAGGATCCTTAGCGGGGGAACGTCATGCCTCCTGGGCCTGCAGATGTCTGACACCTCTGTGTCTGCTGGTGTGTCAAGTAGTTGTGACTCATTTTGTGGAGAGTCTAGGAGCACAGGAGATGCTTCAAGTAGCATGGTGTCTGCCTCTGGTGTGGCAGCTGCTTGTGTGCAGGGTGCTGTAGGTGTTGCAGTGCTGGGCCCTGCATCCCTGCCTATCCCTGTGGGGATATGTCTTCTCCCTCTCCTGCATTGACTTGCGTGATGTCTCTCCTGTGGACAGATATGGACAGTGTCTTAGTGGTGCTTTCACCGTGTAAATCACTATTGATTCACATGGTAATATCACTATTTCCTGCTCCTCCCATGTCTCCATTTGTATTGTGTGGCAGACCTGACATTATTTCTTGTTTACTGCTCTGATGGGTATTCTTATGCCTACAACTCCCATAATGCATTGCTTGTGAATACTGAAGTCTGTACTGGATTTCCTCAACACACATAGCCACATTGGGGGAGGGACACAGGCAAGGGGTGAGGAATGATGGACATGTCCCTTACCTTTCTTTGATGCAGCTCGGGCTGAGCTGTCTGCATCACCAATCCCCACATCGCATTCTGGCTCCAGTGTGGACTCCACCAGCTCTTCCAGATCCGTGAGAGCAGGTGCCCTGTTCTTCCCTCCACCTGTAGCATTGGCTTCTTTACTCCTTGCTGCCAATTTTTTCTTGGTTATGATCCTTATATCATACCATCTCTTCTTGAGATCGTCCACTTCCCTAGTTGTCACTCCTATAGCATTGACTTTGGTTTGGATCCCCAGCCAGGTGTTCCTCTTCACAGCCTCAGGTACCTGCAGAGACTGCTTTCCGAAGATTTTGGGGTAGTGCTTGACAACCTCCTCCACCAGCACCTGAAGTTCACCTGTGCTAAACTTCATCTTCCTCTTCCTATCTTCACCTTCCCTCCGGGAGTCTTGGGGATCCATTTGTTTGTCCTGCAGAGCTCAGCTTCACAACAGCCTGTCTCTGTGTAACTGCTCTCCTGTGTGATCAGGTACTCTGCACCTGCATGGGTGTGGCCACTTCCTGGTTGTGGGGTGGGGTGGATGCACAGGATTGGTAGATTGCTCTGTTGGTTGGCTAAGGGGCGTGGTGGAGGCACCTGATTGGTTGATACTTCAACTGCCTGATATTTTGTATCCCCGACTCGGTATTTACCGATTCGGTATTTACCGATTCGGTAAATACTGATTCGGTAACTTCAATTCATTCCTATGGGCATCCGGGCCCATAGGTTTTAATGTGTATTTCCGAATCTGTATTTGCCGAATCGGTAAATACCGAATCGGTAAATAACGGGTCGGGGTTTCCGAATTTTACCGATTCGGTATTTTTTACCGATTTTTTACCTACATATCATTTCCCTTTTCTTAAATACCGATTCGGTAAAAATCGATATTTAAGAATCGGTAAAAAGGTGTTACCTACATCGGGCCCAAAGTCACAAAAATGTACAACTTTTTTTAATAAGACAATAGTTATAACAAAAACAACATTGGCGCCCAATAAGTTACACAAATAATCATTCGGGCAATACACTGTGTAAACAAGAAAGACGTGGCTGAGGAAAATTACAAATATGCAGTTTGTACAAAACAAAAATAAAGCATAGCAGAAAATGCGTCCTCTATAATCAAGGACACATGGAGGCGTCAACGGCGTTTTGACCACATTAAAATTTCGTGGTCATCATCAGGACAGACAATAATGGATACCAGAGCACCCAATAAAGAATTGCAATAATAAAATCTATTAGGTCCACGGCATGGGAATAGGAAAGCTCCACTTGTTCCGATCACAATTGCCCCAAACGAAATTAGGAATGGAAAGGGCACCCTATCCACTGAGGGTTGTAACGATTCACAACTCGCATAAGTAGCAAGTACGGTCACAATATAATTGTGGTACAAGGCCATACATAAATTAAGTGGCCCTTCAATCAAGCAAAGCTGCTCCAACTTCGAACAAGTGTAAGTGGCGGGCCAATTGTTGAGTGAACTGTCCCACCAGTCAGGCTGAACTAATAAGGCTACGAGCCGAACGACATAGAGTTCACCATTCCGATTGAAGAGCAGTCCGAACTAAAGGACTGAAACTCCATTTCAGCACTCTGTCCATCATCTCCTTGTGTTTGCTTTGTCCGCCCTAAGTTGGCCGGGTATGCCCAGATGTGGATCCCTTGCTCACTTTGCCACTGGATTCAAGCTAGCCTGGCTGATGAGGTATGTTACCCTGAAACCGGTCCCAGGATGCTTGTTTCTAGTTCAGGAAATACCTGGCTTGGCAGTTCGGGCTGGACTGTTCCCATGAGGCACAGGGTCAAGACTGATTTGCATAGAGCTGGGACTGAACTGGGGTGGCGAAGTGAGCTAAAGATTGATGATGGATTCAACCCAGGTCTGTGACTGGGGGTGAGTGTCTGAGAAGTTTCAGCGCTCCGTTCATCATCTCCTTGTGTATGATTATGAAACTGCCCTCCTATAAGGTTGTTGATTCAATTTATTTCTGAATATAGTGCCATACTCTGCAACCAGTTTGATGGCACTGAACCAACAATAAAAGAAAGTATGAATACAATAAACAATATATTCTAAAATAGTCTTACATCGGTTGGTGTAAGTGATAAAATGAATAGATCCCATCAGCTCAACAATTAATGTCATCTTTAACAATTGGGTCATTTTAATTTACCAAATACCACCATTTAAGGTTGGCAACTATGTCGGTATAGGCAAATGAGATGGGAAGGTTTTTCCATGTTTTAGTGCTAAGAATTCTGATGAAAAATACAGCTAGTTTTCACCTCACTGGTTTGGGTAAAATGTAATTTATTGTCATCAGTGTTAGATCAGCGATTCCGGTTCAGCTGCCAAGGCTTAGCTAGCCTTGGCAGATGCACCATGTTTTGACCATTAAGCACTTTCCAAATTAAATACAAACATCTTAAATATTTTTGTTTTTGCTTTCGGCTATCAACCGCTCTAAATGATTTAATTTTACCAGTTCACAAATAAAGTCGATTGCCAGGTATTAAACCTTCTGTTGTTTTAATAACAACTTCTTAGGAAAACCCAGGTGCACAGGAATGCATCATTGTATTTTCTAAAATGCAATCTTGCAAACAATTGCTGATGTTCAATGTCCTGCAGTATGTAAATCTTATTCATCTTGTAAAATGTATGATGTCTAGGTGTAGGGACTTATTTAAGGTTTGGCAATAACAAGACGTCTGCCAAAACTGGATGTTCTGTTCTTTCAGCTCTGGGTTCCACCCAGGGCCGGACTGACCATAGCCAGCACTGGGCTTTTCCCCGGAGGGCTGCCAGAGTAGGGGCTGATTTAAGACCCCTGGGGGCCGTTTTTGTTACTGGGGGCCGGTTTTGCAGCGCAACTGCAATATCGGCCCCCAGCAACAAAAGCGGCACAAAGCCTTCCTTCTGCTAGCAACCACCCCCACACCCAACCACGTGGCCGGCCGAGCTCTTTGCCAGGGCCGGTTTCGGTTCCTGGGCCGTCCTGGTCCCACCACCTCAATTAAGGCACAGAGGAATGCCGTGTTTCTGACAGAAGCTACCTCTGGCTCTACTGTCAGAAAAACACTGGGGCATATTATCAAGAATGGGCGTTACATTATTGCCGCTTTTATCGGCATGAAACTGCCGATAAAGCGGCGATAATGTGCTTGATAATATGCTCTATGAATTCCAATCGAAGCCCATGTTAGATGTCTTCACATCTAACATGGGCTTCGATTGGAATTCATAGAGCATATTATCAAGCACATTATCGCCGCTTTATCGGCAGTTTGTAACGCCCGTTCTTGATAATATGCCCCACTGTTTTCTACATAGCCCTCGGTTAGACTGGTGCCAAAGGACTTCCTATATTTACAGCTGCACCTGTGACGCAATTTTCACATCATATATTCTGTCTGGGACTGCATATGCAGCATGGGGTTGTCAGGTCACCAGATGCAGCAGCTCAGAAGAGGCCTAAAGTACATCATACGTGGAGGAGAAAGGACTTAGGGTACTGGTAACTACAGTCATGCAGGGCTAATAGTTCCAGGACCCATACTTTGGTTAATCTACACGAGCAGCAGTAGGGTCGGTCAATTCAGGAAGAGTTTATAAAGTAGCCCTGTGCAGAATGTAAATTATGGTGACATATTTCGTGTACTTTGGGGAATTTTGTGTCATGCTTGTATTGCGAAATTCCAGAAATTACACAAATTATGACACTTTGTGTAAAGACATGCTTGCTATTCACTGTAAAAATGTACAGCGAATGGAGCCAGTGGCATAGCTAGGCCTTAGGCCGCCAATGACAGACCCTACGTTTGCTGCCCATGGCAGCTGAATCTATGAGCTGTGGGGTGCTGGTGATTTCTGCAGCCGGTCATAGATAAGAGAAGTGGGGGGCGCTGGGCGTTGCCCCCAAAACTTGTTCTGCCTGGGGCAGTCCACTCCCCCGCACTGCCCTTGCTACACCACGGAATGGAGCCATTTGCAGTAAAAAAAACTTTAAAGGAACAGTCAGAAACAACAGAACGAGAGCTGCTGTTGTTTGTGGGGTTTTGTTTAAATGTGTCATTGTGCAAAATATTGATACGAGGACATGTTTCATGCTAAAATATAGCACAAAGTGAAAGATCTGCATTTTGCATAATTACAAGAAATTTCACATCATTTTGGAGGGGTTTTAAATAATTCGGCAAACGCAAATTAGTCAAATTTCGCACACTCCTAGTGAAAATACCTCACATATGCTTATGCAAGTGTCTGGTAAAAAAAGTTGTACTGACTCTTTTGCTTACTAGTCAGTTTTCACCCTTTCTTCTGTCCTACCATGGCTGAAGGGGGGTAGTAGTAGGTTGTAGTAGGTTTAATGAGAAAAACCCTTCTGTCATCAGTAAAAAAATAAAAGGTTGTGTGCTGCTCGAGGGTGATGATGGCCCTCAGTAGCTAGGCGAGTGTCATGTCCATTCTGGACATGTAGAGGGTCAACATGTTTCGCGCAGTGTAGGGATCTCAGGGGGAGATCCTATGTGCTTCTTCAGGACCAAGATAGAAAATGAGGTGAGTGCTAGTGCAGTGTAGTGGCCTAGTGGATTGTCATAGTGCCATTCTTTGGGATTGTAGATTGAATTAATGTATTCAAAGTGGGTGCAATGTCCCATAAGGTTTGGCGAGAGGTCGGGTAGGTTGAAGTACCTGCTTTAACCGTTGTAACCATTACGTCGGTATTCCTTCAGAATGGACATGACACTCGCCACATCACACTTGAGCAGCACACACCCTTTTGTTTTTTTACTGATGACAGAGGTTTTTTTTCTCATTAAACCTAATACTACTCCCCTACAGCCATCTTTTAACACTGCACCGGACACCACTCCAACTCAGCCCTGCACACACACTTACGACTTAATCATTTAAAAGATTTCCCAAAAAATGACCCTTCGTGGGAACCATAGGGCATTGCAGCGCCGGCCCAATGAGGAGCACCGATAAGTGATGAAGCATGACATCCTTCGGGGTGTGTGAGAGTATCAAGACAAGGACATACTGTCCCCTGTCACTATCTTAAGAGAATGGCCCTCTCTCCCTCTTTTTCCACTCCTTCTTAGGAACTGTGACTCCCCCCAGCAACATATGTAACTGAATACATATAATCAAATTATACATTTACTTACACAAGCACATGTTTTACATTTGTATTTTGAGTATGGTTATCATGTAGGAAAGAGCCAACTCTTGAGTAGTGTTCTGAAAATAAGATAGTTATCAGTAGATCTTGTGTTTTGGTGTAATTCCTTACATATTTTGGCTGCTTGAACAGAGAAATTTGTACTACCCATGTTTTTTTTTCTTGTATGCCTTGTTTTTAAGGCAAGGTGTCAATTTGGAGTGACGTTTTCTTTGTTCAATTTATCTGGTCATTTTATTCCACATGAAAAGTGGTACTATTCAATGTATTGCTTTGTGGGTGTTACAAAACAGCTTGAAGGTGGATCTTCTGGTAACCAGTAACTAATGTAGGGCTCTCAAGGCAGGGGAGGTATAGGATTGTGGCTTTACATGTAGGGGTAGTCTGGAAGCAGAGTTCTGAAATCATTGTAGTCCATTCATAGTTGATAAAGATGACCCATGGTAGAGGCCATCAAGTTTGGTCAGTACAAGAGCGATAGTAGCTTGGACTTTGTGTGGAAGTCCTAGGTGGGAGAAGATGTGTTGCAGAGTTTTCATAGTAACGAAGCTTGATCTTGCTAATGTATCCACTTGGGCATTCATTGATAACTTGGACTCCGTGGTAATTCCATGGTTTCTTACTTCCTTGAATACTTTAAGTGATTGTCCCAGTGCATCAGGCACAAAGTGGGTCATGATTTTTCTAATCACCAATTGTGAATATTTCAGTTTTGGAGGCATTCAATTCTAGATGGCTCCATGTCATCCACTGATCAACGGCTCAGAGACAATTGAAGAATTTTGGATTTCCAATGTCTTTGGGACTTTTCAGTTTAAAAGTATCTGTGTGTCATCTGCGGAGTTGTAGCTTGTGAACTGAAAATGCATTGATCATAACTGGTAACAACTTCATGTAGATATTAAAAAGCATGGTTGAGATGATAGAGCCTTGATGGGCCCCTGCTGTTGTAAAATAGGGTTTGGTTGAGAAAGGAGGAGTATGGATGACATTTTTTCTGTTTTGAAGATAGGATGTGATCCAGTAAAGAGCAATCCCCTCTATGCTGGCTTTATGGAGTCTTTGGATGTCATAATGAACTATGATGAAGGCAGCATAAAGGTCCAAAAGAAGTAGTGCAGCCACCCCGTTCCAGTATACTGTGTTTTTAAGATCATACAAAATGGCGATGAGGGCAGATTTGGTGCCTCTTCCTGGAAAGAATCCTGTTTGGAAGTCGGAAAGTACTGAGTTATCTTTAATGAATTGTGACATTGAGGTGAACACTGCTCTTTCTATCAGTTTGCCCTGGAAAAGTCCATTTGTAATTTGTCTGCAGTTGTTTGGGTCATGAAGGTCCAGGTGTATTTCCTTTAATAATGGGTGTATATATGTCTTATTTAGGTCTTCTGGAATGACTCCTGTTGTTAAAGAATCATTGCGATTGGACAAGGGTCTGACAGGCAGCCCTCTGGCCTGCTTGTTTTGACAAGACCCATACATTCAGTTTCTGATAGTTGTTAGAAGGAATGCAGATCCTGTGTTAGCCTACACTTGCAGGGGATTGTTGGAAATGGGTTGGTGCTGGTGGTTTTCCTTTGTTTTCAATATGAGTCCAACGTGTCTGCTTTGCTTGTGTAATGATTTACCAGTTTGTTAGTAAGTTCTTGAGAAATGGGATGAGTTCTTTCTGTGCATTAAGCTTTACAAAATTGAGTTATAATTTTATAAAATTCTATATTTGTAGATTTAGCATTTTGAATTCTGCTTAAATAGTACCTTTTTTTTTAGCTTTTTGATATTTTACTTGTATTTTCTGTTAGGTTTGTGCAGGCAAAGTTTGTCTTTTGTGTTACTTGTTTTGAACAGGTGTGTTGCTGGTTTGCAATTTGTTGTTTTATCTTTTTTAGTTCTGTATTCATCCAAGGTACTTGCTTTCTTTTTTCCTGTTCTTTTGTTTTTAGTGGTATTAGAATATCAAAAGCTAGCAAACCTCCTCGGAATGTTGAGCTTTATTGGCTCCCTCTCACTGCTTACCTTGATCAGTCTGCTATTAAGATGCGGCCACCACCAACCACTTCGGAGAATTTTAAACCTCCTTGATTACTTCCCTTTCTCATGTTGTGGTTTATTCATTATCTTTCTATTTTCTGTGTTTTGAAATGACTACATTAGGCTATTTATCTTTTTCTTTCATTTAGCATGTACTTCGCTGTTTGCTCATAGAGTGTACAGTTCTGTTCTAGTTGTTTCTCTTCTTTCTTTCCTCTTTCTTCCTCTTTGATCTCTTATACTTTTCTCTCTTTCTATTCTTTCTTTCCTTTCTTTTTCTTTCCTTTCCCTTTTCTTCCCTTCGAAAATTTATAAAATGCTCTCTTCTCTCTATATGACTCTGGGAATATTCTAGTTCTTTTTTGTATTTCACTTTATATTTACAATTCCTTCTGTCATTTGTTCACCTTATTTGCCAATAAAGCTTTCAAACTTAAGAATATCAAAAGCTTTCTGGAACTACCTAGGGTTTATTAACTGAATTTATTGTGTCTAGATATGTGTTGCATGTTATTTGCATTTCTAGGTATCCAAAAGTGAGTTTGTTCCACGGTTGATATGTGATTGCATGAAAGGTGGCCTTAGGTGTGGTGAGTTGTGGGGTTTTGCGTTGGAAAGCTACCAGATGGTGGTCTGCCCATGTGGCTGGAGTACTCCTTTGAAAGGTAACTAGTTCTGGATTTGCAAAAAGGACATTTAGGATGTGTCCTGTGAAGTGTGTGGGTTTGTGGATGACCTGATGTAGGTTCACTGTGTATATGCCAGTAATTATAGTTCTTGGATGGGAGATATTGGGTTTGTTAAATCAGGAGGTTCACCAAGGATGCAAAGGTTGGAGTGTAGTGCCATAAGGTTTGACACTGTGTTTAGAAACGTATCTGGGACTGTTGCATTGCTAGTTGGTGGTCTGTAAATAAGGAGGAAGATACAGGAGGAAGTTGGTGTAGGGTTGGCTCTGGTGATGAAGGCCTCACAACCTTGTATGGAAATGTTTTCAGCTTTGGTGAGATATATTTTTCCCTTGAATATAACAGTTAGTCTGCCTCCTCTTATGACTGTGTAATTATGTGTGACAGTTTGATAGCCTGAAGAACAGCTTTATTCAATACTGGGGTCATTTAATCTCCCAACCATGATCCATTTATGATAAGTAAGTCGGGTTGTGCGTCGGTGAGTAGGTCATAGATGTGGCGCTTGGTTTTAGAAAGTGATAGAGCATTTGTTAGTATGCAGTCTAGAGATTTTATTTTTGGTGGTGTGGCTTTGTTTTCTAGAAGAGTGAGTAGTATTGTTTGAATTTGTGGCAGGTGTATTATTAGTGTTGGTATTAATTTATCACAATAGCAATAGTGTTGCTTGTTATATCGTAATCCTCGCCCAGCAGGCTCTGAAGGCATTTTGTTGGATCTGTGTGTGAAGGTGGTGGAGATGGTAGTTGAGAACGAGTTGGTGGGCTGTGTTATTTTTGTAGAGTAGTCTAGTTGTGTAATAGACAAGGAGATGCAAAGTTATGAAGAGTGGTATGTTGGTTATTTTGTTTGCATATGTTTAGGGTGGAAGGTGTATGGGTTGGAGTAGTGGTAGTGGTTGAGCATGTGGGTCATGTTTTAAGTCTCTTAATTGTGCAATAGATGCAAGGTGGATGAATAAATGTTGATAAATATAGAAAATGTGGGTGCAAAGTTGGTTTAGGATGTGTGTTATTCATGTAGTCATAAGGGTGGGACTGGGTGTTTGTTTCTATTTTGTGATGGAACGTAGAATGAAATTGTGTTTTGTAAGATTTTGATGTGCTGGTGTGTTATGTTTTGTTTTTGTGGAGTAGTGAGATGAATGTTGATGTAGTAAGTATGTGTGACGGATTGGGATGTAAAGTACTGTTGGTGAGTGGACGTTGAATGGTAAGGGGGTGGTGATGTGCATTGGAGGAGAGTATATGTGGTGTGTGAGAAGAGATGGACAGGGGTTATAAGTGCTCGTATTACATTTTTAGCGAGAAGAGGTAATATGTGTGGTGGAGTAGAGTGTAAGGTTTGTTTGGTTGTATGTTTTTGGTAAAAAGAGGTGGAGGTTGTTGGTGAGTGTTATGAGAGAGGGTTGAGTAAAAGATTGTTGGTGCTGGAATTGGGTCTTCTGGAGCAAATAGAGGGTAGAGTTGGTGATTTGTATTAACAGGGAGTGTGTGTTTGAAGGAATAAAGGTTATGTATAATGTGGGTTTATGTTGTGTTAGTGATGTTTAGATTTGATCGTGGTATAGGACAGAGTGGTGCTTTGTGTGAGAGTAAAGGTTTGAGTGGCAGTAGGGGTAGAGAGGTGTATAGATCTGGTGTGTAGGGTTTAGTGATGGATGTTGAGGCACTGACATATGACTAGAGTTTTTTTTTGTTGTAAATGAGTAGTGTGCATTTGCTGAGGCTGTGTTATTATGTTTGAGGATGTGGATGGCTTAAGGTGGTTGCTGGTAAATGGAAAAAAGTGAGCCTCTCTGGCCCTAGGCCAGACCTGCACACACATAATCAGGCAACTGATATGGTCCTTGGCACCTTTAGCCTCGACGCCCGGGCTGAAACTCCCTGCCCTAGATCAGGAGACCTTTCATCAATGGGAACCTGATCTCTAACCAATCAGAACCCTATCTATAAATCCTAGAGCCAATGAGAGCCCTGGCCCTATTAACCAATCAAAGCCCTAGCCCTATCCGCCAATCAAAAGTCAAACCCTAAGTCCTAAATCCATAGAAACCCTAGCCCTTAGAACCAATCAGAACACAGATGCAGCAACCAATAAGAAACCTATTTAAAGAGCATGTGACTTTAAACTTAAGGGCCTGTGCAGGTGTGAGGGGAGAATTAATAATTTGTAATATTTTCTAAAGCATCCAGATTTGCCAAAAGTAAGTAGAACCTTTTAATTAAATATCGATCAATTGCTGTAAAAAGCTAAAAAAAGATGCCAATGCATCAACGTTTTTCTTGCAGATGCAAAATTGGCTTTAGTTTGGGTTGTATTTTTGCTCTAATAATGTGATGTACTTTGTTGTAGGAGGTAATAAGATGTAAGTTCAATCACAAAGGTACACATATGTATGTAATCAGACTTTATCGTGAAGCTAACGTCTGTGAAAGCTGTTTACTATTGCCCTCACTATGTCATGACTTGCGATGCCACAACATGCAAAGGACACACTATAAACACGTGCATAGCAACACACTGCCCTCGCGTAGCTTCCCATCTGGCTTGCAACTGCGCATTACGGGCATTGATGGCTGCTGCAAAATATGTTCAGTTTGCAAGGTCAAACAGTATGTCTGTATCACAGCTCATTCATGGAGTTGATTCGAGTAACACCAGATCCATCGAGACTGGCATATCTAAACTAAGAGTGTAGAAAGATTTGTTTAAACTTGCAAAGTTTTGCGAAGTTCCTCATTTTCGCTCTTTGGGTGGGTTGCCAAGTTTTCTAGTTTTCTTAGCCTTTGCAAAGTTTTTTTCCCTTTAACAGTGAGTTCATTTCATGCTAATCGTATTTTTCCTGGGTAGTTTTTAGTTCTTAGCATCATTTTAATTACGTTTGTGAAAATTGCGAAATTTTTTTATGTTACATTACATTATGTGCAATGTCAAAATTCATTTAATTTTGCTTTATGAATTTGCGTGAAAAAAAAGCATTGCTGGTATCAACTGAACACAGTTATTGATATTTGAATAACTTTGCAAAACTACACAACATTCTCCACAATTAAGCAAGTAATTGTATCCACCGACAATTTAAAAGCTGAATGGAACTGTATTCTGATAGTATGCCTTCCACAGAACAAGTTGTTTAGGATTACATTATTTGCAGCATAAACTGTCAGAAATTTACGATTTGCACTTAGAGGTCACAAATCGAAAAGTATTGCCAACTCTGTGACATTGCAAAGCTTTCCATGGACAGACCTTTGTGAAAGTTGCATAAAAACTTTGCACAATCCTTTATGAACCACCTAGTAGAACCATAGATAGACTGACTGTAGCAATGACAATCACAGACTACAACCAGAACAAACACCCCTTCTGTATTACAAACCAATGCAAACCTATAGCATGCCCCAGCTATCTATTTTATTTTTTTGGTTCGTTTTTGAGTGCTAAATTGGGCTAGTTTACTTAATTCTAGTAGCCACATTCTACATATCCTAAGAGATTTTCTCAAGCAGACTCATTGGATGGAGTGAAATAAGAGAAGAATCTGTTGATGTACAGGGTGGTGCACACCTTCCCTTGTCATATCCACACACCTGCCTGAACACCTTAATATTCACAAGCCCTAAAGAAGATAAGAAGGTACTGCTGCCTATTTCTTGACCTCATGAAAGAATACAGGGGATCTCAGTGTGTGCTTCTTGGGTTTCAGCAGCAAGGTCCAGCAGAAGTATGGGAGGGCAGGCTTGTGTGCAGAGCACTACTGGAGCTAGCATGCTGCCAACTTGAGAAACCTCTTTCCCATGGCAAAACAGTGGAGAATATTCACCTATGATTATGTAATGGTGGAAGTGTTCGCAGTTGAGCCAGGACTGTGGGAGTGATATTGCGCTACCCCCTTTACTTCAGGTTCCTGCTACTTTTTGTCTTTTACACCTTTTAAATCCAACCATCCTACTGAATAAAGAACAGGAAGAGACCTGTGAAGAAGCACTAGGAGAAAATGAAGAAACTCCATATCAGGTGTTATTTTTCTCCTGTATGGTGTTTAAGCTAGAAGGAATATCCTGCTCCATTTCCAACAGGTCTGGAAAATTTGCATGTAATTGAGGCCTCTTCCCTGATTTGCAGAGCACCTAAATGTTGGACATTTCTTCTGTGATGACTGCACCTGGAGCCCTGCCCCGCTCCCCTAGACCTGCGCTCTTGTGACTAGGCTTCCTGAACATTGAAACTGGGAATTTCCTCCTCACCAATGTTGAAACTATGCCTGAGAGAATCTTATTGAGGCATTAATCGAAAGCTTGCCTATATGCTTTTCCGAAGTGCTTTTATTAGAACAGGATCACCCACAACAGTTATAGGAGAGTGTTAGAAATTGAGGTTTCTGGTTGGCAGGGTATACACCCTGTCCAAGCAAGAACCACAATCCGAGTCAGTGTAAGTCAGATACAGGCCCTAAATAAACCTGTGCTCACCCACTGGTAGCTTGGCACAGAGCAGTCGGGTTAACCCAAGAGGCAATGTGTAAAGTATTTGTTTAACACTTTAATTACATTATCACAGTAAAAACACCAAAAAAAGACTCGACACTAGTTTAGACAATTAGAGAATATTTATATGAGTAAAATAAGACCAAAACGACACAAATCCAATTAGTAGAATTTGAGATATGAATTTATAAAAATTGAATTACAAAACGGTGCTTATAGAATTCAATAGCTCTAAAAGGCTAGACTGGGGTAGATCCAAAGTTCAGCCCGACCATGATGGGGGCAGGCCGGCTGCAAGAACCACACAGGGCCTGCTGAAAAAGTACCTTGTACGGAGTAGGTGTCGCGGACTCCCTGCATTGGTTACGATTCACGCTGTCTGGTTGATGCATCAAAGTTGAGGCTGTCAGTCGGTGTCGATGGAATGGTGCTACATCCAAATCAAACCTCACAGTCGGTGTTGAAGGATCAGTGCTGCCAAAAAGTCGAGTCTTGCTGAGGTGTCTTCGAGTTGGCACTGTCGTCATTGAACCTCGCAGTCGGGACCCATGTCATCATTGAATCGGCACTGCGTCTGTGTCGGAAGGCACTGCATCGGTTATGATCGGCGCAAAGGGATCACTGCGTTGGTTTGGGCAGAAAACAGCTGCATAACCCACTACTCAGGCCCAGGAATTGAGCAGCACAGGGTACGATTGACAGATGGCAGAGTCCAACACCAGCAGAGTTGTATTTTGTGACCCTTAGACTTTAGACAACAAGAGGCAAGCCAACAAGTCTGTGAAGAAAATTGGGTTCAAGGTTGTAGAGAGCAGTTCTAGTCCCTCTCACTCCTAGGCAAGAAGCAGCAGGCCCACACACCAATGCAGGTACCAAAGCGGTATTCTCTTCGACAGTGCAGTAATCAGCAGGCCAACACAGCAATGCAGTTAGCAAAGTGGCAGTCCCTCCTACAGCATAGCAGCTCTTCTTCCAGGTAGAATATCTTTGGTTATAGCAACGTTCTGATTTGGTGGTGTCAGGGGTCCAGTACTTATACCGAAATGTTCCTTTGAAGTGGGAGATGCCTTAGAAGATCACACGGTCCCTGCCTATCCTGCCCTGGCTCCAGACTCACTCTAGGGGGTATGCAGCTCTTTGTGTACAGGACCACATATCTCAGAACTGACATAATCGCATTATATTAAAAATAGATGGAATTAGAGTTGAAGTAAACCAAGAAGGAAGAAGCTGAAACCTGAGAAAGAAATCAGATGGTAAAGGTTAAAAATGAAAAAAGGAGAAAGACAGAAGCAGGCAGTCAAGGAGCTGGAGTTGGAAGCCGGCTTGGCAGGACGAAGAATAGATGCCCAAATAGCATCTGCTCCTCCGGGTATTTCTCCTTCCCATCCTGCAGCCCCTATGAACTACTAGGAAAATGCTCCCTGGGCATGGATGTGCTGGATTGGTTGGCTTTCTTTGAGCTGTAGCCTGAAACTTACAACCTGACAGAAGCAGAGAATGCAGCAGTTGTACTTTGCTGTTTGTTATCGAGCTTACAAAGAAGCAATAATAGAATGCAACGTGGGCGAAGTGAAGAGGCATGTACTTATGACTTAGCCATGGTGATGAGGTCTGATAAACTCTTCACGAAGTGCCTAGGGTTTAGGCTCATGGCTCCTGATGATGTAGTAAACTATGAGGCTTAGATGCATGCAGTGATGCTGAAATAGTTTTGAGAGTAGGGGGTGCTACCATCAATGTTACATCACTGAACTCATAGGGAGTGGTCAGAGCGTCACACAAAGAACAAGTGTACGAAATGAGCCACGCCCAATTGCGGTAAGGATGTAGTACGTAGCTGATAGAGCATTTTGGAACACACTGCCACAAATATATTACTAAAGCATGAAGTAGTAGTGTACTGTCATTGGTAGACTGCACACTTTTCACTGTAATTGGCAGTACGTTTGGAAAGATATGCAGTTTTACTGACAAAACCATATGCCGCTCAAACAATAATATGTGAACATTAGGTTTCAGTGAATGTTTGTTATTTGTGCATCACCAAGTAAAAATTCTATCAGACATCAGAATTACAAAAAATCAAGTGCTGTCCTAATTGCTGATATATTATGAAATGTATGCACAGTTAATTTACAGGCATTTTAGAAAGTAAAAAAATGACATCCTGCATCGCTTTCTTAGTCCCTCGCATGATTGTCACATAGTAATTAAGTTTTATAAAACCCTCTCACTTAGCAGAATAAAACACCAATTTCCATTTTAGAAAAAGTTGAAATTTGTTAGCAGACGCAGCCTGACATTTGACTTCTGTCTTTGACCACACAGCAAATGTGACAAGATAAAAACTAAATTCAAAGGTATCTTTATTGCTCATTCACATTCTGAACTGAAGCATGGTTATTTTGGAGGTGCTGCGGCACCCCAAGCACCACTACGTCCACTACCTATGGGTGCATGCTGTTACAGGAAAAGGATGGATGGTGGAGATGGACACTCCCATGATTTTTTACCTAGTGGAAATACGACAGCAACTTGTTGGTTTTAGTGACTGGGCCAAAGCAAATGCCTAATGCTGCAAACCAGGGAGTAGGCAATAAGGTGCCTCATTTTAACTGCAGAAAGCCCTGCAATCTTGTCTCAGACACTGATTCACCGACTCTCAAGGCCAACCAAGGGGGAAACACTGGCCACTCTGATGAAGGATGCTATAATCTGATCCACGTTGTCATGTCATACCTTTTGCCACATGTGACTACAAATGTGGGTATGTAAAGCAAGCAGAGGACAAGATAAAAATCTCTAAATATTCTTGATTCCCTCCCTGTTGTTCTTCCTTGGTACAGCTGTCGTGTCTGCTTGTGCTGCAGCTGCTGTGTGTCTTGGTTGCAGTCTGGCTAAAGTGCCTGAAAGGCGGCAGAGCCAGATTACCCTTTGTAACTTTATTACACCTGTTATTTTAGCACATGTGCCTGCCCCTCACATGTATAGCCTTCTCTGGCTGGTAACAATCAGGCTGTTGACTCTCCAGTTAAGTCACTGGGTTACAAATTACTGTGAGATTCTGGGTTGAGGGGGTTTCTAGAGCTGGAGCAGGGGTGCTCTGTCCCATGCCCACAAAAAAGTGGGACGGTCAGTTGGTTAGTTCTTCGATCTCAAGTCTGTACCAAGTACCACTCTAAAGGGAATCAGTGCTCAACGGTTTATATAGATGCTGCTCATGCAATTGACAGTAAATAATGGCCATTTGTTTCTTTTGTTGTCAAGAGAGGCCATCAACTCTGGGCATAGGTGTAGATTGACTAGATTTTGAGTTCCAAAAACCAGGACAAGACAGACATAGGACTAAAGCTTTTAGACTTACTCCTATGTCTGGCCCATCCTAGTTTTGCGTAGCCTTATAAATCTATCTATCTATCTATCTATCTATCTATCTATCTATCTATCTATCTATCTATCTATCTATCTATCTATCTATATATCTATCTATCTATCTATCTATCTATCTATCTATCTCTCATCTATCTATCTAGATATATGCACACATTTATATTTATCTATATATGACAGATAGACATGGGAAAACATGTATATCTAAGATAGATAGATAGATAGATAGATAGATAGATAGATAGATAGATAGATAGATAGATAGATAGATAGATAGATAGATAGATAGATAGATAGATAGATAGATAGATAGATAGATAGACAGATAGATAGATGGATCGATAGATTCATCTTTGTCCAAACAACTGGGTCGTGTATTTACAATTAAGAAAATCAACGGGTACCAGGACCGCCTTCTGAAATCGGGGACTCCGCAAGAGAAATCTGGGCTGGAACATCTGGTCATCCTACAAAGGAAGTATTACCCCATAAACTGTGGAGAAGACAAGAGGGTGAGATTGGCTGGCTGGTCTGCTGTCCTTCTACAGCTATATCTTGCCAGGGGAACGCCAGAAGAACAGTCTACAGTACCCACTGGGCAAGCAAGGTGGGCAACTTCAGTTTCACCCAAAGCCAACAAGTGCTGTGCGAATCTGGGAGGCAATCATAAGGGCGTGTAAGTGCTGCCAAAAACAACACTTTTTCCAGAGCTCTGAGCAAGCAGATTTCTTGTCTGGGGGTGCTGAAGTGTGATTTGGCAAGCTCCAAGATTCATTCTTCTTTTTCATTGGCTGACAGCTTATAAGGTCAGAAAATAAAAGAATGAGGTATGAGTCTGGGGGGACACAAGAGCATGAGACAGACGTTGCTTCAGTTCTGAGGTACCTCTCTGCTACTTTTTATCGCTCTCTTCTTCATGGATGACCTGCCTTTTAAGACCTAAAATCCAAATAATGGTTTGATGTTATGAAGCCCCACCTCTAGCGACCTCCTAGAGGTTAGACTCCTTCATTTGGTTAAGCTCTGACCTTCAAGGCATCTGTTATACTAAGCATGCTCTGGTGGTTCTCAGCCTCCTCGAGGCTAGAGAGACAGAGAGCTGCAGCTAGTAAGCTATCCATCTCCAAGACCCCTGAGGATCCCAGAACTGCATGGATGAAGGTTCCTAGTCTACATGCATGATATGGCTGTCCCTCCTCCCTTGACATGTGCCCGCAGCACCCTCTCCCACTTCCCGCCAGTTCTGCAACCATAAAGAAGCATAACTGGGAGAGATAATCACCTCTGCCACCAGGCGGGCAACTAGAGCCAAATTTCGGGGGGGCTGAAAATATTTCGGGAAGGGGCTAATTCTTCCAACCACAGACAAAGTGGCTGTGAGAAGGGGTGACCACACAACAAAAGCCTCATTTACAATTAAATGGTCTTTTGAAGACCTGTTAAGTACTCGGGTGCGGCTGCAATTACATGCTCGCCAGGCACGACGGGGGGGCTGAAGCCCCGTGAGCCCAATGGGTGTTGCATGCCTGTCTGCCACCCGCAAGGTAAGTTGGAAGGGGGAGGAGACAGTGGGGTAAGGACAGTGATAGTGAATGTTTGGGTAGGTGTGTGCTTGTAACAATATGTGCACATGTCTGTCTGGGCATGCGTGTGTGAATGAGAGCATACCTGTGGGAGTGTCCCACTTATTTAAAAAGTCACCCACCAGTGCTATTTTTTTGTTCTGGAGTCTTTATAATTGATCCCATACGGGGCCTGCCGATGCTGTGAATTTAAGTCACTGTTCTGATGCATTGGTGCATTTTGGGGCTAGTCTTTTGTTTTCCCACACCAGATCGTGTGTGGAAAAAAGTTAAAAAATTATCCATCAATTCATCTTGCACAACCATAGCACACTCATCAGGACCTATAAACAGAAGAAATATATCTCTGCTTATCTACTTTTCGTCAGCATTGTGTATCCTGAAGTCTTCCATTTGCAGAAACATTTTTAATCTGTGGGCCTTGAATCTGAATCAATCCTAACCTTGATTAGTACCTCCTTAAATTGAAGGATGCAATGTGTGATGCTAGAGAACTTGTGCACTTTCTAAGTTTCTGCTCGTTGTCGGCTTCTCTTTCCCACCATCTCTTTTTTCAAAACACTGCAGTCTATCTGGCTCTGGAGCACCAGAAATATAACTCTGTTGCAACTGGACTTCTCCAATTACTTTAACTAGTGCAAAGAGGATAAAGTTAGAATCACTTTTTCATGCCTTCAAATTGTTGTATAGACTAACCCTGCTATATCTAGACACCTTCATCGTTCTAATTCAAAGCAAGCACTCATGTTTAAATCTTGAGGATTGTTTTTAATAATCTGGAACTCTGTAGAAATGAAGAGGATATCCTTGATTTAAAGTAAACGCCCCTGGTCTGTAGACAGGGCTCCATTCACACAGTAGAACATTATGATGTTTCATGCAAAAATCAGAAACCTCCATTTAGTAGCACTCAAAACAAGACCGGCTCTCACCAATTGCCTTCAGCTGTGTTTTCCAAGTGAAACATGACACATTATCCCTCCTAGTTCATTCTCGCCAATGTGGTCCATCTTTTGCAAAGCTGCAGTTCATCGATTGAAGCAAAGCTTGATAACTATTCATTTAATGCAATATTTCATGTTCTTAGCGTTATCATTATTCTTTTCTTGCAGTCATTCCTTTTTATAGCCCACACATGTTTTGTTCTTTATAAGCTCTTTGGTGGAGCACAACAGGTACTGAGTGCAACACTTGTTTGCAGTATAACATTTAAAGACTAGTGTCCTTTAAACTGTTCATCACATAGCATGTTACTGCAAGGGTCGTCTCCCTCAAGTGCATAGCTGTTGGCCCTGGGAAACATTGTAAGCAAATAACAGACACCTCCATTTGTCAGCACTCAAAACAGGACTAACTCTCACCAATATCCTTCAGCTGTTGGTTCCAAGTGAAACATGGCTCAGTAACCCTTCCAGGGCTTGCTGTGCTCCACCAAAGAGCTTGTGAAGAGCAAAACACATGAGTCTGGAGTTAAGAAAATTAAAGATGTGAAGAAATGAGTAGTTATCAAGGTTTATTTCACTGGGTGAATTGTAAAATATGGCAAAGAGAAACTATAAGATATAGCGTTAGTCAGTCAATACTTTTAGCTGAATCACTTCATCATGATTTAATGGCCTGATTGCTCAACACTACAAGAGATTTCACTGAGGGCATGGTGCTTCCAGAATGTTTGTTGAATAGCTCACATATCCAGCTAGCAGTTGTTGTTGAAAGGCACATCAGTGACTTTACAAGTGAAACTGGCTTGTCTTTTGGACATGGTGCCCAGATATTGGCAGGATGGAATAACCCATGTAGATAGCACAAATGCTAGATACAACTGCTGAGGTGACTTTTGGAGTCACCTAGTCTATATGTGGAAATCCTGGTAGGCATAATGAAGCTTCCTAATTCTGTTTGGATTAAAATGTATGGCCTGCCTAACATCTGAATTATGTAGTTATTCAATTTCTGAAAATAACAGGGGGCATATGAAAAACACAAGAGCTACATTACCTTACTGAGGTGGCGTTCAGGCAACACTTTTGAGACAAAGGAGGGATGGGTCCAGTAATCCATCACGCCTCAGTGCTTTGAAGTACACCTGGCATTCTAGGTCACTGTTACGACTCATAGAGTAATGATGTAAAAAAATACTGCCTCACAGGGAGATATTTTCGCTATAAGAGCTTTAGGTTACACTGACTTGGTTATCTGACTGGAAAGCATGAAATATAGGCCTTGTGACTATTTTTTGTTGAAGGAAAAGTACCAGAAGAAAATATTAAAAATTGGTCTCAGAAAAAGGTTCTTTCCAGAACCACCAATTCTGGAAAAGATGAAACTTTTTCTTCTGCTTCTATAGTTGAACTGTGTAAAAAATCATTTGTACCATACCTGTAACCCCAGAACTTGTAGGTCGAGGTCTTCTGCGAAATGCTATGTGCAGCAGGGTTTGTTGGAATCGACACAGTGCATAGTGAGATAGTCAGCCCCAGTTAGTGCCCTGACATGCATTGCAAGTGGGCATTTTTGGTGACAGTAGGGGATCTAATGTCCCCAGGAAGCTCCACGCCTTCCCATGTAATCGGGAAGATGGATGTCTGTCCGTTGTATGCCTGCACTCCTTTAACTTAGATGGTAGAGGAGGACATACAGAACAGATACAATTTGTCCCCGTCATTCCCACAAATAGATACCAACGGTCTCCATGCCCAGCTGACACTGCGAAGCATTAAAAAGTAATTGCAGGAAACTGCATGAGGTAAACAAGCGCCACAAAGCCTGACCGCCTGTAAAAAACATGATAGAAAGAAAAGCACTGCTTTATTGTCATTCAATGGCATATGTATAATTGCAAAGTTTGGATGTTTACAAAAGGTTTTTGAATTTTGAACTTCATTTATATTTTATTTACTGAAAGAATTACAGGAGGACATAATAAAGAGACGACACTGGTTCCCTGCTGTCTAATCATTAGATTCTGTAAAGGTGTTGTGGTCATATCAGGTTCTTATGTGCCTCTGTACTTTTGGATATCTAGTAGCATTTTCTGTCATCCCACAGCTTTAACCCATCAAGATGAAAAAAATAAGATACAACAAAACTCACTAGTAAAACCCGGCTGTTTGGCAAAACATGACAAAATAATTATAGGAAAAATAAAAATCAATGATATCTGATGCCTCATCTCTTCTAAGAGTAAGTAAAATAACAAAATGGAGGCAAGGGGAAGGAAACTCTCTGCAAAACATCACCATTGCAGAGGAAGAAAAAATAGAGGGAAAGCTCAGAACATAAATGTGGTACATTACCAGAAGATATTACAACTACATTACTCAGTATCCCATGGAGCTGCAAAGGGATCGTAACGTCCAAAGGTACTGTAGACTTTTTGTTGACTCAAGAGTGACCACAAGTAACAACCAGTATTACTGCATTGTGTTGTTGATGATTGCAACAAAACAGGCCATTTATTACTTCAGGTGTCTCTGGAGGTTTAAGAAAGCTGGACAAAAACACTAGACGCCCCTGTGCAGCTAGCATCCTTGTGCTACCTCCATATCAATATCTAGTAATCAGCCACGGCCGGTAGTGGGAGTACCAGCCGGGCGGTGACGTGGGGAGTGGGAGGAGGAGGGGCGGGGTGGGGGTGTGGTAATGTATGGATTACGGAGTTTAACAGGTAAGCAAACATAAAAATAAATAAAATGAATTTCGTTGGTGCACTGCATCACCAAATGCAATGCAGTGCGCGCAACGAAATTCGTTTTATTTATTTATGTTTACTTACCTGTTAAACTCTGTAATCCATACATTACTAACCCCCACCCTGCCACTCCCCCTCCCTACGTCACCGCCCGGCCGGTACTCCCACTACCGGCCGCTGCTGCTAGTAATGTGCTGAAATAAAGTACTCATAATTTTAAATATGGTAGTGTCTTCGATAAGAATGCAAACTTTTACATTTTTGCATTGACTGGCATAAATTAAAGTCAATGCCCGGTGCCTAGAGCCAACACAGCATAGCCAAGGCCACACATTTGGAGTGTACTGTGGAACCAGCAGCACTAAGTCCTATGGAAACAGGATATGACAGAGAACACACGTAAAAGACACACACTGCGCCCAGAGTTCCCTTTGTGCAGCTGTAGAATAAGGGCAGTGACAGGTCATCCATGCAGATTCAGTTCCATCACATACAGAATATTTGGTGCGTCCTATCATGTAGTGAGATGACACCTACACCAGGATGACACCATTGCTTTTCTCCCTCAAACCCCATTCAAATGTCCCTTTCTCAGATTACAGGTTCACTATCTCCTCCACTAGCGTATTGCAGGAGCACGAAGAGGGCCAATCCTTTTATTCAGAATAAAAATGTTTTAGAAGGTATGCAGGCACTCTGTGCCGTCACTATTGTTAGAACAGTTAAATTCAGGTATGAGTGGTTTCTGCCACAATTTCCGCTAATCTTTTTGTGGTGTGACAGAGAACAAAACCATGACCTTGTACCAAAAGCAGATATTTGAGTGAGTGTATTGTTTATATAGATATATACTTATATATGCTGCAGCAGTGAAAATAAATGTGGCCCAATAATATGTTATGTTAAATAACTGTAGCAATAAATGCCCAATCACACATTTATTAGTACAGTGCAGTGCTTAATTTCCAGATTATTACCACACTACTGTAAAATTGACATGAGAAAAACAGTGTTATTTGCCTGAAATAATCCATATTACAATTACTTTACATACTGAAATAACTCTCCAGATAGTCTCAAAGACTCTACAGTATGATTTTTAGCATAGGGCACAAATGTAACCCCTTCCATTCTGGTTTAGTTAAATGCACTTTTAAACAAACACACGTGGACAAACGTCGTAGCATAAACCAAATATGAAAATGTGCAGAGTGTAATGTGTTATGCATACCTATGGTTAAAGGAAGTGAGGGCCTCCACGGGCTACTCGTGGCTTTGCCTCTGGTGAACCATGGCCTCCCCCACATTCAATAACAGAACAACAGTAGTAGCAAGTTGCATATTACATTCTGATTCATTGTATAGCTACTACATATATATATATATATATATATATATATATATATATATATATATATATATATATATATATATATATATATATATATATATATATATATATATATATATATATATTCACTGAAAAAACCATAGGTTATAGACCATATATAGTTAGGAATTAGCATTTACAAAACCTTGAAAATTCACTGAAAAAACCATAGGTTATAGACCATATATAGTTAGGAATTAGCATTTAAAAAACCTTATTTTACTCACACAAAACCATTGAAATTCCATATATAGTTAGTTGCACTAACTATATATCGCGCACCTGCAATCCACTGCTGATCATGTCACATATTACATCATTCATGACATGGTCAGTGACATCACTGATGACATCACTGATGACATCTCAAATGACATCACTGATGACATCACTGATGACATCTCATTTGACATCATTCTTGTGCTAATACGATAAACCTCTTCAGACTCTAATATAACCTTAGATACACTCAGTGTATACAGACACTCACACACTTCCACTCATCCATGGAGTTACTCACACACCCAGTCAGTCATGCAAAGAAACAATCTCATCTCCATTTCTTCAACTATACAGTTAAACACACCTTACTTATTGAAACATATACTAACACATATTTACTCTCTTATACAATCCCTGATACAAGTTCACAATGATCGATACAACCACTCACTCATTCGGTGGCTCTCATGCACAGTTATTTATATATGCCAACTCTCACATGTACTGTGTTTTACATATGTACTTACTATGACATGTAGCATTGAGATATCCATTCACTCATCAATACACTCATGCACACAGTCAACTGCCCATGTAGCTGTTTCCACATGCACTCTTGAACTCATACACCTAGTGAATAAACTGTTCACACATCTATGCATAGAGTCACACACCTTCCAGCCACCCCCACACAAACTCAATCTCCCATAGAAATACTTGGGCAAGCAATTAATAACACATATAGCCTCTCGTATAGCTAATGATCAACACATGCAGCAGTTTACAGAACAACAGACATAATGATGCACAAATTAAGACAGTTTAGTCACTAACCCATGCATTCAGTGAGACACATTTAATCACTCACTCATACAGTCAGTCACGCACCTACTAAATCCTTCATCCAGACACTTATACATCCACTCATTCTTCAATATGTAAGATATATTTTAACTTTACAGAAACATACAGTCACTGGATGTTGTCATCAGTGATGTCATCAGTGATGTCATTTGAGATGTCATCAGTGATGTCATCAGTGATGTCACTGACCATGTCATGAATGATGTAATATGTGACATGATCAGCAGTGGATTGCAGGTGCGCGATATATAGTTAGTGCAACTAACTATATATGGAATTTCAATGGTTTTGTGTGAGTAAAATAAGGTTTTTTAAATGCTAATTCCTAACTATATATGGTCTATAACCTATGGTTTTTTCAGTGAATTTTCAAGGTTTTGTAAATGCTAATTCCTAACTATATATGGTCTATAACCTATGGTTTTTTCAGTGAATTTCAATGGTTTTTTAATAGCAAATATCATAAGCTGTCGAATGTCAAGTACGTGGTAAGTGAAAACATTTTCGTGTTTATGCACACTGATCTGCTTTGAATGGTGCCCCCCCCCCTCATTTCTATTAGGAGTACTCTCTCTTTGCAGATAGTGAAAGGTAGTTAACGCAGGCCTTTGCCCCCGTTGTAATCCGTCGTGCCTGCTTCTCTCTCCATTTGATTGATTGTTATCCAAGTATTTACTGTTTTAGAATTAGTTCTCTTTGGTTCATTCTCTATTTACAAACAAACACAGAGTCACAATACTCTGTTTAGTCTTTGCAGATAACGAAAAATCGTGTAAAAAAAAAGAAAAGGAATCGAGCAAAATCAGTAGGCCACTAATGGGATCTCTTTTTGACCTCGCTAAAATAGAAACATTAGGAACAACCCCTCATGACAAATACAAAACTAGTGAGATGAACTGAACTCCACACAATGATGGCTGCAAAACAGCTCGGCTCCGCCACCCACCCCGCCCAAAATAACGATAAAGAGCGGCTGCCATGATTGGTTGCGGAATGGCCACGACGGAGCTACGAAATGATGCTGCTCTCATGCTAACCCCAGCTTCAGTCTGAAACATCCAGAAACACTGTAGACTACCAATTCGATCAGTTCCGGTAGCGCCCCAATGTAACCCGGTAGAGAAGAACTAGCCCTCCCCTCTTTCACTGATGGTTCTTGTTGCCTGTCCCTTCTGTTCTCATTTAACAGAACTATTTAGCCTGCTGAAAGGGGTTGTGTTCCGACCGCTGGTTGGTGGAGACATTTTGACTATATTCTGGACCTGCGTTGTCGCGTAATGCGTCATATGACGCGCCGCGTTAGCGCATCCGGAAGTCATCCGGGGCGCGCAGCGCGTAACGTAAGCATAACAAGTCATGTGACTTGTTAATAAAACTTTTCATTGGTTCATTTTACTTTTCTTATTGTAATGATGAAAGGCTTGCTCATATGACCTAAAAATTACGCTTTTCATTACTTCCGAACATTATTTTTTCTTAAATATATGTTATAATGTTCCAGGCTAATGTACTTTCCCGGAAATTTTACAACTGTCCTGCAAGTAAAATATATTCTTTTTTCGAGAAAAAGAGCGTTTCTTCGTCCCATGATGGAGCCGTTGAGCAAAAGAGGGTCGACCTGCTGTCTTAGTCGCCGATACGCCTGAATATGAGATTCTTATCGATCACTTTATGTTGCAGGAATAGAAAACACAACAGCCCTTGACCATTTATCTTTACTGCGTTCCTTCGTATTATACCTTTTACCCTTCATGTAATTGGTCTGCTTTATTTCACTTGCCTTTTAATGATTCTAAAACAGTGACTATTATTACAAACTTTACCAATGTATATACTACTACCATGTTTTCTTTTAAAAACCTTTATTGTGAAAATTTCATTATACAAATACGAGCCTATAACCACGTGGGCCGGCCACGGAGCAAACTGTAATCGTATGTGATGAGTAGACATTTACACTGTAGAGGAACGTAACGGGCGGGCCATTAGGTTGCAAGAACTAAGGTGTCTAACAGTTACGGAATCGGTGGACGTACATTTTATAATTAAAATACGACAGGGCCAGTTACAATAAAATTATCTAGATATACATTTGCGGGCAAGTACCATGGGTGACGTTAATTCGAACTTTCAACAGTACAGTAATCAATAACACATCAGAACTTAATATCAATAGGGATGTCGAAATATTCAATCAATTCTCGTCCCCGCCCGCCATGTGCTTCAAAACTGCATACGTATCTCGTGATTTCAAGGTTCTGCAACCAGTACACAACAAGGAGTTACGAGTCCCATTTATTCCGGCGCCATTTTGGGCGAGGACGGGCAGGTCCAGGATATAGTCAAAATGTCTCTACCAACCATCGACTATGATGATGTTCATATGCTGTATTTATTAGAGTAACACTCATCTGCCCACATGAAATTAATTTACCACAATCTAAACATGTCATTTTAATCTTTCCAAAGTTCTTCTAAATATTTGGGACCGTTTCCCTTGCCTCTGAAGCTCTCAGTGCCACTTCTTTGATGAATGTACTAGCAGGTCAGGGGTTCTCCTCCAAATCTCTCTTTTATGCAGCACTATAATTAATTGGTGCCACCTCTCCATATGACGATGCATGGTATAGTTACCACAACTATATATTTTTTCGGTTCCTCTGGAGAGTTCATCGTGGCAGATGAAGCGTGTAACATACCGGGCATTTACCTTTTTTTGCATGTACAGGAAAGGAAAAAAAAATCGAGCGTTCGAGTTCTTAGGTGTCCCAGGGCCATTTTAGTGGACCAGGCCCAAATCCAAAGAACAGCTATCTCACAGGCTAATGGGGCGACCCACGCCGAGTTTCAGCATTGTAGGATGACCACACAAGTACAGCAACTTGCTAGACATCACCTCGGTGCCATCCGGATCTCGGCGCCCCACTGCAGATGAAGTGCCTCTCAACTATGAAACCACCAGAAAACGCTTGAGTCAGCTTTGTGTGAAGCCGCCATTTTGATTCAATCAATAGCGTCCCCCTGCACACATTCAGGGACCTGGTCGTGTCTTCAGGTCAAACGAATTTGGGACAAGATGCAGAAAGGAAAAGGAAAAAAGTTCCGCCGGACCCCGGGAGGTGGCCGCCTATGTCATGGGCGATCTTAGGCCACACCAGGGCAATAGTGAAGCTGCAGCAGGTGCAAATAAGCTTCAGACAGTGTTACAAGCGCTGCTCAGAACTCTCAACTATGACACCACCTCGGTGCCATCCGGATCTTGGCGCCTTGTGCTGGTTCCGGCCTATTCACACATCGGTCCGCTACTGACGCCACCTCACAGGCCAACGGGGCACCCCACGCCGACTTTCGGCGCAGCATTGTAGGATGGCCACACCAGTGCGGCAAATTGCTGGACACCACCTCGGTGCCATCCAGATCTCGGCGCGTTGTGCTGCCTTCGGCCTATTCGCCACAAGTGCGCACGCAACTCAGCTGCATAGCGAGTGAAACACCAAGGGGCGCCCCACTGCAGCCGAGGAACCTCCATCTTGGGGGCGACGCACAGCATCACATTGCTTTCCAATGCAGTCAGATCCTCAAACAGCCCCCACTGACTGACGCGAACTCACAGGCCAACGGGGCGCCCCACGCCGACTTTCGGCGCAGCATTGTAGGATGGCCACACCAGTGCGGCAAGTTGCTGGACACCACCTCGGTGCCATCCGGATCTTGGCGCGTTGTGCTGCCTTTGGCCCCATTCGCACATCAGTCCGCTACTGACGCCATCTCACAGGCTAATGGGGCGCCCCACGCCGACTTTCAGCATTGTAGGATGACCACACCAGTACAGCAACTTGCTAGACATCACCTCGGTGCCATCCGGATCTCGGCGCCCCACTGCAGATGAAGTGCCTCTCAACTATGAAACCACCACTGTGACATCCGGATCTTGGCGCGTTGTGCTGCCTTCGGCCTATTCGCACATCGGTCCGCTACTGACGCCATCTCACAGGCTAATGGGGCGACCCACGCCGAGTTTCAGCATTGTAGGATGACCACACCAACTTGCTAGACATCACCTCGGTGCCATCCGAATCTTGGCATCTCAACGCCTAGTGGTATCTTCCATACAGAAAATATTGTTACGCTACCTTTGGCCCCATTCGCACATCAGTCCGCAACTTAGACATCACCTCGGTGCCATCCGGATCTTGGCATCTCAGCGCCTTGTGGTGTCTTCTCGTCAGAAAATATTGTTGCGCTGCCTTTGGCCCCATTCGCACATCAGTCCGCTACTGACACCATCTCACAGGCCAACAGGGCGCCCCACGCCGACTTTCAGCATTGTAGGATGGCCACACCAGTGCGGCAACTTACTAGACACCACCTCGGTGCCATCCGGATCTTGGCGCGTTGTGCTGCCTTCGGCCTATTCGCACATCGGTCCGCTACTGACGCAAACTCACAGGCCAACGGGGCGCCCCACGCCGACTTTCAACATTGTAGGATGGCCACACCAGTGCTGCAACTTGCTGGACACCACCTCGGTGCCATCCGGATCTTGGCGCGTTGTGCTGCCTTCGGCCTATTCGCACATCGGTCCGCTACTGACGCCGCCTCACGTGCCAACGTATTTTCTCCGCATTTTATACCCTATGCCGCATAACAGGTCATGTGACTTGTTTATAAAACTTTTCATTGGTTCATTTTACTTTTGGTTTCCTAATGATGGAAGGCTTGATCATATGACCTAAAAACAACACTTTTCATTGGATGAAAACTTTTTTTTTTTCCAAACGATGAAAGCCCCACCTTGTTTCTGGATGTTTCAGACTGAAGCTGGCGTCAGCATGAGAGCACCACCATCTCGTAGCTCCGTCGTAGTCATTCCGCGAGCAATCATGGCAGCCGCTCCCCACCAGAAGCCTGCAGGAGTCGGGGCCCCCAAAACTTTTGATGAATTCTCAAGGCGGAGGGGACGCTTTCGAGAATGGGGTCCAAGACCTAGCAGACAAGCGTCCGATTTCCAAGGTGTCCCAGGGCCATTTCAGTGGACCAGGCCCAAAAAGGAAAGAGCCTGCCGCCATTTTGAGAGTCCTGTGACAGCCGCCTATCGCTGCACCGCAAGAGTGGGCGCAACTCAGCTGAATTGCGGCTTTTGACACAGTGGACCAAAAACGGACGGAATGGCAACTGAAACGGTAAAGGGGCGCCCCACTACAACAGATGACACTCCACCTGGAGAGGCCCGTTCACGCCGCCTCCCCCGGGGCGCCCCACGCCGTTATTCGGAGCAGCATTGTAGGATACCAAAACCAGTGCGGCAACTTACTGGACATCACCTTGGTGCCATCGTTCTGCTGCCTTGGAACTATTCGCACAACAGTTTGCTACTGAAGACCCACCCCCCGCGACGCCCCACGCCGTTATTTGCTGGGTGGCAACTTACTAGACATCACTTTCGTGTCATCTAGATTTCAGCGCGTTCTGCTGCCTTGGAACTATTCGCACAACAGTTTGCTACTGATGACCCGCCCCACGCCGGAAATCTGGACGTTGTGCTGCGTTGGGACTATTCGCACAGCCGACCGCTACTTCGTTGTTTTTCCCTAAAAATGTTTATATGTTATTACTATTTTTGTTTTCTTGTATATATTTATAAATTATTAAAGTTTTATAATCTTACTACTTTGTCGGAGTGCTATATATTTTTAATGTGACACATAATTGTAAAAACTTTGATGTACAAAGAGTCATCCCTGGAATCTTCCGCTTCACGCTCGGTCCCCTCCCCAATCACAATACAGGATGGTTTTCAGATAATAGCAACGCTTCTGCTGTGACGGATCTCATCGAGTGTGGGCCTTGATCTACTATAACTCCTTTGAAGAGGGGTGAATCTTTACAGCTGTGGCCATAAACTACATCTGCAGGGCTAGCTGATACCCTAGGACCAGCCTGGACAATCGGACACAGAGGAAAAGGAGTGTCAGAGGGTGCAGTAGTGAATAGGGCGAAAGGGAGGTGTCGGGCGGGCACAGGGTGTGATTCTCAGGAAAGAGCAGCGCAGATGGGGGGAGGTTTATTACCCATGCATAAGACAGAGAGCGGGGGTGACCACTGCCTGGGGGAGATGCTTGCGAGGGTGGGGAGCCATGCTAAGGATCGACAGCGTGCACAGAGTGGGTCTGGTCAAGGCATCTAAAATGGCTGCCGTGCACGACAAAAGTGTGGCATTTGAAAAAAGACAAGATGGCGCAGACAATGTTTTTCAACACTTCCTGATTTCCTTCGAATCGAACGTTAACAGACGTTGGGGCATATTACCAAAGTTAAGCGATATTTATCCCTAACGATGCATTGCAAAGATTTTTTTACCGTCAGAAATTATCGCAGATAAACCTTGCTATTATCAAAGTTTATCGCAAATACGATAAAAACCGACCGCAATGCATTAATATCGCTGAAAACTCAGCGATATTCATGCATTACCGAGCTAATCCTCTTAGCCATGTTATCCACCTCCCATAGGATAACATGGCTAAGAACTGCTCAGGGCAGCTGTTACTTTTTGGAGATATTCGCGCTTATCTCGAATATTTCCAAAAGTTGATAATAGGAGATAGCGATGTTAGCGACTGTTTCCAGTCGCTAACATCTTGGCATGCCCACTTTGCATGTCATTAGTGATAAATATCACTCACATGCAAAGTGGGGCCCAAGATGGTCGCTATCTCCTACTAGCCGTCGCTAACTGGTGTTAGCAACAGCTAGGTAATACAGATATAATTTTATCTCCGCGAAGCGGAGCGCTGTTACAGATATATATCTTGTTTTTGAACGTTAATTTCTCAAAATGCACTGAAGCACATATATTGAGACCTAGCAAAGGCACATCGGGCTACCAGTCCCTAATATTTTACCAAGTTTCGTGCAAATCCATTCAGCCGTTCGATTATTATTATTATTTATTTTTTTTGCCCCGCGGGGCCCTTTTAAAACCTCCACATCAAACCTAGGGGATCAGCGAGGATCTACTATGCCCCCTTATGGTCATTTGCCCCTTCGCTTTGGCCTCCTCTTGTCTCTCGATCCTACCGAGAGACAAGATGGCGGCCGCTACGGACTGTTTGGAATGTTTACAGACACCGGAGAGCCAATCAGCTTCGCTTCGCAAAGCTCCGTAACGCGAAAAGTACGCGAAGCGGTGCGCTGTTACAGATATATATCTTTTTTTGAACGTTAATTTCTCAAAATCCACTGAAGCACATATATTGAGACCTAGCAAAGGCACATCGGGCTACCAGTCCCTACAATTTTGCCAAGTTTCGTGCAAATCCATTCAGCCGTAAGATTATTATTATAATTTTTTTTTTTTGCCCCGCGGGGCCCTTTTAAAACCTCCACATCAAACCTAGGGGGTCAGCGAGGATCTACTATTCCCCCTTATGGTCATTTACCCCTTCGCTTTGGCCTCCTCTTGTCTCTCGATCCTACCGAGAGACAAGATGGCGGCCACTACGGACTGTTTGCGGCCACTACGGACTGTTTGGAATGTTGACAGACGCCGGAGAACCAATCAGCTTCGCTTCACAAAGCTCCGTTGCGCGAAAAGTACGCGTCCTAGGCCGCTGCCCGGTCCGCGCTTACAGATATATATCTTTTTTTAAACGTTAATTTCTCAAAATCCACTGGAGCACATATATTGAGACCTACAAAAGGCACATCGGGCTACCAGTCCCTACAATTTTGCCAAGTTTCGTGCAAATCCATTCAGCCGTTCGGGCTAAAAGTGAGGCCAACCGCCCTATGGAAATTAACATGGGAAAAACGCGTTTTGGGACCCCCCTTTTTTCTCGGCCCCCCCTTGACGAACCCCCCCCCAAATTTTCAAAGGCTGCTCAGAAACAAAATGTGCCATTTTCCTGAAAATTTCAGCCAATTCCGTCCACAAACGGCAAAGTTATTAGACATAGAATTTTCAAAAATCCCATAGAGAAAAAATCCTAACTATATATACCTACTGGCGACCGCCAGTAGGTAATATATATATATATATATATATGTATGTATGTGTATATATATATATATATATATTACATGTTTGAGTGTGTTTATTAAAATAATACAAACCCATATTTCAAAGGATCTCATAAAATATGAAAAATATTTCATGGATCCCTGTGAAATGTGGGTTTCATCCTCATAATGACAGGCCCCAAAGTACACTGCAGAGCTTTACCATTGTCAAGGACACTAGGGGGCTCATTACGATGGCAGGCGGACATCAGTCCACCCACCATTGTTGCGGTGCTTGGACCGCCAGCCGATAAGGCGGCGGTCCTGCTGCGTGAATTAGGATGTGCCCGCCACTATGGCGGGCGCATCCAGGGCCCTAATCATTGTGGACGGTGCTGCGGGCTCCAGCACTATTCGCAATGCTAAAATGCCAAATAGTGCATTTCCATGCACAACGTGGCAGGCACCACTCAGTGCCTGCTACCTTATGCATGGAAATGTGGGGGGGTACCATGGGTACACCCCAGTGCACATACACCCTTCCCCCACACAGAGAGGGCCCACAAATGCCCCCCGAACCCAGCCTCAGCCAGCTTTTCCATGGCGGGTCCACCGCCATGGAAAGGCTGGCTGACGCCAGCATTGTAATCTGGCGGGCACCGCCGCCATTTTACCCATGCTGACCGCTATGCCAGGCAATTGTGACAATTGCCTGTGGCGGAAGCTTGGAGGGCGGTCTTTGTGACCGCTGCGGTCACAAAGCAATTCACCCCGCCATCCTAATGTGGCGGGGGGATATTGAAGTCAGGCGGTCCCTCCGCCATCATAATGTCCTCCTAGGATTGTGCAGCAGTGGAGAGCAACATTTTGTGGCAGTGTTATCTAAATTGTGAGGCAACAAAAGTCAAATTATGTGACAATATGGTGCTCTTTCTGCTGATGTATTATATGGATCCATTTGTTCAAGAAACAACATTTTTGTTGAAATTTGCAATTTAAGTTTCAAGTTACATGGAAAGTGTGGTAAATCCATTATTAGGCAGTAAACTCCAATGCATAATTTCTCTGACCCTGATACTTGTCCATTATTGTATCAACAATTGTTTTTCATGAAAGCAAAAAATCTGAAACACTCTATTTCCAATTAGTGACCATTGTTTGCTGTACTTTGAAGAGTGTATCTTCAATAATCCCTTCTACAGACAGAATTCGTTATTCAACAATGCAAAGTATGTTTTTTCTCTGAACTTCTATAGAATTAACTTCACAATTGTGTATTGTTCTCATCTTTTTACTGCAGACAATTAGTGTAATCAAGAATTTCACCTAATGCTTTCAATAAAATGTTGTTAAAAAACTTTAAGTAACCAAATACTATAAATTAAATATTAATATAAAAACCATATAATGAGTAATGTGTAACTATTTTGCTAACTCGGATTCTGGAGACATTTATTATCCACTCAGCCGTTGGTCTTTTGGTTAATAATGCATTGGACCCCTTCCATAGCAATAGTGGACAATAGTACACAGTTAACCATTATTTATCCTTGCTTTGTCTCTCCCTCTTTCTTTCTCTGTATAGCTATAATGTCTATATTCTATGTTTGGATGGTTTTATTGCACAAAATGAAATGGTATAAAATCTCATATGTCTCAGGAAACATGAAATATTTTGTGGTTCCCTGTGAAATATCGGTTTCATCATCATTGAAAAAGTCCTTAAAACACTCTGCAAATGTACTATTTCGCGGGCGACCATGATTACGCGGCAACGTTTTCTTATTTATGTGACAAAGTTGTCTAAATTATGTGGCAAAAAGTAACAATATGTGGAACATCCTCTGGTGGTATTATTTTCATCTATTTGAGCTAAGAACAATATTTTTCTTAAATCTACAGATTGTGTGGCAAATTTTGTACATTCATAATCAATTGGTAAATGCAGCAGCCACAGAATCACACAAATCGACTGACCCTTGCCCATTGTTTTATCAATAATGTATGCATGAAAGGTAAACCTAAACATTCTATTCCAGTCAGTGCCCATTGTCAGCTGCACTTTGAAGTAACATGTTTTTCAAGGTAACAACCCCAAAATGTGTATGTAATAGTGAAAGAAAATGCACAAGGAATAGCACAGGCATTTAGCCAGCCAAGGTGATACACGTCAGAAAATTGTTCTCCCAAAGAGATCCCTTGGCTGTAATTACCTAAACGGACAGACTGGAGGGAGGGGGAGTTATTGAAAGGATCCATTTCAGCCTGGGATTAGCTAATTAATTAACGGTTTGGCTGACAACCTGAAGAGGAAGAGTGTGTTAAATATGAATGCTCCCGTGCTTGATTTATGTGCGCTGACATCTCTCCCCCCCCACTCTGCTCCCCTTCCCTCTACGCCCGGGCTGGCGCGCGAGAAGCGCCCCCCTCCGCCTGGGCCGCCATATATCTGGGGCCCCCAGGGGGCCGTTCCGTGTGACAGGCAGACTGGGAGAGATTGGAAACGAATGGAGTGCGGAGCGGGGAACAATGGTGGGATAAGAGGGTGGGATGTCGAACAGCTGAGCCGGACGCCGCAGATACCGAGACGCGGCCCCGCTGTCGGGGAATCATTTACACGCTCCGCTCCCGGGGCGGGAGACGCCATCGGAGGAGGGAATCCATCAATGTCGCCGCACTATAGCAACCGTCAATCGAAGAGGGGAGCGTTTCTCCTGACAAAACATTGTAATCGGCTACATTAGCTATTGGACTGAACCAAAACTGCATTCATCAACATATAATGTTAAATAAAGGGCCAGACCATTCGACAGAGGCATGGCAACGATTCTATGACGTCTGTTGAGACTGTACATGGGCAAAAATGTATCCTAACCCAAATTAAATGATCATTTATAGGCACACACGAATTTGGCAGATACGTATTCTGGGCCACAGGATACCTAAATGGATTGCCTAAGATCACACGATCATTTAAAACAGCGAGTAATGAATCATGCCCGGTCTATTGGTTCTAGGTGTAATGATTTTGCCATTCAAAGCTGTTATTTCGTCTCACTGTGCATTACCACACCACGAAACGACTCGATGCTTGCTCAAAGTCCTAGGCCTCAAATTATCAGTTTAAATAATACTTTATTCCAAATGCACGGTACTAGAATGGCATAACATATGACAGGTTAGAGGTGATGGTAAGGACACTGTGGAAATAAGCAGATGATGCAAACACCTGGAAACACGTACTACCCAGGACCTTCAATGCAACTGGAAGAGGTGTGGCGCCGCGGCCAGGGCGACTGACGCTGGAATCTGGGGACCACGGTTCGATCCCCGGCTCCGGCGGCAGGTCAGCCCAGCACCATGTGACTCTGGGCAATAGCTCGCTTAATCTTCCCGACGGCCCCCCAGCGCCTAGAGACCCTTACGGGTGATTGTGCGCTTTACAAATGTGGACTTTACTTTACTTTACACTAAACACTGTGCCACTCAGCCGTAAACACACATAGCTTCCAAGTGGCCTCTTTTTATTAAGTTCTGACTTAAGTACTTAGAATAACTTTTCATGCTGTCACTTTAAGGCCCAGACCCATTATGGAGCATCACAACTACAAGTTCCACAAAGCACAGTGGCTTTCAAGTTCCACAAAACACTGTGTTTTTGGTTACTGAAGTCGTCATAGGTGACAAGGACATTTTCTACAAGTCTATGTTTAGACATAGACTCGTGTTTAATTTTGTGGTGTACATTATGTACCTTTGCATTAAATACATCCGCTCCAAAATCTTTAGTTTTTATGAAATGTTTTACGAAATCTTGACATCCAATGTTATAAATAAGTGCATTTGTACGTTGGCGCATAGACCTTTCTATAATTTTGTTTTTATTCTTTAATTTTTTTTGTTCAGCATTTATTTGAAGTTGTGTGGTCTTTTCTCTATTAAGGATAATTATTTCAAGACATGAACTACATCACAGCGAGGAACAAAATAAAACCTGGGATTTTGTTGAATATGTTTAAGAGAAGCTTGTGTGTTGCGGACAGCTTTACATCCACCATTCCAGCTTTGGTTTACAACTTTTGGAAAGCCCAGATCTAGAGACACACGGCAAAAATATAGCAATTAAATAAAGGATAGCACTCAAAGAGTGAGGTATGTGTATCTCAAGAGTCAAGGAAAACCAACTTATTCTCTGATAAAATTGTGCTGCTCAAAACACTCTGGATTCTTGAAAGGAGAAGTGTGGAGAGATGACCATGGCACAGGCATTATTTTGTGATTCATTCAGTTGAGCACCGCTGCCAGTCAAAGGAAACAAATGGTAGTTTTTTAGCAGTTTTATAAAGCGCGGACTTAACTCAAAGGTGTTGGCGCGCTTTACATGAGCAAAACCAAAGGGGATGATGGACGGAGTGTTAAACATTGCCAGCACTCACCCCCAGTCAACTGATCTGGGTTTAATCTATCATCATTCTTTAGCTCACTCCGCCACCCCAATTCAGACATGGCCACATAATAATAATAATAATAATAATAATACAGAGTTTTATAAAGCGCGAACAGCTACCTCACGAGGAGGTGTCCCGGCACATGCAAATCAGTCTGACCCTATGCCTCATGGGAACAGTCCAGCCCGAACTGCCAAACTGTGTCTTCTCTGGACCGGAAACAAGCATCCTGGGACCGGTTTTGGGTTCATAACCCTCATCAGCCAGGCTATCTTGAATCCATTGGCAAAGTGAGCAAGGGACCCACGTCTGGGCATACCCTGCCAATTTAGAGTGAACAAAGGAAAACCAAAGGGGATGATGGACGGAGTGTTGAACATTGCAAGCACTCACCCCCAGTCATGAGTACCTGTAATATAACACAAGGTTACATCTATTTTTGTTGGCACAGGTAGATTAAGCAATTTGCCCAGATTTGCAGGATGTTGAACCAAAGTCGAGACTCGAACCTGGTGCCCCAGGTCCAACGTCAGCAACTCTGGCAGTAACACCGCATCCTCTACCAATTGTCCCTCTTTCCTTGGTAATGTGGCAGGAAGTGCCGGGGTGTTCTGTGGGTGGATTGGGGACAACAAGGTGAACTCTGAAGTATGTGCCATAAAATTTCCGGAGACAAATGCTATGTCACAGTAGGCACAGTATGCTGGCATGCACAGAAGCCTTCTTAAAAGGACCGGGTAAAGGGTGTGTAAGTCGCATAGGCATTACATACAGATGACCTCATCTCTATTCGCATTATAAAGAGGCAACAGTATTTTGTAAAATACTCCTCTTCAGACAGTTCACTGCTGGCTGCCAATTGGAAGATTCCTTCAGCACAGCAGATCGCAAGGAGCATCAACTGAGTTCTCATCTCGTAACTTTCTGCCCTCAACCTCAGCTCCATGCTAACGCTAGAATTAGATTTCACTAACAGAAAATGTGCACCAATTTGCAATAGAAACAATCGTTTTTTGTTTTTAGCAACAAGGATATTACCCCAAATGTATACAGTTACAATACATCCTCCCTGTGACTGAATCACTCACATTTTAATGTTATATCTATTTTTTTAAATATTGTAATTTTGTTTTCTGTTTACACTGCTTTAAGCATTTTTAAGGATAACACCAGAAAAAATGATTTACAACTGCAACCCAAACAGGGACCACAGCTCCACAGATAGATGTCTTTCAAAGGTCATGTGGGCAGGAATCTGTAAACACCATTAGTCCCGTCTGAATGAGCACTTTACATTCCCAAGAGTGCCCTGTTCACTTTGTGATAGCATAACTATGTACAGGTAATGATCCATCTGCAAGTAGACACTGAGTAATTGAACAATGTTTCTGTGGTGACATGAGATACACAACACTAAACTCTAAACAGTAGAAATTCCCTGTTGAGATTCCAGTGCAACCCCATCATGAATGGCTCACAACCACACACGATCTCACAGATAACATAACAAATTATGTAATTATTGAAATCAATGATGACACTCCATGCATCACTAATGTTGACACAAATAAGGGTGTATTTGATACAGTATTCTTTCAGCGGACACATACACATATGAGATGAAATGACACTTTCATAGGGAAATATATTAAGCAATGTGGAACTGATACTCATACAATGTCATGAATGGATCATTTAAATGATTTGACTCTAATGATGTGAAATAACAGGTCTTCAACATATCAAGTAAAGAAACGTATGCTCCATGTACACAATCACCAATGCTTTAAGTTACTGCATTTATACTGAAGATGAAATCTATTTATTTCCATATTTCACAATTTGACCAGTTCCCATTAGGTCCAGTTAGCACATTAAACCGTCATTAAAAGAATACCACACTGTTGACTCCAAAAGGAAGAAATGTGAACATTAAGAAGAAATTGTTCTAGGTAATAATGAAGATAAAGGAACATTAAAATAATGTATAATTACGTTTCTTTTGAAAAAATTGCAATATGTTATACATTTAAAGGGCCATAGCTGAAATTACGATGGGGCACAGAATTCATATAAAGTTAGATTTAGTGTTAGGGGTAGTGTTAAGATTAAGGTTACTGTTTTGGTTAGCATTAAGATTATGGTAAGGGTAAGAATGGAAGTGAGTGCAAGGGTTATATTCTGGTAAGGATTAGGATTAAGGGTAAAATGCCTATAGTACAAATACCAACAAAAACTAATTAAACAAACAGGAGCAGTGAAGGAAAAATGTTTGGGGGAAGACTACACCAAGGATTTCGGGTCTAACATCCATCAAGAAGATCCTGTCCAGCGTGGTATATTCTTATACCTAAGTAGCAGAAGGAGACGCCCTCCCATCTGACAGTGCCACCTTCAAACTGGTCTTTATTGCTCTGGGTAGAGCAGGAATATTCCCAACTTTGGCCAATTATCACGTAGGCTGCACCAAAAGCCTTTGAAAATCTGGGCTAAACCAGTAGAGTCAAAACCAAAGACCCTGATAGACTTCAGATTGTTATTGGCATATAAAGAGACAAAGTGTTTTGTCGGCCAGGCAAATGTTGTCATACAATATGCAGTAGTCATCTTAAAATGTTGTGAGAATGTCCTGCTGAGTGTACACGAGGGCTCCTCATTTGGTTCTGAGAGGCATTATGGGTATTTGGGTGTTCTCCCAGTTGCTCAGCCAGGCAAGCATCCTACCAGCTCTATCAACCTCACTATGGACTCAAGTAACATAGGTAGAACAGTCCAATCATCGTAGCTTTTCGGTCAGCATTGCTTCTTTCTGATTGTCTGCCTGGTGGGAGTCTTGGAAGGTGGGAGCTTCCATTAGTTGTCTTTCAATATAAACGCAAGCAAATTCTTCCTGACCAAGCTTCCTGTTTACGGACCTAGGGGCAGCAAGCACCCCATGTGTGAAGGGACCACGTGTGATCACCTTGAAAGGATCCCGTTTGGTGGTTGAGGAGGAGGTAGAACCCTCATTTATCTAAAAATATCCTTGTATTTTCTTCACAAGTGTGCTTCAGAAAGCTGAGTTTTCTTGCTTAGCACTTTGTAGGAGGCAGGAGGAGGTGGCGGGGAGGGTTGTGACTCATGATGTGAACAAGGACATTAGGCTGCCCTCCTAATATTGTGAAAGCATTTACCAAGAATTGAGTTTTGTGGGCAGTCAGAACTCCAGGAGTGGACATAAGAGAACTATAAGATTGTGATATTTTTTTACTATTGTTTGCGTTGGGTGACGCTCTAGTCCTTTTTTGCTTTTCGCCATACCGGATGTGCCCGCCCATACCGTAATTGGTAGCACGGCATCCGATGGAATCGGGTCCGTATTTCTTGTATATAAGCTTGGGCATTAGCGGCTCACAAACTATCAACGCCTCAGATACTCGTTTTCAAGGCTACGCAGGTACGTTTGTTAGGTGGGACGTATGTGCCCTTTTGATAATCACTGAGGTTTGGGTACGGACCGTCCTAATTTTTTGCTCCATGTTGTTTGGATTTAGACTGCTGGTGGTCCGTTTGCCGTTTGTTCTTAACACGCCGGGATTACTAAGTAACCCGTGACACCGGAATGATTCAAGCCGAGCGTATGTGACGGTTCTTACCGTCTTGTCAGGTAAATATATTGCATTTTGCCTGAAATTTTAGTTTAGGGCTTTTTAAAAAAAAAAAATTTTTTGGAGAAGGCACATTTGTTTTAAATGAAGGGAGATTTTATAGCGCTACATTATGAGTAAGACGGCGCTCGGAAATATATAGTCTTGAATATGGGTCAAATAGATCTTCACGGTCATGACAGCTGTCTCAGTTATGCCTAGAAGTCAGTATGTGATGATTACCTTCTTTTTGTTTTTAGGCTGATGCTGGTGCTGTTAGCTGCCAAATTTATATTTACATTTATTGAATAATCACGCACTGGATATAGAGTCATGGGGCTAGAGAATACAACGTAGGTATGTTATATACTGTGGTACAAAAGGGGGTGGTGATGGATGGAGCATCCGAACCAATCAAACACTCACACACAGTCAAAAGATCTGGGTTTAATCCATCACCGTTCTTTAGCCCACTCTGCCACACCAGTTCAGACATGGCCATATGCAAATCAGTCTGACACTGTGCCTCATGGGAACAGTCCAGCCCGAACTGCCAACCCATGCCTTACCTGGACCGGAAACAAGCTTCCTAGGACCGGTTTCTGGCACTTCAGCCGTCTTCAGCCAGGCTTGCTTGAATCCAGTGGCAAAGTGAGCAACAAACTTATGTCTGAGCATACCCTGCCAACTTATGGCGAACAAAGCGGTACAAAAGGGGGTGGTGATGGACGGAGCATCCGAACCAATCAAACACTCACACCCAGTCAAAAGATCTGGGTTTAATCCATCACCGTTCTTTAGCCCACTCTGCCACCCCAGTTCAGACATGGCCATATGCATATCAGTCTGACCATGAGGCACAGGGTCAGACTGATTTGCATATGGCCATATCTGATCTGGGGTGGCGGAGTAAGCTAAAGAATGGTGATGGATTAAACCCAGACCAGTTGACTGGGGGTGAGTGTTTGATTTGCTCAAACGCTCCGTCCATCATCCCATTTTGTATCGCTTTGTTCGCACTAAGTTGGCAGGGTATGCTCAGACGTGAGTCCCTTGCTCACTTTGCCACTGGATTCAAGCTAGCCTGGCTGATGACGGCTGAAATGCCAGAAACCGGTCCCAGGATGCTTGTTTCCGGTCCAGGGAAGACATGGCTTTGGCAGTTCGGGCTGGACTGTTCCCATGAGGCAGAGGGTCAGACTGATTTGCATATGGCCATGTCTGAACTGGGGTGGCGGAGTGAGCTAAAGAATGGTGATGGATTCAACCCAGATCAGTTGACTGGGGAGAGTGTTTGATTTTCTCAAACGCTCTGTCCATCATCCCCTTTTGTATCGCTTTGTTCGCCCTAAGTTGGCAGGGTATGCTCAGACGTGAGTCCCTTGCTTTCTTTGCCACTGGATTCAAGCTAGCCTGGCTGATGACGGCTGAAATGCCAGAAACCGGTCCCAGGATGCTTGTTTCCTGTCCAGGGAAGACATGGCTTTGGCAGTTCGGGCTGGACTGTTCCCATGAGGCACAGGGTCAGACTGATTTGTATATGGCCATGTCTGAACTGGGGTGGCGGAGTGAGCTAAAGAATGGTGATGGATTAAACCCACATCAGTTGACTGGGGGTGAGTGTTTGATTTGCTCAAACGCACCGTCCATCATCCCCTTTTGTATCGCTGTGTTATGTACTGTGCCATTGTCATAGGACTACATTTTACTTCATATACATCGGTTCATGCTAGAATAGCGCTTTTGTCCATTCTTCTTTTTTTATCATATATGCAGAAACCTACAAAGTGTTCGTTTAAATAAAGTTTTTAACATTGGAGGTCTTTTTAACTCGACAAAATAAGGTAGTTATATCTTTATTCTTTTTGATTTAAAAAACGGAGATTGAGATGTGATGGGTAATAACCTTTTGTGTGACTAGGATTCAGGTATAGGAATATGTCTTTTTAGATAATGGTCATTCACTAAGCCTATTGGTCCATATTCGTTGTCAGCATATGGAGGTGCGGTTTGTCCGATGCTTGACATATCCCAGTGAAACTGCAATCTATTGGCAATTAATGAAGGCTCTTTACCTCTAGACCATAAGTTGATATCCTATACTTTAGGTGACTGTATGGTAGAAAATGAAGGTTTTATAACCCCCCTTTTCCATGTTTTCAACTATTTGTCACTGTCTATTGAATATATGAAATGCTAGTTTGGTTGTTGTGTTTTGTTTTCTCAATATGAATGATTCACAGTTTGAACATTGAGGTTATGTAAAATAATATATATATTGTCTGTATGCTTAACTATTGGGGCTATGTAATGTATTATTATGCTTTATTGTTTTTATATTACAGATATTACGTTAGTGTGGGAACAAAACAATTTTTCCTGAAGAAGGTGTTGGCTATTTATTTACTTGCCCGCCGAAACGGGTTGATGCATATATGATGGAAATTACGCTAAGTTTGTCGAGACAACAACTCTGACTACAACTGAAACATAAATCAGAGTTGATTCCTGATTGACTATTGTATTTCCCTCATCATAATAGGATTTATTCTTCCTTATTGTGTTTCCTATTTCTTTGTTTTAACTGTATATGTCTAAATGTATTTATATTTTCTTATTGATTAGTAATGTATTGATGATAGGGCTGGATCATGTTTTTAAACTGAATAAATTGTATACTTTCTTATAAATATATTTTTACATTTCCTCTTTGTTCATCTTTTTGTTGTGAATGTAGTGTGGTCCATGTAAGTATGCATGTTGTGTAACACTGCCTAAAGGGGAATTCTTTCTTGACATTTGTCTTTGGTGGTATCCCACCCCTTTGGTTGTTGGGTCCCTCTCTCTTTTATTAGAGATATTTAACTGGTGCCATCCCAAAACACCACTGCTGGCTGTATTTTGGAAATACTCAACTGACACATCATGGCTGGCCCATTTAGAATATCTTATCCATCTGCCTTTTCATACGAGTTAGAACACACATCCCAGTTTCTGTTATTTTCAAGAGCATTCCACTGACCTTGTTAGGGGTACTTGACACAATAAGGTATGTTACACACAGCACAACAGGCCCAGGTTAAATTATGCCTATTGTGTAGTGATGACTTTTTATCCAGGTAGCAAATCATAGCACATCATGTTGAGTTGCAATTTTTCTCAGTCAATCCATCATTACCACTTTGCATTATGCCTATATCACCATTCATGGGAAACTTTCACAATGCCTGGTTAGTACACCATGGTCGATGTTCATTGTGTGAAGAAGTACATTAAAGCCACTTAACATTACACTTAGCAAATTATTTCTATTTGCCATTTTTCCAGTTAGAAAAGTACTGTCAGTTTTTAATATGCTAAGTTATTTTATGAACTTATGTCATTAAATCTATCTGTAGCACTTCATGCTAGTGTTCAACTTTAGAAGAAAAGGAGCATGTATAAATCAATCCAGAGATTCCAACAATCATCCTGTTGATCCATAACCCATTTAGATTAACCCACAAAAAGTCACTTGGGAGTCTTATGTTTCTTTTTCTGATTCCAAATTGTATTCAGTCAATAATTTTCATAAGAAGCAGTCAATTCAATCCAGCCAACGTCTTTCATCCTATATGGACTTCATCAGGGCTGTACATTTGATACAAACATATCATTTTTGTGATAATAACTCTACACAATTCATATTTATCTCTGTGCATGATTTCACACATTGAAACCACGAACTGTGCCAAATCACCCTATAAGACTCCCTACTTATATACCATTTGTCAAAGGCACTGTGTCAAGAAAATGCAACAGAAACACCCTACCTTATTAGAGCAGTAATTCAAGTGCATGGCATCCCGGTTCATCCCCACCATTCCTACCTAGATACAATCTATCAAAGACATTATGTCTAGAAAATGTAACAGTCACATGTTCGGTTATTAGATCAATAATCGTAGTGCATAGCGTCCTGGTTGCCCTCCAGATTCCCCAAAATTGATGTTCCATATATTAGTGTGACCAGCCGTCCCAGATTTGCCCGGATGGTCCTGTTTTTTTACCAGCTGTCCCGGCAGATTTCAAGACATTTAGCTTATGTCCCGGTTTTTAAATAGGGTCGACTGAAAATGGCATCAGGTTTTTTTTTATGTTTTACAAAGCAGGGATAGTTAGCAGTTGTTTCAGGAAAGCAAGTTAATTTACAAGCAAGATACTGTATTTAAAAATTGAATTTTATGTATGTTCTGACTGCCTGTTCTGTAATTCTCTGCTGAGTAGCAATGTCATTCTGTGCGCTCGTTTGAAGTAAAATTTTAGTCCTTATTCTATTTTTGTGAAATGTCCCGGTTTTTGGCCTTAAAAAATTCTGGTCGCCCTACCATATATGCTAATGCATCTGAATCTGTATATAACAACATTGCCTCTCCTTGGAAACTATCCCAGTGTCTCACTCCTACCTCATAGTGAATTGGACCTATCTTGTATAAACAACCCCATATTCCCCCTTTTCACTATTTAGGGAGCAGAGACCATAGTCACAAAGTGAAAATCATTACCTCAAGATCACAATAAGTCCACGGACACTGTTCTTGCCTTAGTTATATTTGTCTGGGCACAATTCATACCTAAGCATGGCCTTCCGTTCCCATATTCTTCTATTTCTTCTTCTTCAAGAGTTTTATATAGCGCTGGCTAGACCCAGAGGTATCAGAGCGCTTTACATGTGCATCAGATCATAGTTACAGGTTACATCATAACAAAGGTTACATAGTTCTTAGAGCATGGCCACATAGTTACTGGTCTGAGTCTCTATTCTTGGCGGTCTATTCTTGGCGGTCGTCCCGCGAGTGAAGAGAGCACGCGTGGGTGGCCGCTCTTTTGGTTTGCTTGCACCGCAGCTGTGGAACTCCCTGCCGCTCTCTCTGCGGGGAGCAACCAGCCTACTGGCCTTCAGAAAGGATCTTAAGACGTGGCTGTTCACTCAGTAGACCTTTCCTTTCTGGTCTTCATTGTTTTGTCCCCCTCTTTTAACGTGTTATGTTATTATGATGCAGCTCTCCTTTACCAAAAGCGCCGGGATACTCTTTTTGAGTCGCCGCGCGCTATACAAAAAAATTAAATAACATAACATAAGTTTGAGATAAACAATAAGCACAAATACGTTAGGGGAAAAGCATGCAAGGTGAGAGATTCAGGAGAGGGGGGGTTGGAGCAGGGGAAGTAGACAGATAATGAAGGCAGGAAAGAGGAGGGTAAGGTGAGAGACACAGCATGGGAAGAGGAGGGGAAGGGTGACGGGTACACAAACCGGTAGACGAGTCAAGGCAAACGTCCAAAGTCCAGTAAGCTGTGATCCCAGTGGAAGTGGTATCACTTCCCTATCTCTGTTGCGAGAGGCTCCCTTTGCGCAGTGGACTCTCTCAGAGAGGTCTCTGAGACTCCAAGGCCTACATACTGGATCCTTCCCCAGAAAGGGGAGAGGGAGTGCGTTGGCAAGGGGTGCCATACCATACCTCAAGTGTGAGTGGCTCCCTTGGCGCAGTGGACTCACTCAGCGGGTTCGCTGAGACTCCAGAGTATAAATATTGGATCTTTCCCCAACAAGGGGAGAAGGAGTGCTTAGTCAAAGGGCACAAAGGACAGGGGGTAGGCAGACAAAACAAACAAATTCAGCACTGGTTTGTCCAGCAAACATTAATTCACCTTTATATCTGAGTGAAGTATACTGACAAGCATGGTCAGTCACTTCCCAGAATAAACCCACCATTTCCATTATTTTCTTCAACCACATTACCATCCACAATTAACCTGGCTAGTGTCTTTGAAATCCCCATCCTGTATCAGGGTACTCATATCATACTCCGTCCTCCATAACAATACTTACCCTTTAATTTATGTGGCACCCCCAAAGCAAATTGTGTCTACAAACACATTTAGAACCCCCCATAAAGCAAGGTGACAGTTTGTTGTTTCAATGGGTGAAATGATGTACAGAGATTAATGTGAATTGTGTAGTTATAAAATGAGTTGTTTGTTTTAAATTTAGAGCCCTGATGATGTCCATATGGGACAAAACGTGTTGGCTGGATTGAGTTGACTGCTTCTGATAAAAAGTATTGACTGAATAAAATTTGGACTCAGAAAAAAAAACATAAGACTCACAAGTTACTTTTTGTGGTTGAATCTAAATGGGCTATGGATCAACATGATGATTGTTGGAATCTTTGAAAGAAAAATTATGGATTGATTTGTACACTCTCCTTTCCTCCTAAAGTTGAACACAGGATTGACGTGGTACATAGCAGTGGGACCGCATAAAGTTGATTGTGGAAGTTCGAATTACTAAATCTTCTTGATTATACACCAGTGCTCCCATGTTCTAAGCCCACATTGCCAGCCTCTTTTTCTCAAACACTTCATGCTAGTGCTCATCTATATGTGACCCATAATAGAGAAATCAATTAAAGCTTTAATTAGGTAGGAGTGCTTAACTCAACCAACATTCCTGTTTAAAGGACACAAGACCCTCATCCACCGTAGTGGCATGATACATCACTGGGTCTGCTCCTCAACTGGATACAGAAATCTGTTGTGCTTGTGTGGGCACTTAAATAGGACCTCTTTTAGCAGATTTTTGTCACAATGTTAAGATACTATCCCTATTTCTACAATAGTTGTAGTTGTGGAGGTGCAGGGATCCTAAAACTGTTAAAACATTATGGTTGAGACAAATATTTCAATTCCTATCTCCTGTGGTAAGACTAAAACGCTAGAGGAAAGTAGCAGTGTTTATCTTCCCCCTCCACCTTTCTCACCAATATTCGGGTCAAAATGTTTTAGTCAATATTCAAAGGCCTTGATGGATCTATGACTTTCTTTAAATCTAAATCTGCTGCTAAAAACTTCCCACTTTGCAACCTGTCTCTTCTTAAGTATAACCTGTCTTGTGGTAGATAGGGAGCATGAAAAAAATAAGAAATTGTTAAAAAGAAGTAGTAGATATTCTATAAAGGCTGTGGAATCAGAAATGTGGTATTTGGCCTAAGTTGTAACACAAATTAACAATGTCACTAAGCAATATATAATTCATCGGTTGCAAAAAACACTTTTCAAGGTTTCAACCTTGTAAAAATATCGGATAGGTCTACGGCATCAGTGTCTCATTATTGAGGCCATTATACCACAAAAAAAGCTTTGTAATACATTTCACCCAACCTTGTACAGAAAAAGAAAAGGATCATGCAGGGTGGCATATGTGTTTTATGCGATTAAAAGCGTGATTTTGTACGACAGTCATTAATATGATGAACTTACTTACCCTATTCATTTTGTGAAATGGAATGGGGGTACATGGTCTGAATGATTTTTGTTATAGGTAGCAGTGATGAGTGTTAAAAATGCACGTGGATTACGGGGCTTGAACTGATGACTGCCTGCACACAAGGAGAAGATAAAGTGAAGAGGTGGAGGTGGGCTTGCTTGACCTGGTGGATCGCTTGCATGCAGCAGCGCTCCACCCTCAAATTGGTACAGACGATTAGAGACACAGGGGTTTTTCATCTAATATGTGCTGTTTGAAATGTGCCTAACAATATAAGCATCTAAAATCCTTTGTCGTTCATATTCATTTTCTGCATTGAGCTGAGTTGTATAGGCTTTGGAGCTAGACACGAGTTGTAGAATAGGATACATGAAACACAGGGGTAGTTTTCATGGATTGGGGGCAAGTTTATCAATTAATCAACCAATCTGTCAGTCAACAAAGTTTATGTATAATCACAATGATCACCAAAATTGGTTTCAGTAGGGGGCCTAGTAAAGCAATATGAGCTTCGGAGTTCCAAGCCAATCCACTTTTAAATCCTGCAGAATCCTGAAATTCATAATCTGTGATAAGAGCACAAGGAGTCCCAGGAACAATACACATGTCATTGGGCACAAATGAGGATGATGTCGGCCCTCCTGTAACACCCGGAGCCCAATTGGCTCATGTGGACCCTGAGCGACGTTGAAGAGGCGCACCTACTCCCTGGAGGGGACAGGATTCCCGACCGGCCCAACGGCTGTGAGCTGCCTTATAGCATGGGGTGGTGCTCTGGCACACGGTAATCAACCTTTACTCCGCATCTTTTTTTCCGCGGACTTTCAGTCCGCATACCATTACTCCGCAAGGTCATTGACCTCGCATACCATCACTCCGCATTTTTTCACAACGCATGTGCATTTACCACGCATGCCTTTACAAATAATTACATTGTAAAGGCATTTATGGTAAATGCACTTGCGTTGTGAAAAAAAACAGACTTCATGAAGATGGAACCAGGAGGTGTGTGGAACCACGACGACGAGAGAGGTAAGGGGGTTTGGGTTAATTTTTTAGGGGTGGGGGTCGTGCTGGGGTGGTGATTATGTAGTGTAGTGTAGTGCTAGTGTAGTAGGTGGTTGTGTAGTGTAGGGTCGTGCTGGGGGAAGTGTTATAGGGTTTAGGGTAGTGTTGTAGTGTTTGTGTAGTGTAGGGTCATGCTGGGGGTAGTGTTTTAGGGTTTAGGGTAGTATTGTAGTGTTTTTGTAGTGTAGGGTCATGCTGGCGGTAGTTATTTAGGGTTTAGGGTAGTGTTGTAATGTTTGTGTAGTGTAGGGTCATGCTGGGGGTAGTGTATTAGGGTTTAGGGTAGTGTTGTAGTGTTTGTGTAGTGTCGGGTTATGCTGGGGGTAGCGTATTAGGGTTTTGGGTAGTGTTGTAGTGTTTGTGTAGTGTAGGGTCATGCTGGGGGTAGTTATTTAGGGTTTAGGGTAGTGTTGTAATGTTTGTGTAGTGTAGGGTCATGCTGGGGGTAGTGTATTGGGGTTTAGGGTAGTGTTGTAGTGTTTGTGTAGTGTCGGGTCATGCTGGGGGTAGTGTATTAGGGTGTATGGTAGGGTTGTAGTGTTTGTGTAGTGTAGGGTCATGCTGGGGGCAGTGTTTTAGGGTTTAGGGTAGTGTTGTAGTGTAGGGTCATGCTGGGGGAAGTGTTATAGGGTTTAGGGTAGTGTTGTAGTGTAGGGTCATGCAGGGGTAGTGTTTTAGGGTTTAGGGTAGTGTTGTAGTGTTTGTGTAGTGTAGGGTCATGCTGGGGTGTAGTGTTTTAGGGTTTAGGGTAGTGTTGTAGTGTGTGTGTAGTGTAGGGTCATGCTGGGGGTAGTGTTTTAGGGTTTAGGGTAGTGTTGTAGTGTTTGTGTAGTGTAGGATAATTCAGTTGTAGTGTTTTAGAGTTTAGGGTAGTGTTGTAGTGTTTGTGTAGTGTAGGGTCATGCTGGGGTGTAGTGTTTTAGGGTTTAGGGTAGTGTTGTAGTGCTTGTGTAGTGTAGGGTCATGCTGGGTGAAGTGTTTTAGGCTTTAGGGTAGTGTTGTAGTGTTTGTGTAGGGTCATGCTGGGGGTAGTGTATTAAGGTAGTGTTGTAGTGTTTGTGTAGGGAAGTAAAGTGCTTTATGGTAGTGTTGGGGGGTCGTGCTGGGTAGTGTAAATGTAGGAAAAGGACTGTGTGTCAAGGTTGGGTGGTGCAGGGGTACTACATTAGAGTGTAGGGTAGGGTAGGGTAGGGTAGGGTACTCTTACTTACCTTTATAACTTTTACAACGAGTATACCTTTAACATGCATGCCTTTGCGTTGTAAAGGCATGCGTGGTAAAGGCATATTCGTTGTAAAAGTTTTCGTTGTCTCAATTTGCGGAGTAATAGTACTTGCGGTATTTTTTTTGCGGAGTGATGGTATGCGGGGTATTTGTGTGCGGAATAACGTCACATATTCCTGGCACACATCTCTAGTGCCGGGGCAAATGTCGGAGAGTGGGAGCTGGAGTTTGAAGTGCCGGGGGCAGTCAGAGCTGGGTGCAGCTGTGCGGTCCATGACGAGAGGCGAAGACAGTGGCCCTTGCTGACTGCTGAACTGGCTAAGGCCCGATTTGAAGCTGCAGCGAGTGCTGCTGAGGGCATTGTAATATGTTGTACTCAGGTACACGCGCTTTATCTTAATGTACACCCGCTCACCGCGTGCACTTGTTATGTTATGATTTTTACTTCATGCGCACTCTTTCTGTTAGGTGCGCATGCTGTCTAATGTTGTTTATAGTTTTTTATATCTTGAATGTGTATTCTCGTGAGGGCAGCCTTGTACTCTCTTGCATGAACGGTTAAACATGTCAGTTTGCCGTTGATGCTTCAGAGAGGAAGGACGCACTCCCTAGGTATGACAGAATACTATTCTAGGTTTATCTCAAATTATGCACAAGTTGTTCTACTTCTACGTCTTCTTATGAAAAAAAATACTAATTTTTCATGGAATGATGAAGCGCAGGAAGCGCTTGAATTAGTAAAAAAACGAATCCTTCAGGCCCCTGCCTTATCTCCATTCTCGCCTGGTCACAAATGTATGCTATCTGTGGATGCAAGTCAAAAAGGATTAGGGGCGGTACTATGTCAATGGGTCAATGTGAAAGAGAATACAGTGGGTTTCTCTTCAAGATCTCTCTATATTGCGGAATCAAACTACAGTACAATAGAGAGAGAGGCTTTGGCATGTACCTGGGCTGTGGAAAAGTTTAGAATTTTTATTTGGGGTACACAGTTTGAAATCTTCTCAGACCTCAAACCTTTAATTCATTTATTATCAGGTAATGGCACAGTTAAAGCATCATCAAGGTTGGTAAGATTATTGTCACGTTTGCATGAGTATAATTTTATTATTAAATATATACCAGGTGGTCGCAGTACAAGAGCAGACTGTCTTTGAAGGTTATCATTAAAGGATAACTCTTCACCTTCAAGATTTGATGATGTAGAATGTGTGGTTGCCACAATTGAGGATGTTATCACTTATCTACCTCATGTAACCAAAGATGATTGGCTTAAAGCCTTTGCAGAGGATTCTACTCTTCAGGCTGTCAAAAACATGGTTGTGTCCGCGTGGCCTAAAGAAAGATCTTTACCTTCCCCTTTGAAGTCCTTTGCACAAGTCAGTGAAGAGCTTTCTATAGTCGAGGGTTTGGTCATGCGTGGGGATTTGGTGGTACCTCCCACATCACTACGAAAAAGGATTTTTGACATAGCACGAGGGCCATTTAGGTATAGGGGCGACAGTCAGAAGGTTAAAAGAACGATTTTGGTGGCCTGCTTTAGAGTCAAATGTTACCAATTGGATAAATGAATGTAGTACTTGTCTTATATCAGACAAGAACTGGAAAGTTGCAAAACTTCCTCTACACAATGTAACAACACCTGAAGAAGCATGGACAAAATTAGCACTGGATTTTGCAGGTCCGTTTGATCTACTTCCTTATGATAAGAAATACATTTTGGTTTTAGTTGATTATTATTCAAAATGGGTGGAATTTGAATTTTGTTCTTCAGCCAGTTCTACTTCTGTGATCAACTTTTTGTCAAGAATCTTTATTACTGAGGGCTTCCCTAAAGAGGTGGTTACAGATAATGGCTCACATTTTACATCAACAGCTATGGAGAACTTTTTTGTTCACTCATGATATTAAACATTTAAAGGTTGCATTATGTTCTCCAGCAGCCAATGGTTTAGTAGAACGAATGAATAGAGTCATCAAGGAAGGTATTCAGACGGCCTTGGCTGAAAAAGTACCTGTTGACATATTTCTGAAAAAGAAACTTTGGGCATATCTCATTACTCCACACACGACTTCAGGAGTTTCTGCGTTTAGGCTTCTAAGGAAAAGAGACCCCAATGGTACTCTGTGTCCTTCATGGATAAAAAACTTGAGAAAAACTGACAACTCGTGTATGGTTTGCAAAGATAAAGAAAACATGCTTAAAAGCGTTGGTTTTAAACAAGCTGTTCAGAAAAAAAATTATGGTGGTAAGAATTGCAATTATTATTGTGATTTCAAAATTGGAGACTGGGTTTTGATCAAATCTCCAATGAGAGTTAAGAAAGGGTTGTCAAGGTTTTCTCTTCCTGTACAAGTTTTGAAAATTTCAAAAGGATCCTTATTTCTTGGTCAAAAAGGTTGGTGGAGCAAGAGAATGTTGGTGAAATTATCACCTGATCAAGCTAGAAAGATTATTGATAAAAAAAGAAATGTTGCATGATGAGTTACACTTTTCACATTTTTTGGATAATTTGGGCGTGCAAAATGAGTTTTTTATTGGTCTGGATTTTCAAAGTCAAACTGATCAAAATCAAAATTCAGAAAACTCTTTTACTAATTCAATAGTGAATAGCAGGTCTGGGAATAGCAATTCTTTATGTCATGATGTTACATCTGCTAATACTGAAACAGTAAGACCAACACGTAATTGCTCTTTTCCTTCAAGGTACAGAGACTTTTTTTTATCCTGATCTTGTTTTATTTGTTTATGAAAGGGGGAGGGTGATGTCATATGTTGTACTCAGGTACACGTGCTTTATCTTAATGTACACACGTTCACCGCGTGCACTTGTTATGTTATGATTTTGACTTCATGTGCACTCTTTCTGTTAGGTGCGCATGCTGTCTAATGTTGTTTATAGATTGTTATATCCTGAATGTGTATTCTCGTGAGGGCAGCCTTGTACTCTCTTGCATGAACGGTTAAACATGTCAGTTTGCCGTTGATGCTTCAGAGAGGAAAGACGCACTCCCGTGGTGTTGTAAACTTTATCTGGAATAAACATCATCTCGTTTTACAACTGGTTTCCAGAGGATTATTTATATCATACATTCCCACTTTACAGGCATGCAGCTGAGTAATGCTACCCACTTGCACCAAAGGTCCTGCTAAAGACGTTGCCCCAGAGGTGTGGATCTACACACAGAGTAGTCTCCTTGGAAAGCGGGCCCAAATCTGGCACACCGTCATCATGGCAGTCGCGTCGGGCCCCCGCACACAGGGGCGGGCTAGAAGAGCCACCACAGTAGTGGCACAGCGCCCTGCCTCCCCTGGTTAACATCTGCCATGAATGGTTAGCTGAGCGTGAACCAGAGCACTTCAAGTGCTTCCGTTTTGCATGTTGGTACGACGTCAGGCAAGCTGGTCGGAACTGGCTTGCCTGCCCTGAAGGCTTTAAAAGGCTGGGGAGCGGGGCGAACAGTCTCTGTTCACAGCTGCCCAGCTCCCCAGCTTTGCCGACAGGTCACGCAGGAACAGGGTCTCAGGCTGAGACCCCAACGATTTTATCTCGGTGCAGCGAGGGGAGAGCTCCCTCTTTTTGTTTTGTTTACCTGTAGGTGGCACAGGCAGCAGCATAAGAAGATCGAACAGGAGATAGAGAGCAATACAGTTTTTTGTCCATTCCTTTGTCCCACTGTAGGTGTATATTGAAGGGGGCTTGGCAGCCACGCTTCGGTTTCCATTATGAAGAAGCAGCATTTTTGGCGCAGGCATCACAGGCAGGAGACATAGGAGTTGGGCTGTGGGCAGCACCGGCAGGTCTGCATTTTCCATCTCTTCCGGGAGCCACGCAGGTTTTAAGTTACTCACCTGACCCACTAGTCTAGCTGGTGGGTGTGGCTCTAGTTGCGTGGGTGCGGTGGCCGGCTGGTGCGTGCTACTAATATAAGGTAAGGTTTCTGGCATTCGTTCAGACCTAGAGCACTGGGACTTGGTGCGTGTGCTTTTTGAGGGAGGTTGTCATCTGAGGGTATTTTTTTGCACCCTGTTGCAACCGGTAGTTTAGATTGGGACGCTACTATTGCGGGATAGTATTAACTGTGCGTCAGTACATTGCTTTGCTTACAAAAGATGGCCCCAAAGGTTAAATGGGATCACCAGTGTTTACGGATGAATATTTTCATGGCTACAATTATGAGGAAAATGGGGGCAGTGGACTCCATGATGAAAAAGGTGGATGAAATGGGGCAGGCATTAGCAGCTCTGACAGACAGGGTTGAGGGACAAGAGGGGGCAGAGAACACGCCCAGGCGGTTGGGGGTAGCACTGAAGGCAGCCTTTCCCCCAGTTCCTAAAAGGAATAGAGCTAGGAAAGACAGGGCACTATGACCTAGTGAGGGGGAGGGGAGGGAGGGTGCCCCAGCGTCAAGTCCTGAGGGGTTAGTGCCAAGGGTGGTGGAGCGCTTACCAGTCCTGCATACCAGCTCTCAGCCTAACACGAGTGTTGGGGGTGATCTGCCTAGCAAAGAGGGGGCAGAGACACTGGGTGAGGGTCAGCCAAGCACACCAGGAGAAAGGGGATGCAGTCCACAGGCACCACTGGTCCCTATGACGGGGGGGCCACCCGGGAGCATGCCAGTCCAGCCAGATTTAGTAGCCAATCTAGCAGCATGTACTTCCTTGGCTGGGGAAAGTGGGAAACTGGTCCCCCGCAACTGGGGTGTCAGGTAGCGGGGAGGACGCATTAGAAAAGGCCAGACGGATAATGTCACAATTAGAGGGGGTTCATCCTGTAGGTGGTTTAGCGGTACCAGTGGTAGGTGCGACAGGGGCGAACACAGGGCCAAACAGCAGAGTCCCCTGCACAGTCACCGCACCATCAGATGCAGGAGCAGCAAAACCAACGGCAGCAGCAACAACAGGTAAACCACAAATACTGTCACCTTTGGGTTTAGGCAACGTTCGCTCCATTAGGGAGCACCTAGGCCGACACGTGTCCCAGGAGACTAAAGAAAAGATTTGGAAGGGTTCCCATGTGAATATGTTTTCCCTCTTGCTGGATGAGTCAGAAAGGGAGGAGGCCAAAAAGATTTTAAAAATGTACGCACCCAAGAGAGTGGGCGAGCATGTTGTTGAACTTTAGGGTTGAGGAAACATTGGTGAATTGGATCAAAGGTTTCACGGTATTCACATCCATAATGGGTGAGGGTTTCCCAGGCCTGGCTCCAGGAATGGCATGTTATCAAAATAGCATAACTTGTACACATGATAATTATGGTGGCAGTGGGTGCAAAGATTATGATAAGGATTTTAGAAGGGCTAAGGCATTAGACCAGGCTCTGTGCTGGAATCAGATTGATATGATCATATACCTGATGCATTTCAGAGGGGGCCCACAGGAGGCCACCCGGGTTTCAACACAGGACACTTTCAGGAGTCAGCCCTTTTGCTCAGGCCACCCAAGTGGCTCAAGGGGCAGAGGTAAAAGTAAGGGGGTGTGCTGGGACTTTAACAGGCGCTCGTGTAACAGAGCAGCAGAAACATGTAAATTCAAGCACACATGTTCTTTCTGTGGGAACTCCTCCCACCCAGAGTCTAAGTGTTTTAAAAAAACAAAGTACAAAGGAGGCAAAAACATGACTGACAGTATGTCCCTCAGTAAGGGCAGATCTCCCATTATTACCAGCACTTTGATACCATGGTTGACCAATACAATTGCCCAAAATCTGCAAAAATTCTGTTAGAAGGCTTCAGGGATGGTTTCAGGAACCCCGCGCCTGGGTATGAAGGGTTTCACACTGCCAGAACCAGTTATCAATCAGGACTAATGAAGGGGTAGCGGCAACTAAAATCGAGAAAGAAGTTCGGTTGGACAGAGTAGCTGGCCCGTTTGATCGATTCATAATCTCTCGCCCCCCAAAGGGTGTGTCACTAAATGACACCATTGATGACGACTTATGCAGTGTTAAGTACGCTTCTTTTGATCAGGCAGTTGAGATACTCAAAGGTTTGAGGAGGGGTGCTTGGTTGGCTAAATCAGATATTGAGTCAGCTTTTCCCCTATTGCCAGTCCACCCACTTGATTTTCACCAGCTGGGCTTTCAATTCAAGGGGAAGTATTACATGGACAAATGTATGCCTATGGGTTGTTCAGTGTCTTGCGCGTACTTTGAGAAATTCAGCTTCTTTTTGAAATGTTTTTTTCGTAGGGCAACTGGGCACCGGTGGGTACTGCATTACCTGGATGACTTCCTCTTCTCGGGGGCCCCCGGATTCACAGGAGTGCGGGGGGGGGGGGTATTGCAGACGTTCTGTGCACTCATGCGAGACTTCGGCGTGCCTTTGGCACAAGGCAAGACTGTGGGACCAAGCACCGAAATTGAGTTCCTAGGGATTGAGTTGGATTCAGTGCAGGGAGTGTCATGTCTACCAAAGGCAAAAATTTGCAGCAATGCTTGGGAAAAGATACGGTTATGCTTCATCAGTTAGAACAGGTGGTGGAAATTTTGCTTTGAGAATAATTCCTATGGCATGACCTTTCTCGGGCACCATCGTACAGGCCATGTCAGGACTCAGGGAGAAGCATCATCACACCAGACTGTCCACTGAGGTCAAGCAGGACATGCAGATCTGGCAGGCATTTCTGCGAGATTTCAACTGTAGGGTTGTGTAGCCAGCTGCACCCAGGTCCAGCCCGGAGATGGGTCTGATGACCGACTCAGCAGGTAGCGAGGGTTTTGGTGCCATTCTAGGTACAGCATGGGTTGCACAACGCTGGCCAGCATGGTGAGTGGACATTGGGCTTACCACAAACATAAGCTTCCTTGAGCTTTTTCCCATCCTGGTCGCATTGACAGTGGCCGAAATAACTGAGGAATCAATCAGTGTTTTTTTTGTCCGATAACATGGCTGTGATGGAATGCATAAATAACCAAAATGCAAAATGTAAAATGATCCTCCGTTTACTGAAGGAGATAATACTGTTGTGCATGAGAATGAATTTGCTGTTTCGAGCCAAACATGTGCCAGGAGTCTTAAACCACGCTGCTGATACTCTTTCTTGATTTAAGATGCGGGTATTCAGGTCTCATCACCCATAAGCGGCGGAGAACCGAACACCTTTCCCAGAACAGCTTTGGCAACTTGGTGCCCACAGTGATCGGACCTCATGGCAGCTAACCTAGCACCCAGGACCAGGAGGGCATACAAAGGGGTGTTTGGGGCTTATTGCTATTTTCTGGGGGACAGTTGGCCAGAAAAATGGCACGACACTGAGTCTGTCATTTCTTACTTGAGGTCCATGAGAGATGAGGGGCGCTCAGTAGCGTTGGCAAGGAGGCATATGGCAGCCATTTCCTTCTTTGCAAAAACTATGGAAAAAAGGGATCCCACTAGCACTTTCATAGTGGGAAAACTTTAAGGGTGGCAATGCCTGCAGGGGGGACAGCCTGACATAAGGAGACCAATAGGTATTCAGACATTGGCCACACTGATGGACGCTTTACATTGAGTGTGCATTTCAGCAGGGGAAACATTTTTGTTCTAGACAGTTTTCTGCCTAGAGTTCTATGGTGCTTTCATGATAGGGGAATTGGTGGCGAAAAACAAAACCGATTGGCGGGGAAGCTCCAGTTGGCCCATGTGCTGCTTCAGGGAGACTCCCTACTGATATCTATACGAAGGTCCAAAGTTCAAAACTGATCAGGGAGGCAAGGGTGAAGGAGTGGTATTGCGTAGGGTAGAAGGAAGTACTTGCTGCCCTATTGCCAGCCTGGAGAAATTTCTGAGGCAATGTCCAGGGTGTGCAGGGGGCCACTATTGATACATGTGGATGGAACTCCCCTCACTATCTTCCAGTTCAAGAGGGTCATGGGTCTTGCCATGCAGAATGTCAGTTTGGACCCAGGCAGTTTTGGGACTCACCCTTTCAGGATGGGGACCGCCACTGAGGCAGTGGCTAGGGGATTCTCTGGGAGTGAGGTGCAGAGGATAGGGAGATGGTCCTCAAATTGTTATAAATGCTATGTGCGCCTACACATGCAATAGAAGTGTCAAAATAACACATTGACGGTTGGTTTTCCTTTATAGTTCTTGTAGTTTCTACACCCTGTGATGCCAGGGGAAAGTCTGCATCAGTCCACCGTCCTACCAAGGTGGCAACATCCTGTCAGGTAGGAAGACAACGGTCAGCTGGTCATCATCAAGCAGCACACATTACAGACTTGGTGCAAGCCTGGGACCGTAGGGAACAGGAGGCGTGGATAATCAGCCACTCATACGCAAGGCGGTTGAAACAGTTTTTTGTTGATGGTTCCTATGAGGCCAGGGCACGCAAGACAGGTGCAAAAATCTCATTTCACAGGCAGGGGGGTCTGTGACTAAGCCAGTTTAGGGCCCTGGTGGTATGTGCCCTGGAAAAAGGTGGAGGCATCCTGCGGTCTGGATCTTACATCTAGCACCTGGGGCGGTGGGGCGTAATTGAGGCACTGCTGACTGAGGTAGGGTGGTTGGCAAAGAGATGCCATGAGCCAATGATAGTGTGGTCAGCTATGATTCGTAAATTAGAGTGGAGAGGGGGTGAGTCAGGATAGGCTTTGAATAATTCGGTTAAATAGATTAACAAAAAGATGGAAAAGTTATTCAGAACCCCGAAAATAAGAGCTATAGGTCATGGGTACATCTGAGGAGAACAGTTTTTCCTGCGGGATGGGGTTAATCTCTCAAGTCAGGGCAATCAGATATTCATGGAGAACATAATGGCATGGTTAGAGGGAGCAAGTCGCAGGACATGACCTTCTAGTAGGTTGAGGGGGGAGGCCAGATAGTCTGGCAACTATACTGGTCTGTGGCATGGCGTTAAGTGCATGATTGGTGGCCATAATTTTCGGTCCTTAGCAGGCATCACCATTGTAAAATGGTGACGCCCAAGGGGGAGACAGAGGGTCTCTCATGGAACTCCAGGGGCAGTTACAGCTGGTAGGTTGGAGGGGTGTGGGGGAAGGGAAGTCTAGCTTCCAGTAGTCTGGTTGGCCAATTCCCGCACGCACATGCGCTCAAGGGCGCAAGGAGGCATAATTGCAGTGCAGTGCCCCTTTTCAGGAGTTTAATGTTGAGGGGGTAGGGGGGCCCGGGGGAGGTATTCATCGGTAAGCTGGGCCCCCTATGCAAGGTCATGCCAGTAAGGAGGTATGGACCTAGCTGGATAAGGATCTGGGAACACCAGTCATTGACCTTGCCGTAGGCTCTAACTGGGATACGCAGAAAGTTAATATATTCATCACCAGATTATGATAGGATTGGCTCTGTATTAGAAACATGTTAAGGTTAGCCAAGTGATACCATGTACCTATCAATGTATTGGACTTTCTGCGTATTGTACATAATGTAAATAAAATGATTATTAATGTTTTTAAGATTTTATGTAATAAAATCCAGCTGTTGTTACTACGACCCCTAATCCAAACAGTTGTGGTGTTTGCACTGTTGTGCCTTGGGGGAAAGTGGGGGTCGGCGAGCCTCCCAGGGGAGTGGGGATCTTCCCTCATTTCACCAAGGGTTGTTGTTCTATGAAGGGGAGGGGGTATTAGGCAGTACCAGACAATATAAACAAGACCACGGCCCCAGCGGGTCGCGGAGCAGGTGTGAGTAGAGAAGTCCTGCGCCACGGGGCACGCCATGAACACAATTCCGTGAGGTCCGCTGGCCCCCTTATGGCGTAGGGATACTGGGGCCCCTGGAACAGAGGGAAGAGGTCCCCAGAGGGAGTGGCATTGGTGCTGGGGACCCCAATTTATGTAATTCCTGCCACTCGGAGCATCATTGGGGCACTTCCATGAACAATATTGGGTCCTGCCTCCCCAACACGATGAGAGCGCAGAAGGTAGGAGATGTCGGCTTGGAGGCACAGATGGTACAGAGATAGCCCCTGTGAGTGCATATATAATGGACCTGGACTGGAAACCTCACAGTGTAGGTTCACACTGGCTTGAGACCTGGCCCTCCTGTGTTGCGATGAGGCAGATTAATTGATGAACCCACAGGAGTGAGGTGCTGGGTCTGAACGCACAAACTGGAGAAGAGTGCCTCATTACTGAACAGTCTCCTCCTGTTGCACAGGAGTGACAAGGTGTACAGTCCTTGTGCTTGGAACAGGGAGGTGGAGGACCCCGGCAGCGGTGGCGGTGGCAAAACGAGCGGAGATTCTGCGATACACCCGGGACACACTGGGCGATACGGCTGAACCTGAAAGGATGAATCTGGCCTGCTGCACGTGGGCAGGAACCCCGTGGTGATCGTTGACCCCAAGTACTGGCTGACCCAGGGTTTCGCATGCAAAGGGCAAGAAAGATATAAAGGGATGGAGACTCTGCTGATGTACCCGAGGTGCTCAAATTTACAGAGATTGCAATCAGCCTACATTCCATGAATTAACCCACTGTAGCTGCTTGGATCGGTGTGGTGGAAAGGATAAGCCAGTAAGCAGGCCCCCCTAAAGCAACAACTCATACATTGAGCGCATCTGACACTCTCCACTCTCTACCACAACATGGGAAAGGACAAAGTGTCCCGCACTGCGTCCACAAACACCATAACCCAATACACAACGCCCCAACACCCTACTCAGAGAATCACGAGACAAACAGGCACTAACGATGATGGAGAGGAGCACCACCAAGTGGAGCCCACCCAGGCCGATCTAATGGCTGCAATGCAAGGTTCCAGAACAGTGCTAGAGCAACAGATGCAGATAGTGTGAATAGATGCAAATTGATTGCGAACTGACTTGCGAAAAGTAGCAGATAAAGTGACAACTGCGGAAGGCAATATTGCAGAACTACAGGGAGTGGTGGCCACACTCAAACTACAAATCACCAAGATGGCCATGGCTACAAAAACTTTGGAACAGCTAACGAAAGACGCAACGGTCAGGTCCTGTTGAAACAACGGTTGTATGACGTTACAATGCATGCTTTTACCCCGCATGCCATTACAAAGCAATTTCTTACCCCGACTTGCTGTCGGGGTGTGCTGGAGTTTTGGAATAGTATAATGTACTATTCCAACTAAAGTCTGTGCAACAGTAGGGAAGGTGTTGGCATTAAATCCAACACCTTATACCCCCTACAGCAAGGTATTTTCGTTGTAATGGTATGCGGGGTAAAAGTATGCATTGTAACGGTTATTTCCCCGAAACAACACCTTTGGGGTTCCCTGAAGGGGTGGAGAAAGTATCAGCTGGAAAGTTCCTGGAGAGCTGGATCCATACTGAACTTCACCCTTAGGGACTATTGGATTTCTTAGTCGCGGAGAGAGCGCATATGACACTTGTACCACCGCCACCCCTGAGGCACTGCCAAAGGCTATAATTGCCAAAGTCCTCAACTATAGAGACAGACTGTATACTCTGTGTGGCTTGAGAACACCCAACCCTTCACTGTGAAATGCCAAGTTCACAATATATCCAGCTTATATTAAACAGGTACAGGACTTATGCAAATCCTATCTTGGGGTAAAATAGAAGTTACTGGCCCTCCAACTCCAGTATATGCATCTGTATCCAGCTAAAGTGAAAGTATTTGCACAGGGAAGGGCACACTTCTTTGAAATATCAGAGGAAGTGTGGGAATGGCTGGAAATACAAGGAGACGCTATCTCCCAGCATTTTCTAAGGAACAAATGAAAAAGATGGGGCACTTGAGCAAGAAGAACGCCATGTCATCTTAATTTTACCAGAGATGATCCTAATGCTGTCCCGCTCGTGGAGCAGAGAGTCACAGTCGGGAAAGACAGAACCATGCAACTTGATCAAGAGGTGTCTCAGGACACTGAACAGGAAGAAGAAGCCCTGCGGGTCATGGATGGGACTGCTGATTTGACACTGAATTCTACTCCAGACTTTGTACCGTATACAATGATGGCACCGACACTGGAGGTGACGGTGGTTAAATGCTTGGAGGCGCCGGCACATTTGGTTAGGTTGCCCTACGATGCCTGAGCAGAAGGGGAGGGACTGAATTTGCAGTTCTGGTAAGAAAGAAAGGGATGAGTGACCGACAAACGCGTGCTCTGCCTATATTTCCCTATAGTTAATTGGAGAGACATATAGGTTACTAGGTGCCATCACTAGTTAATGATGGTTTGCCTATGGAACGTATTGGGCTCACATCGACTAAACAGAAAAGTGCGATAGGCCGGGTAGCAGGTAGTTGCAGTAAGTTTGCTGGTCCCTGTTGGATTGAATTTAATGGTGTACATGTCCTGGCACCAGCTTAAGATGGGCATTGCTAGTCATTTGGTTGTACTACGTATGCCCGGGGATGGCGGGAGGGAAAGTTACAGTTGAGAGTTATGTAATTCAGATATGTACTCCGCAGCAGACAGACGAGGTGGAAAAATTGTTGAGGGGCTGGGCGACGAATGATGCTAAATCAATACCAGAATGGAGACAGACCTTAAAATCCTGACCTGGAACTTTAGGGGCCTGGGAACTGACATTGCAATATATAGAGTGCTTTCCTTTCTATAAAGCGATACATAAGGGGATGACAGACGGAGCGTTGGAACAAATCAAACACTCACCCCCAGTCAACTGATCTGGGTTTAATCCATCATCATTCTTTAGCTCACTCCACCACCCCAGTTCAGACATGGCTATATGCAAATCAGTCTGACCCTGTGCCTCATGGGAACAGTCCAGCCCTAACTGCCAAGCCATTTCTCCCCTGGACCGGAAACAAGCATCCTGGGACTGGTTTCTGGCTAATCAGCAGTCACCCGCCAGGTTAGCTTGAATCCAGTGGCAAAATGAACAAGGGACCCATGTCTGGGCATACCCTGCCAACTTATGGCGAACAAAGCGATACCAAAGGGGATGATGGACGGAGCGTTGGAGCAAATCAAACACTCACCCCCAGTCAATTGATCTGGGTTTAAACCATCATCATTCTTTAGCTCACTCCACCACCCCAGTTTAGACATGGCCATATGCAAATCAGTCTGACCCTGTGCCTCATGGGAACAGTCCAGCCCGATCTGCCAAGACATGTCTTCCCTGGACCGGAAACAAGAATCCTGGGACAGGGTTTCTGGCTATATAAAGGCATAACGTTTCTTTGGCTTGCTTACAGGAAATGCACCTGGAGTCATATAATTAGCCAGAAAATGGCGAGTATAAGTGTAACACTCTTCATATTCTACGTAAGCCAGGTGTACGTTGATCTGGGTGGCAACTTGTATCCCCTTCACCCTTACTTATTTGGAGGCAGATGTGAGTGAATGTTTTGTTTGCATTAGGGGCGAGTTAGGTGGCTGGGACTTAAATATACTAAACACATTTGCATCACAACATTGATGCCTCTATGTTTTATCAAAGCATGCATGACTTGAACAACATAGGTGTGCCCCTCCTGTGGCAGGGAGACTTCAATTGAATATTCAGTCCTAATCTGGATAGGGCGCCTCCTAGATTAGGCACAAAGCTACAGATGACAAAAGCGCTACAAGGGGTGATGCAAGACCTGGATATTAGTGATATCTGGAGACAAGGTGACCCAACCCAATGGGCCAAGTAGTCCACTCAACATGCCACTCAACTACATACAATACCCATTGTAGCCTAAACAAAATACTGATGGCTGGAATTCATAGAATGGAAGATATTGTGGTGAACCACATGGCACATTTTTTGTCTGATCATACTCCGGCCAGCTGTGTTGTAAGGTGAGGTCGACCAGCACTAGAGTCTCATTACTGGAGGATGTCTGCTGACATCCTTGAAGACCCAGATGGAAGGGAAGTGCTATCAAGTCCACTGTCAGAATACATGACATTTAACTGCCGCACTATGACTAGTAGAACCAATGAGTGGGAAGCAATGATGAGGGGAACATGGCGGGGTTGATGTGCGGCGTCCGTAGACAGCTTCAGAGAGAGCTCTGTGAGGAGGAAAGGGAATTTCCACACTGCTGTTGGGTTGGCTCATACATCTGGAGCAATGTTGCCCGTAACAAACATTGCACAGATGAGTCAGTGATGCCTGGGATCGACTAGATAAATACACACTTAAGCAGTATGGACAGCGCTTATAGAGGGAAAGGGATAAAACAGGCTACCTACTGGCTTGGATACTACAAAGAGAACACTATCCACCCTTGAAGACATATTTGGTATCCACTGAGGGCACCCTGGTTAGTACAAGGACAGGTATAAAAGATGTCTTCCAGCAGCATTTGTGGCAAGTGTATAAGGTGGACCCAACTGTCACTCCGGACTGCTATATTTAATTTCTGGAGGGTTTGCCCCTACCTAAACTTGAGCCATTGAGCGTAGAGGCACTAGATGCTCAATTAAATTCGGAGGAGCTTCGGGAGTCATTGAAGGTGCTTCCAAAGGTGAAGGCACTGGTTGTGGTGGTGGGGGGGTGGATTCCATACCAAATTTTACAAGGCTTTCTCTGCAAAGATACCACAGGGCCTCCTGCAGGTCCTGACAGAGGTGCAATAGAAAGGTGTTCTTCCCCCAACAATGAGAGAAGGGGAAAAATGCATGCATCGAAATCCCATTGGTGATAAAACAAACCCTGCCACTTATAGGCCCCTCACCATGATTACTGCAGACATTAAGATACTATGCAAGCAACTATCTAACCAATTGGTGCCTCACATACCTCCGTTTCTACATGATGATCAATGTGGTTGCATACCTGGCTGTCACACTGGCATGAACTTGCAACGTATGACCCAGATACTCCCCAAAGTTTGCCATAGAGACGAGGAACTAGCACTTGTATTGATTGTTCTAGAAAAGGCTTTCGATACAGTAGAGTGGTGCTATTTGTTGGGCTCCTGAATGCCGTAAGAATAGACCCGCAATATCAGCGATGGGTTCAATTACTCTACACAGACACTTGTGCCAGGATAAGAGTCGTACAAAGCTGCTCTGCACCATGGCCAATAGGACGAGGAATGCGGCAGGGATGTTCTCTGTCCCCACTATTATTTGCCTTAGCACTAGAACCCTTAGCGATTTGTATGCAACATAAGTTGGACACCTGTGGTATTAGATTGGGGGGCACTAACCACGTGATCTCGCTGTATGCGGATGACGCTCTTTTTTATATTACCTCACCATGCAAGGCACTCCCTGGGCTGTTGAGACTGTTGGATGACTTCGGAGTCATGTCTTTGGCTAATCGAGCCAAGTGCTTGATATTCCTCGTAGCAAAATTGGCTGCTCTGTCAATAGATCCGCTCCAGAGACTCAATCTGCAATGGCAAATGGTCCACTTTTGATATTTGGGGATGCATGTTTTGCGCACACACATGCTCAGGTACTCCATTTTAGTATGGACCACGTTATTGACACGCTATGGTCATCGATAGCCTTATGGAATATTCTTCCGCTATCATTGATGGGTAGACTTGCAGTGTCCAAGATGGTGGTGCTACCCCGATGTCTATACGTGTTGCAGAATGTACCATGCCCCCATACCTAGGAGGTTACTCGACTGCAATCAGCCCTTACCTCGTTGTTATGAGCCAGTAGATGTAGTAGAGTGACGTTGCAAATGCTGTCCCTGTGATATGAGATGGGAGGACTTGAGGGACCCAGACGAGAGTTGAATTATTATGCTGCACATCTGCTACACGCAGTCAGGTAGTTAGACGACGATAATTGGGAAAAGCTCCTACTTTGGGGAATGGTGACGGCATAACGCCTGCCTGTGGCTTTAATGGAGGGATCAGGAGTCAACAAGGACCAACCATACATAGTGTGTCACCAGTACTTTGAAACAACACTGAAACATGCACCTTTTCACCGTGAGCTTCCCATATGGATATTAGCCGCGGTTCGGAAAATGATGAACCATATGTCCTTCTAATTATGGCAGGAGGGTGGGTGTAAGTACTTGGGAGAACTATACTCCGACGAGTTCTTTATCACATACGAACACGCTTGTGAAGACATTACACTAGGCCATAGACAATACATTATGCCGGATTGGCTGACATTGCCTGAATGACCTGGCCCAACTAGCCTGTAGCCCCACAAACCACATATATGTTTAACATACTTTTGTGCTGTCCCGCAGGTTGCCACCAGATCACCCTCATATAGAGGGCCATGAGACAGGACTCTTCTGGTCCTTCGCCTAGATCTCGTTCAGCATGTGATGCAGTCCTTGGTACCCTATTGGAGGATAGTGAGTGGACAGCCATTGCAGGGCTTACCCACACAGCATCTTGCAATGCATGTTTTAAATCGAATCATTATAACTTTCTACTTCGAACTTATATGACCCCAAGACACTACACAGAATAAACTCTACAAGACCTAATGACTGTCTGGGAAGTAGAGCTAGTAGTGCTGACTTTATACACTTAGCATGGTGGTGCCCCACGGTACAGGGCTACTGGACACAGGTGGTGTCGGAACTGTGCAGGATCACACGTATCCATGTAGACAACACGCCGCTACACTGTTTCTTAGGTCATTTAAAAAACCCAAGGAAGCGTAGGATGGCATATAAATTCATACACGTGGCCTTAGTATTAGCCCGACGCAGAGTAGCCATCACGGATGGGACATCACTACCCCACAGTAGAATACTGGCACTGAGATGTACAGGAATAGGCCCTGACTGAAGAGTCACATATGCAATTACCTAGGAGGGATGACATTGGTAGATGACCTCAAAGGCTGAAGGGAGCTCAGTGAAACATTTTCAGGCTGAGTGTAGACACTGACACTACGGGGGCCACTGGTATGGAATTGAGTGAAGAAGATAGAGCATGAGGAGGGTTGTTATTTCTGAAAAGATAGTATGAGTGTCTACAGAGTTGTACATTTGAGTGGGCTTTTAGAAGCACCCTCTCCGGATGGAATGCTGGTAAATGTGCTTCTTATTAAAATATGTCACCCTATGAACTCAATCTGACTACCGATACCTTGTATGTGTACAATTGACAACTGTTTTAAAAAAATGGAAAATAAATGTTTTAAAAAGAATTTGATTCAGTTGGCTTCAGTTGCAGGTTTCAGAATATATTCAATGGTAAATAGACACATTTCGGTTACAGCTTAGAAACGTTCTTCAAATGTAAATCCTTAGTGAGTAACTGGGATCCCTTTTATATCGCAGCCTGCCAGACAGCAGAGCTGCTGGATTTTCAAAGACATCTTAGGTACATTCAGAAAGTTGACCTAGAAATTAATTCCTCCCATTGCTTGCCATTGGCTCTGTGGTTTGTAACTCACATTTTCTTTCCTTCCATTTGCTGGCTTTATTTGTTTTAGGTTGCCCACCTTGATTTCATACCTCCTTATTTACCATATCCCACCACGTTCTTATTTACCTTCTTATTTACCGTATCCTACTGCGTTCTCCCTTTTTGTAAACAGGCCTGTAAATCTTGTTCTTATCTCTTCAAGTTTGATGTCTGTTCGATAACTGAGGGCAAATGTCAGGCGCTGTCTTCCAAGGGCGCTTGTTTCCTTTTCTTTCTCTGACTCCAAAGTGAGGCAATTTATGTGACAATCTTGTTGGATACTAGGGGTAGGTAATGAGTTATTTTCTAGCACACAACAACATTTAAATGAACTTTGTAAGTATTTCAGAATAAACCAGAATTAGGAACACAAATAAAGCATACTTTCTTCATTTCTGAAGTGCGTTGGAAACAAATACTTTAATATGATCAAAACAATTCACTACACATGGTGATGTAATTTCCACACATTTCTGTCTGTGCACTGCATAGTTTTATTAGTAAAACTGTATGTCTGTGTAAATGTAATGCTCATTTCAATTAAAAATGTGTTGTCTGTAATGTCAGTGCACTATCAAACCATACATATTCTACACTGCACAACTCCACTCTACTCTGCACCACTCCACACCACTGCACTCTACACTGCACCACTCCACTTTACACCACTCCAAGGTACTGCACTCTACACCTCTCCACTCAATGTCAACTGTACTCTACATCACTGCACTCTACACCACTGCACTCTACGCCTCTCTACTCTACCCTGTACCACTCTACCCTATGCTAATACACTCGTCGCCACTCTTCTCTACACCACTCTAGTCTAGGCCATACCAATCTACTGTGCACAACTCCACACTACGCCACTGTACTCTATACCACTCTGCAACACTACACTCTGCGCCTCTACACTCTATGCCAATACACTCTATGCCAATGCACTTCTCTCTGTAACACTCAACTATATGCCTCTTAACTCTACACCAAATCCACTGTGCACCACTCTAATCTACTCTGCACCACTGCACTCTACATTACTTTACTCTATGCCATTGCACTCTATGTCATTCTATGCAACTGCACTCTACGCTGCACCACTCCACTCTATGCCACTTCACTCTACTCTGAAACAATCTACTCTATGCCACTGCACTCTACATCACTCTTCTCCACTCTGTGCCACTCCACTGTATGCCATTCTACTCTTAACTACTGCACTGTACACCAATGCACTCTACACAACTGCACTCTGTCACTGCACTCTACGCTACTGCACTCTACTTTGCATCACTGTATTCTATGCCACTGCTCTCTATTACTCTCTACTCCACTCTAAATCACTGCATTCTGACACTCTACTCTGCAACACTGCACTCTGTGCCACTGAACTCTCTGCCTCTGGCACTATAGTCTGCATCACTCAATGCTACTCTACTCTGGACCACTTTATGCCACTGCACTCTATGGCACTCAACTCTACGATAATGCACTATATGCCATTCAGCTCTACTCTGCACCACTGGCCTATGGATCACTTAAATCTATGCCATTCCACTGTGCACCACTCTACGCCACTCTACTCTATTTCACTGCACTCAATGTCACTGCACTCTACGCCACTCTAACCTGCATCATTCTATCCTGCACCACACTACTCTATGCTCCTCCACTCTGTGTCTCTCCACTCTGCATTACTCCACTCTGTGCCACTCCACTCTGCACCACTCCATTCTGCAACACTGCACTCTACTATGCACCACTCCAATCTACACCACTGCATTCTATAATGCTGCATTATATGCCGCTGAATTCATTGCTGCTGCACTCAATGCCACGGCGCTCAGTGCCACTGAACTCTACGCCTCTGCACTCTATGCCACTATACTCTGCAAATTCTATGCCAATGCACTCTACACCAATCCAATCTACTGCATGCCACTCCAGTATATTCCACTCTACGCGACTCAACTCAATGCCACTCCAATACACAACACTCTCTGCTACTCCACTAGACAACATTCTTTGCCTTTCCACACTACAACACTTCATGCCACTTTCCTGTAGGCCACTGACTTTTAGCCATGCTGAACAGCAGCCACGCTGATATGCAACATGGCTAAAAGACATTGGCAAATCCAATGGCTCTTGCATAGGCGAGAACTATTGGTTTTGCCAATGCTTGTTCTATAGACAAGTAGCATGTACCTAGCCTTGTCCTTTTATAATGATTTGGGTGATTTGGAGTTTAGCTAAATGTTCTTGTACTGAGAGAATTGATGCATAAATGGGTAAATCGAATGATTATTTTCTAGGCTGGTGACAGTACATACAAAAGAAGGGACACATTGTAGTTGCCGAATTTTCAGCATCTTACTCCATTCCTCTCCTTGCAATAATGCCTTATCCCTCAAATATTGTTTTTATACATTGATTCAATCATTCTATCTGCCTGTTTGTCGGGGGATAATCATTATTAAACAGACTGACTTTCGTATCCAATCTTTACACAATACAGATCATATTTTGAATTAAATTGGGAACCTCTGTCAGTTATCAAGGCCTGTGATATTCAGTGTAAATAAATAATATCATTAACAAATATCTGTGTTAATTCTTTAGAAAAAGGCAACACAGATAATGTAATGAAATGCCCCATTACTGTCAAATCATCAACAACTATTAGAATAAAAGTTTAATTATGACTTTCGGTTAATTCTGTAAGAAATTCCATGGATTCAGTGTTCCAAATCTTAGGGAGAAACTGAAATGGTTTCAAAATACCAGTAGTTCTAACATGTGAACTTTTAATCTGAGAGCAAATATAATTTATTGATTAACATCTGTAAACAGAGCTGCTAAGGGTTTGGTAATTGCCGTATGCCCAGCATTTTTTAAATAATGAAGCCAGTTCACGCCTGTTGCTGTTATTGAGTAGAAGTTAAATGTAGTGTTTTTCCTTGGTACAATAATTAATCTTCCTTTGCTCTATCTTCCTTTCTCAAGGCATGTTGACCAGACCTGTTTGGTTTATTAGTTTGATAAAAATCACAAAATGTGATTATGCAAAAAGAACACAGAAACATCACCTAGCAATATCTCATTTCGAGCATGAAAACAATTTAATTAATAATAATCTTGCACACATCAAAAGAAGATGTAGCGTTCAAGACATAGTTTAGATCTTGGGAAGCTGAGGTCACATTCTTCATGCCAAACATCATGGGCAGATGGTGGGGTATCCACCATAGTTGGGTCAGGCATACAAATAGGACATGCTTGAGATCTTGCATAGCCAGCTCACAAAGCATACAAATCGATGATTAATCATAGAGGTTTGTGTATGATTTACTTACATTATTTTACAATGGATGATCTCCTGTTCTCAAATTTAAAATAAATCTACAAATAAATGGGACTACTATTATTGCATTTCATTAATACTTGTGGTAGCAAAATGTACCTTCTGCTTAGCGTAATATCCATAGTAATTTCTGTCTCCTTCAAAACAAGCCTATATTTAACATAGGTATTTTTTATTAGTGAAAAATATGATGTTGTAACTGACAATCATAGAATCACATAGCAAGTTTAATATGTGCACCACATTTAAAAGATCTCTTTGAAGATGTAGAAACACCCTTCCCGTGTTCATCCCGAAATAACCATTAGGAGGGAATTTCTGTGTGTTACAAATGTTGAAACACAATCACATATCTGCTTCAAAAGTTTTATACTCATATGCATGGAACAAGTTCTAAACTAATTACCTAAATTACATCAATAGCTTGAACAGATAAACTTTTCTTGAGGTGAAAATGTGTCTTGATAATGTCGTCTCCTACTTTGCAGGATAAATTTGATCCCATACAATAATGTCGCAGGAATCCTTATATTTTAAGCTTTTATTAGGTGACATACGTCTTTTTCATACCGCTCTATGAACTGCATAAGTCCAGATAATTGATACCAGCCCTTTGAAGTGATATAATTAGTATGGTGTACGAATTGCATGTTATAAGTTAAAATAACTCCAGTATATTTACAGTTAAATACTGACCATAGGCTCTCTATATTTTGATGGCAACAATATTTTACATTCTTGTGCTTGTGAGATTTTTTAAAAGATGTGATCCTATTTTAATATGCATTCTTTTCTAAATAATGAGTATAGGCGTATGATTGTAGGACAGTTAAGCATTTCCTCAAATGAATGGGGGTCAATGCCAAAATTAGAACGTTATCTGCATTAAGTAGCACTCTCAATTTATGTCCTCTACTAATGGCAGAAAAGAATGATATAACTCCAGACTTTGGAGAAGATTATATACAAAGAGAAAATAATTGAGAGTCTAACATACAGCTGTGCTTAAGCCAATTTAACAGTGAAAAATCTCACCTAGGTGTTCACAAGAAGAGCAATCTAAATTGTAAGCAAGTTCTTGGGAATGTCAAGGGCAGCCAGTTTATGCCATAGAGCTCCTATGTCCATTCTTTACTTCCAGCCAGGCTTTCTAAACAATAGATTTCAACTCTGCGTGAACATCTGTTAGGGAGGCATCAACATTAATCAATGGTAAACAGTGACTATTTTGTATTCTCCTTGGAAAAATCAAAGGGCTTCAGTAACTTCTGTATTTTCAATTTCAGGTTGAGTTTGTTGAGATAAAGCATCAGCCTTTCCATTATTTGACCAGGTGTATGATCCATCACAAATCACAATAAGAAACTAATGTACACATTTGTTGTGTAGGTTTGAACACCCTGGTTGACTTTAAAAACTGTACGTTTCTGTGATTTATACTGTGTCTAACTGCCAACAAATAATTTCTCCACTATTCAAAATATCTCTTAGTGTCTAAACGCTTCTTGTCCGTGACAGTGTATTTTATTTTTGCTGGGAAAACATTTTGAGAAAATTTGGCCACTGACGAAAATGTCTGAAAAACATAGGCCACAGGATGCTCATGTCCAGTTGTAGGATTTTTCTAGGACAATATCCACCCTATAGCACAATATGATGCATCTGTTTCTACCATACACACATTTTCTAAATTTATATATTTGGATACTGCAACATAGGGGCCAAATAAAAATGTATCATCAAAATACAAAGACTTAGCCTGTCTCTTAGGAACACAGAAACGTAGCGCTTTCATGGATAAGTTTACTTATTGTCATTAGGAATTAAAAAAAAAAATAGATGAATGAAGTCTGGGAATCTTTGTACAACTTTTACAGAGGTAGGTGTAGGCCATTGAATCATTGCTGAAGAATGTTCTCAACTATTGGAATACGGGGAGAATTGATTGTATAGAAGTGGTGTGAAATACACGCTTATCTATTTTGGCAAATAGCTCTCCTATTCTCTACAAAACTGCTGTAACATGTTGTACATGTGTCTCCAAGGAATCATAAAATCAGCTGAGTAAACAAGAGAAAACACATTAAAACACCCTCTCAGAGACTTCATCAATAAAATACTGAAAGGTTGCTGAAGCATTGCTGAGTCCAAAGCCCATGATGTCATATTAAAAGAAGTAAAACTTGATGCAAAATGTCTGCGTAAAAACGGATATCAAAGGAAAGGAAGATATAATGTATTTTTAATGTATCTCAGGTGATTACTTTGGAATCAATGCATGCTCCTACCTTACCTTCCTTCTAAGGGATAAAAAGCAAGGGTGAAGACGTAGGTGACTGTAATTACCTACTGAATCCATTAGCTAAAGTTTAATATAAATATTGTCTAAGAAGTTCTTCATATGATTCTGTGAGCACATATATTCGACTGCAGGGCTTAGCTGTTTCAGGTCTAAAACATTCCTGCAGTCATTCTCTTTATGTGAAGGTAATATACTTCCTTTCTTCTTATCACATGATGAAATCATTTATAACAGTCAAGTAGACAAGTTATACAACCATTAACATGAGGTATTATGATTTCTGCTTATGTCTTTAAAGTGTGACTATGGGAAAATTCACTATTTGGTAAACAATTGTTAGTACAGTAAGTAGAATTCAATTGCAATGTTGTTGCGGCCCAATCAATGTTAGGATTATGGAGAATCAACCGTAACATGCTCCAAATCACTTTAAATTGAGGTGTATCAATCAAACCAAAATACACGTTTTCATGATGTCTACCAAAACATACCAGAGCAAACATATGATAGCAACCATCTACACAAACTTCAAACCCCAACCCTCCAACGTCCTCAGCAACCCATCGAACCCAACCAGCAACCACTCGCTCACCACATGGGAGCAACTCAGCACACCAACTACTAACACCCTGATGAAATCCACCACACAATAGCACCCACCAACCCCTACCCGCATCAGCTCTATAACCTCGGAAGCAACAAGATCAGCACCAGCTCACTACCATCCTTAATGCCTCCATCACTACAAGCATCTTCCCATACTCATGGAAGCACATGGAGGTCAGACCCCTGCTCAAAAAACCGTCAGTATACCCCAGAGATCTCCAGAATTACTGTCCCATCTCCCTCTTACTGTTCCCAGCCAAAGCCATGGAAAAAGCTATCAATCTCTAACTCACTGACCATCTGGAAAGAAATAACATACTGGACCCATAACAGTCTGGCTTTAGAGCCAACCACAGCACCGAGACAGTCCTGATCGCAACAACAGATAACATCCAAGCCCTACCTGACAAAGGAGAAAAACCCTCCTGGATCTCTCAGCAGCCTTTGACACCATCTCCCCACACATCCTTCCTGACAGGCCACACCCAGAAAGTCATTCTCCCCACTACACCTCGCACCCAAAGTGCACAATCTGCAGAGTACGCCAGGGCTCATTCCTCAGCCCCACCCCCTTTAACATCTACATGACACCACTTGCAGACTTCATCAGATCAGACGACATCAACATCATTTCCTACACCGATGACACCAAGCTCATCCTCTCGCTCTCTGCGAACCACTCACCAACAAAGACCAACTTCCACAACTGCATGAAGAATGTTGCGACATGGATGCTAACCAACTGCCTCAAACTGAACACAGACAATACGGAAGTCCTCATCTTTGACAGACTCAGCACCCTCTAAAAAGACTCCTGGTGGCTCACGAAGCTCCGACCCACTACCACACTGAAAGACCATGCCCACAACCTCAGCATCGTACAAGACAGCAAACTCTCCATGAAACGCTAGGTGAACACCATTGCCTCAGCCTGCTTTACATGATCTGCATGCTCCAAAAGATCTTCAGGTGGCTCTCCATCAGCACCAGCAAAACTATCACGCAGGCCCACATCAGCAGCTGACTCCACTAGGGCAACGTACTCTATGCCGGCACAAACTCCTAGCTCATGCAAAGACTCCAGACAATCCAGAACGCAGCAGCTGGACTGATCCTCAACCTGCCCAAGAAGACACACATCACCCAACACCTGAAATACCTCCACTGGCTCCCTGTCCATAAAAGATGCCAGTTCAAGCTCTTGACCCATGCCTACAAAGTCCTCAACAACCTAGGGCCACATTACATCAAACACTGCCTGACCTTCCACCAACCAGCCAGAAACCTATGCTCCACTCACCTCACCCTCACACAGACTCTGGTCTGGAGTGACCCTTGACCCGGTCACTCCACTCACCGCACGGCCCCCGTGTGCCCTGGTCACCGCTTGTTGCCTTCTGCTGCCTTTCCCCCCTGTGGGCTGCAGGTGCTGCTTGGGCCTCTGCCCTCAGGCTTGCCCCTCGCCGCTTCCCCCGCGTCTGTTTTTTCCACCCTTGTCTCCCCCCCGCTCCCCACCGCTGCTCCCCTGTGGCCCCGCCCCCTTCCCACTTGGCCATATATTGCGGGAACCGCGCGGCAGTGAGTTGTGACCCTTAACCCGGTCACTCCACTCACCGCACGGCCCCCATGTGTCCTGGTCACCGCTGCTGCCTTCTGCCGCCTCTCCTGCTGCCTTTCCCTCCTGTGGGCTGCAGGTGCTGCTTGGGCCTCTGCCCTCAGGCTTGCCCACTCGCCGCTTCCCCCGCGTCTGGTTTTCCCGCCCTTGTCTCCCCCCCGCTCCTCGCCGCTGCTCCCCTGCGGCCCGCCCCTTCCCACTTCGCCATATATGGCAGGGACCGTGCATACGCGCAGCGAGTGCGCCGAAGGCGCGCCAAAGGCAAGCCCGTCTACGCCTGGACCGCGCCCAGCACCAGAGCCCCTGGACTTCGCCGGAGGCAGCCAACCCGACGGAAATACGACGCCGCCACCCTCCACACACTCAACACCGGCCGACAGCCAGCCTGCTACCAAGCCACCCCGAAACGCACCCACAGAGCCTTCACCTGCTATGCCTGCAACTTCACCTGCACTCGATCCTGCACCGTGCTAGCCAGAACAACCTCCAGCAACAACCACCTCAAATGCATCCTGCTCAACACCCGCTCCGTCCACAAACACGCCGTCAAACTCTGAGACCTCCTGGACAAAACAGCACCGAACGTCGCCTTCCTCACGGAAACCTGGATGAACGCCACCTCAGCCCCCGACATCGCCATAGCCATCCCGGACGGCTACAAGATCACCCGGAGGGACCACGTCAACCAAACCGGAGGCGGCATCGCCATTGTACACAGAAACACCATCCGCATCACGACCAACACCAACGACACCCTCACCGCCGCAGAGCACCTTCACTTCCAGATACACACCGACCCCAAGACCACCCTCAGAGGGACCCTCATCTACAGACCCCCGGGACCATGCCCACATTTCAGCGAAGCCATTGCAGACTTCATCAGCCCGCTCGCCCTCGCCTCCCCCGACTACATCCTCCTAGGAGACCTCAACTTCCACCTGGAGAACGACAAGGACAACAACACCACCACCCTACTAGACAACCTCGCCAACCTCGGACTCAAGCAACTGGTGAACATCCCCACTCATTATGCCGGCCACACACTCGACCCCGTCTTCTCCTCCAGCAACCACATCTCCTTCAGCCACACCACCGAGCTCCACTGGACCGATCACAGCTGCGTACATTTTAACTTCAGAAAAACAATGACCCACCACCGCCCGCAACAAACCCCCTGAAGATACTGGAGCAAGATCACCACCGACCAACTCACCACCTCCTTGAGCCAAAACCCGCCCTCCAACACCACGGACCCCAACGAAGCAGCCCGCAACCTCACACAATGGATCACCGACTGCGTGGATGCCCTTGCTCCACTGAAGAACCCTCCAAGCAATCCCGACAGCAAGAAAGTCGCATGGTTCACCAACGATCTCAAAGACTCCAAGAAATCCTGCCGTGCCCTAGAGAAAGCCTGGCGCCACAACCAGTCATCGGAAAAAATGAAAGCCCTCAAGATCGCCACCGGCAAACACCACCAGTTGATCCGCACCACCAAAAGGACAGCATTCAGAGACCGACTGGACAACAACACCCACAACAGCAAGGAACTCTTCAACATCGTGAAAGAGCTCTCCAACCCCAAAGCCAGTAACAACGACGTCACGCCATCACAAGACCTCTGCAACTCTCTCGCCACGTTTTTCCACCGTAAGATCATCGACATACAAGACAGCTTTGGCGCCCAGAATCCTCACCCTGCCACCGAACCTATGTCCCCCACCACTACACTTTACGCCTGGACCCAGGTCAGTACGGAAGACACCACCCACACGATGAACTCCATCCACTCGGGATCCCCCACCGACCCCTGCCCACACCACATCTTCAACAAGGCCGACTCCATCATCGCACCCAAACTCCGGGACATCAGCAACAACTCCTTTGCATCCACCACCTTCCCAGAGAGCTGGAAGCATGCAGAGATCAGCGCCCTCCTGAAGAAACCCACCGCAGACCCCACAGACCTCAAGAACTTCCGCCCCATCTCGCTTCTCCCCTTCCTCGCTAAAGTCATTGAGAAAACCGTCAACACACAGCTGACAGCCTTCCTCGAGACGACCGGCTCCCTCGACCCATCGCAATCCGGATTCCGAGCGAACCACAGCACGAGACCACCCTCATCGCAGCCACCAACGACATCAGGACCCTGCTTGACAACGGAGAAACCGCCGCCCTCATCCTCCTCGGCCTCTCGGCTGCTTTCGACACGGTCTGCCACCGCACCCTATCTACCCGCCTCCACCACGCCGGGATCCAAGGAAAGGCCCTGGAATGGATCACCTCCTTCCTTGCCGACAGAACCCAAAGAGTCCGTCTCCCGCCCTACCTCGCAGAAGCCACCAAGATCATCTGCAGTGTACCGCAAGGCTCCTCGCTCAGCCCCACCCTCTTCAATATCTACATGAGCCCCCTCCCAGCCATCGCACGCAAGCACAACCTCAACATCATCTCCTAAGCCGATGATACCCAGCTGATCCTCTCCCTCACCAACGACCCCGCCTCCGCCAAAGCTAGCTTTCAGGACAGCATGAAAGACATCGCGGATTGGATGAAGCTCAACCGTCTGAAACTGAACTCAGACAAGACGGAAGTCCTCATCCTCGGCCTGTCCACCTCCGCCTGGGACGACTCCTGGTGGCCCCCTGCCCTGGGATCCCCACCCAAGCCCACGGACCACGCACGCAACCTGGGCTTCATCCTTGACTCCTCCCTCACGATGGCCAGACAAGTCAACGCTGTTACCTCCTCCTGCTTCAACACCCTCCGCATGCTCCGTAAGATCTTCCGCTGGATCCCCACTAGAACCAGAAAAACGGTCACCCAGGCCCTCGTCACCAGCCGTCTGGACTACGGAACGCCCTCTACGCAGGAACCACGGCCAAACTTCAGAAAAGACTCCAGCGCATCCAGAACGCTTCAGCTCGACTCGTCCTGGATATCCCCCGACACAGCCACATCTCCGCCCACCTGAAGGACCTGCACTGGCTCCCAGTCAGCAAGAGGATCACGTTCAGACTCCTCACCCACACACACAAGGCTCTCCACGACTTAGGCCCCGAGTACCTCAACAAACGCCTTACGTTCTACGCGCCAACCCGCCAGCTCCGCTCCGCCGGCCTCGCCCTCGCCACCGTCCCACGGATCTGCAGAGCCACCACCGGAGGAAGATCTTTCTCCTACCTGGCGGCAAAGACTTGGAACACCCTCCCCACCCACCTGCGACTCACCCCGGACCATCTCTCCTTCAGGAAGCTCCTCAAGACCTGGCTTTTCGAGCAGTAGCGCCCCCCCCTTCCCAACACCTTGAGACCCCAGTGGGTGAGTAGCGCGCTTTATAAATGTGATTGATTGATTGATTGACTCCTCACATCCTACACAGCCGCCCAGGAGGATGTTCCTTCTCCCACCTCATCACCACCCTCACTCTCCATCTCCACACCGCACCCGACCTGAACCACTTTAGGAAGGTAATTAAGACCTGGCTCTTCGATTGAGACCGCCAGCACAGTGCCTGGAGACCCCCTGGGATGACAAGTCGAGCTCTACAAGTACTGTTTAATTGATTGATTGATAATATTAATAATAATGCATGTTTGTAAAGCGTGAACAATCACCCGTAAGGGACTCTAGGCGCCGTCGGAAAGATTAAGCAAGCTATTGCCCTAGCCCTGAAGATATAATTGAGTCATATATTACCTTAACTGCTTCAGGAACCTTTTTCCTAATCACTAGTATCTACAAAGATGGAGAAAACGTAATATATAATTTCTTGAGGCTCCTGAATTTAGTAGTCATGGGAAAAAAATTCTCTTGTCCATCTGGAAAAGTAATTTTCATAGGAACTATCATGTGACACACTAAAGACAGTACAGTATTCAGTACCCCCTTTGAAACTGACTTAAACCCTACATTCAACAAGGCAGGTAATTCCCTTTCATTTTTTTCTTCTGTTTTTCAAAAAAAAATCTTTATTGTTCAGTTCATAGATTACAAAAAAACAAAAGAAAAGAAAAAAGACAGTAACATTTGAAACAATACTTAAGTAAATATCTGAAGCGATACTCTCACAGTGACAGTTCCAAATGTTGGAGCATTGGTTGCCATATCTTCAACCCTAATTGTTTTTTCTCACAGATTTGATGTGGTATAAGTTAAATTGTAGATGAAACACATTGTAAAACTTAGCTCTCCACAGGGGCTTCTGGTTTCAACCACATTGTAGCAATACATAACATGGCTACCGCCATTGCCATAAAAATAAAATATCGGTGGGGATAATAATTCTGTACACTTTCCATGTCAATACCCACCCCAAAAAGCAGCAATTCACGACTAATATGACATTGCACCTTCGTTGTTGCAAACAGAAATTCCTCTATACTTAAAAAAACTGAGAGAGTGCATTACAATCGAAAAATACATGAACAATATCTGCTTCATCCATTTGGCATCTAAAACATTTTCCATTATGAATTTCACCCCACTTCATCATTTTAGCTGGCGTATGATATAAATTAAACCCAGATTTATAATGTTGGGTACGTAGATTTGCAGACAACACTATTGCTGCCGCCATATCAATCAAATCTTGCAAAAAAGAGCCCGAACATCCCAATCGATTTTGCCATTTAACATCTTGCATTTCAATATCGTCCGGTTGCTTTAAAAGTAAAATTTCGTACAAAACCCCAATCTTAGCCCCTTTTAGAAGAGCTTCAATAAATTCAATACTAACAATACCCTGTGGATGACGTTGTTTATATAAAAAATCCCGTAATTGCAAATATTTGAAGAAATCATTCTTCATGATTGCATATGCCTCCATTAAATCCGTAAATTGAACCAGAGCACCATCCTTAAAAAAATCCCCTAAACGACGTACCCCTTTATCTCTCCAAGTTCGCATCTTAGTATCCCAAAATATCAACGGTAGTATAGCCCTGGAATACAAAGGTGTATAAAAATGAATCCGTCGAATAGCCAGAATTTTCCGAAGCCACTTCCACCCCTTGTAAACTGCGGTCATAATTTTAAATCTAGTACGCTTGAAATAACTTGGCTCATAGAACTTCAACTAGGCTTAGAACGCTGAATTTCCCAGTATCATCTGATAAATATTAGGTGACTCAAACTGCCGTTCAGCCCCCCCTATTACCATGTACCTCGCATTTTGTATAAGGCATACTAAATAATATAAAATAAAATTTGGGACCCCCCATCCGCCACTTACCAGAGATAGCCTCATATATTTTGAAGCACAACGGGGCTTCCTCCAGCCCCAAATAAACCTATCCGTAATACCTTGAAGCTGCATTAGTTGTGCCCTTGACAACTCCAAAGGAACCGTCCGAAAATAATATAGCACTTTGGGGAGGATACTCATCTTTAGCACATTACAACGACCAACCATTGACAAGTGTAAGCATTCTAACTTTTCTAACTGACTTTTAACAGCCCCGGTTATATCATTCCAATTTACATCAATTATCTCCTGTATGGTCATCCTAATTTTAATCCCCAAGTACTTAGCCTCTTTCGTTACTCGTGACTCGCTCGCACACAGCCCCTTTGTACAGATAACTTGGGTTTTAGAGATATTCAATTTATACCCAGCAACCTGTCCAAATGCTTGCGTCAAACTTTCAACCTCCCTTAATGCTGACTCAGGATCCGAAGTCACAACCGCAATGTCGTCAGCATACGCAAGGACGCGCACTTCATATTCGCCTGCCGACATTGATTTTATTAAATTGGTAGACTCCAGTAGTTGTAATAGTGGCTCTATGTAAATAGCAAAAAGCAAAGGCGAGCAAGGGCAGCCCTGCCGCGTTCCCCGGGTAATATTGACAAACGATGACTCTTGTCCCATAGTACATATTTTAGCCCGAGGGCTCCTATACATAGTTTGTAAAGCCTGCAAAAACAAGGGACCAAACCCCATTTTATGCATTGTGGCCCATAAAAACAACCACGTAACACGGTCAAATGCTTTTTCCGCATCCCCAAAAATAATACCAATATTCTTTTGAAGTGCAGTTGCATAGTCTATAAACGCTATTACCCAATGAAGATGATTTACCGTGCTTCTACCAGGGAGAAACCCATGCTGATGGCAAGATACAAGCATTGGGGTAACTCGCACCAACCGTGTAGCCAATATTTTAGAGTATACTTTTGCATCAGCATTAATTAATGATATGGGCCGGTATGACCCTGGCAACCGAGGGGGCTTTTTTTTTTTTTTTTAAGACTACTATATTGGCATCCTCCCAAGATGCCGGCGAGTTACCACATTGAGCCATAATAAAAGTGGCGAGCATATCCTCCTTAATAACGCTAAATAACAAACGATAAACCTCCAAAGGAAGTTTATCCGGGCCAGATGCCTTCCCTAGCGCTAGAACTTCTACTGCAAGCTGCAGTTCTTGCATAGTGATTGGAACCTCAAGCATTTCCCTCTCAGAAGGCCCAAGTTTACAAAAATCAAAATCCTGAAGAAAAGTTTCTATTTGATCTTGAGCAATTTTATCTTGGGTATATAATTCTTGATAGTAACTACGAAATACCTCCATAATGCCATAATGCTTTCAACCGACTCCCCTCTATCATTCTCCAACATATCAATACGTTGAGACGCCTGCTTGCCCCGCATTCTTTGGGTCAAGCATCTTCCCGTTGCCTCTCCATATTCGTATCTTTCCGTTTTATAAGCATTATACTGAGCAGCAATATCATGACTCCAAACCCCATTAATCTTAGCTTTGCAACTAGTAACTTTAGTTTGTGCAGCTTGGGAGTCAACATTAGACTGGATTACCGACATAAGTTCACATTCTGCCACTCTAAGTTCCTCAATCAGCCTTGCTATCATAGCTTTCTGTTCTTTTTGCTTAGCCCAGCCATAGCTACATGTTTCCCCCTGACCCCTGCTTTAAAAGAATCCCACACCATCGGTTGACTAGCCGTGCCTCTATTGTATTCTAAAAACTGCGCAGCCCAAAGTTTAATATGAGTTGTGTACTCCTCATCACTAATAAGTTTTTTATTAAAAGTGAATGCACGCATTAAGCGCACCGGTTGCAGGCAGATCACTTCTAAAACTACAGGGCTATGATCCGAAGTAATTCGAGGCATAACTTGAATCTTTGCACCAGCAGTTAGAAGCCGAGGTAAAAAAATATAATCCAACCTCACAAATTTAGAGTGGGAAGAGGAAAAGAAAGTGTACCCTGGATTACCCAGATTTATCTTGGCCCACCCATCAACTAATCCATGTTGGGATAGCAACTGATATAATGCCCGATATACCTTCGGCTTGCGGCCTTGATATCTCTGAAAATGAAAATCCCATGTATGGGCATCTCCATGTATATTGAAATCACCAAGTAATATCAATGGCATGGGCCACTGTGCTAACTCCACATTCAGGAACTCAAAAATTTCTGCCTCATCAAAATTAGACCCATACACAGTGCATATTGGCGCTTTGGTGATCCCTATCGTACACTCACAGATCACCCATCGTCCAAAATTATCAACCCGTATCCTACCCGTGCCAGCTACAGCTCGACTACCCATTATGGCTACCCCCCTATTCATAGTAGATTGTTTAGACACTGCTAGTACTGAATAGCCCAATTCTAATAAAACCTTATAATTAGACCAAGGAATGTGCGTTTCCTGCAGACAAAGAATATCTGGATTAATTAAACGTAATTCATTAATAACCCGTTTTATTTTCATAGTATTGTTAAGACTGCAAACATTAAAGGAGCAAATTTGTAGCTTTCTAACCACCATCAAAACAGGCAAATTGCAGGTCGTTAATGAATAAACAAGATTTTATCTTTGCTCCAACATAATTAAAACAGATGCTATGAACTGAGATTTTAGCATTTTTTCCCGCACTAACTCTTACACCCCCATACCCACAAACACCCCAGTGCACCCTAACCCACCCACACACCACCACCCCGCCCCCCCCTCGCTCCCAAAGTGCCCCCCCCCCTTAACTAAGGCAATAGGGCTGATGGCCCTTGTGATGCTCGGTGAGTTGTTCCCATGCTGCTCGGCTCACCAAATCAAAATATATCAACCTTTGTCTCTTAATACAACCATAATAAATCAAAGACCTCTTAAAAGAAGGAGAAAAGGGAAAAGAAAAGGAAAAAAAAGAGAGAAAACATAGAATCCAGATCAGTCCAGACAATATATCGGCCCATCAAGGGAGAGTTTGCATATACTCTTTTGCAGCAACCTCTGAAATAAAGAAACGGCTCTGGTCCTTATTAACGGTTTTTAAAGTTGCAGGCGGCAATAAAAAAACTTGTAGGCCTTTTGCTTGTAAAGGTACGATCAGCTGCCGTAGTTTCCATCGCTTTTCGACTGTAGACTGGCAAAAATCTGGCCGAACAAAAATCTGTATACCTTTCCCAGTTCTCTTCCTATCAGGCCGAGCCATATTGTATAGTACCTGTCTTGCCAGAAATTTGTTCAAAGAAATCAGAATAGCCCGTGGCTGCTGTGGGCTTACTTGACCACTTCTTGGCGGTCGCTGAGGAAAAGGAAACCTATAGGCCCGTTGTATCTCGCGGCTCCAATTCCATTCAGTAACTTCTGGGAGCGCTTCCTCTAATAATTCTGCAACAAATTTACGCACATCCTGTCCCTCAAGGCCTTCCGGGACACCAAGTAGACGTAGATTGTTGCGCCGGAGGCAATTTTCCAATTCGGCAATTTTATCCCGCACATCCTCTTTATGCGCCTTGATTTCGGCAACATCAGCTGTTTGGGAAACCATCTGATCTTCCAGTGATGATAGCCGTGCCTCCGCTTCTATCATTCGATCCGTAAAATCGTTGCAAGTTTTTGCCAAACGCCGAACGGTATTTTGTAGCTTTCTGTGTTTTTAGGTGTTCTGCTCGAGCCTTCAGCCGATGGTCGTTAATAGATCTATAGATTTCCTCCAACGATACTGGGCCGGGCATTTGGCTCTGTTAAACTGCATCAGCACCCCCACTAGCTTGGCCTGAAAGATCTAGCCTCTCCAATAACTGCGTGCCCGCAGGGAGATCCCAATAAGTCGTCTCCATAGTGGTTATAGTTGAATCTGCGCTGCATCCCCTATCCTTTTTCCGAATAGTAGAAGCTTGAGCAGAAGTGCTCATGGAGAGAGTATTTTTTACGAAGATTACCCTCCAGCATAGTTGGGGCATTATCCCCGTCACCGTCTTCTGGAAGTGAGACTTCTTCCATATCTGATCCTTCCGACGGTTCCGATAGCGAATAGAATTTGCCATCCTTACTACTTGGCGGCTCTTGGGTTTCTTCTTCACTGACCGCGCCATCCACATCCTCCGTTTCCTCTGCAGCATTAGACCCTACTTCAGCCTCTTCACCTGCAACCGGAATATGAAGCGCTGCACATACTGGTATAGATATGTCTGAAGATACCTGCAGTGAACCATCCTGGTCCCCACCACCTCCATTGCCAGTTCCATCAACCACTGCAGATTTAGAAGCTGTGATATTACTTTTCTGCAGCCCAATAGCCGACTGAAACATTTGGGGTATCTTTGGGTGACCTATTGTGGCGTCTTTACTATGGCCGACACTCCCAGCGTCCTGAACACCCTGTATTTCTTTTTGTTTTGCAGCAAGCGCAGCGCGGGAGCCAACTACTCCTTCCCCCACAGGTCTAGTTTTCCCACCACGGGCCGCCTTAGGTGGCATAGCAGATCCCAGCAGGTTATGTTGCTGCCACTAGAGCCCAATCCAAAACCCAATGGCCACAAGAAGATTCAGAAGTCAGTGGGCAAGTTTTTTTTTTTTCCTTTATTTTTTCCCCCCTACGTGATGTATATCAAGTTTCGAAATTTCCACTAGATAGAGCCTGACAGTTCATCAATTAGTAACATCAGCAAAAAAGTCCAGTCCAGCCACTCAGCAGTCTTAATAGCCCAGCGTGTGGTACCGACACATTAACGAAGCCGGCATGCGGTGGAATACGATAATAGTAAACCGCCAGCTCTTCTCCCCAGTCAGTCAGCCGCTTTTCATAAACAATATTACCATGTTGCCACAATGTTGCCGCTCACCTCTGTCTCTCCTTCTCTCAGCGGCAAACCATAACTTTTCAGCACCAACAGCTCTCAGCACTCAGCACCACGGCGGCTTCCACTATGTTCCCAGGTGTTCCCTACAGGAACCTGCACGCTGCCGGTCGCGGCACTTCCCGCCCTCCGGCTCCGGCGTTCTAACGGTCACCAGCGTTCACGGGCGTTCAGATAGCCAACACCGCCCTTACTGGTATTTTTAATCCCGAGATTTCACCCGCATAGCCTCCAGCCGCCACCAGACTTCCTCCAACAGAAAAACGATCAGCCGGACAACAAAATCGTTACGAAAAGGTGAGCCGAGTTTCCAAACAGGGAGCTCCTCACACACACGTCCGCGCGGCGGACGCCATCTTGCCTTCGGACATTCCAAATCTATCGGTAATTCCCTTTCAAATGAGTGAAGAGTCACATGTTCCTACACCCTGCTGTGTGTTTGTAACGGATTATCATTATATGACTCTTATATATCTTAGGTTTACGTTGACAGTCTTTCACAAATGACTTGATCTTCCACAATACAAACACAATTTCTGTGCATATTTTTTCTGTGCGTGTTTTATTTCTCATTCTTACTTTGAAATGTGTTCATCAACACTGCCTAATGGCGCAATTTCAGGGGATCTAAATCTTTGTTTTCTTTTAATTTTGCAACTACAACAACAACAAGGTGATGGATGAAATGCTTGAATAAATCTCAGTCACCAGCAATCACTCAAACTGCTTTCCAGTCCCTAATTTTCCACCCACCATGCAACTCTAGATAAAAGAATGTGTCCCAGAGCAATCGGCGCTGGCTGAGATTAGTCCAAGCATTCCTGCCATCACCTTATTTTTGTAGTAGATACCCTAAGTGAGATGGGTATGCCCAGACGCAGGTCCTCTGCTAATTGTGGTACAAGACTTAAGCTATGCTTCACTGAGTTGTTGTCCTAAGCAGGTCGAAACTGGTCTGGGGTTGCTTGTATTCTAATCTGGTAGGGACCTAGCCTGGTAGTTTGGCTTAGAATGGAGCAGGACCAAGAATGATTTGCATTAGCGGGCCTCTGTCTAGAATGGCACAGTGGGTGAAAAAACTGAAGGGCCTCATTACGATGGTGGTCTGACAAGCGTCCGACTGCCGTCGCTGCGGGATGGAGACCGGCTGACATGTAGTCAGCCGCTCCACCTGCTATATTATGATGAGACTGCCGTATAGGTGGTCGGGAACATGCCTTATACTATTGCAACTTATGCTGTGGCCCGGAAAAGGGCCGCAACACAAGCCAGTTATAATGAAAGGCATGTTTGCAAACATCCATGCACCATGTGGTGGCTGGCACATGGTACATGGATGTTTGTGGGGGCAACACATGTATCCCCCTGACCATACAGCAGAGGTCAACGGGAGATGGGTGCCTGCTAGAGGCCCCCAAAGTCAATCAATCAAATAAGTCTTTATTTCGACAATTAGTCATAAAAGACAGCACAGTAAAACATTAAAAACTACATAAAGTCACTTTCTGACAGTCTTTCCATAGTGGTGGGACCGCCATGAAAATGCTGTCGAAAATGGACATCGTAATCCCTATGGAGGCACAGCCTTCATTGTAGAGATTACTGTCCCACCACCATCTCGACGAGCTCCTTAAGCTTGCCGAAGGCAGCAGTCTTTACCCCCATGTTCTGCGCTCCGACCGCTGGTATCATAATCCGGAGGTCAAACCGCTGCCCTAGATGTCGGGCGGATTGACACTGATGGCCTGTCAGTGGTGGTCTGCCCGACATCGTAATGAGGGCCTAAGGTCAGAATGCCACCCTGAGAAATCCTATGGGGCTGAGATTATTTCAAGCATTCCTTCATCCCCTTGTTGTTTTTGCTCTTCTGATTTTGGATGCACTACTAATACTTTAGTGTTAGACTGATTTTTCTCTGAGAGGCATTCACCTAAGCGATGATCAAACTGCACCACCATATGTATAAGCTCAGCACACTGTGATTATGAGGATAGACCACAATATATCTTTTAATTCAGTTCATAAGCCATAATAGAAAGCTTTATATATTTCTCTTGAAGCCAATCAGTCTCAACTACTAAATGATTAAAGGTAGTTATGTAGCTTACTAGTTCTTGATGACCTTGTTGCAAATGTAATAACTCATTATATAAAAATAGAATATGTTATGTCCTGTCAAATTACTTCTGTGATTGTTTGCAGAAGGCACAAAAAGTATACCTCAATGTTTCATTACACTTCACTAATGGAATATTTCAAATGGCATAATTCCAATTTAACTAAAATTAAACAAAATACACGTAAGCTTGGTCATTTGGAAAAACCATTTGCATTCAGAAAAGGTGCAAGGAATAATGAAAATATCTTTGGATTCGTGTAAATCTCTCAGGAGATGTCATAAGTATAATGGAAGCTTCTAATGAATATGTATGTGATTGAAACTTAAACTTCCATTGCATGGCAACAATTTCTTATTCAACCGAATTTAACTCTAACTGTAAAAGCGTGTATTTAGACTTTATCAAACTAATCCCCTGTTGTAAACTAGTTACCATGTCTAAAAGTTGAGTTTGAATAGCAGTAGAATTTATCGCTCAGGTTAGAATGATAGCATGGGCTATACAATCTGTCAAGTTTCACTAACCTTGCAAACCAGCAATCATATACTCCTTAGTACAATTTGGCAATTTGCATTAGGCCCACAAAGCATATAATGGCACATTTCCATCATGCTGAAATGCACCATGTTTGCTATTTCGACTGCACTCACCTTCAACATGAGAACGTTTTCAATATGCAAAGATAGAACATAATTACCAAGTTCTCTTATTCCCATGCTGAATCTAGTGCTCTGTACTTATTAAACCCAACTAGCAGATAATGACCAGGTGCCGTTTTACCCACTGAGCACATCATAGTCAGGTTCACTACAACACAATTAGTACATTCTGACCAGTTTACAATATGCCCAGTTTGCATAAACTCATTACTTTCCATTATACTCTGTTATTATATAATGGCCAGTTGACATTATATCCAGTTAGCCCATTTTTCTGAATTAATTCATTGTGGCCAGTCTGTATTACATCCTTTTCAAACATGTGGAGAAGTGTGGCACAATGGTTAGAGCGGCAGACCCTGATGCAGAGGTCTAGCCCGGGACCAGGGTTCAATTCCCCGCCTTGGGGGGTCTTGGGCTCAAAAATTCCACGGACCTGATAATTCTTGCCTCGGTGCCTATTCCAATCATGAAATCCCACTCTGCAACTCTGGGCAATAGCTTGCTTAATCTCCACAACGGCCCCCACAACGCTAAGGATGCCTGGCCTCCACCTTGGGGGTGCCCAGGAGTGGACACCTCACAGGGAAAGCCAGGATGGGTTCCACAGCGGTATTCGTACAAGCGCCTTGAGACCCTTGCGGGTGAGTAGTGCGCTATACAAGTATCAATTTACAAACATCATAGCTTATTGCTCTGTGCAGCCAGTATTTCATGGCCAATGAATTTGTTCCAGAAGTACAGAAAGGAAATGCTATCTGAGAAAGCTTTCACAGAAAACAGAGAAGGGTAACACTCCTCTTCTGCATCTCTGTCACTTGAGCATATGGCCAGGTACAGCCGAGTCCCCCTTCCTTGGTCGGACAACACCCCCTTTTACCTAAACCTTTGGGGACCCCATAAGGCAGAAAGATCCTCCTTCATTCCCCCCCCCCAATGCAGCAATGGAGACAACACACCAAAGCTTGAGTTAATGGTCAAATAACCCCAGCCGTATTTTATTTATAACAATAACAAAAACATTGATTTTAATATTTACACAATTTTACAAAATACCCTGAAAGTTTGGTCCATTACATTGATATGTACAGTATGTCATTTGGCTATCCTTAACATGTTTCTAGTACATAGCCATTCCTATCATAAGCTAATTAATCAGCAACAATTATCTTTCTGCGTATCCCTATTTGAGCCTATGGCAAGGTCATGACTGGTCCAAGATCAAGGTCATGCTTGGTCCCACCCTCCTACCGGAGTGACCTTGCACAAGAGGCCCAGTTTGCCAGAAGGTTATCTCACCCCAGGCACCCCCTACGCCCTCAACATTATCTCCATAAGGGGCTGTGCAGTTATGTCCAGTTTTCTTGCGCCCATGAGCGTCTGCGGGGGTTGGCCAAAAAGCCTAACAGAAGCAGATCTTCCCCTCCCCCGCACCCTTCCCACCTACCGGCTGTAACTGCCCCTGGAGTTTCATGAGAGACCATCTGCCTCCCCCTCAGGCGTTCCCATTTGACAATGATGATGCCTGCTACGGACAGTAAATGATGCCCACCAATTATGACCTTACTGGCACATGCCAGCATAGTTGCCCGACTATCTGGCCTCCCCCATGCCTCTAGATGGTCATGCCCTGCGCAGCGTCCCTACTAGCCAGGCAAGTTAATTCTCCAGGAATATCTCATTACCTCGCTTGGAGAGATGCATGCCATCTTGTAAGAAAAACGGCTCCCCCCAAGATGCACTCATGCACAATTGTCTGAAGTTTCAGGGATCGGATAACTTGTCAACAATTGTGGATCCTTTTAACTGAATGGTTCAGAGCCCACACAGGCTCACCCCTTCTCCACTGAAATCTGGGGACCATGTGTGACCAGGCCAGCAATGCTTGCGGGTATCTCCTTGACAGCCAACCCACCTCTGTAATCAGGGCTTCCAATACGCCTTTCCTACACATGGGCACCAGGTCATTACCACCTAGATGCAAGATAAAGGCTTCAGGGGCTACACGAGTCTTGTCCAGCAAGCTTACCAACATATCCCTAAGCTGGTCAAGGCGTATTCCTCTCCGACCATGGAAAGAGACATTGAAACCGGCCTGACGTGCTCTGTGTGTGTAGTTGCCTGAAAAGAAAAGTTGTCTCAACCTGCTCACATATGAGTGACCAATAATCTACATATCCACTGCCCTGTGGCCCCAGGCGGGTACCTGGGCTGCAACTGGTGCCGACAAACGAGGACCCGCTGCAAGATTCCCCCTTGCGGGAGAGGGTGTGGAAACTGCATGTCAAATCAGAAAGAGAAAACACAGGGAGTAACACAAAACCAACTTTTAGAGCATATGCAGCTGCACATAGTGCTTGTAACAGTCTGAGGGCCACCTACCAATCCTCTGCACTGCGCTACCAGAAAAGCCCCTGGCCGTTGCCTCGGTGGCGGCCCCTACCCTGAATGAGTGGGCCCCAAAACTGACTGGGTCCAAACCGGCTGCCTTGATGGCTGCACCCATGACCCTCCTGATTTGAAATGTAGTGAGTGGGGTTCCATCAGCATGCGTTAGTAACGGACCCCCTGCCCCCCATGGTTTGTATGCCAGGAACAACTACAGATTGGCACTGGGGCACTCCCCGTGCCCTCTGCAACACCACTCCATCCTCTCTACCATCCTGATCGGTTTTAGACTTGGGAATAGATATGAATAGGGATTCCCACTGAACCCTCACATAGATGAATTGCAGTCCACTCTGCCAGTCCTTTTTATTTTTCACCACCAGCTCCCCAACCCTGAAAGCGCCATAGAACGCCAGTGCAAAAGCTACCTTGAAGAGGAGCGCTTCCCTTGGTGACTTACAAACCTGACTTAGCACATCCAGCAATGCTGACAAAGTGTCGATAACTATTGGTCGCATAACATCTGGCTGGGTACCTTGCAGATCTACCTATTTACTAATTAATTGTAATCCGACTAATACCATCATTAGAAAAATCAGGTCCTTGACCGATGATGCTTTATCAAATGGTGACATTAACATCAAAGACCATGAATTTTTAAACAATAATAAACTCAAAACAGCCTGTATTTATGGTCTTCCAAAAATACACAAAAATTTGGAAGACCCTCCATATAGACCGATAGTGTCAACTATTGGCACCCCCACAGAACCGCTTTCAAAATTTGTCGACAGTTTTTAAGACCTCATATTCCAAAAATTAAATCTTATGTTAAGGACACTTGTCACATGATCAATACAGTAGAGAATTTAGACATCATACCAGGGAGAGATATATTAGTGACCCTTGATATCGAGTCCCTATATAGCAACATACCGATAGATGAAGCGATCATAGCAACGGACTGGTTCATAGATAAACATGGTATTATATGTCCCAAAAAATTTCTAATAGATTGTTTGTTCATTGTATTGACAGAGAATATCTTTGAATTTGGTGTAGATACTTACCGCCAACTTAGAGGTGTGAGCATGGGAGCTTCGGTTGCCCCATCGATAGCCAACATATATATGTCACGTTTTGAGGAACGTTTCATAGATAATGAAATAGCACCTTTTTTTGAGTCGGTTTCCCATTGGTCCAGATACATTGATGACATCTTCTTTATCTGGACCAATGGGAAAGACACTCTTCTTGAGTTTCTAGAATGGATCAATTTGACCGACAGTAACCTCAAATTCACTGCGCACTACAATGAGAATCAAGTCGAATTTTTAGACCTTTTAATTCGAGTTAATGTGAATAAATTGGAAGTTGATCTATTTGTGAAAGAAACAGCTCGAAATACCCTACTACATTTTAGTAGTTTTCACCCCAAATGTCAACGAGAAAGCATTCCTTTCTCCCAATTTCTCAGGGTTCGCAGGAACTGTTCAAATTTGTCAGATTACGACCAGCAGGCAGCTATTATGCGCAAAAAATTCCTTGATCGAGGATATCCTCATAGATTAATTAGAAACTCCTACAAGCATGCTCGCTTTTACGATCGGGACGCATTATTAACCCCTAAAGAAAAAAGGTGAATGACCGTATCGTGTGTGTAACCACTCATTCGACCATGAATGAACATTTAAGACAGATTGTCAATGCCAATTGGCATATTTTGAATTGCAACCCGTCTTCCACACCGACCTTAGCAAAACCTTTATTTGCACATAGGAGAAATCGCAATTTGAAAGATAAAATGGTCCATTCGAAATTCACCTCCAAGCTCCCTAACGCTACCCAGACTCAGAGATCAATACTGACCAATCTGCCAGTGCGAGGCACAGTTCCTTGTTCCTCTTGCATGTCTTGCAAGAATATTCTGATTGGAGAGAGTTTCACTCACAATGGCTCCAGCTTTAAAGCAACTGATCTATGGAATTGTAAAACCACTAATGTGGTATATTTTATCAGCTGCCCTTGCGGCATGGGATATGTCGGTGAAACATGTAGGTCGATTCAAACACGACTTACCGAGCATAGATCTGCCATTAAAACCCAAAAATTGAATGCACCCCTAGTGAAACATTTCCTTGATTCAAAACACAAACCGGAAGACCTACATTGGCGTATCCTAGAAAAGATTAAAACTCCTGACAGCAAAGGAGGATGCGCCATTCGAAAAAAACGTGAGGTCTACTGGATTTTTGTTCTGGACACACACAAAAGGGGATTGAATAACGAAACTCCCTGGGAGAACGCCATCTGTCTATAATATGAAACAAAATCTGTGTTGGCAGTTGGTGGATTCACCCTTTGTGAATTTTTGGATCCATGAATTAATATAAAATCTGTCATAATTGTTATGAACTAGCAAATTACGCCTCCTCCTTTGTTTCTTTTGGCCTATTCATACATAATTTCTTAAGAAACATGAATTGCCCTTATCCCCGTCAGCAGGTGTACATACATAAAACTTGGGTATGTATCCCTATATCAGGTATCCTGAGCTATCGTTTGTGCACTATGTCCAGGTTCATTTAGTCTAGTAAGATCCCGCCATAGTGACCTAAGACAAATCTGTGTCCCCTGGACATTTCTAATATTATATTCGTATATCGGGCATGACTGTGATCTTTCTATTTTGCTCGAGGTGACTTTGTAATTATTCAGTATGTTTTTGGACACTGTCACCTATTCTACGACAGGGACAACTTTTTAATATTTTAATTAATTGGTTCTGACTCTCTCTTGTTGCTTGATATTAGTTGTTCGAGCGCGACAGTGGCTCCACCCTCGAAACATAACCTGTTATTTGGGTTAGTCTTTTTTCCGTCTTCACTTTTATCAACTTTAAGGTCACTTCCCCTTTAAAGTGAAGAAAAAAGTCTTTGATAGCTTGATACGTCAGCGTAGACACCTGGAAATCCCCTTTATAAGAGGGGCGGTTCAGTGAGTCTCGTCATCATCATTTCCAACGGCTGCGGGACGCTATCGAATATTCGAGACGTGGCTCCCACAGGTTGCTGTCACGGTTCGGTTTCCATCATAATCGGTAAGCCATTCGTCTTTTCCCTTATGGAAACTACACTTTTTACCTTTTTATCATGAGAACTGTTTCTAACTTGAGGTTTACAACATTTCTACACACAGTACCGAGGATTCTTTTCCAACGGCTGTGGGACGTCAGCAGATAACACAAACGCGGCACCCGCAGGTTGACGTAAACGTTTCACCTTTTACATATAACCGGTAAGCGAGTTGCGCTGGTTATTGAAATCATTTCCCCTTTTAGATCTTGCAAGTATTAGACTGCAAGGGGTTGTTTTCTTACACATTTTGCATTTCTTCCTTTCCTAGCACTGAAGATATTTTTTTGATGGTTCCGGGACGCAAATAGGTATCCGGACCTTGGCCCCCGTAGGTGTATGTTATTGGGCATTGCCTAACATACCCGTTAAAATATATTCGGTAAGCGAGTGGGCCCCTGCACGGGGACACGCACACCAAACCAAATAATTAAAATAGACCTCCTGCTATCTTTGCATTTTCCACTACATCTCTTACGTATCTGGCTGTAATTGGGGACTGTTTTACATTTTCACTTCTAGTATCGAAATCAGAAAAGGTGAATTGGAGCAGATATCCAGAGTGTGGCCCCCTCTGTATTTACGTTATTACTATCTTTAATCGGTGAGTCATTCTTTCCTCTGTCATCAATAGCGACCTTCCTTCTGTGTGAATGCATCCACAGACGAACTTTTTATTTATTCACTTGCAACTTACAGCCTGTTGTATTTCCACTTCCAGCATGGAATACATTGGCACTGGACGCTAGCAGCCTTCTTGAGCGCGGCGTTTCTGGGTAGACACCACGGATTATTTGTGATAAAACTTAGTAAGTTATCTGACTATAGTATTGACACTGTACAAAAAATCTAAATCAAGGATGTATCCACTAATACGGATCAGTTTCATTATGTGTTTTATTTTTTCCTTTAGTATTGAAAACTGACATTTGGCCTCCCTTTGTACCAAGACGCATAACCCCGTCTTTTTTAACTAATTTGGTAAGATTCGGATATTTCTAACTCTTAACCAAATGTCGAGCATAAACTATCAGTATACTATATGATAGATTAGAGTTCTACTCATGAACCGTTCCTTTCCTAGCATTTCAGCTCTATAAACGCTTACTAGTCAGTTTGTTGCATGTTAAGAAAAACAGGCTCCTGTCCGTTTGTATCATTGTTTAGGTTGGGCACTCGTGTTGGGGTTCCCCCCTGGGTTTTGGCATATTCTGCAAATGGGAGGTTCCTACAACTTCATTTTGGGGTACGAGACCAACATCCCCTTTCCCCTTTTTTAACATACCACTGCTCAAATATATAAAGCCTAGTTTGTACCTTATGTGGCTATATTATTTAGCTGCACAAGTAGGGAGGTATAGATATGTAAGCACAGCCATATGTACTTGTAATGATATATTGAAGACGAGAGTTTCAGATTATTTTATTGTGTTTTTAATATAATTTTTTTACATGTGTCTTCCAGAATGTATTGTGGCTCCTGAAGAAGGCGTTCTTGTGACAACGCCGAAACGCGCGTCGATGAAATAAATTGTTTGCCACTGTTTTAACACTGTCCATGCAATCGTGTTATAAATATAAGAACCGATTATAATTGATTATTTACATGATTACCTGGTTTTTATGTTCCTTGTACTAAATGTTTTTAACATGAATATGTATATTTAGCAATAAATGCAAGTTTGTCTTTCTATTTTTGGGCTTGTGCTTCCTACTTTTCCCCTCCCTGCATGTATTATCAATTGTCCTATATTTTTTACACATTGTTATTTCCCTGTATTACAAATTCAGTTTCTAACAGGGGGTCCTTGTTGTTCACCTTATTATTCCCACAGCTTGTCTGTGCAGGGCCGTTCTTTCCAATTCACATGGTTGTTATCTTTTGTACTATATTTGAGCAGTGAGTACTAATCCCTCCCTCCCCTTATTTCATCTATCCCTTACAGCCATGGCCAATATGAAAACCTTTGGATTCACTGATGCAGAATTTGAAACTTTAGTTGGTACAACAATTCCAACAACTAGCACTAATACATCTAGTAGAGGCCAGGATGAAGGTAAGAAATTATTAGACCTTAAGAAGAAACTCATCCGGATGGAAGCCCATGGGGAATTTATGTTGGCCTATTTAAAAACAGGAATTATCCCTAACGGATTACGTGTACGGAATGTACCAGGTCTTTTCGTACACCACAGACCGTTTTTAGAAAAGTGGAGCCTTATAGCGAATCGCTGTTCCCGCGATTTGATGATATTAATAGTGGCAACATCAAAAGAATTGGCACTAGAGATAAAAAAAGAGATAGATGATTTAGAAGAGAAGTTGAAACAACTCTCTGGAGTTGATGATGCCATCAAAAAGATAGAAGAATACAATAGGGATTTAGAATCCTTCAGTAACTATCTAAATAAACGAAAAGCAGATAAACTGAATAAAGATAAAAGATTCTATTCAGAGGAAGTGGCATATCCTTATTTACATAAGGACTTTTACCAACAAAACCACTATACCGACGAGTCTAGGAATGTACAACAAAGAGTCAATAACTTTACTGATTCATCTGACTCTGAGGGTGAAGGCTCTGCTAACACATATTATGAACCAGATAGTGGCTTCAATACATACACCAACTCCAGACCCCAACGTCCTTTTTTATCGAACAGAGGGCCTCGACGAGGTCGTCCCAGGGTAAGATTTCAGAATCAAGGACAGTCCAGAGGGAATTTCCAGATGAATCAACAACATCAACAAGCTCAACATCAACAACTCCAACAACAAGAACAACCCCAGTTCATCAGGGAAACTCGCAACAGGCAATATTGGGGTCAGGGAAGATAATTCCCATTTTTAACTTATCCTCCAAAAAGTTAGACGACTCTAGTGAAGCTTTGCTATCGAAAGGATTATCCTTTGTACCTCATTCATTTGTGAACACCTTTGAGCTGTACAAAGATGTAATTGCTTTCTTTAGGAGAATCAGATTAAAAAAGTTTTTTCAAGATAAAGAAGACAACACATGTGATTTAACTACACAGAGGCCGAGTGACATTTCTTTACCTTCTACTTTCACTCCGGGTTTAGACCAGCTAGGACCAGAAGTAGCGGCCTTCGAGCTGGTAATTATGAAAAAATTAGAAAAATCCTTAGAATATATCCCTAAACCAAAGTACAATTTAACCATGAACGAATCGTTAGCACTCAAGGAACTGACAGACAATAGAGAATTAACAATCAAAGGAGCTGATAAGGGAGGAGGAATTGTTGTCCTCAACTCCAGTGATTATGAATGCAATATGAAAAAAATGTTGAGCGATAGATCTACCTATTTACCAATTAATTGTAATCCGACTAATTCCATCATTAGAAAAATCAGGTCCTTGACCGATGATGCTTTATCAAATGGTGACATTAACATCAAAGACCATGAATTTTTAAACAATAATAAACTCAAAACAGCCTGTATTTATGGTCTTCCAAAAATACACAAAAATTTGGAAGACCCTCCATATAGACCGATAGTGTCAACTATTGGAACCCCCACAGAACCGCTTTCAAAATTTGTCGACAGTTTTTTAAGACCTCATATTCCACTAATTAAATCTTATGTTAAGGACACTTGTCACATGATCAATACAGTAGAGAATTTAGACATCATACCAGGGAGAGATATATTAGTGACCCTTGATATCGAGTCCCTATATAGCAACATACCGATAGATGAAGCGATCATAGCAACGGACTGGTTCATAGATAAACATGGTATTATATGTCCCAAAAAATTTCTAATAGATTGTTTGTTCATTGTATTGACAGAGAATATCTTTGAATTTGGTGTAGATACTTACCGCCAACTTAGAGGTGTGAGCATGGGAGCTTCGGTTGCCCCATCGATAGCCAACATATATATGTCACGTTTTGAGGAACGTTTCATAGATAATGAAATAGCACCTTTTTTCGAGTCGGTTTCCCATTGGTCCAGATACATTGATGACATCTTCTTTATCTGGACCAATGGGAAAGACACTCTTCTTGAGTTTCTGGAATGGATCAATTTGACCGACAGTAACCTCAAATTCACTGCGCACTACAATGAGAATCAAGTCGAATTTTTAGACCTTTTAATTCGAGTTAATGTGAATAAATTGGAAGTTGATCTATTTGTGAAAGAAACAGCTCGAAATACCCTACTACATTTTAGTAGTTTTCACCCCAAATGTCAACGAGAAAGCATTCCTTTCTCCCAATTTCTCAGGGTTCGCAGGAACTGTTCAAATTTGTCAGATTACGACCAGCAGGCAGCTATTATGCGCAAAAAATTCCTTGATCGAGGATATCCTCATAGATTAATTAGAAACTCCTACAAGCGTGCTCGCTTTTACGATCGGGACGCATTATTGACCCCTAAAGAAAAAAAGGTGAATGACCGTATCGTGTGTGTAACCACTCATTCGACCATGAATGAACGTTTAAGACAGATTGTCAATGCCAATTGGCATATTTTGAATTGCAACCCGTCTTCCACACCGACCTTAGCAAAACCTTTATTTGCACATAGGAGAAATCGCAATTTGAAAGATAAAATGGTCCATTCGAAATTCACCTCCAAGCTCCCTAACGCTACCCAGACTCAGAGATCAATACTGACCAATCTGCCAGTGCGAGGCACAGTTCCTTGTTCCTCTTGCATGTCTTGCAAGAATATTCTGATTGGAGAGAGTTTCACTCACAATGGCTCCAGCTTTAAAGCAACTGATCTATGGAATTGTAAAACCACTAATGTGGTATATTTTATCAGCTGCCCTTGCGGCATGGGATATGTCGGTGAAACATGTAGGTCGATTCAAACACGACTTACCGAGCATAGATCTGCCATTAAAACCCAAAAATTGAATGCACCCCTAGTGAAACATTTCCTTGATTCAAAACACAAACCGGAAGACCTACATTGGCGTATCCTAGAAAAGATTAAAACTCCTGACAGCAAAGGAGGATGCGCCATTCGAAAAAAACGTGAGGTCTACTGGATTTTTGTTCTGGACACACACAAAAGGGGATTGAATAACGAAACTCCCTGGGAGAACGCCATCTGTCTATAATATGAAACAAAATCTGTGTTGGCAGTTGGTGGATTCACCCTTTGTGATTTTTGTGGATCCATGAATTAATATAAAATCTGTCATAATTGTTATGAACTAGCAAATTACGCCTCCTCCTTTGTTTCTTTTGGCCTATTCATACATAATTTCTTAAGAAACATGAATTGCCCTTATCCCCGTCAGCAGGTGTACATACATAAAACTTGGGTATGTATCCCTATATCAGGTATCCTGAGCTATCGTTTGTGCACTATGTCCAGGTTCATTTAGTCTAGTAAGATCCCGCCATAGTGACCTAAGACAAATCTGTGTCCCCTGGACATTTCTAATATTATATTCGTATATCGGGCATGACTGTGATCTTTCTATTTTGCTCGAGGTGACTTTGTAATTATTCAGTATGTTTTTGGACACTGTCACCTATTCTACGACAGGGACAACTTTTTAATATTTTAATTAATTGGTTCTGACTCTCTCTTGTTGCTTGATATTAGTTGTTCGAGCGCGACAGTGGCTCCACCCTCGAAACATAACCTGTTATTTGGGTTAGTCTTTTTTCCGTTTTCACTTTTATCAACTTTAAGGTCACTTCCCCTTTAAAGTGAAGAAAAAAGTCTTTGATAGCTTGATACGTCAGTGTAGACACCTGGAAATCCCCTTTATAAGAGGGGCGGTTCAGTGAGTCTCGTCATCATCATTTCCAACGGCTGCGGGACGCTATCGAATATTCGAGACGTGGCTCCCACAGGTTGCTGTCACGGTTCGGTTTCCATCATAATCGGTAAGCCATTCGTCTTTTCCCTTATGGAAACTACACTTTTTACCTTTTTATCATGAGAACTGTTTCTAACTTGAGGTTTACAACATTTCTACACACAGTACCGAGGATTCTTTTCCAACGGCTGTGGGACGCCAGCAGATAACACAAACGCGGCACCCGCAGGTTGACGTAAACGTTTCACCTTTTACATATAACCGGTAAGCGAGTTGCGCTGGTTATTGAAATCATTTCCCCTTTTAGATCTTGCAAGTATTAGACTGCAAGGGGTTGTTTTCTTACACATTTTGCATTTCTTCCTTTCCTAGCACTGAAGATATTTTTTTGATGGTTCCGGGACGCAAATAGGTATCCGGACCTTGGCCCCCGTAGGTGTATGTTATTGGGCATTGCCTAACATACCCGTTAAAATATATTCGGTAAGCGAGTGGGCCCCTGCACGGGGACACGCACACCAAACCAAATAATTAAAATAGACCTCCTGCTATCTTTGCATTTTCCACTACATCTCTTACGTATCTGGCTGTAATTGGGGACTGTTTTACATTTTCACTTCTAGTATCGAAATCAGAAAAGGTGAATTGGAGCAGATATCCAGAGTGTGGCCCCCTCTGTATTTACGTTATTACTATCTTTAATCGGTGAGTCATTCTTTCCTCTGTCATCAATAGCGACCTTCCTTCTGTGTGAATGCATCCACAGACGAACTTTTTATTTATTCACTTGCAACTTACAGCCTGTTGTATTTCCACTTCCAGCATGGAATACATTGGCACTGGACGCTAGCAGCCTTCTTGAGCGCGGCGTTTCTGGGTAGACACCACGGATTATTTGTGATAAAACTTAGTAAGTTATCTGACTATAGTATTGACACCGTACAAAAAATCTAAATCAAGGATGTATCCACTAATACAGATCAGTTTCATTATGTGTTTTATTTTTTCCTTTAGTATTGAAAACTGACATTTGGCCTCCCTTTGTACCAAGACGCATAACCCCGTCTTTTTTAACTAATTTGGTAAGATTCGGATATTTCTAACTCTTAACCAAATGTCGAGCATAAACTATCAGTATACTATATGATAGATTAGAGTTCTACTCATGAACCGTTCCTTTCCTAGCATTTCAGCTCTATAAACGCTTACTAGTCAGTTTGTTGCATGTTAAGAAAAACAGGCTCCTGTCCGTTTGTATCATTGTTTAGGTTGGGCACTCGTGTTGGGGTTCCCCCCTGGGTTTTGGCATATTCTGCAAATGGGAGGTTCCTACAACTTCATTTTGGGGTACGAGACCAACATCCCCTTTCCCCTTTTTTAACATACCACTGCTCAAATATATAAAGCCTAGTTTGTACCTTATGTGGCTATATTATTTAGCTGCACAAGTAGGGAGGTATAGATATGTAAGCACAGCCATATGTACTTGTAATGATATATTGAAGACGAGAGTTTCAGATTATTTTATTGTGTTTTTAATATAATTTTTTTACATGTGTCTTCCAGAATGTATTGTGGCTCCTGAAGAAGGCGTTCTTGTGACAACGCCGAAACGCGCGTCGATGAAATAAATTGTTCGCCACTGTTTTAACACTGTCCATGCAATCGTGTTATAAATATAAGAACCGATTATAATTGATTATTTACATGATTACCTGGTTTTTATGTTCCTTGTACTAAATGTTTTTAACATGAATATGTATATTTAGCAATAAATGCAAGTTTGTCTTTCTATTTTTGGGCTTGTGCTTCCTACTTTTCCCCTCCCTGCATGTATTATCAATTGTCCTATATTTTTTACACATTGTTACCTTGCAGGCGCTGCCACCCTTTTAAGACCTTTCTCACTATAAATGTGCTGGTGGGTTCACGCCTGCCCTGCATTCTTGCTAAAAAGGAAATTTACACTATATGGCACCATGCTGATGCCACTGAGTGCCCCTGTCCCTCATTGCTCTGAAGAAAGAACCCACTGCCGCTATTTTAAGCCAAGTCTCCTCCCATCCCTCCCCCAAAAAGTTACAGTAGGCCCCAAACGCTCCTTTATATGCCCACATGGTCCTGGGTGCTAGGCTAGCTGCCAAGAGGTCCAATAACTGGGGGCACCAAGCTGTCAAAGCTGGTCTGGGAAAGGTGTTGGGTTCTCTGCTGCTTCTGGGTGGTGGGACCTGAACACCTACATCTTAAAGCGAGAGAGCACATCAGCAGCATGATTTAATACACAAGGGACATGTTTTGCCCTAAACAGAACATTTAACCTCATGCACATAAGTATTATTTCTTTCAACAGTTGCAGAACTATTTTACACTTCGCCGATTGGTGGTTGATGCATTTTACCACAGACATGTTGTCAGACCAAAAGACCATAGATTGGTTCCTCAGCTGTTTTGGCCAGATGGACAATGCCACTAGGATGGGAAACAATTCCAAGAAAGCAATGTTACTTGTGAGCCCGGATACCACCCACCATGCTGGCCAGCACTGAGCCGCCCATGCTGGGCCTAGAATGGCACCCAATCCCTCTCTACCTGCAGCGTCGGTCATCAGATCCATCTCCGGGCTGGATCTGGGTGGGCTGGGCCACACTACCTTGCCATTGAAGTCACGCAGGAATGCCATCCAAATTCGCATGTCCTACCTGACCTCACTGGATAATCTGGTGTGGTGATACTTTTCTTTGAGACCTGACATAGTCTGGGCAATGGTGCATGAGTATGGCCACACCATGGAAATTAATTGTAGTGCAAAATTTAACTGCCCCACCATTTGTTGGAGCTGGTGCAGCGTAACCTTCTCCTTCCTCAAACATTCCTGCAATGCTGACCTGAACGCTATGATTTTTTCCTTTTGGCAGTCGTGACACCCCGTTTACTAAATCCAATTCTATCCCTAGGAATTCGATCTCTGTGGTTGGCCCAAATGTCTTACCTTGAGCCAAAGGAATGCCAAAGTCATGCATGAGCGCACAAAACCTCTGCAACGCCAAGCCACACTCTTGAGAGCCTGGCGCTCCTAAGAAAATAAAATCATCTAGGTAGTGCAGGACTGACCGGTGGCCCATCTCCTGCCTGAAAACCCATTCAAGAAAAGAGCTTAACGTCTCAAAGTATGAGCAGGAAATGGACCACCCCATAGGCATGCATTTGTCCATATAATATTTCCCTTGGAACTGGAAACCCAGCAGGTGAAAATCTAGTGGGTGCACTGGCAATAGGTAGAAAGCTGATTCAATGTCTGATTTTGCCAGCAGTGCACCTGGCCCTAGTCCCCTAAGCATTTCAATTTCCTGATCAAATTATGCATATCTGACCGTGCACAGTTCCCCATCTATGGCGTCAATCAGTGATTGGCCCCTGGGAGCCGATAAATTGTGAATTAATTGGAACTCCCCCTGGTTATTCTTGGGCACCACCCCTAATGGGGAGCACACAATTCCCTCCACTGGTATTACGTCAAATGAGCAAGCCACTCTGCCTAACCTCAAGTATTTTTCTATTTTTTCTGCCACTACCCCATTATGGGATCTTACAGATAGTTGATTCTCACAATGAGAAACCCCCACATAGTCAGGTGCAGGAATTCTGAAGCCGTCCTTAAAACCTTCCAATAAAATCCTCGTTGAATTGGGGCAGCTGTACTTATTCAACCATCGGATCAGGGCACTGGTTATGATGGGGGATTGGGCCTTGTTGAGGGCTTTGCCCTCCGTCCTGTTTCTTGCCTTCCCTGTCCTTTGATTTTTTTAATTACTTGGACTTTGGGTGTGATGTGTGGCCACAGAAAGAACATGCGGGTTTAAACTTGCTTGTGCCTGCCGCCCTGGTGCATGAACACCTGTTAAAGTCCAAATATGCCCCTTCTTTCCCTCTCCCCCCGCGGTAATTGAAGGGCCTGACCAAAAGGACTGTCGCCATGAGCTGTTGTGGGGCACGGACTTCATGTGCCTCAAACACATAATAACATCAATTTGGTCCCAAGTGAGGGCATGGTCAGTTGCCTTTGCCCTGCTAAAATCCTTATATTCTTTCCATCCCACCCCACCATATTCATCATGCACACAAGCTATCCTATTCTGGTAACATGCCATCTGTGCACCCAAACCCGGAATACATTCAGAGATTAGTGCCATATAATTAGAGAAACTTTTGAACCAATTGACCAGGGTCTCATCCGGTTTCTTCTTCTGTAGCCAACTATAACACTCCCTTGAGTGCACCCACTCCTTATTCCTTTTTGCTTCCTCTTTCTCAGCATTTGTATCAGTTCTCTCCTGTAACATAACTGGTTCTATTGTACAGTGCTCTGACACCTTCGGGTAAAGTCTGCACTTTATAAAAATGCATTAAATAAATAAATAATTGTCAACCAACAGGGAAAACATATTGACATACTCCCCCTCCCAAATTTTTTTTTTACTTCTTGTGAGATACGCCTCCCTAAACAATCCCTAGAAGAACGCAGTTCACCCAAACCTAAACTTGGCAAAGTCTGCGGCATAACTGCTGCTTCCTGTTTCTTGGCTTTCTTTACTTCCAACGGCATGATTACTTTGAGAGGGTCCTCTTCGGTTACTTTGGGTGCCGCTCCTCTAACCACAGTGCTCCCCGCCGGCACCGTCTGCCCTTATCCTGTCTTAGCTCCCTCAAACTGCACCACCAAATTAATTTCTTAGCCCTCTTCAGCGTGCTGTTCTTGCTAACCAATGCCCCCGCTCCCACCACTGGGATCCAAGTACCTGCCTTAGCCAGACACGGTAAAACTGCTGTGAAACTATCCACTAAATCAGGCTGCCCAGGCGCACCCCCAGATGGACCCTCTCCCGTTGGGATGGTTGGGAGCTGTGGCAGGGGATTGGTTCCAGGAGTACCTGTTTGACTACCCCCTCTGTTCCAGGTGGAATCACCGCTGGTGCTACTAGCCCACTACATGCCGCTACTGGCACCGCCACCACCGGTGCCACTCACGCTGCCCCCTCTAATCACCCCACCCTCAGGGGTGATGAGGCCTGCCACCCTGCTCCCCAGCTCCAAACCACTTGGGCTCCGGATGGAATGCCGCCTTAGTGGCCACTCCCGTGCAAAAACAACAATTGATGGACAGAATGTTGCAAAATGGCAAAACATTCACCCCCAGTCACAGATCTGGGTTTAATCCATCGTTATTTTGCTCACTACACCACCCCAGTTCAGAAATGGCCATATGCAAATCAGTCTTGACCCTGTGCCTCATGGAAACAGTCCAGCCCGAAATGCCAAGCCATGTCTTTCCTGGACCGGAATCCAGCATCCCAGGACCGGTATCTGGCTATCAGCCATCACCAGCCAGGATAGCTTGATTCCAGTGGCATGGAGAGCACGGGACTCACGTCTGAGCATACCTGTCCCACTCGGGATGACAAATGCAAAAACAACAATTGATGGATGGAATGTTGCACAATGGCAAAACATTCACCCCCAGTCACAGATCTGGGTTTAATCCATCGTTATTTTGCTCAGCACACCACCCCAGTTCAGACATGGCCAAATGCAAATCAGTCTTGACCCTGTGCCTCATAGGAACAGTCCAGCCGAACTGCCAAGCCATGTCTTTCCTGGACCGGAATCAAGCATCCTAGGACTGGTTTCTGGCTATCAGCCGTCATCAGCCAGGGTAGCTTGATTCTAGTGGCATGGAGAGCACGGTACTCACGTCTGAGCATATCCGTCTCACTCGGAGTGACAAATGCAGAAACAACAATTGATGGACGGAATGTTGTTCAATGGCAAAACATTCACCCCCAGTCATAGATCTGATTTTAATCCATCGTTATTTTGCTCACCACACCACCCCAGTTCAGACATGGCCATATGCAAATCAGTCTTGACCCTGTGCCTCATGGGACAGTCCAGTCCAAACTGCCAAGCCATGTCTTTCCTGGACCGGAATCAAGCATCCTAGGACCGGTTTCTGGCTATCAGCCGTCATCAGCCAGGGTAGCTTGAATCCAGTGGCATGAAGAGCACGGGACTCACGTCTGAGCATACCCGTCCCACTCGGGGTGACAAATGCAAAAACAATTGATGGACGGAATGTTGCACAATGGCAAGACATTCACCCCCAGTCACAGATCTGGGTTTAATCCATTGTTATTTTGCTCACCACACCACCCCAGTTCAAATATGGCCATATGCAAATCAGTCTGACCATGTGCCTCATGGGAACAGTCCAGCCCGAACTGCCAAGCCGTGTCTTTCCTGGACCGGAATCAAGCATACTAGGACCGGTTTCTGGCTATCAGCCGTCATCAGCCAGGGTAGCTTGATTCCAGTGGCAGGGAGAGCACGGGACTCACGTCTAACCATACCCATCCCACTCGAGGTGACAAATGCAAAAACAACAATTGATGGACGGAATGTTTCACAATGGCAAAACATTCACCCCCATTCACAGATCTGGGTTTAATCCATCGTTATTTTGCTCACCACACCACCCCAGTTCAGACATGCCATATGCAAATCAGTCTTGACCCTGTGCCTCATGGGAACAGTCCAGCCCGAACTGCCAAGCCATGTCTTTCCTGGACCGGGATCAAGCATACTAGGACCGGTTTCTGGCTGTCAGCCGTCATCAGCCAGGGTAGCTTGATTCCAGTGGCATGGAGAGCACGGGACTCACGTCTGACCATACCCGTCCCACTCGGGGTGGCAAATGCAAAAACAACAATTGATGGATGGAATGTTGCACAATGGCAAAACATTCACCCCCAGTCACAGATCTGGGTTTAATCCATCATTATTTTGCTCACCACGCCAGTTCAGACATGGCCATATGCAAATCAGTCTTGACCCTGTGCCTCATGGGAACAGTCCAGTCCGAACTGCCAAGTCATGTCTTTCCTGGACCGGAATCAAGAATCCTAGGACCGGTTTCTGGCTATCAGCCGTCATCAGCCAGGATAGTTTGATTCCAGTGGCATGGAGAGCACGGGACTCAAATCTGAGCATACCCGTGCCACTCGGGGTGACAAATGCAAAAACAATTGATGGACGGAATGTTGCACGATGGCAAAACATTCACCCCCAGTCACAGATCTGGGTTTAATCCATTGCTATTTTGCTTACCACACCACCCCAGTTCAGACATGGCCATATGCAAATCAGTCTTGACCCTGTGCCTCATGGGAACAGTCCAGCCCGAACTGCCAAGCCTTGTCTTTCCTGGACCAGAATCAAGCATCCTAGGACTGGTGTCTGACTATCAGTGGCCTCTCCAGTGGCCACTCCCATTCGTTTCAGCCTTTCAGCCGCCCCATCCTCCCCATCCACTCTGCTCCTCAGCTCAGCTAACGATTGCCCCATGTCCTCCATCTTTTGCATCATGAACTCCATAAAAATCTCCATGTGTGAGCGCTGTTCGCTCCTCTTTGCCTTTGGGGCCATTACACCAAGAGAGTCATCACAGCCTTATAATTACAACCTTTCTCCCACTGAGCTTCAGCTGCACGACTGTGCTCCTTATCAAAAGACACCATAGCAAACAGTATAGGTCACTAAACACCAGCACCTTTTTTAAATACAGCTGCTATCCTTTAACAAAGGGAATCACCCCCTGCCCTAGTTTCTAGTGAATGCCAAGCAACAATAACCTTTTTAACCAATAAGCAAAAACACCTCTCCCCAAAGCCTCTGTAGTGAAGCAAACACAAGCCCTGTAGCCCCTTCACCTTAAATGTGTGCATTTTTAGGTTTCGCCTCACCGAAAGCTGCGCAGCAGACTTTCGCACGAGGCGAAAACTTTTGTTTACTAGTATGGAAAAAAGTCCCGCCTCTCTGTTCCATTGGCTAGCACCATAAATGGAGGCTAGCCATTGGAAGAGAGAGGCGTCCGTCGTTCTGCGAGGCGACTCGTGGGCGTTCCTGAGATTTGTTCTCATCCAGCCCCTTTTAGGACGTCAGTGCGGCGGTGGGCGGGGTTTATTATTTTGGTCGTCCATGTTTCTTTTGGTCATTCCGTGGCCGACCGCCGCCGGAGGAAGTCCAGGTCCAGGTGAGCACCCCCCTCCCGCTGTCCGTGCCTTTCCCATACCCCTCCCGCTGTCCGTGTCTTTCCCGCCCCCTCCCGCTGTCCGTGCCTTTCCCACCCCCCTCCCATTGTCCGTGCCTTTCCCGCCCCCCTCCCGCTGTCCGTGCCTTTCCTGCCCTCCCTCCCGCTGTCCGTGCCTTTCCTTGTTGGTATTTTACTCACCAGCGGTTCGTTCCTATTAGAAAGGCATGCAAGTGTGAAAGGGGAGGGGAAACTTAATAGTTCAACAAATACCATGCAGGCCATTTTCGCGTGCTTAATGCTTGTCTTACTGGGAGCTGCTCTCCCAAAGCAGCTCCCTCCCAAAGCAGCTCCCTCGCAGCTCCATCACAGCTCCTTCACAATCGCGCACCAAACCGCCACTGCAAATAGGGGTCTGGCTCGGGCAGACACCCCCCTGGGGCCACTAGACACTGGGGCACCCGCAACCCAACCTCAACCCAGCCTCACCACCTCGGCATTGGCGTTTGGCATTAGTCTCTCCGTTCTCAGCGTTCGGCAGCTCACTCGCGGCTCACTCGCGGCTCGGGGAAAACCAGGCGCGGATTCACAGCAGCGGCGAGACAGACCTGACCCTACGAATGGTATTTGTATACTAGCAGAGGAGAAGCACAGTTCCTCTGAGTGTGAGTTGACCTGACTTTCGAAAGTGTTCTACCAACCTGTTCCTCGCGTTGATCCTCACCCGGAAAGCACCAGTTGAAGAGTATTTTATTTAAAAAGATTGTTCCTTAGCAAAGGCAGAGCCTGGCTCCAGGATGCTCTTCTACTCTCACAGCCAGTGAGGCGGGCAGTTTCAGGGAATGGGGACGGGAGGGAGCACGCTGGGAACATTGATTGTGCTGGGTCATCAGCAGACGTCCATAAGCACTCAAGAGTCTCATATGTACAGGCACATGCGAGCATTTAGGCATGCAGAGATTGACACACATTCATACACAATGCTCATTCCAGTGAGGCACATACACAGACAGATACAAACACAGGCATCACACGTGCAGGCACAGCTACAATCACAGACTACAAGCAAACAGGCATAAATGGGCGCACAGGTTCGTGGAGAATGCAAATGTATTTGTGGATACATGCATGACTAGATGAATGTATGTGGTGGTGCATTGATGGATACTTGGATAGTGTGGGTGTATACATGGACGGATGAGTGGCTGGGTGAACGGAAGGCTATGGGTAACTTAATTGACAGATCTGGAATGCAGAGATGGATGGATATCCCAACCATTCATCCATCGATTTACTAATGTATTAACTTATTTACTCATATACCTTTTACTTATCTCTATTCATTCACCCCGTTATCCTTACTAAGTCATTCAAGCATGGATCCACGTGCCTGTTTATCTGTGCACTCAATAACTTACCCTGTAATATACAGTCCCTTCCAGATTCATGCACACCCTCGTTCATCAGTGTGTTGACTCACTCACCCACCAACACAGACTCGTTTAAAACAGCCGTCAGGGGTCGCGTGCTCGCCCTCGAACTCGTCATTACAAATATTATAATGTAAACCGGTGAAGCCGAGATCTCACAGCAGCGCTTTATTTTCTCATGCACATGGGCATTCGGACTCATATCAGATTCGAATATTCCAGTGCATGTGTATTAAACAATCAATGGCTTTCTTCGTTTCATGCCTTACAGATAATGACACAGCCCAATTAGCAGTATTGTCATTTTATTCTTTGTTTTTAGGGGTTTTTCCAGTTTTCCCCGCGGGCTTTTCTGGGACGAAGATAAGTGACAGCATTTAAGCGCAACTCCGTGAAGTGTGACTTTTGATTAAAGGTAGCAGGAATTTTAAAGTATAAAGAATGTGAATTTCCAGTGTTTGAAACCCGTCAAAGACCCTTCCCAGAATACCTTGGGCGCTGAGTGGCGCGTGATGGAGCACGCCAGGTAGGCTGACAGAATTGTTAATAAGCATTGGCAATGCCTGTATGCAGATCTTCCTGAATTTTGCTGCCTTTGGGTGGCAAATTGTGCGTCATAAACCAAATCTGGCGGTCTCAACCCCCAAAAGGTGCGTTTTTTTGTGTCAGGCCGAAAATGTGCGTGTCATAAAAATACTGCTCGTTCTTTGGTATATCTATCCTGGACAGTCTGCAGTGCCAGGTCACAATCTGTGACCCGACCGACTGACGAGCAGAGTGCAGATTTAAATGTGAAAACTCTGCTTTTTCTGCCCTCTGACAACCCCAGTTTTAAAGGTGCACAGGGCAGCGGGGGATGGCTAGGGTGGGCGGGGGTCAATTGGGAGAACACAGGAGACCTGTAGAGGGGAGTTGGTGTGAGACAGAAGAGTGTCCTTGGGAATGGAGCTGGTGAGGAGGGGGAATTCAGTCACAGGAGTTGCCGGAGAGAGGAGCACAGGGGGTGGTGGTGAGTGAAGGACAGTTAAGGGGCAGAAAGGGTCAAATTGTGGGCTTTCGCGTCATAATTTAACTAGTTGAAGAATCACCAGCAAAATGTTTTTTAGGCATTTCTGAGGGGGCACTCAAGAAAATAAATAAACGGAAAGTACTGCCTGCTGCCAAGGGCTCCCCTTCCTAGAATATTGGGTGGGTCTTCTCATTTCCCCTACACTCCTAGTTTTGTTTCCCTTGGTTAATTGTTTTTCCTTCTTTCTTCTCCACCAGCTCCATTTCTTCCTTCCCCGTACGATCTTTTCCTGTTTTCTCCGATCTTTTCCTCCCCTTCTTACCTTTTATTTTATTTCTGTCTCTCCCTCACTCTTTCTCTCCTCTTTTTCCAATTGCAATAGTTTTTTTCTTTCCCTGTCACCATCACCGTACTCAGTTCCTTTGCCTGCCCTGACCCCAACCTTTTAGCTTGAACATGGCATTCCTATGAAATTATATTTACGAGCTACTGCCTGCAGACTAAGGGTGGCCCTAAAACTAGAGTTTTAGCCTAACCCAGCCTTGGCCACCGGGCCCGGACGACCGCCCCCACCCACCGCCCTCGTAGCTGCTGAAGTTGTGGTTCTCGATGCCACCTTCCATACTAGCTTATACCCCTTGCTAATGTTTTTCCACAGAAGGCGTTTTAGGGGTTCAGATCCCCCGGCACAGAAGCACTTCTGGCTATCACGTCCCTGAGTTGCTGATGCGAAAGGGTGGGATCCCTTGCAACCCATCGCTTCCGCATTGTATAGTGTGTGTACTGGAATCGGACCACACACTGTCACATTTTTCTCTGTACCAGGACTTGTAGTGATTTTAATGCACACAGCTCATCGGAATCACAGTATGTATGTTATAGTTTGCTGCTTCCCTAAATCCCCAATTACTGTTACCTGGTAAGCGTCATAGTTCCCATTATACCTTCTTCCAATAACCTAAATATTCCTCTAAAACATGATATCGCATCTGGCTTTACTCAAAACAATTCCACTCAAACTTCCTCATAAACACAAAGCAGCATTTATTTCTGTTTAAGAGCTGAGGCGCATCTTTTGAACAGGTGTAAGCAGTTCCTTAATTAATGTTCTGTTATACATCCATGTTTTCATACAATGCCTTGTAAATTGCTAAAAAATCTCCCAAACTTTACTTCCCTATAAAGTATCTCTCCACAAGCCCCCCCCCCCACACCAGGTTCTTCGTTTTTTCCTCTAACATTTTTATTTTTATGTTTATTTTGCTGCGCAATACACTTAGTTGTGTTGTAAAAAAGATATATTTCAGTCTTTTTAAACAGAAAATTACATTTACAAAACTGTGCCTCCCCACAAATGTCCCTCTCCAACTAGCAGGAGACCTCCTGCCCAGCACTATATGTAACAAGCTGTACACAGTCTTCCACTTACTAGTAATTTTATTGTATTGTTTGTGCTATACATTGCTTTCATGACGAAAACACAGTATTTGTGGGTGGGTGTGTGTGGCTCTGGGTGGGTGTGTGTGTGTGTGGCTCTGGGTGTGTGAGTGTGTGGCTCTGGGTGTGTGTGTGTGTGGCTCTGGGTGTGTGTGTGTGTGGCTCTGGGTGTGTGTGTGTGGCTCTGGGTGTGTGTGTGTGGCTCTGGGTGTGTGTGTGGCTCTGGGTGTGTGTGTGTGTGTGGCTCTGGGTGTGTGTGTGTGTTTGGCTCTGGGTGTGTGTGTGTGGCTCTGTGTGTGTGGCTCTGGGTGTGTGTGTGTGGCTATGGGTATGTGTGTGTGTGTGGCTCTGGGTGTGTGTGTGTGTGTGTGTGTGTGTGGCTCTGGGTGTGTGTGTGTGGCTCTGGGTGTGTGTGTGTGGTAGTAATTGCTGTCTGCTGAGCTCGTCGGTAGGGTACAATAGGTCTCACATTTGCGAGAGATTAAGCTAATGGCAATGTAAATGACAATGCCATTTATTTATCTGTTTTCAAAACTAATACATAAACACAAATTTTGTCATTTACAATGCCAATAGCTCTAACTTTTCCAAAGGCGAAACCATTGCATTGTAAATGCTTGTTTTCTAGTAGGGAGCGCTCAAAATTACCAGTGTGCCTTAAACAAACCAGCTGGAGCCGCCACTGCAACACCAATCGTGCGGAGCCGGCGAGTATTCACTCAGCCAGCGTGGCTCCCAGCTGTAAACAGGTGGTGCACTAGTAGGGGCAGGCTGCAACTCCACACAAAGCTCCTGGTGTTGCAGTGCTGTGGGTTGGTCCTGCAGAATGGGACTCAGCTCCTTATACCTGCAGGGAACAAAGTAGGTGTGGGGAAAAAAAGAAGCAAAAAGAAGAAAATATCTCTTTCCGAAAGGTCTCTGCCCTGGAGACCTTCGTGTCCTGTTCAGGCTGTGGAGCGGCAATCTCATTTGCCAAATGGCTGGGGAGCCGGTTGGAACCAGCTTCCTGGACGCACTTTGCCTCAATTGACCCGAAAGCGCATCTTGCGCTTCCGGGTCACGACCCCAGTGTCCAATCACTGCAGGTGGAGGGCGGGAGCCGGCCACATCACTTCCTGTGTGCAGTAACCCCGCCTCCCACCTGCCCTCAGGGGGACCGGCACAACTGCTATACTCTGGGGCGTACCCGAGTCCTGGTCCTGGCTTCGGATGACTGCATGAAAACCAGACCTTTACATTTATTCCTCTCGGTCTCCTGAGCATAGGGATTATGGACACGCATGAGTGTCTGTGTATAGGAGTTCTGGGTCCTGCCTATAGATGGCCTGTGCCCTCTCCTGATTTTCTATTGGATATTTTCAAAGCAGTGCTTAATTTGAGTCAGTGGTTTCCAGTGCTCCTATTTGTCTAATTTTGAGATGAACGCAACAACACAGAGATTAGTAATTCAATATACATTAAAAAAGAATAATACCTGCTGCCCACACCACTCATTTAGCTTCTAGTTGCCTGAAATAGTCTGAATCTTCACACTTGTAGGAGTGTGATGGATAGTAGTTGTGTTGATACTGTCATTGGCAGTTTCGGCAGGGCAATGGATGTTGCAAGCTGGAGAGGGCTCCTGAAGAGGGCCCTGGCACCTTTTTTTTAACACATTAAGCACTGTTTCTAAGTATGTCTTTGATCGATTCATTTCGAAAACTCCCCTGGAGCTGTAAGGAAACATCTCTCCACTGGAGCTTCATGGAAACTGCAGAACAAAAGCAGATAGTGTTTGTCAATCAGAGGCGTGAAGGCAAGTCACACACCAATAGCTTTCTTAGGCTGGGCAGAATCAGATCTTGCTATGTTTTCCCAAGAGAAAGAGTGCTGAAGCTAACACAGTACAATTTAAAATACAAGGGCACGGCCCTACCGTGGGTCTCTTTAGAAGTTGACTGGAATTTGGTATGAGGATACTAAGCAGCTGGAATTTAAAATCCTGGATTGTAACTCTGCACCAAAGTCCGGCCATTATGAGTGTTTGTCCCTAGAAATGAGGAATAACTCTTCACCTTTTTATGACTCTACTCAAAGGAAAACATATAAAGAAATAACAGATAAAATAAGGAAAGAAAGTGTTAGTAAAACTAAAAATAAAATCAAAAAGATACAAGGAATTATAAGTGCAATCGTGACATTTTTTTTATATTGTGGACAGATTCGGGAGCCTATTTAGGCCCCAAAGTGAAGGAATACAGGTCAGGTGGGACATCTCATCGAATATTGTTGTTTTTCCCCCTTGTGCCAGGCCTTATATAAACATGCTAATCAGGGGGCTTTTTTACTCCTAAAATAAAAGATAAAAGATGTCTACCATGTGTTATCAAGTATGTCTCCTTGGTCCTTCTGTTGTTTTCTAAAGAAATAGATGACCGTGCAAGAATAGGTATGAAAGGAATGATGGTGCAAAGTATATAATTTGACTAAGCAGAGTCTTTAATTTCCCCTCGCACCTATGCTTCATGAGGCTCTGGGTTAGAAATATCTAATCTGTTAATAATTTCCTCTATAAGGCAGTGCTTAATTTGTAAAATCAGAAGAGCCAGGGCCCTGACCAGATGGCCACTGCAGCTTGCACCACCGATTGCCGCCCGTCATTGCTGCCAATGACGGTACCAAAACAAACTACTAACCATCTTTCTCTTTCCTGCAAGTGCGACAGTTCAGATTATTCTCGGTCCCCAGAGCTAAAGGAATGGTTGGGGAGGCAGGTATGAGTGTTTTTTAGTATATATTGTATTCATAGACAACCGTTGTTTTGCTAATCTCTAAATTAGATGAGCAGCGCCACCATGTGTCAGAATGTCATTGGTGAGGACAATTAGGTGCTGGTGCCAAGCACCGGAAACCACCAGCTCAAATTATGCGCTGCTTAGGGAATCCTATTCGAAATGTCAGCTCCGTGAGAATTCAATGCAGAAACATTAGTGCAGCCGTGATCCTGGCAAGCTAATCAGGATTAATGGAGCCTGTCACTTTGCAAAACAAACTTTAGTGGGTGCAGAACTGAAAATATGTTTGGCCACACTTTCCTGAGAGGTTTAAAGAGTGGTCTGTGTTTAGCTGGTGAGCAGCCAATGTAATGTAAGGGAAAATGAATGAGTTACAACAGGGGATAAGGAGTGTGAAGGTAGAACCGCTGGTTATTGTTTGAAGACAGAAAAGGGGTACAATGGTACAATAGTTTACTTTTTTCTTGGGTTTTGCCTTATTCTTTACACTCACAATAACAGACAAAGCAGAGGGTTCCTTGGGGCATTATCAAATCTGTACTCCTGGTGGTCAAGCGAAGAGAAAGACTCAAAAGGGGCAGAATCTCCTCGTTGTCTGTGTTTCTTTTTGTGGCTCCTGTGTTTTGGAAGCGTTGGGATCACAGCTCATCACGGGGAGAGCCAAGCCCTTTTTTCTGTCTCTTCAGACGGATGTATGACATCACAACGCATGCTTTTACAACGCATGCCATTACGATGCAACTTTTACAACGCAAGTCGTTACAACGACTTGCGTTGGGGGCGCTGGATAGTGAACAGTTTAATTTACTATTCCAACTCCAGTCCCCGTGGATAGTGGGGGAGGTGTTGGATAGTAATTAAACTATTCCCTATCCTAGAGCGTCCTCCAGCGCAATGCGTTGTAATGACTTGCGTTGTAAAAGTTGCGTCGTAATGGTAGTGCGTTGTAAAAGTTGCGTTGTAAAGGATGTTTCCCCTTCAGACAAGACCCTTCGTTCACGGACTTGGCAGCCTTACTACTCTAAAGTGTCTCCTGCACAAACAGGAAACTAGGCCCAAACTTCATACTGAAGACTGAGGCACTTGGCGGTCCTTATTATCCTGTGACATAGTGTATCAGGGCTGAAACAAGAGACCTGGGCCTGGGAGTAAATGGTCAAGAGAAAATACCTCCTCAGCGTTGCTTGCACTAGTCGCTTAGGGCCTGTGTGGGTTTTGGTTGTAAGTTCACATTGTTCTGGACTCCCTCATTAAGTGGAAGGCAACTTGTTTCCCCCTGAGTCAATGAGCAGACTTCCTAAACCCTTTCCTAGATGATGAAATCCACTATTTTCTGTGCAACAGGTTACCGTCCATCTGCATGGATGCTCCACAGGGATCACTGAAAGAATATCGACGGACAGAATATCGACCATCAAAAATATCGTTGAGAAAATATCGACAGTCAAAATATCGAGTTTCTATCTTCAAACAGGTAAGTACAAAAATATCGAGTTAAAAATATCGTTTACAAAAATATAGTTGTAAAAAAATATCGTATTTACTAAAAACAGTGTTAAATTAAATTAATATTAATAAATATTAATAAAATATACTTAAAATTACTTAAATTAACTTATAATAATTAAATAATTAATGAAAGTTAAATAAATATTTTTTTATTTCATATTTATTAAACATATATATATAGTAATAAAATATAATAAAATAATACCCAAAAACTGAAAACTGACCCTGAACCCTAAAAATACCCCTTTACCCAAAAACTGAAAACTGACCCTGAACCCTAAAAATACCCCTTTACCCAAAAACTGAAAACTGACCCTGAACCCTAAAAATACCCCTTTACCCAAAAACTGAATTTGAATTTAATTTGAATTTAAAAACATTTGTACAGCGCACTTTTACCCAGCGGTTTCATGGCGCTATTTGTGTTGCAGTGAGCGGCAGCAGTAGGAGGAGGTTAGACAGAGTAAGCTTGCGTAAAAAGGAAGGTTTTAAGATCCTTCCGGAACTGAGGGTAGGAGGGCGAAGTGCGGAGGGAAACAGGAAGGGAGTTCCAGAATACAGGAGCCTGGACAGCGAACTTCGCTCCACCAGCTCTCTGTTTTTTAAATTGGGGAGTAACTAGGAGGGCCTTATGAGAAGAGCGTAACTCTATGCCTGGGAGATAGGGAATGACAGCAGAGCATATGAATTTAGGGGCAGTGCCTGACCTGGCCTGAAAAGTGAGGCAGCCGAGTTTGAAGAGGGCGCGCTCTCGCACCGGCAGCCAGTATAATGCTTTAAGCAGTGGGCTAGCCCGATGATATTTGGGAAGGCCATGAATCAGGCGAGCAGCTTGATTCTGAACCAGCTGCAAGCGGTGGATTGCGTAGGCGGGGGCCCCGTTGTAAATTACGTTACCGTAATCGATGCGGGACAGTACCATGGCCAGCACAATAATTTTTAAAGCAGGGAGGGAAAAAAATCGAGAAACTTTCCTGATTGTTCTTAGGGAGAAGAAACAGGAGGAAACAACTGAACCAATTTGAGCATGGATAGAGAGTTGTGAGTCTAAAAGAATCCCAAGGGTTTTAACTTTAGGCACAGGGGAAGGAGGGACACCAAGTGAAGGAGGCCAAAAGGAAGGGGACCATGGACTGCAACCACCTCCGGTCAAAACCAGCTCGGTCTTGTCTGGATTGAGTTTGAGGTGGTTGCAGTTCATCCAATCCTGGATAAATGTCATGACTGACTGAACATTCTGGGCAGATGAGGGAGAGTGGGAAAGGTTGAAGATTAGCTGGAGGTCATCGGCGTAATTGAACACTGTGACCTCCAGCTGCTGTAACATAAAAATAAGGGGGTAGATGTATAAATTAAATAAGAGGGGGGAAAGTGACGAGCCCTGAGGGACCCCGCACTCTACCTTGCGGGAGGCCGCGGTAAAGCCAGCCAGGTGGACTGCTTGGGTACTTCCAGCAAGGAAGGACTCAAGCCACGAGAAGGCCATGCCCTCTATGCCCGCCGCCCTGACACGGCTAAGGAGGATGGAGTGGTCCACCGTGTCAAAAGCGGCAGACAGATCTAAGAGTATCAGGGCTTGTGGTACATTAGTATCAATACCTTCCCGTAGCCTGTCCATTACCGAGATCACCACCTTCTCCGTAGAGTGCAGGGGAAAACTGACCCTGAACCCTAAAAATACCCCTTTGCCCAAAAACTGAAAACTGACCCTGAACCCTAAAAATACCCCTTTACCCAAAAACCCAAAACTGACCCTGAACCCTAAAAATACCCCTTTACCCAAAAACCCAAAACTGACCCTGAACCCTAAAAATACCCCTTTACCCAAAAGCCCAAAACTGACCCTGAACCCTAAAAATAAAAACGATATTACTTCACTTACCTTAAAAACGATATTACTTCACTTACCTTAAAAACGATATTTTGGCTGTCGATATTCTGTCCTGTCGATATTTTCTCCAAACGATATTTTGGAGTCGATATTATGTCCAAACGATATTTTGGAGTCGATATTATGTCTGTGTACCGCTCCACAGATCAGGAGAGGCCTCGTACTGATGGGAACAGTCAGAACAGTGCCTAATTTTTTTTTTTTTAAAGTGCCAGGGCCCTCGTGAGGAGGTCACTGGAGCTTGCACCACACACTGACCTGCCAGCGCTGCCAATGGCAGTATCAACTCAATTACACTTACAAGTGTGTCAATTCAGCCTACTCTAGGCCTCTAAAGCTATAAGAATGGTTTGGGCGGCAGTTAATAGTCATTTTTAGCAGCGCCACCATGTGACAGAGTGGGACAAGCCCTGGTGTTGACAATTAAGTGCCGGTGCTGATCACCTGGAAACCACCCGCTCAAATTTACAGGCTAGCACCAGTTAACTGTTGCTAGTGCAGGAGAAAAGAGTGGGTATGTCCCAATCTGTTGAGAATACTGGTGGTAGCACATCCGGGTCCTTAAATGAAGAATGTTGGAGAATAAGCTACCAGTGTTGTGAGAATAGCGCATGAATAAACACAAAACACAATTGCAGCAAAACCACATCTGTACCCATGGTAGGATTTTGCTGACCACCACAGGAGCAATTTACAATCCACACTAATTGGAAAAAAGGGAAGAGATGCTGGGGTACGCACATACTGGGGGGTGGAATGTCGCTGCATTTAATGCACAGAAGCATGCAAATGCGATAGAAGCAGATTCGGCTCTTGCTACTAAGCAGTGCTGCATGCATTAGTTGACAATGGAAGAGAGCTATAATCCAGAGGCATTCAATCTTCATGATAAACACTTGCGGTTACGTGAAGCGCCACAACAATGGGTGAAAAAACAGGCTGATACGCATGCAGTTTCAAGGAAAATGGTTGTCTATGACGTATGGGGACATTAATTGGTATTGTGCATGCATGCATGCTCTAAAACCATTAACAGCTATAGAAGTCGTTTCTGTTCTTTCCACTATGATTTTTAGCCTCCACTTGTTGATAATGGGGTGAACCTCAATGAAGGAGTTTTTTAATATTCTCAATCAACACAAGGGTTGCAGTTATGTGATCAGGGTCAGGGGCGCATCCAGAGCCATATTTCAGGGGGGAGGGAATACTTTCAGCAATGCAGAGGCACATGTTTTTTTGGGGCGGAGGCTAATACTTCTAGCAATGTAGAGCCACATTTTTTTGGGGGGGAGCTAATGCTTCCAGCTATGTAGAGCCAAATTTTCGGTAGGGGGAGTGGCTAATGTGTCCTTGTATAATGTAACTAGTGCTCATGCAAAGTGTCTCACTACCTTCTGGTGGAGCTCGAGCTGTATAAAACTGCAAAAGAACAAAACCTAAGGTTACTTCTCAGAAAATGCATTCTTATACTGTGGCAGCAAAAGTCATTTGCAACTTTAAGGAATAGGCAAAGTGGAGATGCCGGAGCTCTATGAATGGGTGAAAAAACTACAAAGCCTCATTATCAAGTAAATGGTCGTTTAAAGACCTGTGAAAAACTCGGGCCAGCTGGGATAGGACGCCAGACCAGCCAGCCCAAAGAAGCTCAAGAACTGTCTGTGTGTGTGTGTCCGGGAAGCTGTCTCAGCCCGGGCTGACACACACGATGGGGGTGGGGGGGGGCTGAAGCCCTTTGAGCCCTATGGGCATTGCGCACCTGATCAGGTTTGATAGGCCCTTCTGGCAGGCACAAGGATAGACATGAAGACATTGAGGACCAACTGGTATACAGTTGCTCAGGGAAGCAGAACTGTCTCCATGTGAAGGTTTCATTGTGCATCTGGGTCACGAGTGAGAGAATGGTGAATGAAATCCAAAGTTGAGGCATGAGCAGCAGGGGTGTAAATGTGTATGGATAGTAAGAGCGGAATGCTGATTTAAATGTGACATTGAATGTATCCTAGGAACTTGTTTAGATTAAAGAAGTGAGATCATGGTGGATTTGTTCAACAGAAGAGAAGATCAGGTCAGAGAAGCAATTATTGTTTGAAAACAGAGGCCTTAGTATTCAGGGGGGATTGATGAACACATACATCAGTGAAAAATCAAAGACAAAGGGCCTAAGTGGTGTCAGATATTCCGTCCACTGAAATATTATAAATCCCATTATAATCTATGGGATTTATATTTGGGCGGAGGGTATATCCATCACTGCTGTGAAGGAGTAACCTGTCCGCCAACATCTAATTCAGCCTAAAATCTTGATTGTGCACAAGGGGTATCATATTGAGTAAAAGGTTTGGATCTGGTCCATTAACTTGCTCTGAGAGAAGACCCTAAGAATGTAGAGAACGAATAGTGCTAGAGGACATGTTCTAGGAAGACCGGGGACTGTAGAGAAAAGTGGAAGTTTTAGGAGAATAGTTAAAGAGTGCAGGATCAGTGAAAATAGCGTAAGAATGCAGGCTCTGGAAGACAGGAGACTGTAGACAATAGAGCGAGAGCGCAAGTTCTAGTCAGACGGAGGTTGTAGAGAACAGTTCAAGAGAGCAGCTTTTGGTGAACTTGGAGAAATGGCATCGGTTTACCTGTGGTTGGGAGCTGGAGCAAGAGCAGCAGGAGTGCTGGCAGGGAGGGTTTTGTAGACTTTCTGTGACTGAATAATGAATAACTGAATACACTCCCATAGTGAGCCACCACAGACTGAATCTTCTGAAATCACTTCCGTATACCAGTAGTGAGTGTACGAGGGCTGTTCAAAAGAAGATGAGTTTAAAACATAAAAAAATTGTGAAAGGAGCGAGGTTGGTTTTTATGTGGTGAATGATCCCAGTGGATTCCAAAGCTGTCTTTCTTGGACTAAAAAGCAACTTGCTGATGTTGCGCAGCTGTCAACTGGAGGTTCGTTTGAGTTTTCTGTCTCTTGGCTGCGATTGGCAGTACAAGATGCAGAACATCTATTTTTGGGAGTTTTGCAGAGCCAGTGTATTTATTTCTGGGTCCAGGAGATACAAGTGAATCTTATTTTCCATCTACTCACCTTTTTGATGGAATTGTGTAGTGGTGCGACTTGTGCGCAACTCTGACTAACAATGGAGGAACTCTGGCTCTGAGGAAGCTGTGAGGATTGATGCAGGTGTGGTGCACTATTGGAGCTGTAGGTAAATGTACTGAGGGACATGTCATGGAAGAGTTGTAGAGATGGTGTAGAAATGCTAACTGTTGGTGAGATTGTGTAGCTCACTAATGTTGCATGAAGGAGGACAGCAGAAGAGCTTCTGAAGATGTTGCTAGGGATGAGGGGTAACTGTGTGGCAGCTGTGGTATTGGATCAAGGACACTCCGGTCAGCTGAAAGGTATAAGGTAGGAATGTTGGATGCCAGAGAGCTGCAGTTCAACAGTGCTGGGTGGCATGCTGCGGAGTCAGGAAGTGTAGAGTACTTAAGGTTATTGGCATTTGCTTAGCACACCATCTGCCAATGGTTTGGTCTTGCGCCAATTTTGGTAGTCTGGAAACTTTGTATATGTTTCCACTGCAGGCAAGAGTCTCATTTAACTTGTGATGATGTATCACTTGCAGTATGCTGGTCATTTCTGATGTGTGGTTATGCCTTAGTTATTGAGCAGGGGGTGCATAATTTTGGCGTTTAAAGGTTAAGGCCATAGAGGTTTTTGAGTAGCTTACACATCTTGAGTGTATGATGAGGAGTCACTGACTGCAGAAATCCTGTCTGATGGGAGCAGTAGAAAATAGTGTAGGAGCATTGACTGCTGATGAGATAGATATGGAAGGGATCAGCAGCGCTGACCACGGGAATGGGTCATAAGTACAGGCCATTGGGATTCTGTAAGAAGTGGCTTGAGAGCAGTGATTACTGGTGAGTGGGTCGTAGTAACGGGCAGTACAAAAGTGCCACCTGTGGTATGCTGTTGCAGAAGGCGCAGGAGCACTGGCTGTGGTGAGGGAGTGGTTGAACTTGCAGTGAGACTGTAGAGATGGGCAAGCCAACAAATTAAGAGGGGGAGCTGAGCCAATGGTCTGGATTGGCTCAAAGAGCCAGTGCATGAACAGAGCCATAAAAATGTTTGACCTGTAAATCATGCAAAAAACATCATGTAAATATATAAGATAAAGTCTCTTCAAAATTCCCACCAAAAATATTTCTTTACCATTCAGAATCTTTTCACCTACATCAGGTTATAGGACTTCATTGACAGGCATTTATTAAAAGTTTTTAAACATGTACTTCAAAACATTCCTGTCCCCCACCTATCCTAACCACAATGCCATTAGTGAACTAAGATGCAAACCAGTGGTCATGTACACCCTATATGTGGGCTAGATTCTTATTATACATTGAGCAACATTGTAGTATTTTTAAATCAAACACAAGAGTGGCTGTGAGGCTTTTGGACAGTGCACACCCTGAGCTCACGTATTGTAAGGTGATCTTTTGTGGGATAATGAAGAAAAAGGCGGCAACAAGAAATATAATATTTGCCTAGGATAAAAACACTTGTTCAAGCAGGGAAACTGGGATTGATCCCAGGTTTTCTGGTTTCACAATGTGCAATTCAGTTACTAGAGTGATGCCTCTTCACCTCTCCTGTTCTGCATCAATGGTTATTGCTTTGTTTTCATTCTTGATGCATGAGGTTTGTGCGTGAGCGGCAGGCAGGAGCCACATGAAAGATCGGGTCTTTTTCGGTTCTGGGATCCTGGAGACCCTCCAGCAGAGCTAGGGCCAGGCCTCTGGCTCAAGCATAGCTTGAGCCTTCAGGGGCTGTCCTGCTCTAATGGTATTCATGACCAGACTGGCCTTTTATGCCACCGGACATTTCCCCAGTGAGCTGGATTCCTTGGAGGCCGGTTTTGAAAGCCCAGGGTCGCTTCTGGTGCCTATGCCACTTTCCCCTGATCCCTGAGGTTAATTGCAGCAGGTACAGTGGCGGCTACAAGAGAGAGAGAAATAGAGGGAGCAAGAGTGAAGATAGAGAGAAAGTGTTCAGTGAGGGAGAAGAGAGAGAGAGAATTTATGGAATTTATGGAATTTATGGAGAGAGACTAATAGCATTAAAAGATGAAGAAAGTCGGTTCCCATTCCGGCCCTGATATTACTCGCCATTATAGAGCAAGCTCTAAGGAAGGAAAGGATGTAGGTCGTTGTACGGAATGGAGGTAGGAATAGGCGAACCCCTCTGGGGCTGCTGGAAATTTTTGCCTTATATGAGAATGTTCTTTCTTACAACCATATTTCTACTTTTCCTTCCCCCCCCTTGCCGGAAGCGGACCCATTTGCACCTTTGAACACCTCTGCACAGGAAGTTGGATATGGTCATCTGGGACAACAATGTGTAAATAGGTGGCCCTTGATTTTGGAGGAATGTGGTTTTTCTGGTGCTATGTAATTTTTGTTTTTGAAAACGATTCATCTCAAGGTTGACATGTATTTTAGAGACTTATTCTGGATGGAAATTAACAATAGTATGTTATCGTTGACGTTAAAGGTTTGAAACTAGTTTGGGGGAATTTGTGTCTATGGGGCGGTTCAGGACAGGCTCTCTACCCTGCAAGTACACAAACCTTCCATCGAAGCACTCCTCCACCCCGTAGTGTTCTACCCATCCGCAGAGCACTTCGGCGCCTCGTTAGGGGTTGAGAGAGCGCTATATAAATTGTATATAGCGCGCTCAACAGTACAGTACCCAGGGCTAGCCATCCCTTTGCAATGTGGTGCGGCTCTTTCACCAGAGTCGCTTTCCTTTATGTTAATGAATCCCTAACGTGGAAAACGTGATTATTTTTTAAGCTTTTGGATGTGCCAATATTACCCTACGTGTGAGCTGCCTAAAATGTTAATGAATAGTTTATCTAAAGTTTTTTGTATATCCTTGTAATAAATGGGGCCACGGCCTTCACACCCCATTCTGTTTTCTGTGTTACATCAATCAGCAAACACCCATCCTCGTGCGCAGCCAACTGTGGAGGGAAGTCGCCGACAATGTTCCGTGAGCGCATACTGCTGGTACAGATACTGGGTCGCCTTCTTGTTGCATTCAAGCGCCCCAGTAACCTTGGTGCAGAAAGCTTAGAATGGGTTAAAGAAAATAAATGTCATCTGAAAAAAAAATAATTAAAATAACCTCTTGCAATAAGGTCGCCGCTCTGATTGTGGACGCGTGTGCGTTCGTGGTGTTTTCCCCCTTTATCAGAGACGGAGAGCTTGCCGTTCGCATCTGCCAAAGAATCGAAGCAGGTTTCAGTTCTCACACGCGACACAATGAGCGCGCCACAAAGGCCCGCCACGCGCCATTGTGTGGCCTGCCATCCGCACACCCCACCTCTGTAGCGCAAATTAACCCCTCTCACCCAGCGACACTGTCAGAACAGCACTTCAGAAGGCGGCAACAAAGGCTGTCGAAAACCCTCAGCGTGTTCTGCACGGGGGCGGGTGGAGGGCGAGAGGCAGAGGTGGGCTGGGGGCTTCAGAACACGCACTGTCGATGGGACTGGAGGGCGTCCTGTCTGTGTTTTTTTTACCATGAAAAACAAAACAAAAAGGTGTGTAGAAGAGGGGTCCCGAAATGTGGTTGTACCCTTTTACATCCCAAAACGAACGTCAATGGGTGGCAGAACCATAATGCCTACTGGGTGAAATGCCTCTTGTGCTCAAGTTGGCCGCATTCATGGTGAATAATTCACGAGTTTTCGTTAATTATTCATTCTTTATTTAATGAGTCCGCGAGTATGTAATATTTTTCTATGTTTCGTTTGCCTCGAACAGAGTCAGAGAAACTGAGCACTTTAATGTCCTAATACTCAGCTACTTTTTCGCGCCAAAATCCTCCTCTCGCGAGGGTGACTCAGCCCGGGACCAGTCACCTTATTGCTCCTTGAATATCCATTGATTTAACATTTCTTCAAAGCTTTTTTTTAGCTGCTTTGTATCCTGGAGAGGGTGTAAACGTAGACCCTCTAACAGCTAATCGTGTGCATCCTTACAAGCAGGACCACGAATCATCAAACCACCCTGGAAACCACAAGGAGGATGGGAGGGGAGAAGGACTGTGACATAGGATAGAGCCAGTGTACTGAAGATTACTGAAAGTAATCAGGGCATTACCACTGCTTCCTTCCTCGTTACTCTCTTTTCGTAAGGATGCAGTAAGCATTAAAGAAGACTTTGGTCACTAACTACAGAGTTGTTCATACAGCTGCACCACGCACATTTGTAGAGTGACCACTGCGCCTACGGCCTGGTCACCCCCACTCTCCTGTGCCTGCTGCCGCTGCCGCCGCCCCAGCCTCCCGAGGGCCGCCGAGCCCACACCAGCTTTTCCCGCCGCCCCAGCCTCCCGAGGGCCGCCGAGCCCACTCCAGCTTTTCCCGCCGCCCCAGCCCGTGGCCCCGCCCCCCCGACAGCCGATTGGCTCGCGCTCCCGCCTCCCCGCAGACCCTCCCGACCGGCTCCCTTCTTATGACGTCCCCAGAGCGACCGCGCAGCGGACGCGCGCAGCGGGAGCACCGATTGAGCGCCAAAGGTGCGCCAAAGGTAAGCCCGTCTGCGCCCGTCCGCGCCTGGCCCGCGCCCAGCGCCAGGACCCCTGGCCCCCGCAGACCCCAGCCCACCCGCCGGACGTACGACGCCGCCACCCTCAACGCACTCAACGCCGGCCGAACCCCTGGATGCTACCGAGCCACCCCGAGACGCACCCACGGACCCTTCATCTGCCAGTCCTGCAAGTTCTCCTGCACCCGGACCTGCACTGCACCAGCACCCACCAAGCCGAACTCCAGCAGCACCCACCTGAAGTGCATCCTGCTCAACACCCGCTCCGTCCACAGACACGCCGTCGAGCTCTGGAACCTGCTCGACACCACAGCCCCAGACGTCGCCTTCCTTACGGAAACCTGGATGAACGCCTCCTCAGCGCCCGACATCGCCATCGCCATCGCCATCCCGGACGGCTACAAGATCATCCGGAGAGACCGCGTCAACCAGACAGGAGGAGGCATCGCCATCATTCACAGGAACACCATCCGCATCACGACCAACACTGACGACACCATCGCACCCGCCGAACACCTGCACTTCCAGATCCACGTCAACCCCAAGACCACCCTCAGAGGCACCCTCATCTACAGACCCCCGGGACCACGCACACAATTCAGCGAGGACATCGCCGACTTCATCAGCCCGCTCGCCCTCCCCTCAGCCGACTACATCCTCCTCGGGGACCTCAACTTCCACCTGGAGAACAACGACGACCGCAACACCACCACCCTGCTGGAAAACCTCGCAAACCTGGGACTCAAGCAGCTGGTGACCACCCCCACCCACCTCGCCGGACACACACTCGACGCCGTCTTCTCATCCAGCAAAGACATCGCCTTCAGCCACGCCACAGGACTCCACTGGACGGACCACAGCTGCGTCCACTTCACCTTCAGAAGAACGACGACCCACCACCACCAGCAACAGGTTGCCCGAAGAAGCTGGAACAAGATCACAGCCGACCAGCTCGCCGCTTCCCTGAGTCAGCACCCTCCCGCCAGCTCAGCGAACCCCAGCCAGGCCGCCGACAACCTCACAAAGTGGATCAGCAACTGCACGGACGAACTCGCCCCTCTGAGGACCCCGCCCAGCAGACCCGGCAGCAAGAAAGCCCCATGGTTCACCGACGAACTCAAGAGCTCCAAGAAGAACTGCCGAGCCCTCGAGAAAGTCTGGAGAAGGGAACCAACACCGGACAACATGACCACCCTCAAGCTTGCCACCCGGAAGCACCACCAACTGATCCGCGCCACCAAGAAAACTGCATTCAAGGACCGACTGGACAACAACGCACACAACTGCAAGGAACTCTTCAACATCGTGAAAGAGCTCTCCAACCCCAACGCCGGAAACAACGACATCACCCCATCGCAAGACCTCTGCAACTCCCTCGCCTCCTACTTCCACAACAAGATCGCGGACATACACAACAGCTTCAGCATTCAACCATCGCACACAACGACCGCAGCAACGCCGCCCACCACCACCCTCCGCACCTGGACTCCGATCAGCACCGATGACACCGTCCGCATGATGAACTCCATCCACTCCGGATCTCCGACCGACCCCTGCCCTCACCACGTCTTCAACAAGGCCGACGCTGTCATCGCACCCCACCTGCGGGACATCGTCAACACCTCCTTCGACACCGCCACCTTCCCGGAGAGCTGGAAGCACGCCGAACTCCGCGCTCTACTAAAGAAACCAACAGCGGACCCCACCGAACTCAAGAACTACCGCCCCATCTCGCTCCTCCCGTTTCCAGCCAAAGTCATCGAGAAGACCGTCAACAAACAGCTGGCCGCCTTCCTCGAGACGAATGGATCCCTCGACCCCTCACAGTCTGGCTTCCGAGCCAACCACAGCACCGAGACCGCCCTCATCGCTGCCACCGATGACATCCGAGCCCTGATGGACAACGGAGAAACAGCGGCCCTCATCCTCCTAGACCTCTCCGCGGCATTCGACACTGTCTGCCACCGCACCCTAGTGCAGCGCCTCAGCAACGTCGGAATTCAGGAGAAGGCACTGGAATGGATCGTCTCCTTCCTCGACGGAAGAACACAGAGAGTGTGTCTACCACCGTACAAGTCAGAGGCCACCAAAGTCATCTGGGGCGTCCCTCAAGGATCCTCGCTGAGCCCCACCCTCTTCAACGTCTACATGAGCCCCCTCGCGCCCATCGCACGCCAACACAACCTGAACATCATCTCCTACGCCGATGACACCCAGCTGATCCTCTCACTGACCAACGACCCCGCCGCTTCCAGAGCCAACCTTCACGAAGGGATGAAAGATGTAGCCGAGTGGATGACGACCAGCCGCCTGAAACTGAACTCAGACAAGACGGAAGTCCTCATCCTGGGCTCCTCGCCCTCCGCCTGGGACGACTCCTGGTGGCCCCCCGCCCTGGGCACCGCACCCACACCGACAGACCACGCACGCAACCTGGGCTTCATCCTGGACTCCTCCCTCTCCATGACCAGACAAGTCAACGCCGTCTCCTCGTCATGCTTCAACATCCTGCGCATGCTACGGAAGATCTTCCGGTGGATCCCCACCGAGACCAGGAAGACGGTCACCCAGGCCCTCGTCACCAGCCGACTGGACTACGGCAACGCCCTCTACGCCGGAACCACCGCCAAGCTCCAGAAGAGACTCCAGCGGATCCAGAACGCCTCAGCCAGACTCATCCTCGACATCCCCCGACGCAGCCACATCTCCGGACATCTGAGAGACCTGCACTGGCTCCCCGTCCACAAGAGAATCACCTTCCGTCTCCTCACCCACGCACACAAAGCCCTACACGATCAAGGCCCGAGCTACCTCAACAACCGCATCAACTTCTACGCTCCCAAACGCCACCTCCGATCAGCCAGTCACGCCCTCGCCGCCGTCCCCCGCATCCGAAGAACGACAACAGGAGGAAGGTCCTTCTCCCACCTGGCCGCCAAGACCTGGAACTCCCTCCCGACCGACCTGCGCCTGACCCAAGACCACCTCTCCTTCAGGAAGAAGCTCAAGACCTGGCTGTTCGAGCAGTAGCAGCACCCCCCCCCCCAAGCGCCTTGAGACCCTCCGGGTAAGTAGTGCGCTCTATAAATGTCCTTGATTGATTGATTGATTGATAGGGCCATTTAACCCCTTCGCCGCTGTGCGGGGGGGGGCGGCGTTGGGTGTGGCGCTCAGGTACTTATGACGGCTCCTGGAGTCATAAATCACCGTGGGCTTGTGCTCATGACAGCCGGGAGCCGTCAGAACTCCGCCCACTGATTAATTCTCCCGCACAGGCAGGGAATTAATCGCGCGTGGGCAGAGCGGCAACGTTCTGACGGCTCCTGGCCGTCATAAGCATACGTTTACTGTGACTCATGTCGGCTCCCGCACTGAAGGTGTTAAGCCGTCTGGTAACTGTACAGGTGATAGAGCGCAATTGTGCTCTTTAATTTGTAGGGGTGCATTATAATCACATGTAGTTTGCACCTGTACATATTCTTCTGTCGTATTAACATTTGGTTATTAGAACGTGAAATGGAATAACGTGTAAGGTGAAGTGATAGAGATACTTCGTACAACGTGGAGAAATTAACATTGTAATCATGTCATAAATGAAGGATTCTTAATGATCGTTTTATAAATGAATAATGAGATTTAATTTACTTAGGTGTAAAGTACTGATTTGAGCATGCACAATATTCATGTTCATGGATATGTGTGTTTAATGGAGTTCCATGGTGACTCTTATGTTAACTGATTTTCAGTAGGCCTCGTGTATTTTCCCTGGCTCTCAGAAATGGTTTGTTCGTAATGTTCATGTGTATGTAGAAGCTTTTCTTTATCACATTTCTGTTGCAGGTGTAGAAACCTGTCTTTGTTAGTTAGAATAACGCTTTTGTTTTAGGAGTTAGGCGTAGGGAGGAGAGGATACATTCAGACAAGTGGTGCTGATAATGTTGGATGGTGTTCTTTCTCATTGTAGTAGGCCTGGGAATCAAGGTCATCAAGCCAGAGGCTGGGAGTATCAAAACTAAATGGAAAATCACCTACGAGGAGTTGTCCAGCTGGATGAGGCGATCGTGTGATGTGAAATGGGTGTGTCCTAGGATTTTGATGTTGGAATAAGGGACAGTTCCCCTGGGTTGAGTCATAAGAGGAGACCTGATGGCGAGACATGGAGCATCTTAGAACGAGCTCTGTAGTTTTATGGTATTTGACCCATTCAATGTGAGTGCACTTCTTAGGAAGTGTTCACGCGCTGACACCTTTTTCTGAATTTGCCTCGGGAGTGCTATGTAGGGATATCACGTTAGTGGTAGTATAGGGATAGACTAATGCTTTTCACTTACGAACCTCCAATGAAGAATAATCTTGATGTTGGCACAGTCATTGCCTGCGTCCTGATCTTAGAACTTGTTATTCTTTGTATGCTTCATCGTCTCAATTTTGCCAGTAGGTTTGGCTTTGTATTAGTTCTGATGTCTTTCTACACCCTTATCTTGAGGTGGTTGTTTGTCCAATTATACTTGGCTTTGTAATAAACTAACAAAACATAGAACCTGGAGTCTGTGATTATTCTGAGTCTTGTTTTATTAGGACAATCAAATGAGATAAGTTATTTCTCCCCTCCACACTTTCAAGCAGGAAGGAAACCGGACCCCATCACAGGTAAACTTGACAACAGAAATACGGTTTTACTGCCCGGTATAGCTTCTACAGTATGTCAAACTGGGGGTGGGACTTATTGGGAGGAGGTTTGGGGGGCTATTTTGATCTAGGGGATGGAGGGGTTAGTGCCAGACACAGGCCAAGAAGAGCATCATGCTAAAACAGTTCTGTGTTCTTGGTGTAAAAACCCAGAGTGGCAGGAGCCCCTCTGTAATGTGCCATCAGCGATATCTTTAGGACCTGGACCCCCAGTTTGGTCCCCGCCTCCCCCTTGGACATGTAACCCCACAATTCAATTACCAAGAGAGATTTGAGTGGGGTAAAAACGGCCATGTTTAATCACAACATTTCCATAAACATGAAAAAGCAAATAACATGCATAATTAAAACCAAAAACACACTTTTAATAATGACATTCATAATTGTCAGATTATCATCAACTCTCCAGCACCAAGGGGCCCTCGGGCTCGCATCTCGCAACTGAGCCTTCCACGCCAGGTGCCGCGCACCTGCGCCCAAGAGTGGTGGGCCCCAGCCTCTGTTCCTTGTCCGCTAATTCCAGGGCCCACCCCTCTACCACCAGGCTGCCCAGGGACCCAGGAGGCTCGTAATCTGTCACCCTAGCCTCCCCAGCCGGTGGTTACTTTTCCCAGTGGAGAGCTTACCGTCTCCCCCCTCAGTGCTGGCCTAAGGAGTACGTAAGGCGGACTCCCGTTCATTTTGTTAGTCAAAAAGTCACTGTTCGCAGGTCTCTTTACCGCCACAAGGGTGGCCAAGGCCCTCAGGTCTGCCACCCTCCCCACCTGCGTTCTGCACAACGGACCACAGTCCCCTGATCCAAGTGTCTGTGCCCAAGTCCGACAGATGTACTCCATCCTGGTGATACATGGCGTCTCCTGAAATTGTCCTGTGCGGGATATGACACACGCGTCCCTTCACTGAGCACAACCTTGCCAATTCCCCATTAGTTCGCCTGACGGACACATTCAAGGACCTCGCCCGAACTCCCGGGCCCCATGTCCTGCGCGATATCATGGCCGACGACGCAATCCTGGCCAATGGAAAAACTCACCCTAACCATGCGAATTCCGTAAGCAAAGCTTCTTTGACTGCCAGGCGTCCACGGTCAACCATGTCGTTGCCACCCAGGTGTAGTATAATCCAATCGGGCGACTTGTGCCCTTCCTGCTCCTTTATCTCTTCCACGAGCTGCCGCAGGTGCCGGATTCACATGCCCCCGACGCCGCGCCAAAAGAATTCAGTTCCGCTCAAGCCTGCCGGCTTCACCACTTGCCGTTGCTGCAAGTGCACCGCAGCGCGACGCACGAACGAGTGCCCCAATACCCACACCACCTTTGCGGGCATACTAGTTAAGAGGAGAGAAATGGAAAAGTCAGGCACAGTTCACCATAGGTTACCAACAATTTGTCATAGTAATTCTGGCCTCACATATCTCTTGTAACAGTCAGAGGCCCAGCGCCCCACCTTTTGTACTGCGCTGCCTTGTAAGCCGGCCCTTGCTGCCAGAGTGGCCGCACCAATTCTAAATGAATGGGAAGAGTACCCCGCCGCCCCTAACCCCAGACTAGCCAGTGCCATCCCAAAGACTGCTTTAAACTGAAACATAGACAGGCAGTTACCATTCTCGTGGATGAACAGGGCCTGCCCGCCCCTAGCTGGGCGCAGGGCCAGGTACGCCCGCATCCGGGTTACTGGGCAGGCCGCCACCCCGGGCGCTGGTCGAAGGCGAATGGTGGCCCCTCTTCCCACCTGATCCGTCTGGGACTTCCTGAACAAAACTTCCAGGCCCCCGTGGTTAAGAGTGTGTCCCGGAATTGGATGCCACTCTCGTGATCAGATCTGGATGCCCCTACCACCTCACTCAGTCGGAAGGCCCCGTAGAAGGTTAGAGTAAAGGCAGCTCCCATCAAGGTACCCTCAAAAGGAGAACTACAGACCCCGGGCAGGGACTCCACAATGCTAACCAGGGTAGAAATGTCCACCGGCCTCCTTTGGTCCCGCCTAGGTCCCTCTAGTTTGGCCCACCCTGCCAGTGCCTTCCTAACTACAAAGCAGGATCCCGGGTCCTGCTCGCCTGCTCGCTTTGCGAAAAAACCTATCGCTGACACGTGTGCCCTAGCATAGGAGATAGCCCTGCCCTGATCCCTTAACGCTTGTAGAAAACCATATATTGCTTCAGGCGAAAACAACTGAGCTATCCCAGCCGGATGTATGACGTTACAACGCATGCTTTTACATCGCATGCCTTTACAACGCGGTTTTTACATCGCATACCATTACAACGCATAGCGCTTTTGGGTGTTGGATAGTGAATAGTTAAATTTACTATTCCAACTCCAGTCCCCGTGGACACTAGGGAAGGTTATTGGATAGTAAATTAACCTATTCCCTATCCTAGAGCGCCCCCCAGCGCAATGCGTTGTAATAGTTTGCGTTGTAATGACCGCGTTGTAATGGTAGTGCGTTGTAAAAGTTTCGTTGTAAGTGATGTTTCCCATCCCAGCCTCCTCCACAAAGGACCTGTAGGAATTAAATTGCTGTTGGTATGATTTCCTGGTGCGGTCGCTCAGAGAGGCACCTACCAGCCCCGCTAGCGCGGGGCGCTAATTATCCACAGTGATGTAGGGAACACTGTCATCCGCTCCTCTGCCTGCGGGTGGAACCTCTGGAAATCCTACAACTTGGAACGAGACAAAGCATCAGCAGCGTGGTTATCAACCCCCCGGGATATGCGCTGCCTTGAATGTTAAGTTCAGTCTCAAGCATGCCAGCACTAAATGCTTCAACAATCTCAACACCTGTCTGCAAGTGGCGCCCTGTCTGTTAATTGCCTCGACCACTGCCATGTTATCAGACCAAAAGATCACTGCCCTGTCTTTGAAGCGGTCAGCCCAGACTGTGACTGCCACCACGATGGGAAAGAGTTCTAGAAATGCTATGTTTTTTGTCAAGCCTGATTCGTGCCATTCTGCCGGCCATTCTGCCCCTCACCAGGACGGGCCCAAGATTGCTCCAAATCCAATGCTGCCTGCTGAATCAGTAAACAGGCCAAGTTCCTTGCTAGACACTGGTGGCGCTGGCCACACCACCCTTCCATTGAAGTCACTCAGGAAGCTGCGCCAAACCCTCAGGTCGTCCCGCACTTCTGCCCTTAAGCGCACGCGGTGGTGCATGTGGGTCAGGCCCACCATCGCCCTGGCTATGGACCGGGAAAAAGGACGTCCCATGGGAATGATTCTGAGGGCGAAATTGAGCTGCCCCACCAGCACCTGCAACTGGTGCAAGGTGACCTTAGGCCCCTCGAGGGTAGCGTCAATTGCGTGAGAGAACGGCTGCACCTTGTCCTGAGGCAGCCTACACTACCCTGCCACTGTGTCAATCTCAATGCCCAGAAATGACATGCATGTATCAGGGCCCACTGTCTTGCCTGGTGCTAGGGGTAATCCAAATTCCTGAAACAATGCCACAAGGTCACTGAGGGCCTGGGCGCACGCCCCGGAAGCCGCCGGGCCCATTACCATAAAGTCGTCTAAGTAGTGTACCACCTCTTTACATCCAGTCCTGTGTGAAAAGACCCACTGCAACATGGAACTAAAGGTTTCAAAATACTTGCAGGACACTGCGCATCCCATAGGCATACATTTATCATAGTAGAACTGGTGATGTAGCTGGAAGCCCAAAAGGTGATAATCATCAGGGTGCACTGGTAGTAAGCCAAAGGCTGACTCAATATCTGTTTTGGCAAACAAGGCTCCCCGCCCCAAGTCCCTGACCATCTGCACTGCAGTATCAAAAGAAGAGTAAGTCACAGAGCATAGTGCGGGATCAATGGCATCGTTAACAGATGTCCCCATAGGGGCGGAGAGGTTATGAATCATCCTGAACTGCCCCGGTTCTTTCTTAGGTACCACACCCAAAGGGGAACAAACATAACCTGCCAACGGGGGTGCCGGAAAAGGCCCTGCCACCCGCCCCAAAGACCGTTCCTTCTCTACTTTAGTCGCTACAACTGTGGGGTGCATCCTGGCTGAAAGATTATTGCACACATCAATGGGAGGAACGCCTAGTGCAGGGATGCGAAAACCAACAGAAAAACCCTCACAAAATACCTTGGCCGCCGCTCTGTCAGGATACTGATTGAGCCAAAAAATCAGTCTCCCTATGTCAACTGGCGTGGGCAGCTTATGGCTGTGCAGGTTTGATATCCCTGCCTCCCGGTCCCCCACGCTCTTTGGCCTTCTTATTACATTTGAACTCCGGATGTGAGGAGTGGCCACAGAAAGAGCAAGCATGCCTGAATCTGCATTGCCCTGTGGGCCAAGTGCACGCCTTTTTATTAAAAGCACAGCATGATCCTTTCTTCTCCCCTGGGCCTCCTTGTGAGGTCCGAAAAGGCTGCTTAGAGTGATGCTCCCTGCTATTAACATTCTCCAACCACACATTTATTTCCACTTGGTCCCATCCAATATTAGGATTCTCCTCCTTCGCCCATCAGAAATCCCTATCATAGTCTAACCAAGCTGTCCCCCGTGCGTCGCATGAGCCTTCACAATCTTGTTCGTGTAAAACAACAACAATATAGCCAACTCTGGTTTCTTTTCTAACAATACCGTGGAGTAAACATGAAAACCAAACAGCCAATTAGTCAAAGATTCCTCCACTCTCGGCTTCCTGTCTCTGAAGGAGCCCTCTTTCCTGTCCTTCTCGTTGTATTCTACATCCCTCCTCTTGGGTCTGATGAGCGCAAATATGTCCACATACGCCCCCTTCCAAATCTTTTCTTTTACCTCTAAGGTAACATGGGTAGCTAGCATTCCTGGCTGGGACAACACATTCTCTTGCATTCCACTCGACACCACTCCCGTCTCTACTCCCTTAGAAGCCGCCTCGCATGCCTTACCTCCCATATGTATCGCTGCTGATGGCGCGGGTAGGTTCATTCCTGTTGCCCCGCTAGGGTTCGCACTCCGCGTTTCTACTAAGAGAGCCAACTGCTTCTGAATCGCATTCAGCACACCCTGCTCTGCTGTCTGCGTGGTGACCCAAGGGGCCGCCGCCGAGGTACTGGGATTATTGCTGGTAGTTGGGGACGCCAATTGCCCTACCAAGGAGGACACTGATGCCAGTAGTCCAGCTAAAGGGTCCAGCCCTCCCGCCCCCAAAGCCACCGGTTGCGGCAGGAGGGGGGGGGTTGGGGGGGGTGTCATGTATCGCGGTAGTCCCATTGGCTGGTGCCAGCGCCTTCAATGCTTCCCTAATCTCGGACAGTACTGATCCAACCGGATCCACTGCTCCTTCTACTACGCCTCCTGGGCCTGCCTGTGGCAATGCCGGTGTGGGTAGGGGTGCTACTGCATCCTCAACTGTAGGGAGAACGGGACCTGCTGATCCCTCGTCCTCAGCCCCTGACTCCTGTACCCTGCTTCTCTTATGCTTTGCCCCCCTTTTCCCCTTCACTCTTGGTTTCTTAACCAATGGGGGGAAGGCGGCCCTGGGTGGCACACCCTCCCTCCGTGGACGCTCTCCTAACCCTGCCTGCGCCTGTTCCTCCTGCGAGGATTCACTCTCATCACCGCTCACCTCTTTATCCTTGCTCAATTTCGCCAGAACTAGCTTTAATAACTGAGCGATTTCAGGGTCCTTCTCTTTCCTTTTATGGCTGACTTTTCTAGGGGCCATTATTCCTTGTTATAGCCGCTCCTAGCGTGGGATGTGTGGCTGGTGATATCGCGCCTATCTTTTGCAAAGTGCACTGCTCTATAATGCGCGCGCGCTCCCTCGTGTTTCACAGGTCGCCTAGCAACCAACAATGCTCTTTCCTGGCCAACCCGTTTCCAGCGCGCTGAACCACTCTTACACGCGCCTCACTCTCGCGTCCACACGGCGCCACACACCACTCGCTCTTGCTCCCCCGCTCCCGGTGCCCAAGCAGAGCCGCCCACGTTGCCTCGAAAGGAGCCCGCGCTCCGGAGTCCCGCCCGCAGCTGCGAACCACCGGGGCAGACCTGCAACGCTCTTACACTCCCAGGCCCCCTCCCGCAATCCGCGGCTGCTAGCAGGCCCCCCGGACACCCGACTCCTTACCTGGCGCGATGGGCGTCTCTTAGTCCTCCGCTGCCGCTCGTCTTCGCCGTCTCCTCTCCAGGCCAAGGCACTTCGCTGCCGTGCTCCAGACCCCGCCTCGACTCTGGCCCACACTCCCTCGACAATCCAACGGGAGTTTGGGTGAAACCGACCGGGTAACAAGTAACAACCAGGATACCAAGAGGAGGGGGGGGGTGAGGGAGCGCCGGGGCGAGAACAGCTGGCCGGAGTGGTAGAGGGGAAAGAGACCGAGGCCACGCGGGCTTGACCCTAAATAGGCCAAAGGTCTCCGCCCTCTGCCACTCCGGAAGTACGTCACGCCCCTGACCCGGAAGTGATTCGCGGCTGTTTACCCATTGGGCAAGGTTGCCGCTGAAGACGCGTGACTGGAGGGGGCGGGGCCAGGGGCCAGGTCCTAAGGGCATGCTTCATCGAGATTCGCGCTTGGCAATGTCACTCTTCCTGGCTGGGAGTCGGTGCCATAGGGGGTAAGTAGGGTTCAGAGAAGCCTCAAAGCCTTTACCATTTCTGGTAAAGGAATACACTGTGGATACTTTTATTCTTTAAGGAAACAACACGACCCATAGCACGTTGGCAATCATGTATTTAAATACATTTTTAAGAGGATTAACTTAATATGATAGCAATGCCTGATTTGTTGAATATGTTCAGAGATGCAAATTATATAGAATAATTGTGAGAAATGTGTTTGTCATTCTGGGGACACTGATTAAACATTTTTACTCAGGTGGGCGGGTGTGGCGGCAGAGCCCAGCATTAAAAAGTATAGAGACCACTAGTCTAGAGGGTAGAAATGAAGGCTAGGGGGTGCTAAAAATGTTACTACATTGTTTTGCAGTTTTTTGCTAATGGTAAAGGTTGACAGGCTTTCCATTATCTATTGTAGTGCTATCGCTAAACAATGCAGCTGAGCAAACAGTAATAAGACTGGAAGTCATGTTTACATACAGATTTATCACTGCATCTTAATCAGTCCATTAATGTCTAAAAAAATAAAAATCACTTTATTTCCAAACTAAAGCCTGTTGCATGTTATTTTCCACTTGAAGCTTATAGAGAAAAACAAAAGATGTCAGACGAGCGTAAAATTGTATTCACAAACGAGAATCAGAACAGCAATAAGAGTATGTGGAGGAAAGGTACAGCTTAATCTCACCTCAGAATCAAGTGAATATAGCCCGGACCCATTCTCTTACGATGCTATGAGACGCAGGTAGGGATGCGCAAAATTGTGTCATTTGTTTCCTGAAATTATGGGAAATGTTTGAAAAACTTGCAACATCCCTCATCAATTACGCAAAATGCAATGCAATGCATCTTGTGGTAACTCGAGGCAAAATTTGTTATATTTAATAGTCACTCAAGATACTGATAAGGGTACTTATTCAAGGAGAAAATATTTCTGAGACACATTTTCTGTCAATCCTGTTTCCTTCAGCAAAAAATGTGTGTGACATTTTGCTCTTGTGTAATCCCCGACTTGGCTACATTTGTATAACACAAAACTGCAAATTATAAAAAAAAAAGTATGGAAGTGCAGTGGAAAATTTTGCACAGGCTTAGTCAAATTAGTGCCCTGATTTGGATAGAAATCTGAATGGTCCTTTCAGAGAGTCGAAGAAGAATGCCAAAGAACCAACTGCGCAGGAAGAAAGATGAGACTAGTATACCTTTATGAAGTGCTTTAAACTAGAGGTGGGCAAGCCAACAAATTAGCAGGGAGAGCCGATCCAGAGCAGAGCCAAGTAAATAGCTTGCATCTAAATCATGCCACAAACATCATGTTAGAATGTGATCAGGTGACTTCAAAATTCAATAAAGTCTACTTCGTCAACACACAGAAGCTTTTCACTTCAATACATCAGATTATTTGAAAATTATTTATTAAGTCTGAGAATTTCTAAACATGCACTGAGAAACATTCCTTGATGACAATACTGTTAGTGAACAAAGAGACCAGGATTCAGAGGATGCTGAGCTGAGGCTGGTTCTCCAAAACACATGGGGGCAGATTTATGAAGGCCTTGCGCCGCCGGTGTGTCACTTTTTCCCATGTTAAAAATAACGCACCGGCGGCGCAAGGCCTTCATAAATCTGCCCCCTGGTTGGCAGCTATAGCTGCGAGGCAACATCGACTCATGTAAAAGCTTGGCTCGGTGTGGCCTCAAGGTTCCAAGAGGGCCAGAGACCGTCTCCTGGCTTGAGCCTGGCTCAAGCTTTCAGCAGCTCACCCACTTCTACTTTGAACTCCTCGAAGAGACTTGCATTGGGAAGTAGTGACCAGTGAAAGCACATTCTTGGATAACACAAAAAGAACTACCTCCACCAGAGACTTATAAATGGATGACTGGAAATCATGAAAACTAGTGGATGAATCTCGGACAAGATGCATACATTACCACAAGCTGAATGTGTATGGCTTCCCCCACAGTTCTGAAGCTGGTAATTTGCCAATGTTTTGTGACTGAATTTCAGTCACAAAACATTGATACATCTCATACCGATTCTGTATTTGGAAGGAACGCCCAAAACACGCCCCTTAAAAATAGTGAGTTGGTACGGGGTTGTAATCTCATTGTAAGAGTCACAAAAAATTTACCAGTTCCTAAAATGTGATTGATACATGGCAAAATTGTATATTGTGTTCGAAAACTCTGAATCTGGGTGCTGGCAACCATAAAATAGGTTTGTACATCTTCCCCTTTGTGAGCTACTTAGTGAATTTTCAGCAAGTGGGTGGAATGATCTTGGATCAAGAAGCACTAGGAGAAGACACAAAGAGGGAATGATAGCTGTAGGAAGTTTCCTTTTCTCTCTAGTGTGCATGCCAACAACGGCGTAGATTCCATTAAGCAAGAAATACACTTAAATAAAATGCTGCAATGATAGCTAACATATATGGATCTAAATTCCAAAACGGTGATAATAAGCTCTGTGATGGAAAAACACTAAAGTTAGAAGAAAACAAGGGCATGTATTGATAATAGGTAATCCCTCAAATATTCACTAAAATAAACTAAAGCATGATAATTAGCGATGCTGCATTTGTGATAGTTTGTTCTTAAAATTTAAATTATACAATTGTTATTCACCATGTTTAATAAGCAGGATTGTGCACACCATTTGGAAAAGCTTTGACTCAAGAAATCCCCTGTAAAATAATTCTCACGTATCTTCTATATTCTCTTGTGAATATTATAACTGGTACTAATTATAATTTAAGATTTAGATCAGTGTACCCCCTTCTGTGTATAAAGTTCCTGTTCTTTGTCTGAGGAATTTAAACTGGCTTTTACGAAAAATATTTCCCAGAAAATATCCCATAACAGCATTGAGGGCCAGCTCTTGTGTGGTGCGACCAGTGCACCCGCACCTGGTCCTGTACTGGCATGAGAGGAGGAGTTGTGTTTAGAAATAACTTATAAGTTTAAAAGCACCTTCTGCAGAGTTTCTTGTGTGTTCAGCAGTTTTTAGACAAGAATGAAATGTAAAAATAACTCTGGTGATAAATGTTCCTGCTTTAGAGATTTAGGAATTTGGTCTAGTGTCAGAATTTATTCATTATAAAGTAGCACACAGGGTTAATACATTTATTGCAAAGAGAGTGTCCCATGCAGATCACAGAACTGCATTTTACGGGCACAGCTTAGTGGGTGACCCCATTTGATATTGAGACATTTTTGTTTTTTGAAGTTCATAAGTTACAATCCTAATATAGCACAGTGACTTTGAACTGTCATCAAAGACTATTGGTACAGGACAAATCTTGTCCTCCCTTAACACGTCACAAATACGTCACAAATGCTTAATAGATACATGACATAAATGTGCACTTAGCACATGGATTTTGTGTAGTTTAGCACATTAATGTAAAGTATTGCACTTGACATAATTATTGAAGAGAGCATTCACTGTAGAATTAGAGAATTTACTGTGTGTTTTACCACAATATTTTACCATAACTGGTTGATATGTTATTTGAAGTCTTGATAAAATAAATCATCATTACTTAGTAGATAGTATACTTACTATATAGATGAAATTCAACTTCCATGTGTGCTTTAATACCTTGAATTACATTTATTGATTAGCAAAATAAATAGAAACTATCCTAATATATGTAGAATGTGATTTCATTTAAAACAATACAAAGTTTATGTAATGTGTGCATTAATATTTCATATATTAGATTAGAATATAGTTACTAGTCATACTCACACATGATCAATTTAAAAATGTATCATATGTTACATATGATGTGAATTTAATGCACTAGAAACATATTCATTTGAGTCCAAGTGTGCACACGCATATTGCATGTGTGCCATTAAGTAAATGCATTTACTTGTCCTGACAAGGCCTCCATTTCACCATGCTGCGTAAATACTGTTTTCCATTTTCTGCTAACATGACAATACTTACAGATATTCACATGCATTGTTAGTTTAAGAATAGATACATTAATGTACTAGTGATGGAGGAGAGAGACTCTGAGAAGAAGACCTTGATAAAAGAACATAAGGAGCCAGAGCATCAACTGAAAGGCCTATTCAACAATGTTACAATCTAACCTGTGTGTGAGAAGGAGATGTCGTCCTCTTGTCCAGTGTGAGATGTTTCCTTGATGTTGCAGTCTGCTACATGAGAAATGGATGAGAACAATTAACCCCTGATGATGCGTCCAAAGGAGTTTAACCCAGAGACTCTTGTGTGTTATAACTTAGGACCTGATTTAGATCATGGCAAACAGATTACCCCGTCACCACAGTGATGGATATTCCATCTGCCAAAATAGATATCCCATAGGATATAATGGGAATTTATATTTGGGCAGACTGGATCATTGTGACAGAGTAACCTGTCCGCCAAGATCTAATCAGGCCCTTAGTGTTCACATTGTCTGAGTACAGACTTCTTTCAGACTCCAGAACCATTTTTCCCAGAGACACTTTAGGAGATCTCTTTTGGAGCCTTTCCTGCCCCTTTATAGGCTACCTTTCCTTTGGACTCTGGGAGGCTTAGGCCTCTGTTTTCCTTGATTCTTTCCTGGCAGTGGCTTAGGTTAACACTCATTCTTTGACCCAAATAAGACTCGTGATCAGTCTTTTGAAATGCTGACACTTTCCTACATAATTTGTCCTTGCCCTGTTTTTAATTTCCTTCATGGAAATGTCCTAATTTTTCAGCCTGTGTGGTGCATCGTGCACATCGTGCACATTGAGGAAGGCCTTTGCAGTGCGCCCGACCCCTTCCCCTTCCCCTCTGTGTCTAGGGGCTTGCAAAGTGACACTGAAAGGGCCATCAGTCTTAGCGTAGCGCGAAAATGGCTACCTCTGATGGCGCTGCTGCTGCCGTGATTCACACCTCATTTAGTGAGGAGGCTACTTGCCTGTGCCCACTGTGACCATTAAAATGGTCACAGCAGGATACTTTGGTGTCCCCGCCCTTGACCTCACATGCCCTTTATTTTCGGGCTCATGCAGACTGAGGGACACCACCTAGAAAAGAAGACAAACATTTGCAATGCAACAAGTCTCGCATTTCTGATACTTAGCGGTATTAGCGTTGTTAATAAGGAGTTTTTGTTTGCAGTGGAGTGCTTATTCTGCCGGTTTTTGTTGTGTAGGTTTTCTGCTTGATAAAACGTGTCAGAATGAGAGGAGTATAATTTTATTTATTAACTGTATTATGCTAGCGTGTGTGCTGTGAAGAATGCAAAGGTGTTTGTTAGCGAGTTAACCTGCATTTTTTTGAACGATGTGGAAGGGAGGGAGATCAAAGTTATGAGCATTGTTTAATAAAAGAATGCTTTTTTTGTTCTTGATGTTAATATGATGTCAGGACATCTCTTCACTCCCTTGTGAAAACAAAATAATAAGTGTTGACTAGAACTTGAAGCAACTGAGTGTGGGTTTTAACAAACTAATTATTAGCAAAACCTCACCTGTGAATCCTAATGATAAGTAAACTTCACTAATTATTAATATTTGGAATATAATGATGAGCAGAAACCGGTCCAAAAAGGTTTATGTAGATAACAATGTAACACCAAGCAGGTGAGTCATACAAATAAAAATACTGCAGGACTATTACATATTTCCTGGAAGATTGATTAAAAAGCATACTGTTGAGCTAGGCAGCACAAACACTAGTTATTACAGTGGTTAAAAACGTAAGCAATAATTAACAACATGGGCACACAGCTATTTTGCTGATCAGAAGTGCGCTGAGTAGTGGAATAAAGTATTGTTGCAAGAGTACAATACGTGCAGGAACGATAAGCAGCTGAGACACAGATAGTAGCGTGAGATGGGTGAAGGACTCCAACCCTGCAGTGACAGATACAGTGTGATCTTCTTGTAATTGGTATAATTTTACGCGAGGGTATCCATGATTTTATAAATTAAAATGAGTATCATAGTTTTGTACTTAAAACTAAAACAATTACCATTTTTAACAGTCTAATGGAATTAAAAATCCGACGTAAATCTCACACATCTCAAAAGCCACAGATATGTTTTTTCAATATAACTTCATCACATTAATGTGGAATGTATTAACAACTTAAGAGTTACTTCTGGACTATCATCAACACAGGCCTGATTCTCCCTAAACCCTAGGAAAGATTCAACTTGAGCAAATAAAACTCACTTAATTTTGTCATCATTTTGCAAGCCGGAAACCATAGTTAAACGTACAGATAATTGCCAAATAGCTGGTATCACCGGGTCATAAATATGTCTATAATTTGTTCACTTTTACACAAAAGTGTATAAAATGCTAGTGGCCTTAATCCAATATAAGGGAGTAACAGAGGCAAAGGTCCTTGATCAAGTGGGTCTGGATCATGTAGTGTAACTACAAATGTTGAGATGTATCAAAACTGCCCCTCAATAATGCAAAGCTCACTCAATGTATACGAAAAAACTGAGCCTAGCTATAATTAAAATGTGTACTAAACAAGGTCCAAGGCTGGTTTTTAACGGTCTTAGTGGACAAAGATGATACTAAAGGGGATGATGGACGGAGCGTTTGAGCAAATCAAACACTCACCCTCAGTCAACTGATCTGGGTTTAATCCATCATCATTCTTTAGCTCACTCCACCACCCCAGTTCAGACATGGCCATATGCAAATCAGTCTGACCCTGTGCCTCATGGGAACAGTCCAGCCCGAACTGCCAAGACATGTCTTCCCTGGACCAGAAACAAGCATCCTGGGACCGGTTTCTGGCTAATCAGCCATCATCAGCCAGGCTAGCTTGAATCCAGTGGCACAGTGAGCAAGGGACCCATGTTTGGGCATACCCTGCCAACTTAGGGCGAACAAAGCTAGACCAAAGGGAATCAAGCTATCCTGGCTGAACCCCGAAACTGGTCCTAGGATGCTTGTTTCCAGTCCAGGGAGGACCTGGCCTGGCAGTTCGGGCTGATCTGTTCCCATTGGACGCAGGGTTAAGACTGATTTGCATATGGCTGGGCCCAAACTGGAATGGCATGGTGAGCACAAAAACGATGGATTTAGGCCCAGATCTCTCTACTGGGGTGAATGTACGACATTGTTCTGCATTCTGTCCATCAATAGTTCTTTTTGCACTAGTGGACAAAGATATCGGATGCCATGCCTCACCTGTAGTCAGTCATGCAAGTGTGCTTTTTTAAACACATAAAATAATCTCAACTCCTTAAGAAATGCAGTGTTATGCCCACAATGCACAGTTTTGTATACATATTTTTATCCCAATCTATTACAAACGATGTGTAACAGAGTATTAAACGATGATAAAGGGCATATGACTCTATGAAGTGCACACAGTTGCACGGTTCAACTTCAGATTTGTTTGTTTAAAGCGTCACAGTCAAACTCTCTATATTTAAGTATTTGCAGACAATGAACCATCTTTTGCTTTTTCGCTAACGATAAACAGATTACATTTCATAAACTCTATAAAGTACTATATCCCAATCCACACAAGCATCTCAGGGGCGGAATCTGTGTAACCCTCCATTATCATAAAATAAGATCTGCTTGTTACATCAATAAGTAAACCAGAAGAGTTGTGTTGCAACGTTTCTCCTCTATTTGTTAATTTTTTGGGTGGTTGAATATGTAAATATTTGCATTTGTACAGACAGCCCAGAGGCTGTCACTGACTCCATCCTACATTACCCATATCCTCCCACTGGGTTTGTAAAATCAGTCGGGACTACAACCAACCTTCTAAGCATGGCAATGCTTATGGACAAGGCTGAAGACACACAGACACCTCTATACGTATGTTTTATTGACTATAAGGCCGCATTTGATCATGTCAATAGCACAAAATTATGGTCCAAGCTGCACAGATGGGGGCTGCCACGGCCCTTATTAAATGTGTTACTAAACTTGCACACGGACACATGGCTGCAGGTGAAGTTGGGTGACAGAACTTTCTTGTTGAGGTGCATCCCAACGGTTAAAGGGCTGAAACAAGGTTGCGTCTTGGCACAGACTCTCTTCAATTTATATATAGCTGAATTAGTACCACTCCTGATCATCTGGAACCCACATGCCCCAAAACTAGGAGATATTTTGATACCCTTCCTCTTGTATGCGGATGACATAGTCCTGATTAGTAAAACAAAAGTAAGGCTACAATGTGTCCTAAAGGCAACTCAGGACTTCTCTAAAGCAAATGACCTAACAATCAACCTAGCTAAAACGAGAACCATTGTAATCAGGAAAAAAAGGAGACAAACTGGAGCCTGGTTTTGGGGGGAAACTAAAATTGAGGATACAGCGGAATACAAATACATGGGCGTGAAGTTGGATAGCGGGGGTCGCTTCGCACCACAGAAGAATAGCATTTGGCACAAAGGCCTAATACTGGCTTCGACTTTAAAAACACTAAATTCAAAGTTGACGGGGCCATCAATCCTCCCTTTGATTGAGGTAGTACGGGCAAAACTACTAACAACAATCACCTAGGGCAGCGAAGCTCAGAAAGGCAGAGACGCTAAAATGCTTGACACCATAGTAACAACTGTAAATAGGGTCATCTTTGGGCTGCCCAAACACACCTCACCGGCGCAAATTAGGCTTGAATTCGGTGTTCAAAAACAAACAGTTGCAAGGCAAGGAGCATTCATCATTGCATGGGACAAAGTACGAAAAGCTCCACATGGTACACTAAATGAACAGCTATGGAGGGAAACAACCTTTACAACGCAACTTTTACAAAGCACTACCATTACAACAAAACTTTTACAACGCAACATCCATTACATCGCATGCCATTACAACGCAACCATTCCAACGCATGACACTACAACGCATACCACTACAACGCATGTCATTAAAACGCATAACATTACAACGCATAACATTACAACGCATAGTACCCTTACACTATCCAACAGTTACCCTACTGTTGCACCCCCTGGAGTTAGAATAGTACTTTTTACCCCTACACTATCCAACACTTACCCTACTGTTGCACCCCCCTGGAGTTAGAATGATAATTTTTACCCCTACACTATCCAACACTTACCCTACTATTGCACCCCCCTGGAGTTAGAATAGTAATTTTTACCCCTGAACTATCCAATACTTACCATACATGCAATGTAATGTTATGCGTTGTAATGGTATGCGTTGTAACGGTAGTATGCGTGGTAATGGAATGCGTTGTAAAGGTAGTTTTTAAAAATTTGTTGTAATGGCATGCATTGTAATGGAATGCGTTGTAATGGATGTTGCGTTGTAAAAAATGTGTTGTAAAGGTATGCGTTCTAAGCGTCATACATCTGCAATGGAAGGAGATAGAACAACATTCCAAATCACCTGCTGCGGAATATCTTTATAGCAGTTTAAATGGGTTGGGACTATGACAGCTTTGGGATATATCAAGAACTACTATTACTTAAAAAAAACTAGTGTGGAAAACAGTGAAACATCTTTCCTTGTTGGAGGACAAGGCCACATTGACAAAAAAAGCCCAAGGCTGGGTGACATTAAAGACATATACGGAGTCGGCCGCCCAAGCCTATTTCAATCTGGGGTATGACAAAAATATAGAAATTGCTTTCATGAAGTACAGACTGGAGCTGTCACCCTGCAGTCAACATCTTCCTCCCTGGTTAATAGAGAAAGCGGGCACTGCATGCCACTTATGTGGTTCAGCATCGGAAGATTTGCTGCATTTACTGTGCTTCTGCAAAAAACTGCTTAAAGAACGGAAACAACTGTTGAGGCGACACTTTAATCAGCGGGGGATTCGCACCAGGAGACAAGCTCTACTGGCATGCTTTGCACCGAACAATCCACAACTGAATTGCAGCCTGGTGAAGTATCTGAAACTGTACGATAGTAAAATGCCTGAAATAGAGACATAAGGAATTTATGTGGGGACACATGGGCAAATGTCCTGCGGCGCACTTGAGAAATTCCCCTCAAACAAATTAACTTTTACATCTGCAGTACGCGGAGGTCGGTCAGTACAGTACCTGAAGGCTTGTCAAGGATGATGCCTAGGTTTCGTGCGTGGTCTGTGGGGGGGGTGGGTTGCCGAGGGCAGAGGGCCACCAGGTGTTGTCCCAGGCGGAGGTGCAGGGTCCAAGGAAAAGGACTTCGGTCTCCTCTGAATTGAGCTTCAGACAGCTGTCCATGTTGCCACATTTTTCATTCCTTTCTGGAAGCAGAGTCTGGTATCTTGGGCTTCTTTGTGAGTGAGAGGATGAGCTGGGTGTCGTCGGCGTAGGATACAATACTGAGCCCATGCTGTCTGACTATGATGGCGAGGGGGGCCAAGTAGATGTTGAAGAGCGTGGGGATGAGCGAAGATCCTTGGGGTACTCCGCAGTTGATATTGGTGGATTCGGAGAGGAAGGGAGGGAGTCTGATTCTCTGGGTTCGGCCGGAGAGAAAGGATTGGATCCGGTTGAGGGCGGTTTCTTGTATCCCCATGTCGTGAAGTCTGGCTGTGAGTGTGGGGTGTGAGATGGTGTTGAAGGCCGTGGAGAGGTCTAGCAGGATGAGAGCCGTAGTGTGTCCCTGGTCGAGTAGCATGCGAATGTTGTCAGTGGCTGCGAGGAGGGCATCTCGGTGCTGTGGTTGCTACAGAATCCAGACTGGGAGGTGTCCAGGATGGAGTTCTCTTCGATGAAGGCGGTCAGATGGGTATTTTCAAGTCTCTCGGTGACTTTGGCCACAAAGGGGAGGAGAGAGATAGGCCGGTAGTTTTTCAGGTCTGTTGGGTCGGCCGGTGGCTTCTTGAGGAGGGGTTTAACCTCCACCCGCTTCCTGTCGTCTGGGAAGATGCCAGACATGAAGGAGGTGTTGATGGTCCGTCCTAGTTCGGGTGTGATGGCGGCGGCAGCCCTATGGAATATGTGCGGTGGACAGGGGTCTGTGGGGGCTCCTGAGTGGGTTTTCTTCATGGTCGCAGTGATGTGTTCTACGGTGATGGGGTTCCAGGTCTTGAAGGACAGTTTCACGGCGGCTTAGGGGCAGAGGGTGTTGTTCGGCGTCTGTTCGCTGAAGTTGTCGTAAAGGTCCTTGATCATCAGATGGAAGTAGGAGCTAAGCTTGTCGCAGAGTTCCTGGGAAGGAATGACCTCTGTGGCTTCGCTGGGGGGTTTCGCAAACTGCTTTATGACCTTGAACAGTTCCTTGGCGTTGGTCGTGTTGGTCTGGACTTTGTTCCTTATGAAGGTCCGTTTGGTGTCTCTTATGCGCTGGTGGTATTTACTCAGGGCGATTCTGTGGGTGTTCAGTGCTTCAGTGGTATTCTGGTTTCCCCAGGTTTTCTCTAGGCGTCTGCAGGAGCGTCTGGCTTCTTGCAATTCTGTTGTGAATCAGGTGGTCTTCAGGGGGCGTTGTTTGGCGGGGTAGCGTAAGGGTGCGAGATTTTCGGCGCAGCAGGAGATCCAGCAGTGAAATTCCCTGGCTGCGGAGTTGGTGTCAGTTGTGGTGCTGGGGGGGTCTTGGAGGAGGGTGGTGGTGGGGAGTTCCTCTGTCACTTTGCTCCAGTTCCTTTGTGGCGGGCTTGCAGGGGGGTTGGGTGCAGTGGCGGTGTTAAAGGTGAAATGGACACAGTGGTGGTCCGTCCAGAGGGGCTGGGTGGTGTGGCTCAAATGGATGTTTGTCCTTCCCGTGAAGATGGGGTCGAGGGTGTGTCCAGCTTTGTGAATGGGCGTGTTGACCAGCTGCTTCAGTCCGAGGTTGACGAGGTTGGCGAGGAGGGTGGTTGAGTTGGGGTCACTGCAGTTGTTGAGGTGGAAGTTCAGGTCCCCGAGTAGGATGTAGTCCGTGGAGGTGGTGGCGAGCTCGGCGATGGTAGTTGCGCACTGGGTGCAAGGTCCCGGTGGTCTGTAGATGAGGCTGCCGCGTAGCAAGGTTCTGGGGCTGGTCTGGATCTGGAAATGAAGGTGTTCTGTGTTGGAATGGGGGTCAATCGTGCTGGATGTGTAGAGTCGGAGGGGGTCTTGTGTAAAATGGCGAGTCCTCCTCCTGGGCGGTGGGGGTGGTCTTTTCTCTGGATCTTGTAGCCGTCGGGGATGGCAGTGGTGATGTCGGGCCGGAGGCGGCATTGGTCCAGGTTTCCGTGAAGAAGGCGACGTCGGGCGAGAGGGTGTCGATCAGGTCCCAGATCTCTACGGCATGTCGGTGCAGGGAGCACACATTGAGGAGAATGCATGTCATGGTTCCGGTGGAATGTGGGTCAGGCGGGCCTTCGGCGGTTGTGGTGGTTTCGTTGATGGTGAAAGATTTCCGGCAATGTCTGCACGAAAACTGTCCATGGGTGTTGTTAGGCGAGGATCTTTGGCAGTGTGTGTGATGTAAAGTGCTCTGAAACTCTACAATGGTAAGAGTAGTGCTCGGAAAAAAAGCATGTGAAAGATAAGGGGGCCCTGTTGGAGGGGGGTACTGCAAGAATCAGTGGAGAAGGAGGCCAGTAGGTGGGGATCAAAAAAGGTTGTTGCACTGGGTGCCCCCAGCTCTAAAGCTGGCCCAGCCAGCACTCCTTATAGAATCATAGCCTCTATTTTTGCTTTGCACAGATTGATAAAGAAGGGAGTACGCTGTTATTCCTACTAACAGTGAAACAGCTATATTCCTCTTATTTTAATTATTTCTTTTTCTTGATGAAGTGTTGATCTGTAACCCAAGAGAGTGCTTGAAAATTGTAAACCCAAATGCACATAATGCTTTACCACTTTTGTTGAGTGAGGTTCCTGCATCCTTTTAAATGTATTTTTCAACATCATCTTTGTTTTTTTCTAGGTTCATAGTTAGGCCCCATTTAGAGCTCTGCAGGAACAGGAATAGCCATCAAAATCAAGACAGATGTCTGGTCTGCCCAATCCCCCGGTTGCTCTCCTCCTCTAGAGATGGGCAAGCACTGTGTTTCTTATGGTGGAGCTGCCATCAGCTCTGCAGGCGGGTTCATCCTGACCGGTCATGGACTGCCTCGCCACATGGCGTCAGAAGGCCCATTCTGTTAAGGTGAAACTTCTGGTGCCATGTCAGGTGCTTTGTTTACTGTAAGCTTTTGTCCCCTACTAGACAGGAAAACCAACAAAAAGATCTCCCATCGCTAGGAATCCTAGCACATTAGGCATACTGTTTTTTTTGTTGTTGTGCCAAAGGAGCCCCAGCTTTGTGAGGTTATGTGTAGAAAAAAATCCAATTGCTCCACTGATAAGGCAGACTTGCAGTATTGTTTGTTTCACCGAAAATGCTCCTAACATGTTTGCTGGAGCACTTTTGGTGAAAAAGGGCTCCACACACAGCAGCACACCCTAGATTTGGCAGCAGGGCTAAGGCTGGTCCGGCACAGACACCGCCTCCACTGGCCCAGCTGCTTGATACCCATCTGCCAAAATTAAAAGGAGGGCGGCCCTTAGCCCATTTATTCCAAATCGTTTTGTATTAAAGTCAGTCAAAACTGTGACCCTAGGGGAATCAGGTCCTCTAGTATACAGTCCTGGCCCTGCAAAGAACACCCATTTCATTACTCTCTGTTTTTTGTAACATTACTCTCACTTCTCCTGTATTTTGTGTCAGGAATAATCAGATGGTCATAAATGAAATAAAAAAGGGAGTAAAATGCACATTTCCAATATACCTTCATCAGATTTGTCTGATTCTAGTAGTAAGGAGTTTATTCAGCATTTATCATTACAAAAATGCTGTATATTTATTAAATATTTTATTAATAATCAAATTAATTAAATCAATGGGTAAACAACCCATAAGTTAACATAGTTGTTAAAAAAATCATAATGATTTTAGCATGCAGCTTTCTGACCACTGCAGGACTCAAGCAAATCCTCAGTTTATGCGCTGACATATGCCACAGCTCAAATTCCCAGAAATGTCTCAGCTGAAGATATGAGTTGTTATCCTGCTCTGGTGGTTTAGTGGACTAATGCATCCGCGCTGGTCCTCTGCTTGACCGCATGGTCACAGGTTCAAAACCCGGTGGGTCCACTCATTCTTCTGAAGTAGATAAAATGAGTACTATTGAATTGGGAAACAATAATCATCAGTTATTCAGCGCCAAGATACCCTTGCGTGAACGTGGGCTTTACAAATACACGTTATGTTAAGATGTGAAATATGCATTTACTGAGGGCTTGGTATATGCCTCAGGTAACTCCCTTGTGTGCTTTATTTAACTGCCCTAGCAATGTCACATTTGAAGGCCCTGTGTATGAGCTAAGGGCGTCACACACACCTCACTAGGGAGATGGCATGTGCTTCGTCTGAGGATCAAAAGTATGCTTCCGCTGAAGGTCACACACATGCCTCAGCTTGTTCTCTAAAAGGTGCTGCCAGGACCAGATCCACACCTTGTTTTCAGGATACCCACTGACTATATAAGCTTCTTTGAGATTAATTTTGTACAGATTTGTTTTACTTGAAGGTCTTGAAAATTTGGCATGGATTGAACCATCCTAGCTATATAGTTGAGAACTATTGGCAGCTCTAAAATATGTTTGCCATGAGTGCATGATGTGCACCTCATCTGTGGGCATGGGGTTTGGCTCAGTTGAAAGCCTGCAATATGTTTCAGCTGAGAGCCTGCTCCATGCAGCTTCATTGTTTACCCAAAGCCTGCTCAGGTTTTTTATCACCACTGCTAGGCTAGATATCTTACCCATTTACAGCTCTGGTGTTTTACCCATTGTCAGATCAGGTGTTTTTCCACATCGCTCAGGTGATTGGTGTATCCTGCATCAGTCTACGTGTTTTACTGAGTGCAAACGTGCCCCAGATCTGGTATTTTGCTCACTGCTGAGTGAAGAGTTCTAACTTTGCCATCTTATTTACCTTTTGTCAGCTCAGATGTTTTGTTTTAACCACTGAGCACCCACGCGTTTAATTACTACCATCTCAATAACTTTGAAGTCTACCTGTTTTACATGATGCCAACACGTGTGTTTCACTAACATTCAATTTACGTGTTTTGCCCAGTACAACATAATTTGTTAATCCAGGGTCAAGTCATGTGTTTAAGTTTCTACTTAAGTAATTGACAACATACTAGATCAATCATCTTTACACTTGCCAAATCAGGTGTTTTACCCATTGTCAGATTAGATATTTTACCCACTTCCAGGTGTGTTACCAATCTGTACTTTGGAGTGGTTTAGCTTCACTGACAGGTCAGGCTTGTTTACAATCACGATAGGAAAATGGAATAACTGTGCAATAGTTTTTAAGGTGAGTAAACATAAAATGAAAGGCTGGGGCGCAGCTGCGGCCCGTGGAGGGAGTTGCAGTGGGGCGAAAGGCGGGGCGGGGGAGGGGCAGGGTGGGGGATGCTAAAAACCAGAGTATGGATAATGGGAGGTAAGTAAATAATTTAATGAATAAAATGAATTTCGTAGCGCGCCCTGCATTGCAAAATGCGATGCAGGGCGCGCTACGAAATTCGTTTTATTAATTAAATTGTTTACTTACCTCCAATTATCCATTCTCCGGTTTTTAGCACCCCCACCCTGCCCCTCCCCGCCCCGCCTTTCGCCCCACTGCAACTCCCTCCACGGGCCGCGGCTGCAAAGGAGAAACAGCCGCCCTCATCCTTCTGGACCTATCAGCCGCTTTCTACACGGTCTGCCACCGCACCCTAACAGCACACCTCCACAAAGCCGGAATCCAAGAGAAGGCCCTGGCCTGAACCACATCCTTCCTCTCCAGCAGAACCCAGAGAGTCAGCCTCCCACCCTTCCACTCCAAGACCACCGAGATCATCTGTGGCGTTCCACAGGGATCATCCCTCAGCCCGGCGCTGTTCAATATCTACATGGCACCACTCGCCCACGTCGCCCGACAGCATAGCCTCAACATCATCTCCTATGCCGACGACACCCAGCTGATCATCTCCCTCACCGAAGACCCTCGCACCGCCAAAGCCAACCTCCACAGAGGAATGAAGGCCATTGCTGAATGGTTACAGGACAGCAGGTTGAAGCTGAATTCAGACAAGATGGAGGTCCTCATCCTCGGCTCCACCCCCTCAGCCTGGGACGACTCCTGGTGGCCAACATCGCTAGGAACAGCCCCAGAACCCACCGACCACGCACGCAACCTGAGGGTCATCCTCGACTCCGCCCTCTCCATGACCAAGCAGGTCAACGCCACATCACACCCCACCTGAGAGACTTGCATTGGCTCCCCGTAAACAAGAGGATCACCTTCAAATTCCTCATCCACGCACACAAAGCCCTACACAACGCCGGACCAGCATACCTCAACGGTCGACTCAGCTTCTACACCCCCACCCGGAGCCTCTGCTCAGCTAACCTTGCCCTCGCCACAGTTCCATGCATCAGGAAAACCACCGCCTGCAGCAGATCCTTCTCCTACCTCACCGCCAAGACCTGGAACACTCTCCCTACTGGCCTACGACTGACCCAGGACCTTCTGGCCTTCAGAAGACTTCTCAAGACCTGGCTTTTCGACCAGTAGCAGCCCCCCGTACCTCCCACCCCCCCACACCCCCCAGCGCCTTGAGACCCTCACTGGTATGTAGCGCGCTCTACAAATGATTGATTGGTTGATTGATTTAAATATCGTAGGGACAGAATATCGACATCAAGAATATCAACAACCAGAATATTGAACTTAAGGTAAGAAATATCAATGTTGCAAATATTGATGTTAGTAATATCGATAGCTAAATTATTGATGATAATAATATCGATATTTATGTTAGTGTTATGTATTTTAGTATGTATTCTTTATGTATGTGTCCTTTATTTTTTGTTAAGTATTGTACTGTTAGTTTAAATATATGTATACATTTTTTAGAAATTAGGCATTTTTTTAAAGTAAATTATGCGTTTTAGTACTGAGAGAGCGCAAACTGATCTAAATGTATGAGTGCATCACACTTACCTGTAGTAAGCACAAATCATGAGGAGAAATGCCATGAGTGCTAGTAGTATCTGTAATTATATTCTGAATGTATAGCTAATGTAGAGATTTAAGTAGAAGTGGAACTAATACAGAAATGTGTGACACTATATGATTTTATTAGATGTGATTATTCCTGAATTCATGTCGTGTAGCTGCAAAAATGTAAGATGGCATGTGGTAAAACGCAGAATGTGGTAGGCCTCAGGGCCAAAGCTAGAAGGTGTTTCTTTTCACGACATAGATTGCAATAATGTTTTGGCCATTGCATTAATGGGCCATGATTTATAGATGTGTTTACTGAATAATAGAATAAGAGTATTAACATGCTTTAATTAATGAAGAAGTTGAATGCTATAATCATTATGAGAAATGCTGTAGGCCTGAATTATTTTTAACATTGATTTACACGTACATGTCTGGGCTGAGAAATGTTGCAAACCTTTTTGGAAGTCTATGAGAGTTGGGTTCTTGGCCGCAGATGTCTGTCTGCAAGGGAAAGGGAGGATCCGATTATAAATAATATGAATAGAGGTCTGTTCAGTAGACGGCCCAGACATGGAGGAGGGTTCTGGAATGTTTAAGGGGTATCAGCGGGCCGGAGAAGAGTCTGAGAAGCAAGGTCAACTCCAACGTATGAGGCCCAATACAAAGCAGCATGGAAAAAGCCAGAAGCTACACCACGTGAGAGGCGTCTCATGAGGGGCGTCTCAAATGTTGTTGACTGTTTTGTATTAGGGACAGCACCCCTGGGTGGAGTTAGAGCAGATACCTGAGGACCCTTTAGAGAGCGGATGGGTAGGCAGAGAGGGGTCATGACTGGAGAACTATAGGTTTTCACCAAGAGACTTAGAGTGAGTGACTTCCCTTGGGGGTCATTCACTGCTGACACCTTTGTTAGGTTGGGATTTGGTTAAGTAGGGATACCATCTAGAGCAGGGTAGGGACAGCCTAACCTGTGTGTTTTCCTCCAACTCAAATGAAGGAGAGATATGCGTCAATGCTGATAGCTTTATTATTCTTAGAACTTGTGTTAGTAATTTCCGTTGCTCGTCTGAGGGCTTTCAGAGAGCACATGTATGTAATTGGACCTGTGTATCTCGTGAATCTCATTCTGAGATGCCTGTATTTGCAGCTTATCATATCTTTACAATAAACTTTTGAAAGCTAGAAGTTGTTTGTGATCTTTGGGAGCAGAGTCCTTTATTGGGTGAACTAACTTGCTAATGGATGCACTTTCTTCCTCAAAGACAGGCAACAAAGGTTCAGTCGACCAGATCGAGGTTTAGGTCAATAGTGATAAGGTATCGATCAAAATCTCGCCCTTCCAGTTGGTAGCTATAGAGGATGGTTGCCTTCTTGAGGACGGTGACCTAGGCCAGGTTAGCTTACCCCAAGGCCCCTAGAAATCGATGATCGGAAGAACCGCCCGCTGAAGAAGATCCGGATGACGTGAGACAGAAAAAGCAGCAGTATCGGTCGAGAGTGAGTATAAAGGGTCATGCGTGTTAGATTGCGGTGTTTTTTGTATTGTATCTATGTTGTAATGTCTGGCGGAGTTGAATGTCTGTAGAGTGACTGTGGAACAGGTTGTGAGCGCGCGCAACCGGTGGAAATCTTAAGTTCAAGGAGAGCTTAAGTGGTTCGGGTGTATCGGACACCCAGAGTAATTGTCAAACAGTGTGAAGGGGGTCATGAGGTACCATTGATCACCCGAAAGACCGAGATAGGGGGAACGTAAGAGTGAGTGCGTGAGTAACGGACGCTGGTCGGAGGTTACTGTGTGTGTAAGCAACCTATCAGAGAGACGATAGACATTTCGTCAGTTGTGTTGACAATTACATATAGACTGTGGACGTACAGTCGAGGGAAGTGACCGCTTGGTCGGAAGTAGTCATTTTTCGGTGTATGAATGGGACGCATGCATGACCGGGAGACGAGTTGAGAAAGGAGGGGTGCTGCTGCGAAGCGGAGAAAAGTGACGTCAGGAAGTGTCGCGACGTGATTGGCCGACAGGAGAAAGACCGCGCTGTGATAGGCCAGCTAGCAAAGACGTCAGAAGGTGTCGCGACGTGATTGGCCGACCGGAGAAAGACCGCGCTGCGATAGGCCAAGTTAGCAAAGCCGCGACAGGATTGGTGGATTGTCATCAGGAAGTAAACAGAGTAGCGAGGCTGGATATTGTGCGCATAATTATGAAGTGTTTTAAATGGCTGAGAGCGGTGTTTAAAAAAGAGAAGCGGGGATCGTATGAAGGGGAAGAAGCCCCGCCGGAGGGTACGCCAGCTCGTTACATGGCAGTGAATGTTGGGTTGCATACGATCCTTTGGATATCAGAGTGGAGTAAGATTACTGAAGGAAATGAGGAACTGACGTTCCCGAAGTACGGGACGTTCAGATTAGAGGTGTTACATCGATTAAAATCAGTCATGACCTCAATGAGACCCTTGCCTAGACCGACCCAGTTTGAAGCCCTTGATGCATGGATTAGGGCAGCGCATGAAAAGAATATGAACAGACGACAAGAAAGGGTGAAACGATCGGTAAGGGCAGTGCAGGATGCCAGGTGGGATGCGGATGCTAAAAGATGGAGAGTGCATAACATGGAAGTAAATAAACTATACCCGGTGTTAGAGGTGCCCGTAAATAAAAGCCCCCTAGAAGAAGATGATGAGAGCGAAACAGAGGACAGCCTGATAAACAGATTATTGACAGACAGGCCACCCCCGTATAATAGAGCAGGGGGAGAGGTCGAGCATAGTGAAGGAGAAAAGGGGGCAATGCAGGAGAGCATAGACCGCTTCCCAGTTCAGAGTGGGATCCTGAGGCAAAGAAAGAGCTGTCCCAGCCTAGTCAGGTGCAACAGGTAGTCGGGAGGTTTGTGGTACAAAGAGCGCCGGAAACGGAGTGCGCCACATCCTACGGATTACCAGATGCACTACAGGTACCTGTTACCATAGGTCCTATAATATCGATATATGACCAAGAGAGAGCAAGAGGGGAAGAACGGGTACGGAAGGACAGAGAAAGAGCAGAGACGGCAAGGAGGAACGATACGATCAATTCCCCAAGTCAGATGCCGATACCGAGAGAGTGGAGCACCCCGATGCACACAGCAGGGGACCCAGGAGGGGATCCTGGGGGCCCTAGATGGCCAGTGGATCTGAGGGGATCTGGACGAAAATCCTTTCAAGAGCTAAATGAGTACATGAAGAAGTGGGATGAGGCAGTGGAGGCTCACAAGAGCATCATAGCTGCAGAAGCTGAAAGGGAAAGTCAGGACAGCAGAGCTCGGACTCACTGCGGGGCTGGGGAGAGCAGCCCGGAGTGGGACTGTAGAGAGAGAGATAGTAGGGGAGTCACCCATTGGGCCCGGAGTGGGAATAGAACAGATCTGGAAAACGGGGGCCCCGGGAGTGGAGGGGTGGCGTGCCCAATACTCAGTGAAGGGGAGAGGAGAGCGCAAGAGTACAGAAACAGCTTTAAGTGTCCACACTGTGTGCCCGGCACCAGAGAACAGAATGGGAGTTGTGAGAGGTCGCACCATAGTCCCTGTGATGACGGAAATGAGCGCAGCCCAGGGAATATGGGGAACCAGGAAGGAGCGTATCGGATACTGAGCGATACTAGGCAAAGGGAGAGTAGCGACCAGAGGGAAAATAACAGAGAGGCGTACGGTGAAAGGAGAGAAGCAGAAGAGAGTGGGCAGAGCAAGAGTGGGGGTAACAGGCCCGTGTTCCATCACCTTCCAAGATCGGATGGCCGAGCATGGGACCTGGAGAGATGGGAGCAAGGGAGAGTACTCATTAACTCTCCCGAGCCCAAACGTAGAGCTCGAAGTTGGGATGGTAGGGAGACCAGTGAGCCCCCTTCGAAAGACATATTGCGAGCTGAGATAAAAGCTAAGAGACTCGATGTCGCCAGCTTAAGGTCAGACCTGGATGACATGATAGATGGTACCCTGCCTTTAGAAAGAATGGAAATGTATGAGCAGGATGAAATACTGTATATGGCAAAGGATATCACTCGAAAGGCGAGAGCAATCCATGAGAAGTTAGTCGAACTAGCAGGCAAATATATGGTGGATCTGTCAAGAACCAAAGCATTACAGGGTAACCACAGGCTACATTACACAGATCGAGACCTAGATGAGAGGAGAACGATTGGGCTGAAAACGCATATAAGGGAACTGATCACTGGAATAAGGACATGGAGGGCACTAGATAAGTGGGAAGAGAGGTGGTCCAAGAAAGGGACCGGCAGGAGAAGCACGCTTGGTATGACACCAGGAAGGCTGCAGGGAATAGAAGCATACCCTTTGCGTGAAGTCGCCAATGGGAACTATGTGCATGTCCCTTGGAGTAGGGGAGATTTAGCTGCTTTTACCACCTCCTTCCCCAAATTGCGGGAAAACCCAGTGGAGTGGTACAAGCAAGTCGAGAGATTTGTAAAAATCTCAAAGGTCCTATGGATAGATCTGAACACGCTGTTCGACATTGTAGTACCAGGAGATCTGTGGACAGCATGCAAGGTTAGCGCTGAGTGGCCCACAACGGAGCCAGAGAGAGATGCTAAGACTAATGGGCCGTCCGAGATTGTGATGGCAAAATTCGAGAGAGTGATGAATTGGCTGAAAGAGAAAGTGCCAATGCAAGACATAGATTGGGTCAGAATAGACCGAACCAGACAGGAACCCAAAGAGACCGTCCACGAATATTACGAGAGATTGCTGAAGGCGTTTAAACAGTATAGCGGCCTGGATGTAATGGATCCAAAAGACATAGGGCAATTCGTGTCCAAGTTCGTCCTGGGACTGAGACCGGATATTAGTTTAATGATTCAGCAACACTCGATTTGTTGGCAAAGTAAACCCCTAGACGAAATACTGAGGTATGCCAGGTACTGCTGTGATGAGATAGACTCCAAGGCTAAGAAACTAAAAGAAAAGTTGATGGTGGTACAGATGCAGGCAGCAGGAAAGGGGGGACAGCAGCAACAGCAGCAAGGAACAGGTACAGGAGGAAAGAAGCAGTACAGTCAGAACAAGGGCAATGAGGAGAGTTCCACCTTTAGACCCAGATTAGACATAGCTGCCTTGAAGAAAACGACTAGGTGCCACCAGTGTAACGAGGTGGGGCATTGGAAACGCGAGTGTCCCTACAATGTAGAGATAGGAGAGCAAGAGATAGAGGAGGAAGAGGTCCAGAGCGCGCCTACAAGAGGGGGGACGCCATACCAGGGAAAGGTGCTAAAAGGGGGGGGGGCTCCTCCCCGAGCCCAGTTCCCGCAACCTCCTCGAGTAGGGACCATGGGTAAGACCTATAGACAGATGCCCCTGTTTGTAGAAGGAGAAGAGTGCTATTATGTGGACCCATTAACCGGACAGAGAGTGGAAAGAGAAGACTGCACCCTCGGGGCAGCTTTGGAGGTGGACCAGAGGGGACCCTATGTCGAAGCAGAAGTAGCAGGGTGCCCCACGACATTTCTGGTGGACACAGGAGCCACTAGGTCCACGATCAGATCAGCTGCAGTTCCAGACCTGCCCATGTCTGGAGAGACCATACAAGTGGTAGGGGTCGCAAACAGGAGAATAACCAGCCAATTGACAGAACCGGTACAGGTGAAAATAGGGAAGTACAGCGATGAGCACCAGTTTGTGGTTTGCGATTCAAGTCCTGTGTGTCTGCTAGGAAGAGACCTGTTGTGTAAATTGAATTGTACTATATACTGTACACCTCAGGGAGTGGAGGTATTGACCAATGATGATGATGCAGACTTCAAAGTTGCAAACTCAAGAATATGCGTGGAGCTGTACCCTACTTTAACAGTAGATGAGCTCCCCTGGGACTTGAGAGAGACAGTGGCACCAGAAGTATGGGATTTCACTGGGGAAGAGATAGGATTGGTCAAAGGGGTGGACCCAGTGAAAATTGTAGTGAAACCGCATGCTGAGTTCCCAAGAACACCCCAATATAAATTGACTCCAGAAACGATTGCAGGCATAAAGCCCGTGATCGAGTCCATGATTAAACAGGGAATACTGAAAGAAATCGTGGGTAGTCCATGCAACTCCCCGATTATGGGTCTGCAGAAACCAAATGGGAAATTTCGGATAGTACAGGACCTTCGAAAGATTAATAACATAGTCGTTTCGTGTTGTCCAGTGGTACCGAATCCATCAGTGATACTGTTTCAGATTCCATTCCAAGCTGAGTGGTTCACTGTGATTGATCTTTGTCAGGCTTTCTTTTCGATCCCTTTGGACGAAGAAAGCCATTTTCTTTTCGCATTTAAGCTGGAAAATCGCGTCCTAACATGGTGTCGTATCCCTCAGGGGTATACAGAGAGCCCATCGATCTTTAACCAGCTTTTGAAGAAAAATCTTGAAAGTCTAGTGCTGCCCCAGAAGTCAGTTCTGGTCCAGTACATAGACGACCTCCTTGTGGCGTCAGAAACAGAAGAAGCTTGCAGGGAGGACTCTATTGCTTTGTTAAATCACCTAGCTGCCAATGGGCACAAGGTGTCCCCGGGAAAGTTGCAGTACTGCCTGACAGAAGTGCAGTACTTAGGACACCGAATAGAGAAAGGCAAACGAAAGGTGTCACCAGACAGGATAGAGGCGATCATGAAAATGAATGCGCCTAAGACACAGAGAGAGGTCAGGATGTTCCTAGGGATGGTGGGTTATTGCCGACAGTGGATCGCGAACTTTTCACTGAAAGCAAAGCCCTTGCAAAAACTGACGCACAAGGAGGTGAGCGATCCGGTACCATGGGACAAAGACTGTTTGATGGCATTCCTACAGCTGCGAGAGGACCTGTGTCGTGCTCCGGCATTGGGAATGCCTGATTACAATAAACCATTTTTTCTTTACTGTTGTGAGAGAGAAGGTTGCGCGTTGTCTGTGTTAGTCCAAATCCATGGGAATGCCCGTAGACCAGTTGCTTATTTCTCGGCTACTTTAGACCCAGTAGCCGCAGCGTTGCCCGGATGTCTCAAATCCGTTGCTGCAACGGGTGTCAGCATTGAGAGATGTGAAAATATCGTCATGGGGCACCCGTTAGAGGTGTGCGTGCCCCATTCTGTTGAACTGTTGATGACCAGGACCAAAACACAGCATCTGACCAACAGCAGGCTCACGCGCTATGAGCAAGTTATTCTTGCTGCAGAGAATGTGACCCTCAAGAGATGCTCTGTTTTGAACCCTGCCACATTGATGCCACTCCCAAATGATATCGAGGATGATGATGAATGTACAGACCATGACTGCCTCGATGTGACTGAACTATGCACCAAACCCAGACCCGACATCGTAGATGAGCCACTGACTGACCCAGATGAAATTTTCTTTGTCGATGGCTCATGTGTAAGAGACGAAGTTGGGCAGTTGAGAGCAGCTTATGCTGTTTGTACAATTGCTGGAGTTGTAGAAGCTGGGTGCCTGGAAGGAGTACACTCCGCTCAGGTAGCCGAGATTATTGCCTTGACACGTGCTTGCTTGGCAAGCAATCAAATTCGAGTCACCATATACACCGACAGCCAATATGGTTATGGGGTGGTTCATGATTACGGGCAGTTATGGTCTCAAAGAGGGTTCATGACCTCTTCAGGCTCTCCCATTCGCAATGGAGAGTTTGTGCGCCTGTTGTTAGAGGCGTTGCAATGCCCAGCAGGTATCGCAGTTGTAAAGTGCACCGCACATACCAGAAATGAGGACTTCGTTTCGAAAGGCAATAGATATGCTGATGAAGTTGCGCGGTATTGCGCAGAACAAGGGTACTCTTTCACAGAGGTGGAAGTGGGTGGAATAAATGTAAGAACTGAATTAGCCATGATATTGGAAACTGTTGATACTTGGGATGAACTGTCAAACATGCAAGAAAATGCTCCTGATTTTGAAAAAGAAACATGGGAAAAGGCAGGATGTGTAATGGGTGAGTCCCATTTTTGGGTCTCAGCAGATGGCAGAGCAGTGTTGCCCAATGAGATGGTGAGTCCAATGGCCAGACTCATACATGGTCCCGTACACCTAGGGAGAGACGCTATGCTGAGAGTGTTTAGACAGACTTGGTACAATCCTAAGTTTAGAATAGCAGCAGAAGCAGTGTGCCAGCGTTGTGTGACCTGTCAGCAGCTGAACGTAGGGAAAAGAACACCAGTTGCACTGAGTCACATAGGAAGGTCTGGAGGTCCATTCAATCGAATGCAGATAGATTTCATTGAAATGCCGAGATGCAACCGCCTCCGCTATGTCCTGGTGGTTGTTTGTGTGTTCTCCAGATGGGTTGAGGCATACCCTACACGTAGGTGCGACACCCTCACAGTGGCCAAGTTACTGCTTAGGGAACTCATTCCGCGCTTCGGGGTGCCGGCCTCTTTGGAATCAGATAGGGGAACACATTTCAACAGCGAGCTTGTGAAGATGATTTGTGCAGCTCTAAATATCGATCAAAAGTTGCATTGTAGTTACCGACCAGAAGCCTCAGGAATTGTGGAGCAGATCAATGGCACGATCAAAGCCCGAATTGCCAAGGTGTGCTCCTCAACGACCCTGAGTTGGCCTGACGCCCTGCCATTGGTTCTCATGAGCCTTCGTAGTACCCCAGACAGAAGAACGGGGTTGTCACCCCATGAGGTGTTAATGGGGAGAGCAATGAGGCTGCCATCTGTCCCAACTACTGCACTGTTAAATATCACAGATGATATGATCCTGGACTATTGTAAGGGGCTGTCTGACGCCATTCGTTCTGTGTCCCTTCAGGTGCAGGCTGCCGAGGTTCCATCGTGCCAGGGCCCGTGCCATGACCTGTATCCTGGGGACTGGGTCCTGGTGAAAAAACATGTGAGAAGAAGCTGCTTGGATGTTCGTTGGCGTGGGCCCTTCCAGATCATCTTGATTGCGAATACGGCTGTGAAGGTGGGAGGCCTGCCCAATTGGATCCACGCGTCACATACGCGAAGGGTTCCAGCACCTCGGGAAGAAACAGCTCCTCTCTCGGATAGACGTCCAGCAGAGGACCGAGAAGCCATAGAGGGGGCTAGCCAAGCTGAAGAGGTGCCAGCGGAAGCAGGGAACGAGTCTGACCAAGCTGAGGACGGTCAGTACAACAGCGAAACAGACGACGCTACAGAAGGAGAAAGTAGCTGGGAGTACGAGTCAGACACTGACAGGTCTGACAGAGAGCGAGAACAGACAAGAAAGAGAAGGAGTAGAAGGGCACGTGGAGAAGCTAATTGGCCGCAAAGAAGGAGTTCTAGCCTGAGGTCAACTCCAGAGGTAACCCTTCCTCCGATATCAGAAGACTCAGACCCGGAAGAAGGTGCTCAGGGCGCTGAAGCACCGGACCGAAGAAGGTCAAGAAGAGTGCGTGTGCCTAACAGAAGATACTCCACACCTGAGTGGACATATCTGGCGACAAATGTCTTTGAAGCAGGAGACAGGGAGGATTCGAGCGGTGGTGGTGTCCAGTTCTGAGCCCATCGTCACCGTGGAAATACGACTGTTGGTACCCGGAGTCGAACAAGAAGGGTCACTAACATTCATGCTCCCCAGACCTCCCCGCCTCAGCAAGTTAAAACACATGTTTCTTTCAGAATTGCAATTCCCCGACTTTGGTACAACGATAACAGCACATGAAGAGCACAATCTTCGTTTGGAAATATTGAACTTTGCTATCGAAGCTGCAGGTACAAACTTGATAGTAGATTGTTAAAGGACTTTGTAAATAAAGCGAGCAGAAACAAAGAAGATTACCTAGCGCCCAGGAAGCAGAGAATATTAGGGAACTTCCCTTGAGTTGATGGAGAAGGGCTAGGGTAGTCTTTATTGAACAGTTAAAGGACTTTTGCGAAGAAGGTTGTCAGCTTCCAGTTGTGTGGATTCTAAAGACGAAAGGAAAAAAAAAAAAAAAAAAAGAGACTGTAAAGGAACGAGAGGAAAAGAACTTTTTGCTAAGATAAGAGAGAGCCATATTGTCTGACGAAATGGAAGCCGGCACCCAGAACCGCAGAGCTAAATGTATAATAGGTACACTAATAGTAGGAGTGATAATATTAATAGCTTTAGTGGTAACAATTTCTTATGTAAAGGGACATGAGGAAGAGGCGAAGGTAACTGATGTGAAATCTGTAGAAACGCTTACACCCACTGATGCTGGTGAGAAAAGGGAAAACACTCAAAAGAAAGCGTTATTAGCTGCAGAAGCCCGCAGGTTACACGTAGATGGGTCCCAAGGAGACTTTAGGTCAAATGCTTATGCTAAACTCTTATATGAATACGTGGATGCCATGGAGGTTAAGGACTGTTACGTCTGCATGCAGTTGCCGGCGTCTGTAGATGAAGGCATTAGATATCATCACCTCCCGCTGACATATGGCATTACATGTAGCTTATTGCTTAGTATATTTTATGAGAGAGATAGTTTTGAATACTATTTCTCCAACTATGATTCAGTGTTGCCAGAAGTCCCAAATTATAAGCAGATGAACAAATGGGACTACTGGAAGAGTGAAGACAGATTGGCCAAATTCTTCATTCCTTGGATTACCTTAGATACTTCACATGCCCGTAGAAATAACCTGACATGCAAGGTGTCAGAAGTCGAGAAGAAGTTCATAGGGCAGGTGGATGATCGTTACAGGAGACAAAAGATTTTGAAAAAATCAGGACAATGGAAAACAGATTGGACCGAGGAAGAGAAGGCACACAAGAGAAAGGGTAGTAGTGGTCCAATAGCTTTAGATAAGACGCAGAGAGGAAAGCTATGTCTTCACCGAGCCAAAACGTATTATGAAAATGTATACGTGGGAGAAGTCGACTGTGAACATGCTTTCAATATAGAGTACTATACTAAGGATTTCCTGAAGGGAATGCAAGTGATTCCAAATGTGTATTTTGTATGTGGAAGAAATGCTTACGTGAGACTACCTGACAACTGGTATGGATCATGTTACCTAGCAATTGTCTTCCCCAAAATATATCATGCACAAGACTTAGTGATCATCGAGGGCAAGACATCATCGAGGGGAAGGAGAGATGTAGGAGATGCAGAAATGGTTGGAGATGTCTTTGGAGCTATGTTCCCTCTTTTGGGAGTAATCCTTAATGATGTTAAAATTAGACGACTGGCAACAGTTGTCGACAGGTTGTCTGCCAGCACTGCTCAGTCCTTAATGCTGGTAGAAGGAGAGATGCAATCGATAAGGGCTATGGTTCTTCAGAACCGTCTTGCGTTAGATGTCCTACTAGCAAAAGAGGGCGGAGTCTGTAAGGCTTTGAAGGTCCAGGAATGTTGTACTTACATTCCAGACAATTCAAAGCCCCTTGAGAAAGTTATTAGGAACATAACTAATATTCACAAGGAGATCGAAGACTTGAGTAGAGAAAATGTCTGGGAAAAGGTGGGCCACGGAATGAGTGAAGTTGGAGGGTGGATCTCCACCTTAGGCAAAAGCTTTGTGTGGTATATACTAAAACCTATCATCATAATATTGATCTGTGGGATTATATTGTGGGGATTGGTGAGGGTATTCAAATGGTACAGAGCAAGAAGGTCAGAAAGAGCCCAAAGAGAGCAGCTGCAGAGATTGGCTGCCATACAAGATAATCAGTACAGGAGTCTGAGGGCTCTGGAAGCGCAGAGACAAATTATGCCAGCAATAACTGCAGTTTAAATGTTAGTGATGACCCCGAGAGGTCATCAAAGGGGGGAACTGAGAGAGCGCAAACTGATCTAAATGTATGAGTGCATCACACTTACCTGTAGTAAGCACAAATCATGAGGAGAAATGCCATGAGTGCTAGTAGTATCTGTAATTATATTCTGAATGTATAGCTAATGTAGAGATTTAAGTAGAAGTGGAACTAATACAGAAATGTGTGACACTATATGATTTTATTAGATGTGATTATTCCTGAATTCATGTCGTGTAGCTGCAAAAATGTAAGATGGCATGTGGTAAAACGCAGAATGTGGTAGGCCTCAGGGCCAAAGCTAGAAGGTGTTTCTTTTCACGACATAGATTGCAATAATGTTTTGGCCATTGCATTAATGGGCCATGATTTATAGATGTGTTTACTGAATAATAGAATAAGAGTATTAACATGCTTTAATTAATGAAGAAGTTGAATGCTATAATCATTATGAGAAATGCTGTAGGCCTGAATTATTTTTAACATTGATTTACACGTACATGTCTGGGCTGAGAAATGTTGCAAACCTTTTTGGAAGTCTATGAGAGTTGGGTTCTTGGCCGCAGATGTCTGTCTGCAAGGGAAAGGGAGGATCCGATTATAAATAATATGAATAGAGGTCTGTTCAGTAGACGGCCCAGACATGGAGGAGGGTTCTGGAATGTTTAAGGGGTATCAGCGGGCCGGAGAAGAGTCTGAGAAGCAAGGTCAACTCCAACGTATGAGGCCCAATACAAAGCAGCATGGAAAAAGCCAGAAGCTACACCACGTGAGAGGCGTCTCATGAGGGGCGTCTCAAATGTTGTTGACTGTTTTGTATTAGGGACAGCACCCCTGGGTGGAGTTAGAGCAGATACCTGAGGACCCTTTAGAGAGCGGATGGGTAGGCAGAGAGGGGTCATGACTGGAGAACTATAGGTTTTCACCAAGAGACTTAGAGTGAGTGACTTCCCTTGGGGGTCATTCACTGCTGACACCTTTGTTAGGTTGGGATTTGGTTAAGTAGGGATACCATCTAGAGCAGGGTAGGGACAGCCTAACCTGTGTGTTTTCCTCCAACTCAAATGAAGGAGAGATATGCGTCAATGCTGATAGCTTTATTATTCTTAGAACTTGTGTTAGTAATTTCCGTTGCTCGTCTGAGGGCTTTCAGAGAGCACATGTATGTAATTGGACCTGTGTATCTCGTGAATCTCATTCTGAGATGCCTGTATTTGCAGCTTATCATATCTTTACAATAAACTTTTGAAAGCTAGAAGTTGTTTGTGATCTTTGGGAGCAGAGTCCTTTATTGGGTGAACTAACTTGCTAATGGATGCACTTTCTTCCTCAAAGACAGGCAACAAAGGTTCAGTCGACCAGATCGAGGTTTAGGTCAATAGTGATAAGGTATCGATCAAAATCTCGCCCTTCCAGTACCGTAGCGGATTGGGGGTTTATAGGGGAATATGATGGGAAGTAATTTAATTATAGTATATGAAATAATAATGTTTAGTAATTATTTTTTTTTTTAAATAAAATGTTGTGTTTTAGTTCTGTAGCGGGTTGTGGGTTTATAGAGGAATAGGGTGGGAAGTAATTTATTTGTAATTAAGTAATTAATAAAAAAAACTGGGCATTGATAATAATTTTTTTTGTTAATTATTAATTCGTTATTAATTTCTATATTTATTTCGGGTATTGACCATTATTTTTTTGTTAATTAATTATTAATTGGGTATTAATTTTTTATTAAATATTATTTATTGTTATTTCTAATTACTTTATTGTTAATTAATTATTAATTGCAAATTACATTTTAATAATTGTTTAACAGAAAATTAAATTAATTGTGTGAAATGTTATGTGGAGTGTGTTTTGTCTTTATTGGGGAACAAGGTGGGAAGTATTTAATATTATTAAAGTAATTTTTAAATTTGATATATTTGTAGTTTTTATTTTATTTATTGTTCATTTATTACTAAATCATTATTTAATTACAATATTTATTTGATTTATGAGTATGTTATTTTTAACACCTACGCTATCCAATGCTTTCCCTACTGTTGCACTCTATGAAGTGAGAATGGTAGTTTTTACCCCTACGCTGTCCAACGCTTTCCCTACTGTTGCACTCTTTGGAGTGGGAATAGTAAGTTTTACCCCTACACTATCCAACGCTTTCCCTATAGTTGCACTCTCTGGAGTGGGAATAGTAATTTTTGCCCCTACACTATCTAACGCTTTCCCTAGTGTTGCACTCTCTGGAGTGGGAATAGTAATTTTTACCCCTACGCTAGCCAGCGCTTTCCCTACTGTTGCACTCTCTGGAGTGGGAATCTTAATTTTTACCCCTACGCTATCCAACGCTTTCCCTACTGTTGCACTCTCTGAAGTGGGAATAGTAATTTTTACCCCTATGCTATCCAATGCTTTCCCTACTGTTGCACTCTCTGGAGTGGGAATAGTAATTTCTACCCCAACGCTATCCAGCGCTTTCCCTACTGTTGCACTCTCTGGAGTGGGCAAAGTAATTTTTACCCCTACGCTATCCAACGCTTTCCCTACTGTTGCACTCTCTAGACTTAACGTTATATATGTTCGTTATTATTTTTAAATATGTTTTAATATTTTTAACTATATTACTTTTAATTAACTGTATTATTTACTTAATTTTACATTATTATTAAAACATTTAAAAAAAGAATATTTTTAACATCAATATTTTTGACAACAATATTTTTTTTCTCTATCTTTTTTACTTACCATTATGCAGATTGGACATCGATATTTTTGATTTCGATATTTTTGTGTCAATATTTTTGTAGGTCGATTTTCTGTCCATCGATATTCTATCAGACATTCACTCAGTTACCCATCTTTGCCTTTCAGTGGAGCAAAAACAATAAGGTTATTATTTGTGGATCATACAACGTATGTTACGTGAAATAAAATAAAAAACACTATTTTATGCCTGGGATGGAGTATCTGTAACAGGGAAATCAAGAGGAAAAAGCCAATGCACTGTACATAAAAAAAAGAAAAACAGAGGACCCCTTGTAATCCCACCCCATTGTGTAACCTTATTAAATTGCCACGAAGCAAGGTGTAGATTGGGAAAATAGAAAGGAAGATAAAAAACAATAATTGGCAAAGCCTGTAGGTCTGGTCTCGAATGCCAGGTTTTGGCTTTGTCAATGCTTGTTTTGTCATGGTTTTTGCAAAACTTTGTTGTTGAGAAAGCTGACCGGGCCTTGTAAATTGGCTAGGAGCTTAAAGGTGTTTTATCTCAGAAAGCACATGGTGCCATTATAGTCCCTAGTACTGAAGGGAACGATTTGTGTGTGGGGGTGCTACTTCTGAAAGGGCAGAATGCTGTCACTGACAGCGAAGTTACCCAATGGCTGAAGTGGGCTGATCTATTACTCCATGCTGTATACTGTACTGGACTTTTCAATAGACCCACCATAAATGTAAAAACAATTTTATTTCAGAACAAGATGATGGATGGAGTGTTGAAACTTGCCAACTACTCAGCCCCACCCAGTCAAGAGGTTTTCAGTGGCGGCTGATGCATTTAAATAGTGGTAGGGTTGGTGGAAGGATGTGCGTAGGGGGGAGCGTGGTGGAACAAAAATGTTTTTATTAAATGTACCCGATGCGGCTTCAGCCGCCTCTGAGTACCTCTGTGCTGCTCTCATGCTGCATGAGAGTAGCGCAGGGATTGGCCTGAGCGAACTTCTTTAACGACCGCCTAGACACAGGGAGTCTGTGCGCTTTCTCCAACCCAGCTGTGCAATACAGCTGGGTTGGAGAAACCTAACTGTGCATGCCTGTTTGGTCGGCCTAAGACAGCAGGCCAAACAGACATGCACAGCAGTACGCGTTCACTTCATTCCTCCTACCTCCCATGGCTAGCCTCACCACTCCCCATACAAGCTGGCTCAACCAGCAGGTGAAAAATAAAACAATATTGTTTTATTTTTCAGCTGCTGGCTTAGACAGTGGGGCATCGCTCAGCCCTTGCAGAGGAGCCGCCACTGGAGTTTTTCAGGGTAAAGAAAATGCATGCATTAATACTCAAAAGATGAAATGATCATCTAGAGTTGTATTGCCTCATATAAATGAACTACAATTACCAGGGAAACAGACGGAAGTGATGTTGTCTTTCAAATTTGGCATACCAATGCTGATACTGAAAGGATTAATTGACATACCTTGTTTATGAATTGTGAAAATGGAGGTAACCAATCTAGCTCTGTATAAAACAAAATAGTAATCAGTCCCAGGATCCTTGTTTACGGTCCAGGAAAGACCTGGATTGTCAGTTCGGGCTGGACTGTTCCCATTAGGAACAGGGCCATAACTGATATGCATATGGCTTGGTTTGAACTGAGCACGAAATGTGTGTGGGAACAGCAGGGCACGAGGTAAGGGTGTGTGATCTAAAACTGGTTTCAAGAAACACAATAGGATTTATTAATGCGTCCTTGTGTCAGGATTAAAATCAAGCAGAGGGTCAGGCAGGCGTGGCTACAGCCTCTGGATCTTTCCAAAAGGGTAAGTCAACATGTTTCTACCTATCACCCTCCTTAGAGGTGTCACGGCATTCTTCAGGACCTATGTAGCGAATGCTCCTGCTTAAGTGCTCAAGTGATATAACAGAAATTGTATAAAAATGCAAAAATACAAAACCAGCGGTCCAATTATTTGTTCAAAGTAGGGATCCACTAGAAGTCTCCTGCAAAAGATACTGTAAATATGGTTGCAATATATACCTTATGTGAAAACACAGGTTAACAACCAATTCTCAGTCAATAGTACCAAGACCTGTTTGGTAGTCGTAGCATTAGTGTGTATATACATTTTCTGTGTGCATCACCCATGCAAACCCTGTGCCCTGTACCAAGCTAAGGAAACTGTTGACGCATAACGTCGGGATGGGTCAAGGTTTACCCGCTGTTGGAATTAAGGTCTCTACTTGGGCCCTGACCTGAGGCTTAGGGTATATTCTCCCCTATAATTATATTGTTAGAGGGAAGAAAAATAACAAACAAAAGTAGTTTTAGAGCAATTAAAAAACGCTGAGAGGAAATGACTTCAAAAGTATTAAAAACCACAGTGAGATATCAAACAAGGGGCCTGTCATTGGAGTCAGATCGGGTCCCCTGATGGGTCTAATGTATGTGTTGCCATATTGATGTTGATTAATTCCACTTGATGTATAAATACGTCTTATTTATTAGTCATTGTCAGAACACAATTTTATTCTCAAAGCTCGAGAGCATTACATGACTTTTCCAGACAGAAGTATGAACATCCGTATTTACAGGTCCTCTTGCCCCCGAGTCTAGGGGCCCATTATGATTGCGGACGGACTTGAGTCCGTCCGCGACCATAGAGGAGGAGGGAACCTCCGCATGGCCTGCGGAGTCCCCTCCTGTTCAATTAGGATGTGACCGCCACCCTGGCGGTCACATCCTCTATTTTTACCATTGCGGCGGGTGCGGCTTCAAGCTGCAACCGCCGCAAAGGTAAAAATGCATACATTGCATTTGTATGCAGAAAGCGGCAGGCACCGTGCGGTGCCTGCCGATTTCTGCATACAAATGCAGGGGGGTACCATAGGTACCCCCCATGTGCACCCCCACGCCCCCTTCACCCAGGGGGCACGCAACGGGCCCCCGCAGTGAAGTTCCACATGCTTTTCCACGGCGGAAAACGCGCAGCGGAAAAGCATTATTTAAAGCCCATCCTAATATGGCTGGCGGTGTCTGAGAGACACCGCCTCCATATTAGAGCTTTTCCGCCGCGGTTGTAAGCCAACCGTGGCGGAAAAGCTGCGGACGGAAACCAGGACACACCAGCCATCCTAATGTGGCGGTGGGTCTTTGGTGGGTCCGCTGCGGTTTTTCCACATCCTCCGGGCCGGCGGTGGCTTCCGCCGGCCCGGAGGATGCGGAAAAACCGCAATCGTAATAGGCCCCTTAATTTGGTGTAGTGCCAACCTACAAATAATGGAATGGAATGAGATCCACATACTACTAGTGATCAAATCTAAATCAATTATTTCGTGAATTCCATCATTTTCATTCACCAGTTGTGCTGTTTTAGTAATTACTTTGCTATTCCTCACAAGATATATAACAAATTGAACCTGAATCACAAAACGCATTGTTGAAAAGTCAGAATATTTGCATCTTGGGTTACTTACAGCTTTGGAGCTCATTTCTAAATTTTCACAGATTTACAGAGAGTCGGGAGTGTACTGAAATAAATCTATCACCATTGCGAATTTGAAGTTACTCCAATGTGTGTAAGATTTACACATGCAGATGTTCCACCAGCTGGAAAAATCTGCAATCTTAGATGTAACACACTAGTGCAAAAAAGTTGTTTCCTTCACAGATTATTTTTTTCACATTGTGAAACCATTTCTTTTCAACTCCACTAAACATGAAGCTGTTCCCTTTCTATTCATACCCGGGAAATTGACTTACTTTTGACAATAACACATTTTTGAAAGTTTATAGAGTGGTAAACTCCCTATAAAAGTGTATGTGAATATCCACAAATGTTGGAAGTTATGGGTTTGTACCTACGTTGCTGAGTGTACCATCCAAAAACGCTCACAAACCCTCCTTTGACTCTAAAATCGTGAATGCAGCAATTCCGCCATAGGTGCAGAATTTTAACATATGTACATACACTTCCTCAATTACGTCAACCCCGAATCTGTGAACAGGGACGGATATTTTGGGTTTCGGAAAGAAACTTTTTGTATCTAAATTCAATATAAGTGTGCTAAAGACTTTTATTATCTGCTCCACTGAATCAATTTTAATTTGAAGTATCGCTATACAATATATAAAACATATTAAGAAGAAACATATAGAAAAACCCTGGTCTCTCAGAAAAGAAATGTGCCGTTATTTTAACAAAATGAAAACAGGATATGCTTAATCTGAGAGTTGTTTTAAAAATAAACCGGCTTATTAAGGCCAGAGGTAGTGTGGACTGGATGGATACCACTGAAAACGAAATTGCTCAGAAGCTCGAATCCTTGCAAACCTGACTCAGCATTAAATCCTTTAGAGGTCGGTAAATTAAGTAGCATTAATTGGGTAATATTAACACGTGTTATTTCCAGTTCTTTGAAGCATCAGAAGTGCTTCTCAAAGCCCTATGAAATATATATATATATATATATATATATATATATATATATATATATATATATATATATATATATATATATATATTACCTACTGGCGGTCGCCAGTAGGTAGTTATAGTTAGGACCTAGTTTCCATAGGAAATCCGCAACATTCTATTGGGAATAACTTTGGCGCCGGTGGACGAATCTTCGTGAATTTCTCAAAGAAGATGGCCCGCTCCGCTCTGCTCCTTCCCTGAACGTTTTGGGGGGATTCGTCAAGCAGGGGCCGAGATAAAAGAGGGGTCCCAAAACGTGTTTTCCCCATGTTAATTTCCATAGGGCGGTTGGACTCACTTTTAGCCCGAACGGCTGAATGGATTTCCACCAAACTTGGCAAAATTGTAGGGACTGGTAGCCCGATGTGCCTTTGCTATGTCTCAAGATATGTGCTCCAGTGGATTTTGAGTAATTTAGGTTCAAAAAAATATATATATCTATAAGCGCGCCATGGTACGTGCACCGGGGCGCGTACCAGCGCGCTACGCGAGTACGCGAGCGGAAAGCTGATTGGCTCTCGGGTGTCTGTCAACATTCCAAACAGTCCGGAGCGGCCGCCATCTTGTGTCTCGGTAGAATCGAGACACAAGAGGTAGCAAAAACAAAGGGGGAAATGACAAAAAGGGGGCAGGGTAGACCCCCCCTGACCCCATAGGTTTGATGTGGGGGCTATAAAAGGGCTTTGCGGGGCAAAAAAAAAAAAGAGCGTACCATGGGGAAAAAAGAATGACAGAGTTTTTTAAAAAAAATTAGCTTTTTTTTATCCATTGGAGGTAGTTCTAAAAAGAACTGTTTTTTTTCTTTTTGTTGTTTTATATTTTTTTATTGTTTTTTTGAACATTTTTTACTTTTTTTGGCTTTTATGAACAATTTTATATTTTTTTTGTATTTTTTATGGGGACAAACAAAAAACAGGGAATTGTAAACGGCTCAACTGGAGCAAAAAAAATCAGGAACAAATCTCTTTCGGCAGATGTGGTTCTCTCCTGCACGGTTGATTAGGTTTATACTTTTCTCGCCATACGAAATTGTAGTCCCGCAATAGATACAAACAATTTTAAAATCTCCAAACTGGGTTTGGATGTTTGGGACCATCTTCCTTGCCTCTGGACCCGATGGAGTAGGTTGTTTGCTGGTTGAGGTTCTGGAAGAAGATTGGGGAAGGTTTCTGGACAGTTCTCTCACCTCTGCCGCAGAATAGTTGTTGGGATGCCTGCGTTGAATGTGGCGAATCATGGTGTACTTACCAAAAGAATACTTTTTTGTAGGGTTCCCCCTGGAAAGTTCAGTGCCACAGATCAGACAAGTCACTTTTGCCGCATTGACTTTCTTTTGGCCTCTTGGGAATTTAAAAAACTCCCACACAATGTGCTCTCTTGGTTTATAAGGGGGATTGTCTTCAGGCAGGAAGTGCCTTCTCTCTCCTCCTCTTCCTCCTCCTCCTCTTCTTCTTCACCACCAATGTGGTGTTGTGGTGGTCCTTGTGGTGGTTGGGGGGGTGGTGCAGATGCTCCAGCTGCTGCTGCTACTGTAGCCATTTTTCAATGAATGGAAACAGGTCTTCCTCACTCAAACAACAAAGTGAGAATGAGGAAAAAAGGTGGGGGCTTTCATCATTTGGAAAACAAAAACTGTTCTGAACCAATGAAAAGTGTTCTTTTCAGGTCACATGACCCGGGCTTTCATCATTTGGAAACCAAAAGTGTTCTGAACCAATGAAAAGTGTTATTTTCAGGTCACATGACCCAATGCGCTTACGCTACGTTGCGCGATCGTATGCACTCGGGCGCTTTCGGGTGCGCTTACGCCGTGCGTCATAAGACGCATCACGCGACTACGCGATACGTCACGATGATGTTTTCGTTCGCTGCAATAGCGCTAACGGGACGCTCACCAGTACGCGCACCGGGGTGCGCCGCAACACTGCGCTTACCGGTGCGCTCACCGGTACGCGCACCGGGAGCGCACCAAGGCAAAAAAATTAAAAAAAGGGAAAAATATACATAAAAAAATAGTAATACATAAATATACAATATAAAATTCATTATAAAAAATATTACATTTCATACCTACAGAGATTTGCTATTAAAAAACTTTTGAAATTCGCTGAAAAAAACATAGGTTTGAGGCCCTATATATAGTTAGGAATTAGCATTTACAAAACCTATGAAATTCACTGAAAAAAAACATAGGTTTCACACCAGTTATAGTTAGGAATTAGCATTTAAAAAACCTATGAAATTCACTGAAAAAACCATAGGTTTCACACCAGTTATAGTTAGGAATTAGCATTTAAAAAACCTATTAAATTCACTGAAAAAACCATAGGTTTCACACCAGTTATAGTTAGCTGGAAATTTTACTTGCATAAAACCATTGAAATTCCCACGTTATAGTTAGTTGGACTCACTATGACTTGCGCGTGCAATGCACTGCTGATGACATCACATATTACATTACTCATGACATGGTCAGTGACATCACTCATGACATCACTGATGACACCATCCTTGTGACAGAGTGACAGACCTCCTTTCACTGTAATGTAACCCTTGAAACACATATTCAAAAATAGAAACTGAAATTTTCAAAAAAATGGAGATACCCATACCAGTTACAACAACCAATTCAATAATTCCACCATTTATATACACATGCACTCATTCACCAACAGTTCTATATAGTCACTCATACATATACTCACTCATCATATGTAGTGATACACCTATACATCCTGTTACACACCGACAGTCATCCAAAAGTTACTCTCATACATGCAAGTAAACTATTGAGCATCCATTTATTTGCATATACAGCTATACACACACTACCACCTTACTTCTAATGAAACTTACACATACTTACTCTCTTAAACAATCACTTATAGAAACGCATACTTATTTAAACAGGAACTCTTACAATCTCTTACTCTCACATATACTCACTTATATACATCAATATTCACATATACTAGATTAAAACATATGTAGTTACTGATAAAGACACTAGTGAGACAGTCATTCACTCACTAACACACACATATACACACTCATCCACCCATACAGTCCTGCACATATGCTGTCTTCAAAACACATACAAAGAGAGAGTCAGTCATTCATGCATCTATGTGCTAAGTAATACCCCCACCAAACCATACAAACACTCATACTGATACTAAGAAAAACATCTAATAACCCATATACATACACATGTACCTACTCACCAACCCATGCAGCCACTTATACACAAAGTGAAACACTAATACATATATTTAAATATTTAAACATTACTCACTAATATATGTATTCACTAAGATACACTAAATAAGCCAGTTAACCAATCAATTATTTTTTTTAAACATTTATTCTTCCATCAACTTTTACATATACATATATAACATATATTTATTTTTCAGAAAGACACACATTCACTGGATGGTGTCATCAGTGATGTCATGAGTGATGTCACTGACCATGTCATGAGTGATGTAATATGTGACGTCATCAGCAGTGCATTGCACGCGCAAGTTATAGTGAGTCCAACTAACTATAACGTGTGAATTTCAATGGTTTTATGCGAGTAAAATTTCCAGTTAACTATAACTGGTGTGAAACCTATGGTTTTTTTCAGTGAATATATATATATATATATATATATATATATATATATATATATATATATATATATATATATATATATATATATATATATGCTGCTTGCCCCCACAGAAAATAACACTTGAGCTAAAAGGCTGATGCGGTCATGGGAACAGAAGGAGACTCTTTGTTTTTAACGCGTGGGGACAAGAAAGAACAGCGCACACCGTCCTGTTCAGCGGCATTCCACATCATTGCGTCGCCTCGAGACCCAGAGCCGGACTACTGCTTTCTGGGTCTCGTAGTTTGTGCACCCACTGTGTGCTCTACAAGAGGCGGGGCAAACTACATGAGGAGTAGCCATTCGACCAGCAGCGGGACAACCTACAGGTGTGGACACTTACCCCTTTCCTTGCTTCCCCTGGGCGCTGATGAAGGCACACATTGCCGAAATGCATTCGCCTGGAGTAATGATGTGAAATAAAGTGTGCTCCGTTTGTTCCCCACTGAGGCCTCTGCCTTTCATTCTTTTGGAGGGATTTCTTGGATATATATATATATGTGACCAAGGCCTCGTGTAGGCCGAAACGTTATGCTGTCTGTTGCAGAATAAAATTTACTCACAGATCAACTTGGGTCTCCAGTTTCTTGGCGGTAGTGGTGGGAGTCGAACCTGTGAGCTGTTGCTGCCTACGGAACCTGTGCTCATATATATATATATATATATGTATATATGTATATATATATATATATATATATATATATATATATATATATATATATGTATATATGTATACATATATATATTCACTGAAAAAACCATAGGTTATAGACCATATATAGTTAGGAATTAGCATTTACAAAACCTTATTTTACTCACACAAAACCATTGAAATTCGCATATATAGTTAGTTGCACTAACTATATATCGCGCACCCGCAATCCACTGCTGATCATGTCACATATTACATCATTCATGGCATGGTCACTGACATCACTGATGACATCACTGATGACATCTCAAATGACATCACTGATGACATCACTGATGACATCACTGATGACATCTCAAATGACATCACTGATGACATCACTGATGACATCTCATTTGACATTACTGATCACATCACTGATGATATCATTCATGTGATAATACGATGAACCTCTTCAGACTCTAATATAACCTTAGATACACTCAGTGTAAACAGACACTCACAGACTGTCACTCATCCATGGAGTTACTCACACACCTAGTCAGTCATGCAAAGAATCAATCACACCTCCATTTCCTCAACTATACAGTTATACACACCTTACTTATTCAAACATATACTAACACATATTTACTCTCTTATACAATCCCTGATACAAGTTCACAATGATCCATACAGCCACTCACACATTCACTGGCTCTTATGCACAGTTATTTATATATGTCAACTAACCCTGGGCGTAGTGGGCGTAGTGGGGCTCCGCGGAGCTACGCGGAGTGGGCGAGAAGCTACGCCCACTCCCGCACTCCGCGTAGCCCCACTACGCACCTCCCTCCCGCTCTCCCCTACATACGTTATTTAAGCAACTAACCTTCATAAAACAATTTTAAAGCACTTACCGTGTCCGGGGCTCGTCCGGGGCACCCTCTTGAAATAGCGTCGTCCTGGATACCAATGCGCATGCGCGGGCGGACGCGCATGCGCATTTCTCCCGAGAAATGCGCATGCGCGGGCGGCCGCGCATGCGCATTGGTATCCAGGAAGGGACGCTATTCCAAGAAGGGAGCCCCAGGCGAACACCGGACACGGTAAGTGCTTTAAAATTGTTTTATTAAGGTTAGTTGCTTAAATAATGTATGTAGGGGAGCGCGGGAGGGAGGCGGGTGGCGGCCGACTCGGCTACGCACACGGAGTGGGCGTAGTGTTGCCGGCTACGCTGTCTACGCAAAATGGATAGAAGGCAACACTACGCCTACTCCGTGGGCGTAGCCGATTCGGACGCCCAGGGTTAATGTCAACTCTCACATGTACTGTGTTTTACATATGTACTTACTTTGACATGTAGCACTGAGATATCCATTCACTCACCAATACACTCATGCACACAGTCAACCGCCCATACAGCTGTTTCCACATGCACTTTTGAACCCATACATCTAGTGAATCAACTGCTCACACATCTATGCACAGAGTCATACACCTCCCAGCCACCCACACACACACTCAGTCTCCCATACAAATACTTGGGCAACCAATCAATAACCCATATAGTTACTCATATAGCTACTCATCAACACATGCAGCAGTTTACAGAACAACAGACATAATGATGCACAAATTAAGACAGTTTAGTCACTAACCCATGCACTCAGTGAGACACATTTAATCACTCACTCATACAGTCAGTCATGCACCTACTAAATCCTTCATCCAGACACTTATACATCCACTCATTCTTCAATATGTAAGACATATTTTAACTTTACAGAAACATACAGTCACTGGATGTTGTCATCAGTGATGTCATCAGTGATGTCATTTGAGATGTCATCAGTGATGTCAGTGACCATGTCATGAATGATGTAATATGTGACATGATCAGCAGTGGATTGCGGGTGCGCGATATATAGTTAGTGCAACTAACTATATATGCGAATTTCAATGGTTTTGTGTGAGTAAAATAAGGTTTTGTAAATGCTAATTCCTAACTGTATATGGTCTATAACCTATGGTTTTTTCAGTGAATTTTCAAGGTTTTGTAAATGCTAATTCCTAACTATATATGGTCTATAACCTATGGTTTTTTCAGTGAATTTCAATGGTTTTTTAATAGCAAATATCAAAAGCTGTAAAATGTATTCTTCTTTTAAAGGAAAAATATATTTTATATGTATTTAATATAATTTTTTTATGTATATACATTTTTTGAGGGAACGAATTTATCAACTATCATGCTGAAGAAGAGTGTGGGGAAAAAAAAACAAAGAGGAGGACTAAGAGGAAAGAACAATCAGTTCAAAAATACAATTGCTTTAAAGCATGAAGTGCTTTTCCACACATTTACAGTTAAATAACCCATATTAGAACATACAAAATATCTACAGAGGAGACGGTGTACATTAAATTTTAGACTCTTCATTGGTACCTACATGTTGGTACTTACATCACCCACACAACACAACAGCTCTATTCAGAGCTACCCTACCTCAAAGCACTCTAAAATATTATTTTAATATTTCCCTTGGTTTTCCCCTTGTTACGCTTTCCGGAACGCTACCCGGTGCGCGGACCGGCGCTAACCGTGCGAAAATTTGAAAAAAAAAGGTTTTTTTTTTTTACATATATGGGCCACCTCAGCCACCCTCAGAAAACCTAGGGGGTCAGGATATGTCTCCCGTGCCCCCTTATACCCATTCCCAACATTGTTTATCCTCCATCTTGTGACTAAATTTGTCCGAAACACAAGATGGCGGACTCCCGTTACGCTACCTGTGAGCTACCCGGTTCGCGTACCGGGTAGCGCTTCCACCGCGAAAAATCGAAAAAAAATGTATTTTATTTTTTTGCCCCGCGGGGCCCTTTAATAGCCCCCACATCAATCCTAGGGGGTCAGGAGGGGTCTACCTTGCCCCCTTTCATTCATTTCCCCCTTCGTTTATTTCCACCTTTTGTCTCTCGATCCTACCGAGAGACAAGATGGTGGCCGCTCCGGACTGTTTAGAATGTTGACAGTCACCGGAGAGCCAATCCACTTCTCCTCGCGAAGTTCCGTTACGCGTCTGGTACGCGAACCGGTGCGCTAACCGGGACGCTGTCACAGATATATATATTTTTTTGAACGTTAATTTCTCAAAATCCACTGGAGCACATATCTTGAGACCTAGCAAAGGCACATCGGGCAAACAGTCTCTACAATTTTCCCAAGTTTCATAGAAATCCATTCAGCCGTTCGAGCTAAAAGTGAGTCCAACCGCCCTATGGAAAACTCAATGTTAAAAACACGTTTTGGGACCCCCCTTTTTTCTCGGCCCCCGCTTGACGAAACCCCCCCCCCCCAAACTTTCAGGGGACGCTCAGAAACAAAATGTGCCATTTTCCTTAAAATTTCAGCCAATTCCGTCCATCAACGCCAAAGTTATTCAACATAGAATTTTCAGAAATCCCTATTCAAAAAAATCCTAACTATATATACCTACTGGCGACCGCCAGTAGGTAATATATATATATATATATAACATTTCTATGGCAAAATGAAACCCCTCATTTTGTTCCTTTTCAAATTAAATGTATTAAGTGTTACCACTTTATTCCAATCAAGATGACTTCAGGTGTGCCATACTTTTGTCATAAGTAAGACTGTTAGCGTTCTAGTTGTTCTTTAGAACACTCTCGGACATTCTGTCATTGGGCTATAGTTGGGCTACATCTGGCTGATATTTGGGCTACATTTGGGCTCTTTTGTCTCTGATGGCCATCTTGGGAGACTGCATATCAGAATTTTTTTAATGAAATATAAGAGGATTTGAGAAGTCACTCAAAATGTGCCCTAATTTTTCTTTCTTCAGCACTAATCATAATTTCTATGGCAAAATGAACCCCCTCATTTTGTTCCTTTGCAAATTAAATGTTTTAAGTGTTAACACTGTATTCCAATCAAGATGACTTCAGGTGTGCCATACTTTTGTCATAAGTAAGACTGTTAGCGCTTGTTCTTTAGAACACTCTGGGACATTCTGTCACTGGGCTATAGTTGGGCTACATCTGGCTGATATTTGGGCTACATTTGTTTTTTTTTGTCTCTGGTGGCCATCTTTGGGCTACATTGGGCTACATTGGGCTACATTGGGCTACATTTGGGCTCTAACATATATATAGCCCAATGTAGCCCAATATATATTTTTCAAAGTTAATTTTCGTAAAAACCACTGGAGCATATATCTTGAGACATAGCAAAGGCACATCGGGCTACCAGTCCCTACAATTTTGCCAAGTTTTGTGGAAATCCATTCAGCTGTTCGAGCTAAAAGTGAGTCCAACCGCCCTATGGAAAACTCAATGTTAAAAACACGTTTTGGGACCCCCCTTTTTTCTCGGCCCCCGCTTGATGAAACCCCCCCAAACTTCCAGGGGACGCTTAGAAACAAAATGTGCCATTTTCCTGAAAATTTCAGCCAATTCCGTCCATCAACGCCAAAGTTATTCAACATAGAATTTTCAGAAATCCCTATTCAAAAAAATCCTAACTATATATACCTACTGGCGACCGCCAGTAGGTTATAAAAATTATCAGTGTTATTTCGAAACTGTGACTTTCCACCTTGAACATGCAGGAGGAGCTTAGTATTGGCCGCCATGTTGTTTCGTGTGGTGGCCACCACATCCCCTAGTCCTGCCGTCTTTGTTTTGATTTCCATGTGTGGCTTCGCTCATGAATATACATAAATATGAGCCAGCGTGCTCTCCGTGCAAGGCCGACCTTCCCTGCCCTGACTAAATGAATGTGGCGTTGTTGAGATAATTCGAAAGCCATAAAAAGATGATAAAAATAAGGGGAGGGAGGGGGTTGAGGAAGAAAGAGGCCAGAGATAAGAAAGGTACCAGCGTTCAAGCCTGTATTTCCTTATCTAACCTTCACCAGGCCCTGGCAGGGGAGTTAAATCCCACGCCGTTTAATGGGGAAGGGGGACGGACGGGGGCGGAAGGGGGGTAGGGAGGGGGTGGTGTGTCAGCTCTCTGTCTAGTACAGGGAAATGCCGGCTCAGCGGCCCTTGCTGCTCCCCTCCATCCATGCGTCCCTTTCCGTTTCAGTGAGCCGCACCTGCCATTTTCTCACAGGGTTGAAGGACTTCAATTCGCTGAATGTGTTTGTAGCTGAAAATGTTTTGGGCAGGTGGCTGTCCAACATGCCGCGCCCCTTTCAACACACCTCCTGGAGGCAAACGCCCCATCTTTGTCTGTTGTTCTTTTGCACCCAATCTCAGCTGCCCCCCCTTCAGCCCTTCTTTTGTTCAGCACCTCAAGAGTTTTTTGCTCCATACGCGTTGTTATTGGACCACCTATCAGAATTACAAGATTTATTGTAATTTTCAGGCAAATCATGTCACTTTGAAGAAAAAGTTTAAAACTTGATTCAAATAGGAGACAAAAGGCAAACGCATGAAGCTAGGATGCATCAAACACCAAACATTGCGAAATAAAGGGATGTTGTCTGCCTCAGAAAGCCTTCAGCAGGGCAGCTGATTAGTGCATCAAATTTCCACACCGTCTTGTTACCTTATCTTTATCGTCTTCCCTATTTTCCTCCTTTTCAAGAAAGCGTTTTTCTAATTCACGAGTGCGTCGAATACGTCCATCCCACATACAAGCAGGGTCAGTGGAATGCGATTCTGCGGCTGCTGCCTTTTCCCTATAATTATGGATTATCATACCTGCCGCATAACCCAGCACCGGCTGCATTAATTGTATTTCTCAATATAAAAAAAAGTTGCTACCTCATATGGATCAAAAGTTACTTTAAAAAAAGTGCCACAGTGGTGCCATGCGGTGGCAGATCCTTTACAAATGCTTACTGTTCAGCTTTAAATTGATATATTCAGGTGTTAAATTGGCACTAAAGAGGTGAAGCTTTTGCCCAGACATGACCATTCTAAAGGTGGTGTGTGTGTGTGTGGGAGGGGGGTGGGGGGGGGTTTGAGGATGTGGATCAGACCCCTACCAGTCTATATTTTCGTCTAGTCCCAGAAAAGAATTGGCCTCAAATGTGTATATTTATTTCGCCTTCATTTTTAAAAACACAATATACTGTTGAAACTCTGAGCTGGATGAGGGTCTCATCAACCTGGGACCGAGTGGGTACAAATACTACCTAACGCACATACCTTTAAAGAAATGTAATTGTTAGTAAACAAATCTGTTTGAGATGCATTGTTCTGGTAAGAAGGTTTAATGCAAAATTCATTGTTTCAAATAGGAAATCTCAGTTGGTTAATGCATTCATTTCTGGTGTTTGTGTGTCAAACTGGAGGATCACTGATTTGAATCCTGGTTGGTCCATTAGGGAAAATTATATGTATATTTACAGTATGAAGATGTTCATGACTGTGTCCGAAAGCACTGTAAATATGTTAGTCAGCAGTTCAGAAGAAGAATTACTCTCAGTATACAATACACTGCTGCAGTTTTTTAAAAATGGATTATACTCAGTAAAATGTGCAAAAAGATTCTGGTCCTAATTTACTAACACTTTACACCAGGTTTACATCACTTAACCAGTGCAAAGTTTTGAATTGGAACCAATTTTTCACTGGTCAGTAACCTGAAAGTAATGCAAAGTAGCACTATGTGCTACTTTGCGCTACTTAGCATCAAGGGGGTGTACCATGAGCGATACATGTGGATCGCCCTTTAATCACTCAAGATTTTGATGCAAAGCCCTACCTACCAAAAAGATGAGAAAGGGCTGTGCATCAAAAAAGGCAGCTGTAAAGTTGGAGAATTTTTTTATTTTTCCACATTTCCAACTTTGCATGTGTACTGTACTGTATATCACATACAAAATCAGAAAATGTCTCAACTTTGGAGCAGACTTATCAATATTTTACACAAAGCAGCAAGATAATATGCTGCACTGCACTGCATGAAATGGAGAGGACAGGAATGCTCCATATTTAACATTATATGGTGCATTCCTGCCCTCTCCTTGCACTGGCACACTTATGGCTGCCTGGTGCCAATACAGCCACCCTTGTGTCATGGTGCAAAGGTGCCTGCGTAGCAGGCAGGATTGGTTTTGTGCAGCAAGCGACACCTTCCAGCACAAAAAAAATCATGTGGGGCTTTTACCTCATTCTGTCTGCTGCAAAATGCAGCACATGTAGAAAGAGGTAAAAACAAGGAGAAATAAATAAATTTCTCCTCGTTACTCCTCCCTTGGGAAAGTGTAACATTGACGCATTTCCAAGTCTATCACTCATGGTAAACCTGAGAGTGAGCCAAAATCCATGGGCGGATCCGTGGGAACACCCACGCTCCACCCATGGAGTGCCTCCCTGGGGCAGAGTAATGCAAGGTGGCTTTCCGTGGCTTAGTAAATCTGACTTTAGTGTTATGTTGCCCTTGGGTTACCTTGCATGATGCAAGAACTATGCAACACTTCGATAAATCTGGCCCTAATTCTTAGCATAGTATTTTGAACTGGAAGGGTACCCTTCCAGTTCAAAGCACATGTTTGGCATCACATACATACCCTTGCATGGTGTGTGGGTAGGCGTAAGGCAACTAAAAATGCAACAGCACAGAGGGTGGGAGAGACAGCGCCATATCTTAGTAGATAAAGCACTGCTATGCTCTCAGCCTTTCACGCAATGCAGTGTAGCAATTTTGGATGTTGTGCTGCATTGCATGGAAAATTAGTAAATTAGTAAACATGTCCCTAATGATAAAGCATCTTCAGTGCTTTCAAAAGTAATTCTTTATTATTAAAGCAACCATATTGTACCTTTTATTTATAGGTTTCCATTAAAAGGACACCTTCCACACGCCATTTTAAATAAAGGGCCCCGGGGGCGCAACAGGTATTTGTGCCCCCGGGGCACTTTGGTATTATAGAAGGGGCTGCAGAAGCTTGTGCGGCCCCTCCTGTAATACCGATAGCGCTGGTGCACATAAAGCGCCAGTGCTATCTTCAAGGGGGCGTTCAATCATTTGCATGGTGGCGTGCCCCATGCAAATGAGGGAATCCCTTTGCCTCTGTGCCCGTGCTGTACTACGGACGCAAGCGTAGAGGCAAAGAAGCTGTAAGGGGGTGGACTGTCAGTACTCCCCCTGACAGCAGCCCTCTGAAGGGTGGAAGGGGGGTCATATGGCCCCCCAGACATCCCCTTGCAGGCAGGTGCAGTCACTGACTGTACCCGCCTGCAATGGGAACTCTATTCCCAGTTAGGTGCCGATTCCGATCTCGGCCGTAAGGGCACCAAATCGGGTTCGGCATAAGCAGATCCGATTCGTAGGCTGATTTTCCGTCCGAGTCGTACACGGGTCCGGACATCGAAGTACGATTCGAACAAGCGCAAAATCTCTGTCCAAATCGTTTCTGGGTCTGAACCGCTCCGTACGACCCCGTCACAAGCAAACCGTGGAGTGCAATGGAGACGTTTCACGACCTCGCTAGTACGATGCTCGATTCAGACTGCCGGATTGAGTCGGAGCATCCGGCTCGCAATAGCACCCGGAGTCGGACTTCGGGGGTCCGCGTCAGACCCCTGTCACCCGCAGCCTTACAACTCGGACGCATGGGGCGACCCATGAGCCTCCCCAACACTGGCATGTACGGTGTGGATGGCACCAACGCATACCCACTGTAGGGGCACACTTGTCCGCGATGTACCCATTCAGTCAATGGGAGCACATTTACACGTCGTACGACCGGCTCCCATTGACTTATATGGGAGTCTGACTGAACCGAGTCCGACAGCATTAAGTATGGGCGCAAAATCCGCTCCGCTCGCGAAATTTGCAAATTTTTGGCAATTTCGTGATTCGCGAATCTCGCGAAATTGCCGAAAAATTAGCAAATTCGCGAGCGGGCGGATTATTTTTTTTTTTGGCCCACAGGAAGCACAGTTAAGGCAGGTGGTCGAGTTGAAGCTAACTTTGTAACCATTTTAGAATGGCGCTGGCAAGCTGCCAGAGTGCTTGCTGGCGCCATTCTAAAATGGTTACAAAGTTAGCTTCAACTCGGGCATCTGCCTTAACTCTAAGTGCTTCCTGTGGGACAAAAATTAAACCTCAACAGGAAGCACTTACAGATATAAATAAAGTAGGTGCCCGAGTTGAAGCTCAAATTCAGTAACGTTTTAATTAGCCCAAAACATTAGTGAGCACGGTCGAGGCTGGGCAAATGTGCTTTAACCCCATATCTGCCGTCGAAAATTAGCAGTAATACTCGAGGGAGGTCTTTGAATCCCTGAGTTTCTCGAGCGCAACCCCCGTGTAGTTCCTGTGACCAGGAGGCTGCTTTCTCCTCACCTGCTGCACTGCTCGCTCTCTGACCCTTTATACACAAGAGGCATGTTGACACGCATAGAAGCCCCGCACCACACACTAGCGGTATCAAACGTCTTCCCGCCCTTTCCCAACTATGATGGACAGCTCACTCAAGGGACCTCGGCGCCTTTTGGCGCGGTGGCAAAGTTACAGGCACACATGGTCAGTGGAGACAAATCTTCTGGCCCTTTACGCAGCTGCAGTGTAGGAAAAGCACTATACATTTACCCAACGAGGTAGCACTTACTGATTAGCCAGTAGAAAGTACTCCAGTTGAGTAGATGGAAATCGCAAAAAAATCAGCGAGTTTACGGGAAAACCCGCAAAATCACTGATTTTTTTGCGATTTCACGCAAATTCGCAGACCGCAGATCCGCAAAATTCGCCCATACTTAGACAGCATACGTCCGCATCGTACTCGCTCGGTCGGACTGCAGAAGTCCGGATCGGTCGGAAAACACCCCGGATCCGGCTCGGTCGGTGTGCTTTCCGACCCAGATCAGAATCGGCCCCTATAAAGTGAAGGCAGGTGCAGCCTGTACTATAAAAACACGACGCTGCTTCAAAGCAGCCACTCCGTATTTCGCGAGATTGCGCTGCACCCTGGGCAGCGTGAGTTTGCAGCTTCCCTGGGGCAGGGCATTCACTATAATGCGGCGCATTTTCCTTCATTGCAGCGGGCGCATCTTTTTAAAGGTGCATCCGGCGCAATGAAGGTAAATGCGCCGCATGTGTAATGTGGCCCCAGAACTGGTAACACCCTTACAGAGCATCTGAAAAAAAGAAATGTTTGTCACTATGACATTTCAAATGGTGCCATTAATGCAAGCCTAAACTGGCTCACGTGAAGCCCTTAGATTTGCTGATTAAGCCATTGCACACATTTACATTTTTCAGGTAGCAGAGTAGCCTGGAGAAAAGGCTTTCACCCTTAGTTGCCTGTCCCTTCTCTTGTTTCACAATACAGGCCCTCACGCCTGCCCTTACAGCTGGAGGCAACTCATGGTAGGCATTAACTGTTCAGCATCAGTTGGTATGAGAGCAGTTTTGTCGAACTTAAAAAGTTGAAGCATATCAGTAGATCCAAATGTGATCTTCTATTGCTGCATACTTCCCAGTAGCCATGTACAGAATGTATTCCTGTTATACTGAACGGACTGAAATAAGTATACAGATCTAGGCACATCGCTTATGTAATTCCTATCTGGTGAATGATTTTTGATATCAGAAACTTTTTTTAAAGACAGAGAATGAGTGATGCACACTTGTTAATGCCTATTGTGAGAACTTCTGCTTGTGGTAGGAATTGGCACCAGGTAAAACACTTGAACGTGCTGGAAACTCTATGGTTCCAACTACTAAGGTAGTCACTCAACCATCTGAACAAAATGAGCAACACAACCAGATTTGTCAAAACTATAAAATGTACACGCCAAACCTCCAAACTAAAACCTAGATTATGCATAGAGTTTTAAAAAAATCATTTTAAAATCAGCATAATCTTTATTCTTACCTTGCCATCTCTCTTAAGTTGTCAATAAAATGCTAACTCATCCTGCTGTCTTTCACATAATGTAATCATGTGTCTTCTTCTGCCACTATATTACCCAATGGCGTCTGTAGCCTAACACGTTGTCCAGTAAATATCCTGTTGTCAGAGTATATTTTTGATATTCAAAGTTCCAATTGGTGCTGTGAGTTAGTAGCTAAATATATTGCTTTACAAAAAAACACAAAATAAATAAATAACACATACAAATAAATAAATAGATTAATAAAATTGTGTATCAAGAATACGTGGGTCTAGATTATACACAGACTCTGGCATCTGAAATTGTATTCCCAGTGGCGGGGGTGATTGCATACAGCAAGGGAATAGAGATGATTCAGTGTGTGCTGCAAGAGCTGTAAGTTCTGCAACCTAGCAGACCTTTATTTACTGTTCCTATTTCATCACCTCCATGCCACTGCCCATCATACTTTTTGGTCCATGTGGCATGATGTTTGTGAAGTTTTTGAGAGACACCGATGCTAAGAATTTGCTTAATTAATGTTGTACTTTGTGGTGTCAAAATCTCTGCTTTATCTGTTTAGGAATATGAGCAATTATTCAACGACAATGTCTAGGTTGAAGAGCATCATCTTAGTTGGTCGTTTATATAGTCACATTTCATGTACAGAAGCTGATATAAATCTCTCAAACTAGTATATGTTTGTCCTATTTTTATTGAGAGCTTTGACATTTTCGAATTCTAAGTGGTTCATAGTTTTGTGAATCTATTCCTAGTATTATTGTTGTGGATACAGAATAACGTGTTATGTGCGGATACCTGTCTTGAACACTAGAATATTTTTTTGTTTGAATATTTCCACTTTCTACAATGTTTCAAACAAATCTTCGTATTTAAATTGATTTCAAGCTCGAAACCCGAACATTTGTATTTCCTTACAAACAGTGGTAGGCGCACCATATTTTCCAGCCCATGGTTTGTTTGCCCAGTTTGAGGGCTGCCTACATACGCTTACATACACATTAAAAAAATCTATTTATTACATTTTAAGTGTGTGATTAATATAGAACATATAATTTAAAAATATAACATTTCAGTATAGGGCTAGCCCTAAGACAAATATAAAGGTCATTGAACAAAACTGCAGCTTCATAGTACCTCTCTCCACTCAGGGCATCTGGGGGGGAAGGGTAGATCCAATCTCCAAAGTGAAGGGGGATTGATACAGTATGTAGGGAAGGGGAGGAGGGGAAAACCACAGACACCCGCACAGAAGCTGCACCATCCGCATAGTATCTCTGAATGGGGCACAGATCGAAAGGGAGGAGTGGGGGTGGAGGGGGACAGGAGTGGCCCCAGCAGTGCCACAACACCCTTTTGTCTCACTTCCCGGCATGTTTTTCATCCAACTAGGCACGAGGTTCATCTGACTTACACAGAAGGGACATTGGGTGGGGGCCTTTGGGCCGCCAGGTCCACCAGGGCCATCTATAGCAGTGCGAGCGTCTTTGATCGTTGCTCCTTGCAAACTTGAGGCAAAGAATCTACCCCCACCTCCCCATCGACACCCTGAAGGTCTATCATCCACCCCAAATCTTTCGACCACCTGCGTTTTCTTCTGTTCAGACCTTCTGAAGCGGATACTCTTCTGCCACCGCCGACTCCATCAAATCAGGCCCCCATTTACCCCGCTACAGAGGAGCCGGATTGGCACAGTGAATGGTGATCCACCATCTGGCCAGTAATGAGTGGCAGCTTTGCTTGTATTTTTGCACTTTGGTGTCCTTCCTGTGCCTGTCTGCCCTCCTCTCTGTGGGGATGTGACTGACAAGGCACAAAACTACAGCTTGCAGAAGAGGCCACTTCAACTTTCCCCTCCTCTTTAATATTAATATCTTGCATAGTTCTCCTCAGATGCCCGCACCTTTGCTTCCATTTGTATGCTGGCGACACACAAACACACCTGCATGCCATTGAAGACATGGACCAATAATCAATCATATGCAAAAGCGTTAAAGAAATAGAGCCCTGGATCGTGAAAACAGCTTAAATTTTTTAGAGATCTTAAATGTAGAAATTAGGACAAAGCACGCCCTTTAATGAAAACAAGGGGACTCGCTTTTCTCAACTTTCCATCATCTTCAAAGGTACTTCCACATTTAGCCAATTGACCAAATGAACGTAGGTGTAGAATGGAATGTAGACATTAGACTTAACAAACAAACAGGAGGAGTTTCCTATTAGCCTTTGATAGAGCATGATTTTGCTCTGTCATTTGTAGAGGTGCATTATAATCATGGGTAGTCCGCGCAAACATATAAACTTTAAAAAAAAAAAAAAAACTTTAGCAAATACAAGATTCAGTTTCTTGATGTAGAACTCTATATACACAATTACCAACTTAAGAGCAGGATGTTCGGAAAAGAAACTTCATTTAATGCAGTGTTACATGCTGACAGTGCCCATCCGAGTCACCAAATCAAGGCAGTACCATTTGGTGAGATCGAGAAGTAACTGCAGTTGTGATGAATACTACCGAATGAATTTGGAAGACATCAAATGCAGATTTCGTAACAGGGGAATGACACAAAAACAATCAACATAGCCCACAACACAGCCACCAAGTTGGATAGAGTAATCAACCTCATAGATGAAACACAGAAGAAAAATATGCATACAAACATGATCAGACCTATCATGTCTGTTGGGAGTAATATTAGAGACTTGAGTAAAATACTGAAGAGACACTGGCATTTACTGATTCGTGATAAGAACCTCCACCACACATTAAAAAAAACTAGCATCACAATTCGTAGAGGCATGACACTAGGTGGACTTATTAGTCCAAATGATCCCTCACAGAACAAGAAGGACAACTGGCTTGTGACACGGACAAGAGGCTCATATAAATGTGGACATTGTTCAATGTGTAGACTAGCGAGAGAACTAACAAAGGGGTCGATTAGGATCGCGGATTTTCCGCATCCTCCGGGCCGGCGGAAGCCACCGGCCGCCCGGAGGATGCGGAAAATCCGCTGCGGACCCACCAAAGACCCACCGCCAAATTTGTATGGCTGGTGGGTCTTGGTTTCAGTCCACCGCTTTCCCGCCGCAGTCGGCTTACAACCGCGGCAGAAAAGCTCTGATATGGTGGCGGTGTCTCTCAGACACCGCCAGACATATTAGGATGGCTTCCCAGACATGCTTTTCCGCGGTGGGTTCTCTGCCGTGCAAAAGCATACGGATCTTCACTTCGGGGGCCCATTGCGGGTCCCCTGGGTGAAGGGAGGTGGGGGGTGCACATGGGTGGTACCTATGGTACCCCCCTGCATTTGCATGCAGAAAGCGGCAGGCACCGTGCGGTGCCTGCCGCTTTGTGCATGTAAATGCAATGCATGCGTTTTTAACATTGCGGCGGGTGCAGCTTGAAGCCGCACCCGCCGCAATGTTAAAAATAGAGATGTGACCGCCAGGGTGGGAGTCACATCCTAATTGCACAGGAGGGAACGCCGCAGCACATGCGGATGTTCCCTCCTACTCAGGGCTCGCGGACGGACGCAAGTCTGTCCGCAATCGTAATGTGCCCCTAAGTTTGTGTACAACCAGAGCCCAATGTTTACGATCGAACACAACCATAATTGTTGGACTCGGTTTGTAGTTTATGTACTGAAATGTAAATGCAACAGGATTTATGTAGGGTGTACTATTCGAATGTTGGGAGAAAGAATACAGGAACACTTTAGAGCAGTCAAACAGAGGGATTTGAGATATCCCTTTGCTGTTCACACACTCACCGGCAACAAACAGGACCTACACAGGTCATTTCATTTTCAGAGATTGGAAATAGTCCCTTCTGCTGGCACGGGTGGAAATAGGGAACTTAGACTACGACATCAGGAGGCGATTTGGATCATGCACCTTTAGGCTGTAGAACACAGTCTGAATATAGACCGGGGACGGCACTATTTTCTGGGAGATTGAGCTGTCTAATCGGGATGATTATAGATATGATGAAACACACACCTTACAACAAAATTAGTGAGGCTTGAGCGGTCTTCATATTTCTGTATTGTACCCAAGTTTGGGAACATTGAATCTGTAACATACATGCATAATTATGATGTGATACAAACAATATTTGTCATCTGATGCGGGGAAACATCAATTACAGCGAAGTTAATACATCGCGGTGCTATCGCACCGCGACTTTTACATCGCATCATCCTTTACATCGCAGGCTTTTACTACGGATGCTACAACGGCGCAATGCCGTTAACATCGCACACATGCGATGTTACCCGATGTTGGGAGGATGTATTTTTGACGTAAAGAAATATAAGGATGTGCCAGCAATTAGGCAGTTGGGAGGCTGTGCAAGCACATTGGAGGATAATAAAGATGTGCCAGCAATTAATTGCAAAAAACACAGTTGATGGACAGAATGTAGAACAATGTCATACATTCACCCCAGTACAAGGATCTGGGCCTAAATCCATCGTTTTTTTGCACTCCACACCACCCTGGGTTAGACACTGGCTATATGCAAATCAGCTCTGACCCTGTGCCTCATGGGAACAGTCCAGTCCGAACTACCAAGCCATGTCTTTCCCAGACCGGAATCAAGCAATTAATTGCACGCCTTTAGAATGATGCGATGTTTTTATTGCACACTGACGGAATAAAGAAATATTTTTTGGGGAGAATGGACGGAATAAAGAAATATATTGCACGCCTTTTGAATGATGCAATGTTTTTATTGCAGGAGGCTGTGGAAATATATTTTTCTGGCATTTGGGAGGCTGTGCAAGCAGATTGGAGGATGTGCCAGCAATTAATTGCACGCCTTCTATCAATGAACTTGAACTTTTTATATACAATTTTGAAAAGACAGTGACTATCACTAGTGTGGTGAGTGGCACAAGGACACGAGTGCTCTCAGATCGAAGGCTTAGAGTCGCAATGGGTCTTTTTCTTAACGAAGGTTTACCATAACAACACGTGCTTGTATAGCACAAGTCACATCTGCTGAAGTATCTAGGCACGACACAACGTTTTGAACAAGTCATACCAACCAGACATGGCAGTCATGTCACTGACCTGAAGCAGATGAAAGGCTGAGCCAGGCCCACCATGTTTTCAAGCAGGTGATTTTGGTGTGTCTGCACAGATCCGCACTAATGTCAGTAATACTTTCTTTTTGTATAGCGCTTCTTACCGCATTTCTGTCGTTTCAACGGCTGGGGAGAACAGTTCACTATTATCTACAGTATTAGTAATCAATGTGTTTGAGGCGAGCCTTTGACTCTCGGCGCCATTCTGGCAGCATGTGCGGCAGGGTTGTTAACGCACTGAGCTACCTTACCGCACTGAAACGGAGCTGTTCTCCTTCCTCCTGGCCTGGGGCATTTATCCCGCGCTGGCTTCCAGCGCTGTGTGATCTACAGCTTGCTTGTACCCGGTGCCATTTCGTTTTGCTCGACGTCAAGCTGGAACAATATTTTTGTGTGTTTTATTTTGTTGCGTTTTTTAATATAGTGCGAACTCGACCTGAAGGTTTTGAATGAGAATTAGATGATGTCATCTCGAAAGGCACAATGTTTTTGCAGCAATTTGCCTGGTCACAGCTCCTAGCCTCCCTGAATAAAAAAAAGTGCACAATTGTTATTTTATCATGTCGCGGAAGCTGGGGGGGATAGCTGGTGCCCATAGGGTCACACCTAAAAAACGAAAAAATACGAAATAAAAAGAGAAGAGTTCGCGTTGGGGGGACGGGGTCAGTGGGGGCCAGAGGTTAGAGGCGAGTTCACACAGCAAATAGTAAAAAACGTGTTGTTTTGCCATGCGATTTAATGTTCGGCAGGGTAATGTGCTGGCCAATGGAAAGCTATGCAATAGCGTTGCAACTGATACCGATGTGGAAGAAGGCGATGTAATGGTCTGTGCGAGGTGATAGGCGCGGGGTAAAAGCAGGCGATGACTGTGTCCGCGATGTAACGTCATACATCCATCTGATGCTATTCTTTATATATAATGGTCACTTACTATGATACCTACAGGTTAAGTGGGTATGCAATATGCTTTTAATACTTCGTACTACATTGTTTCATTTTGGTTTCGATAAGATCTAGTGTCTACTGTTTACAAGTGTATGCCTTATATGAGATATGAAATCATAACTGAGTTGTGATACGATCAATATCTGTCACCTGATGCTACTCCCTAGATATAATGTACATCTATTATGATACTAATAGGTTAAGTAGGTATGCTATATGCTTTTAATACTTTGTACTATATTGTTTTGAGAGTATTTCGCCTGGGATACTGTGTCTACTGTTCATAAGCGTATACCCTACATGAGATACAAAATCATAAGTGTCATGTATTAGCAAGCCATTCACTCAAATGGCATGATATTGATCAAGTATGTTCATCAATATGTATGATAGAGTTAATTAATTGTAATGATAGTGCTTCACCTATTCTTTCCGTCTCTCTCTGGCTCATCCAATTTATATGACTTCTTTGATTTCTTTCACTTTAGGAATATCACAAGGTATAGTCACTGTTAAAAGTAATGTTTAATGATGCAAAAATTTCGATGGTCTTTTTCACGAATTATGAGATTTATGATTACAGTTACATATTTCTGTAACATTGCCTATTACAAGATGGCCGAAATTTCCTCATTACAACATTGACGAGCATATCAGCTCGTGCTCCAATTAGTTATCTAATAAGGTTATGTTTAAATGAATATGACATGAGGAATTTAAAATTCTATTGGCTATTTTTCCTTCCTCTACGAGGTAATTTGACCTATGTATAGATTCACTGATATCTTTATATATTACAATATGGCGACAATGTTTGTAACACTAGAAACAGAAAATGACACGCACACTGCACCGTACCGATATAAATTAGATAACCAATATGGAGCTTACGCTGTGTAAAGGTACTTGTGGTCTCCCAATAATGACAGGACAACGCTGTGAGGGAACACGTTGGATATTTTAACTATATATTGCAGAGAGCGCCGAGCCGGTGACTTTCCAAGCTCCAGCACTCGCGCCTTCTGAAATGTGATGCGCGCGCATCACAAGATGGCCGCAGGCACGTCGCATCATCACGCGACGTGCATAACCTAGAACACTAACTCTACATATCTCCCTTTTTTCCAAACAATGGAACAACATAAAACTTACAGTCCGCTGCTCATAAAAAAGTCTTGGAATCTGGATGGTCTCACCACTGCTCTCCCTCTGCAGGTCTGTCTTACCGGGGTAGCCGTGGCTTCTCTCTCGTGAGTCTCTGCGCCACCTCCCCTATTGTTCAGCGCGGTTGGGCTCTACATTGATCTCCTTGTATTCATCTCCTTCTCTGTCCTGGTGCTACCTCTGTTGCTTTGCTCCTCGTTGACTTCTCCTCTCCCCATATCCATCTCCAAATCGAATTGTTGGTTTCCTGCATCGGGCTCCCCCGCACCTTCCGGTTCCTGCTCACCTTGGCTCCACTGTAGTACTTTATTGCACCTCGCCATACGGTCCTGAGACCATATGTTGCCGTCGCTCAACAAGGCAGCTCTGTCAAACACCTCCCTGACTTGCAGGGGTTTACTGTATTTACTGTCCCCCTTCCTTTGCATCACCGCCAACTTAACTCGCACCCATTCACCTTCTTCTAATCCAGTGTCTTTCACATTCCTTCGCATGTTGTAGTATCTAGCGTAGACGGCCTGTGCTTTCTCCAAGTTCGCCTGAACCACTGCGGGGGACCATTTGCTAGTTATTGTTTTCTCCTTCCACACTCGGTTGTCCTTCGTGAAGGGGTCACGGCCCCTCAAGATTTGGAAGGGGCTATATCCTGTACCTGTGGGGGTGATTCTGTATGCCCAAATCATGTGCCATATTTCCTTCTCCCAGTCCTTGTTATTTGTTATCGCGGCTTGTACGGACCCCATCACTACCCGGTTGAAGCGTTCTACTAGTCCATTTCCTGCCGGGTGATAGATTGAGGTGTGTTTGGAGAGGATGCCATTTCTCTCCATGAATTTGGTCCATTTGTCTGAGGTAAACTGAGGGCCATTGTCACTCAGAATGGATTTGGGTATGCCCTCTCTCACAAACGTGTCGCTCAGGAACTTTAGGATAGTCTCTGTGTCCATTATTTCTTCCACTTTCACTTCATGCCATTTCGAGTATCTGTCGATGAGGACGCACACATACTTTTGGGTCCCTTGTCCGTCCAAGATCGGGCCCAAGATATCAATGGACAATTCTTCCCAAGGGTTCTTTGGGGGGTCAAATCTTCCCAGCGCCGGTCGTAGTGGCTTGAGCGTCTTGTCCGCTCCTTGGCACTGTGTGCATTCCCTGACATACCGTTCAGCTTGCAGGTCCATGCCTGGCCACCAGTATCCTTGCTTAGTCCGCAATTTCGTCTTTCCTATCCCCAAATGACCTTCGTGGAGTATCGCCAAAAGTTTTGGAACTATGCCCGCTGGGGGAATGACTTTTGTCCCCTCTGTAAACGAACACTCCTTGATCGCCCATTGACAACTCTTCTCTGACCTCGTAGTACTTCCTTAGGTTTTTACCGAGGTGTTTCTTTTCTGGCCAGCCCTTTGCTATGGATTCCTTCACCTCCTGCATGGCTTGATCTTCTCTGTAGGCGTCATTCCACTCCTGGTTGCTGATGACCTTCTCCTGGTCATCCATCAGGGCTACCATTTCTTCCCCGCCTGCTTGGTCCTCTTCTCCGGGTTCCATGGCTGCCGCCCTACTTAAATAGTCAGCCACTTTGTTCCGGCTGCCCGGGATATATTCAACATCATATCTAAATTCCAACAGCTTCAAAGTCATTTTCGAAATCCTGGGGGTGGCACTGGCGTGCCCACTGGAGGTTAGTACCTTCACCAACGGTTTATGATCCGTCATTTAACTGAAACCGTGTGCCCCACAAAAATTGTCGGAACCTTGTCATTGCCCACACTACGGCTAACATCTCTTTTTCAATGACACTGAACTTTCTTTCCGTGTCGCTCAGTGTGCAAGATGCGAAACTCAGAGTCTCCGCCACTCCTTGTCCTCGGTCCTGCATTAACACGGCGCCAAATCCTTTGTCGCTGGCGTCTGTTGTAAGCACAGTCTTTCCTTGGGGATCATATCCTTGCAGGGGTATGGCTCCCACTACGTCTCTCTTTATGCTTTCGAACTCTCCTTGTGCTTCCTCCGTCCAGAAGAACACCGACTTCTCTCTTGTTAGTTGTCTCATGTGGTGCGTCTTTGTTGCGAAATGTTGCCGTTAAGCCTTTTCCTTCCAGCACTCTCAGTACTTTGGTCAGTTTTGCATCATGGTCCAACCTGTCTCGCCCCATCACTAGGATGTCATCCTGGAAGTACTGGATGCCGTCCATATTCTTGAACAGTTGGTGCATCAATTTCTGAAACACCGCTGCCGCCGATGCCAGTCCGAACGGCATGCGACGGAACTGATAGCACCCGAAGGGGGTAATGAATGACGTCAACCTCCTGCTCTCCGGGTGCAAAGCGATCTGATGATATGCTGAGGTTAAATCAATGGTGGAGTACCACTTAATTCCTCTTGTTTTGGCCAACATCTCTTCGATCCTCGGTAAGGGGAACTTCTCCACCACGATGTTTTTATTCAGTTCGCGCAGGTCCACGCATAGCCTGACCTTTCCGCTGGGCTTCATGACCACTACCAAGGGTGCCAACCATTCAGCACACGTGATCAGTTCGATGATGCCTCTTCTCTCCAACTCTTGCAGCTCTTCCTGCACCGCCTCTCTCACCACGAGGGGTACATTTCTTACTTTGTGCGCCACTGGTACCGCACCTGCCTTGAGTACGATTTTGTGTGCAAACTTCTCAAGTCTTCCCACCGTGCCTCCAAATACCTTGGGGTACTCTCTCTTCCCCTTGTCCAGGTCTGGCCAACAATCCGGTTTCGTGAGTAGTATCTGGACTTTACCTCCCGGGTCCAGTTTGATGCCCAGGTCTCCCTGGTCCAGCCATCTCAGCACCGATGGTCCTTTTTCAGATATGTACAGTTTGCAGTTGGCGCTTCGTCCTCTGAATTCGAACTTTAATGGCCTGAACCCTACCATGGGTATGGGATCTCCGTTGACGTGACTGGCCTTATGTCCAGTCGCTCAAGTTCTGGGCCCAAATGTGGTTTAAAGGTTTCATTCCACACCGCCCTCTGGACTATAGTATAGGGCGATCCTGTGTCTGCCACTATACTTATTGGCACTCCGCCTATCGTCATATCCAGCACCGACTTGGTCGATCTTTTATTATCTATGCTTAACACTTGGTCGTAGATGTAGAGTATGGTGTCATCCTCTGCTTGGTTATTCTCCTCCGGGTCCTCTTGTCCTTGGTCAATGTATTTAACCATAATCCTGGCTGACTTCCTGCGGCACACTTTCTCGTAGTGCCCTACGATCCCACAGTGCATGCATTTGGCGCGAAACACCGGACACTTCCTGTCGTGGGCTTCGTGTGTCCAACTTCCGCATCGATAGCAGGCCTTCTTGGTGTTTCCCATCTGTTTTCCCGGTGGTCCCGGATTCCCTTGCCACTTGTTAGGTCCCCCGGTGTGGGCCCTTTGCTTCTACTGTCTTTTCGTGGATCATCTTCTTCTATCCTGTTCACCATCGGACTGGCCACTGTCTCTCTCTTAGCCGCTTCCGCGCATCGTCGCGCCAATTCCGCCTTCTTGACTATTACCATTACTTCCTTCAGCGTGGCGTCTCCACTGGCCCACAGTTTGTCTTGTACGGCTGTACTTGTGGTGTGCATCATGATTTGATCCTTGATGAATTCATCTTGGAATGTGTCGTATCTGCATGTGGACGCTAACTTCCTTAATGCCGCCACGTACTCTTCCACTGACTCCCCCGGTTGCTGCTTCCTTTGTTGGAAGTTGTATTTATCGATCGAGACACAAACCGCGGGTCTGTAGTGTTCATTCAATTCTTCAATTGCGTGAGCATACACGTCATCATCTGTGCTCCCTCGTTGTTTGGGCACTAGCTTCTTGAAAATCCTGAGCCCCTCCGGCCTAGATTATGTAGCAGTATTCGCCTTTTCCTCTTGCTGGTAAATTTTTCCTCATTTTCATCCTCAAGTACTTCTATGAAGTTGTCAATGTAGTCTCTCCAGTCTTCCCACCTCATGAGGGGTTCCCCTGGCTTGGGTAGGAATTGTACGGGGGCCATCGCAGACGATGCCCTTGCGCACATATTTTCGCGCCTTCCCGGGGGTGGGGTCCCACTGTGGCTCCTGGGGCTGCCCGGTGCACTGTTTTCCTCTAGTTTCTTGGTTTGCAGCCGGGGGCCTTCTGTCTTTGCCCCTTCGCTCCTCCCTCAGGTCGCCAGTGCTCCTGCCCGTGGTTGTGCTGTACAGTGAGGTGCCTTAGCAGTCTACTCCTCTGCGTGCCCTTTCACTTCCTTCCCGGTGCTCAGTTTGGCTCCTCGCAGGGCTATGGGCTCTGCCGCGCTCTCTGATGTCCCTCTGCCTCAGTGTGGTTGTTTACCTACTTGCAGGCTGTTGAACTGGTTGGTTGCTGCTCCTGCCTGGGTTCGAGGCTTCCAGCTTGTTCCCACAATTCTTCTTTTTTTTTTCTTCCTTTGGTTGGTCGTTTTTCTTCATCCCGTCCTCGTCGCCATTGTAAAGATTCTTGTGGTCTCCCAATAATGACAGGACAACGCTGTGAGGGAACACGTTGTTTATTCTAACTATATATTGCAGAGAGCGCCGAGCCGGTGACTTTCCAAGCTCCGACACTCGCGCCTTCTGAAATGTGATGCGCGCGCATCACAAGATGGCCGCAGGCATGTCGCTTCATCACGCGACGTGCATAACCTAGAGCGCTAACTCTACACGCTGTACGCCATGGACCCAAAACACGCCGGGAATGCTAACCTTTGCACGGTAAGCCAGTTTATCAAGAGGACCGTATGGCTTACGATCGTTTTTGTGACATCAAGTGGTTATACATAATTAGTTTTGGGGATAAAAGCCGACTCTGATCCATCATAACAAGGTACTTGATTTACGTTTATAGTGGGAACCACATTTGGTACCTAACTTTGGTGAGAGAAGCTGGCTTTCTTATAACATATCACCTGAATCGCTTATTATATCGGGAAGCGCATCTGGCATATCAGGCCAATTTGGAAGCCCGAGGTATGAATATTACATGATGAATTTATAATTCTTTTGGTTAGCTCTTTTTCCATTCTGAGATATTTTGAGCAAGGTATAAATTAATTGATATCTTACATATTACAAGATGACCATGACGTTTGTAACACTAAAAATGACGTGCACATTACACTGTGCCGGTATAAATAAGATAATCAATATGCCGCTTATGCTGGACGCCACAGACCCGAAAATATGCCGGAAATGCTAACCTTTTCACGGTAAGTCAGATAAACAAGAGGACCTATTGGCTTAATGATGGCCGTTGTGACATCGATTGGGTATAGATAATTAGAAGTGGGGATTGAAACCGATTCAGCTTCCTCATTACATGTTACTTGATTTGCGTATTATAGCTTGAAGCACATTTGGCACTTAACCTTGGAGATAGAAGCCTGCTATATTATTACATGTCATCTGAATCACGTATTATAGCGGGAAGCACATTTGGCTATTAGGCCAGATTGGAAGATTGATGCATGGGTATTACGTTCATAATATTAATATTGATAGTGGGAAACTACTAGCCCATAGTTCACATAGTGTTATTTGCTTATTTGATTACAGATGTATTAATGCAGTAACGTCATACACTAAGTCCTTGCACTCATCCTTTGGAATACTAGGTAAGCCACCCATAAGGGTTGTCATTTTGGGTCTAATGTTATTATTTAAGGATCATGAACAAAAATTGTTTTTTTTACTCAACTTTGTAGATTTATGATTTTGTTGTCTGGATATGGTACCAAGCATTTCCCTTGTGTACATTTTGAGACTACATTTGAGGGTAAGCTTAGACTTTTTACTCTATGAGGCAGCTAAATATAACTGAGGAAGCATGCAGCACACATTTAATCTCCACTTGTTTTGGGTATGAACACATTAGTTGTGAGATTGCACTGGTACTAAACAGTCAAGAAGACTTTGGCACATACTTCTTACTATTCTTTTTTACTCCATTTTCTTACTTGTCCCCCAACACACATCTTTTCACTCCAGTAATGGAAACATCAACTAGAATGCATAGGACACATCTTGGGTGATGGACCCTGGTGATTAGACTGAATATACTACAAGTATACCTCAACACGCTAACTTACTTGACCATTCCCCTTTCCTTCGATGCTGTTATCTTTGTGTTTCAACCCTGATGAAGTCTGCTGTTAAATTGTAAAGTATCAGTTGAAACACGTGTTGGCAAGGAACTTAACAGACAAACAGCAAGTGTTTGGATGCTCAAATAAAGGATGTGGATATGTAACCATTACATCATCTTTGATTCATTGAGGGCTCGGAGATTTCTTTTTAGTATTGCTGAGAAGTTTCTATTTCGACTGAGGAAGATTTGGTGGCTCTTTCACCTCCTGAGCACCAACAAACAAGATACATTGACAATAGCATACTTACCTTTGACAAAATTACTCGGTACCGATATTGTGTTGTGTGCGCCTATTCTCCCAGCCACCACCTGGTGTTATATAATCTTTTGTTGTGTTAACATTTGGTCATTAGATTGTGTATGTAATAACGTGCAAAGTGAAGTGATAGGCATTTTCTCATGTAAAATGAAAAATTAACTTCGTAGTTATTTGTGTCCAGATGAATTCTCAATGTGTTAAAGTGTACTCATAGCTAATGAGCGTTTTCTATATTAATGCATTTATGTAACATGCCGAATTTAATGAGTCCATATATGCGTGTGCTCTTCTAAGCTAATGTACTGTTTCTTATGTTGGCTGCACTTGGTAGACCTAACGTGTATTTCTCCCTGTTCGCTCTCACGTTCAGGGTTGCTAGTAAAATTCATGTGCATGTAGATTTGTCTTTCTCACGTTTCTGTTGCATGTGGAGAAATTCATCCTAGTTAGTGAGAATAACACCTTTGTTTTAGGAGTTAGGCTTGGGGGAGACATTTGAAATGAAATTAAATGAAATGAAATGAAATGAAATGAAAATGAATGAAATGAAATGAAATTGGATTTATAAAGCGCATGGCTGCCCGTAAGCGTCCCAGCGCTACCATGCGAAAATAAGAAGCTCTGAAGGGGGCAAGGGAATTTAAGAGGCTTTGGGAAAAAGAAAGAATTTGAGACATTTGCGAAATTTGCTAAGGGACGGTTCAGTGCGAATGTGTCTGGGGAGGGCGTTCCAGGTCTTCGCTGCATTTACCGAGAAGCGACGGCCTCCCGAGCGGGCTTTCCTAATTCTGGGGACTATGACCAGGTTTTCAAGGTCCGATCTCAAGGCCCGTGAGGGTCTGTACGGGCGTATCAGGCTACTTAGGGCCTGGGGTCCTTTGCCTTGAAGAGCTTTGTGGACAATGCATGATGATTTAAAGGAGATGCGCTCGCGCACTGGGAGCCAGTGCAAGGTTTTCAACAAAGGTTTTGCTGATGCTCTTCTTGGGGCACCCAGGAGCATCCTGGCAGCAGCGTTTTGTACTCGTTGTAGGGTGTTGATAGTGGCTTCCGGGGCTGCCAGGAGCAGAGCATTACTAAAATCCAGTCTGGACAGGATCAGTCCCTGAATTAGTAATTTTCTAGATTGGAAGGGTAGCAGTGGGAGGACTTTCCGCACAGTTCGGAGCAGGCCGAAACATGTGCCTGCCACTTTCTGGGCATGTGCCCTGAAGGTTAGTTCAGGCTCGAACCATACCCCCAGGCTCTTGATTTTGTCTTTTGGTGAGGGCACCTCTCCCATGCAGGGGGGCCAAGATGTGTTGGGTAGAGAGGAGAGTTGGTGACCCAGAATTAGAATCTCGGTTTTTGCTCCGTTTAATTTGAGCTTGGAGTTAGACATCCAGGAGAAAATTTCCGAGAGGCAGGCCGAGAGGTTGTCTGAGCATCCCGAATTTTGCGTCAGCGAGACGACTAGTTGGGTGTCATCAGCGTAAGTGACGCATTTAATCCCGAACGGGGCTACTACCTCCTCCAGTGGGGCCATATAAACATTGAATAAGGTAGGGCTCAGGGATGAGCCCTGGGGGACTCCACACTGGAGGGGAGTAGATTTGGACATGATGCCATTTTCCCAGATCTTAAATGCTCGTTCAACCAGAAAGGATTCCAACCATTTCAGGGCCATTCCCGTGATCCCGAGTCTTGCAAGACGGTGGACTAGTATTTTATGGACATTTGAACGGCGATGCTGATAATGTGGGATAGTGTTCTTTCTCACGGAGAAGGCCTGGGAATCAAGGTCACCATAGCAATAGCCTGGGAACACCGTTGCTGCATGGAAAGTTACATACGTGGAGGTGTCTAGCTGAATGGGGCGATCTTGTGATGTGTTGAGGTGTGTGACCTACGACTTTTGTGTTGGGGTTAGCGACTGAGTCTGGGGACTTCTGCCATGCCTTGTAAGGAAAGAGCATCTTAGAACGAGCTCTGTAGCTTTATGCTACTTGAGCCACTTAACGTGAGTGTACTTCTTAGGAAGCCTTCACTTGCTGACACCTTTTTGGATCTTGCCTGGGAAAGCTAAGTAGGGATGTCACGTTAGTGATAGTGTAGGGACAGACTAATGCGTTTTACCTATGAACCTCCAATGAAGGGGGCCCTTGACAATGGGGTGGTTATTTTCTGTGTTCTGATCCTTTTTGAGGTGTTTGTATATCCAACTATTCTTGGCTTTGTAATAAACGTACTAAACTTTGATCCGAAGTCTGTGTTTCTTTGGCAATATGGGCTATTGTAATGGTAATGTATAATTGGCTACTGTTTTTCCTTCCCTCCACACTAGAATGTGGAACCTTACCCTTCAACCAGCTGCAACTCATCAATAAGCTCTGCTTTTTATTTCATTGGACAACCACCTCATGGTAGTCAGCCCAAACCATTACTCGGAAAACTTCCTCTATGTATGTCTCTCTGCATACTAAATAAAACAAGTATTGGCAAACCCAATAGATCTACCCTTTCAAATGCAGGCGCACAGCTATTGGGTTTACCAATGTTTTTTCCCCCCGATGGTCCCATTGCACACACATGCACTGTGACCACCTTGAAATACTTTTTCATAAAGCTTGAGAAATAAGCATTTCAAGATGGTCATGGTACGTGCTCATGCAGGCACGCACACAGACAGCTATTTTAGAAATGTTTGTTTTCAAAGTATAATAAAAATGATTCCAAGATGACCATTGGAGCAAACAAACAGCAGTACCTTGCAAAGGTTCTTTTTGCTATACTTTATAATTAATTTACTGTTCCAAGACACAGATTTTTTTGAGTAGTATATTGAGAAATAAAGTAAGTGCACGGGAGCTTTACAAATACGGAGCAGTGTGCAGCTGGGTCGCAGTGTGCAGAGGCAGGATCCTGGCAAAAATATTTTTAAGCAAGCAGGGCAGTGAGTAGCTCATACTAATGTGTAGCTACTGGTGTCTTGCAAAAGCACTTTAAAGCTACAAAAAACAGGCAGGCTTGGGAAGAGGGGGAGTAAGGAAGCAACAGATGAGCAAGGGAAAAGTGGTGTGGCGATAAGCAGCAGAAAGTGCATAGATAGGAAAGAGTGTGAGGAAACCCTGCATTCCCATGGAGTGCAAAAATACAAATACATACTTGTCCATTATGTCAACAGTGGAATGCTACTACTCAGCCAAATAAAATTATGGTAAGAAAGCTGTGCTGCAGGGTTTGGGCTCTGTGCAATAAAATCTAGAAATACAAGTTCCAGAGTGCGACGTCCTTTGTTGCAAAAACAATATATAAATATATATGGAAAACAAATTCATGGCAAGGGGCTGATCTAAAACTCGCTCTGTTTTGCAATGTATCCAGAAGGTCTTTGACAACAGACAGCCAAAGCTGCATGTAAGAGAGACATAAAGACAACAAATAGCTCAAAACTTCGCATAACTTCATGCTGTATTTTTGGACAAAGTAAGTACCAACCACTCACTTCTATGCAACAATCCGTAATTGGTTCTCTGTGAAGATCAGACATTCTTTAACGATGCAAAGTTTTACATCCAAACTTCATGTCACATAATTTCAAGATAAGATATAATTTAACCAGATCACTGATAAAATATTGACAAAAAAAACACCAACCTATGTAAATATTGTGGAAAAAATATCGTACACACAAATATCAACACCCTATACTTAAACAAGAAATGACACAAATATCGATAAAAAAATCGCCTAATTAAATATCGATTACAAAAATATTGGCAGCAAAAATATATATATATAACAACTATATCGATAACATTTAATCATAATGAAACACAACAAAAATATCGAGAAAACTAAGATCGACTACACAAATATCACTAAAATACATATAAATATTATCGAAAATGTAATTTACCATTGGATAAACACTGTGTACAATTATTTAATTATGTAAAATATCCCAAATAATTATAATAAATTATAACAACATATATAAAAATTATTAAATGATTTTCAAATGTATAATTATACTAACCCAATAAATAAATATATTCACAATATAACATTAAATTAGTTTCCAATGATACTAGAATTACATATATATGGGTCCACTCAGCCTTTCATCCATCTGAGGTTGATAAAATCAGTACCATTGAGTTGGGTAACAATAAAAATCTGTTATTCAACGCCTTGAGACCCACAGGTGATAAGTGTGCTTTACAAATACATGCGTTATGTTATGTTATATATAATATATAACAACAAATTTTATAAATTACATTTATTAACAAATATATTCTAATAACAACAAATAACATAAATATAAAAATTAAATAAACATGACATATATTTACCAAATTAAAAGGTAACTGCTAAAAAATTCAAATAACGTATCTCAACCAATGAATTTAAACACAAAACACACAAACCAATAAAAAATGTTAACTAATTAATTTACCTCTACCTTAAAATTAACTTAAAAGTATATAAAACTAAACTTACCCGGACGGACGATAAGCACCTCCCAACCGCGAGGTTCCGTCTTGCAAAATGACCTAAAAACGAAAGAGATAAACTCTAAAATCTCACCTATTTTCACTTCAAACTAAGTGGCAGGGTAAAATGTAAAAAAATGCCCGGACCTAAGCCTCCTTCGACACCAGGCTTCGACTCTGGTGTGGTTCTCTATTAGTCATGCAGACACAGTGCTTAATTTGCATGCAGACACAGTGCATACTTCAGGGCTATGACCAGGAGGCCACTCCAGCTTGCACACCACTCATTGCCCCGGTCATCGCTGCCAAAACAACTACTAACCATCTCTCTCACCTGCAAGTGCGACAGTTCAGATTATTCTAGGACCCCAAAGCTAAAGGAATTGCTGGGGAGGCAGGTATTGGTAATTTATAATGTGTATTTTATTCATAAACACCCATTGTTATGCTCATATCTAAATTAGATGAGCAGCGCCATCATGTGTCATACTGTCTTAAGTGCAGTATCAACAATTAAGTGCCGGTGCTGAGAACCAGGAAAACAACTAAGGGGCAGTGTGGAATACCATAAACAACTGGCTCAATTTAAGCACTGTACAGACATCTTAACCTCTGAGCGCACTGGTAGAGTGAACATGTGATGCTATAAAATGGGGAATGCACTAAAATAAGAAAAATATAACTACAAAGACTGCTGGTTTCCTAAGTATCCAATGCCCAGTCAATGGGGTATTTTCAGATATAATTTAAGCAAAATCAAACATGAGATTGTTTTCAAAGGAATAACAAGACAAATCAGAAATAATGGATACAATGTAAGCAGTGAATATCTGCCTTGAAAGAGCTTTGCTTCTACGAAACACGTGTCAGCTGTAGCTGACAAACCTAAAAATGCATGTTTTGTTGACCGACTGTTAATTTTCATATCAAGATATGGTGCTGAAAGTTTGTGGTTGGTAACAATAAATGAACTAGAACTATGAATATTGCATGGACTTTTGACTCAAGAAGAAACCTGCCTCCAGTTTTCTGTTTAAGGCTCCCAGTTTTCAGTTTTTACTGATTTTTAGAGTTAAATGCAGATACAAAACAATGTCTGACCTGTCTGTACTTATTTTTAAAAGTGGAAACATGTAGAAAATTGTGCTTCATGTGGGTGGCTGTCCATGCTATCCTCGGAATTTCCAGGACATCAGCTGAGCAGATAGCATGGGAAATTAAAAACTGGTTGAGATTTCCCTAAATACAGGCATACGTTAAAGTATATGTGCATTACATTGTTGATATTTACCTGCAAGTGTAGTGTTTCACTATATTTTTGGGTTTCATGTGCTAAAACGTGACAGGTAAAAAAGTGAGTGTGGATATTTATCAGTAAAATAAATGTTGAAAGAAATCATTTTACGGCTCTCTTTATTCTCATTCACAAAACAAATATGGATAAAAACAAATAAATGTTAAAAAATAAATACCATAAAACAGGGAACCCTAATGATGTTATATGAGTTTACTATGCAGCTTCCCAGTGTAGTATGTACCCCACAATAAATGCGATAAATATGACTGTTATGTCTGATCTGTCTGGAGTAAGATGGCAAATGTCATCCACATCCCATTTCTTAAAATTGTCAATTTCTAAGAGGGAACTATGCAACTCTCCTACTTTCTTCTCACAAGTAGCTCTGTTACCGCTACAAAAGCCTAGATGCAATTGAGTCATTTTTGAGGGCCATGAAAACAAATTAACATACATTTAAAAAATGGAAATGTTACTCTAATTGTGATTATGGTACTCTTATTCCTTTCTGCCTTTCCTTCACAGCTGATTGGGTACTGACCGCCGCAACAGGCTGGAACCGAAAATCTTCTCCAAAATGAAATCTATGTGTTGTAAGTGGAGAAGCATTCTGGTGAGAAATTGCGAGATATTTTTCATGAAGCTGAACTCATTGTGACTAACATTTTCACAGAACCAGGAATGCCGGTTCAACTGTCAAATCGAACATTCTAAGCAAACACAAGGAGATGATGGATGGAGCGCTGAAACTTTTCAGACATTCACCCCCAGTCACAGATCTGGGTTAAATCCATCATAGTTTTATAGCTCACTCCGCCACCCCAGTTCAGGCCCAGCTATATGCAAATCAGTCTTGACCCTGCTGCTCATGGGCTCATTGCAGCCCAAACTAGACCGGAAACAAGCATTCTGGGACTGGTTATGGGGTAACACCCCTCATCAGCCAGGCTAGATTGAATCCAGTGGCAAAGTGAGCAAGGGAGGTACCCACATTTGGGCTACCCTGCCAACTTAGGGCGAACAAAGCAAACACATGAGACTGGGGGTGAGTGTCTGAAAAGTTTCAGTGCTCTCTCCAACATCTCCTTGTGGCTGCTTGGTTTGCTCTAAATCGAACATTCTATTCACAACATTCTGGGCATCACCAATTGAGAAGGAAAAAGAAGGGGGGCGGACAAAGAAGAGAGAGAAAAATGGGCAGTAACCGTAGCATAAATCACTGTCATTTTAAAGTATTTTGGGGTAGTCCTTCAATGAGTGTACCTCCACAAGCATTAGCTCTACCCCATCCATGATCAGCTCCAGCACCCAGCCCAATATTTTTTTCTATCATGCAAACATGGAAGCACTACACAAATTCTGTGGATGACTGGTAGATATTGTGAAGAAAACAAAGACAAATATATTGAAATCACCAAAGAAGTAATCTTTCCTTTCTCTGTCACCTTAATTACCAACTATCTACCCAACCAGGCTTAACGCAAACTGATTATAAAAAAAATGGCTTAGCCAAAAGCCATATTTTTATTGGAAGTTGAATCTAAACAGTAATGCTTACAAAATGCATGCAAAGTCTGCCCCATTGTTTCCCTATGGTATCCTGCCGAGGGAACACGGCTTCAGAATGCCATTGATGCTGCCTTTACTCTGATCTGACAAGCATGAAGTCTCAGAGGTCCATGAAGAACTCAAAGGTCTTTTGGCCTTTCAAATTCAAGAGACTGTCACCTAGCAATGATGCTTTTAGCCATTTTGTTGTTCAGTTAAAGACCACCATTAGTCGCACCAGTTGCTTAGAGACCAGAGAAGTTTGTCTTTTCCAGTAAAAAATTCAGAGATCTAACAAAACCTACATTGTGATGGTTCTTCAACCTTATCAAACATGGGGTCACGGTTGAACAGGAAGACTACACATTTTGTTTAAACAAAATTGAGTTAGGACCATTGGTACGTAAAAAGAAACAGTTCAAAAGACAATCGTGGGTGATACAATGCAAAGATCTTCAAATAAACGCACTTGAAGTCTGTCGATCCTTCTCCGACAGGCGTTTCCCACTAGGTCTCTTTACTTCAAATGCACAAATCTGTTTTCACTGTAGACCACTGGCTAAAAATGTTTTGCATTAATATGGCTGTGACAAGATCAGTGGAGTAGGAAGGGTGCTGTGGTGTTACATCCATACCAAGAAGACTGAGAGTGTTAAGAAATTCATAGTAGTTACATGCATGCAACCGATATAGTCCTTGGCGGCCGTATAGCGTGTACCTGAATGTCACATCTGGGGCATCTCAGAAACTCTAGTCGTACAAATTTCACTGCCATTTCCGGGCTTGTAGTCACATAGAGGGATGTTCTGCAACATGTATTGAGCACCGGGCGAGAAGGGCAGCAGAGGAAAGCGGTTTACATCACAAGACAAAGAATGTCAAATATGGGAATCCTCTTCATATGCCTAACCGTGGCTATAAGGAGGAGTCATTGTTTCCTTGTGCCACCAGGAAGGCGAGTTGACACATGTTCTAATTTTCTAGACTTGGCACATAGGCTCACATGAAAGCAAAGAAAATGATCTATCCTGCCTCCCTATTTAGAAGTAGAGCAGCAATATGGAGGGTGCAGTGGGCACCTCACATCCATGGGTTCCAGTGCAACTGCTACGCTAAAGATAGCTATGCACCTGATGTAGATTCAGATCCACTACAGAGCAGGATCTTTAACTGAAGTATAAGGCAAAGACATCAAAATAAGTCTTCACTGCATCCTTTTCTTGGTGAAAAGGGACTTTTAGTTTTCGGTGGGCTTTAATAAGTGTCAAGTAATGTTTAGAGGAACCTAATTTTATCTCCTAACCAGACAAATAGATTAATTGAAATTGATTTGTTGATTAATTTATTGAGACACAGTAGCATTTTTCAAGAAACTTTTTAAATAGTTGTGAGAAAGTGGGTTGTTGGATGATGGGCGGTGTGAGCCCCTCTCAAGCAACAGACGCCTGCCTTCACAGAAGCGCCGCGCACGCCGATTAATCAGCGTACGTGAAAACGGCTGAACCACACGGCCGATCAGGACACAGATTGATTAAGTGCCCTACTGCAGCCCGCAGACGATCCTTGAGTGGAGCTCCATAAGTCACCACGGCCTCCTTTTTCGAGGACACTTGCTTAAAAGAGGATTTGGATCACTCGGATCCCACTCCAGCACTCCCCAACCCAGACAACCAAGTCCTGATGATGATCCGAACTAATCCGGATCGAAACGCCGTCGACCTAACAGCCTAAACAATAGGCGCACCCCTCTCTTGTGGCTCTACAATTAATATGAAATAACCCTTGCCTACTGTGATATCACAATGTCACATACGCCTCTGAGCCACTCACTGTAAATTATTTGCACCTTATGCACAGTGCGCCACCAACGCTGTTCACCTTCACTTGCGTCGCCACTTGCACTTTGTACACGTTTATGCACCAAGTTTCATATGGTTGTCACCAATTCAATTTATGCAGTGCTGTTTTCAACTGTATACGTCCGACCATGGAACTAATGTTAAAATATAAAGATGAGTAACTATCTTTTGTCATACCAACGAGTATTCTCCTTCTTTCTTTCAAAGTAATGCTATGTGCATGCATGTTTTAATTGTCTACCAACTCTTACCTCTCAGGACATTGTTTCTTTGTTGAACCTCTCAAGCAACAGTCACAATTCTTATTAGGGTGAACCACAAAAAGTCACTAAATCAGCCTGTGCTTAACACTCTGGTAGCTAGTCACAAAAGCAGTCAGGTTTAACTTGTAAGTATTTATGCAGCACTTAAAAACAGTAATAAAATGAAATCACAACACAAGAAAAATCCCACTCCCATTCAGAAAACTAGAGTAAATTCTATGAAATTATTTTACACCAAAATGACAAAAATCCAATCAGTACAACCAGAGTCATGAATTTTTTGAAGTTTAAAGTGTAAAGTAGCGCCTACAAGATCAAAGCGCCCAATGCAGGCCTCTAGTTGCGGGAGACCTGGGCAAAGTTTAAAGTTATGGCCTACCATGATAGAGCACAGGTCGGATGCACAAAGTGGATGGGGCTCTTTCTCCTCTTACCTTCAGACTTGGAAAGCATTTTGAAGAAAATGTCTGAGAAGGTAGGAGTTCAGCAGGGCAAAGCAGTTGGTGGTGTCCGAGGAGTAAGCGTCGTCATCAGGGAGCTGCTGGACAAAGTTGCGGTGAAGAATTCTATGTTCGGACTTTTTGCAAGTTGAAAATCCCCAGCAAGATGAATCTGCAGGCTGTAGTTGACGAGGGCTCCACGAGGATGGATACCTCTTCTGCGAGAAACTGCTGAACAGGATTTGCTGATGCGGAGTAGAATATAGCAGGAGATGCTGTAAAGTCAGGCCTACCAGTGATGCACCTTGGGTGAATCAGCAAGTAGGTAAGTCCCAATCTCCTCTCCGTTGCCAGAGCACTTTCTGGCACAAAAGTTTCAATGTCCCAAGGTTTGGAATTGGGCTATCTGGACACCTTTAGCTCCACTTCCAAGGGTCCAGGACTGGAGGGGCTCCACTTGGAGGGTCAGGACTCACTCCAGCTGGGCCCAGGTGCAGGTTCAAGATAGTTGGAAACTTTCCTGTCCCTGAAGCTCAGATCAGACAACTACCTCTTGGAGTCACTCTAGTAGTCCTGGGTTCATGTAGAAAACCAGGACTCAAGCAGCAGATCAATCTTTGAGGGCACAGAACAGACTTGAGGCAATAGGGCAGTCATTCTTAGTGTAGCAAGGCAGTCCTCTGAAGTACACAGCAGGCTTCCGGAAGCATACAGTCCTCTGAGAATTCTTCCGCAGATCCAGAAATGAACTGAAGAGTTGGTCTGAGGGTCCTGTTTTTATACCTGGTGCCCCCTATAAAGTGGGAGACATGTCTGGAGGCTTACCCCCACAGAAGTGTCTGGAATTTCCTGCTGGCTGCCCTGGTCCCAATCTGTTTGCAGGCCTAATAGACTATTGTGAAGTTCTTTGTGGGAGATATGAAGCACAGTCTTTTTAAGTGCTAGTGGGGCTGAGCGCACCTAGTCCCTCTATTGTGGGGCTGTCTGGAAGTAATATAAAGAGGCCAACTACACAAAGTCATGTAACAGGCTGCAGGCACTTTCTAAAAGTGGCATTTTCAGAATTATGACTTAAGATATTACCATTAAAGAGGATTTTAAATTACAATTCCCCAGGCGCCAAACATGACATTTCTACTTGCTCCCAATCAAATGTTGGCACTTATTACATGCAATAAAGTATCCCCAATGTTATCCTATGGGAGAGGGAGTACTCACACTAATGAAAAACGAATTTGTGAGCTTTTCACGATCAGGACGTGCAATCTTAAAAGTGCTTGTTCAACTTTATAATTACATTGCACCCTGTCGTGTGGGCTGTATAGGGCCTACCTCAGGGGTGACTTTTATGTATTAAAAAGGGAATTTTAGGCTTGGCAGGGGGATTTTTTGCCAAGCTGAATTGGCAGTTTAAAACTGCCAACAACCTGCAATGGCAGGCCTGAGACAGGTTTAAGGGGTTACTTAAGTTGGTGGCACAATTAGTGCTGCAAGTCCACTAGTAGCATTTAATTTACCTGCCCTGGGTATATGGTATACCACTTTATAGGGACGCATAAATAAATTAAATATGCCAATCAGGTGTAAGCCAATATTACCATGTTTTAGGGAATGAGCACAAGCAATTTAGCACTGGGTAGCAGTAGTAAAGTGCACAGAATCCTAAGGCCAACACAAATGAAGAAAAATAGGCAGGTAGAAGGCAAAACATTTGCTGGAATACCACCTGCTAGTAAAGCAGCACAAAATGACAATAAAAGCTGCATGGTTACACAAAGCCCTGAGTTAAAAGGTAATTGCGGTTAATGAGTGAATGCATTTTGGAAAACACTCTGTAGTGAAGGCTAGCAATCCTAAGACCGACACCCCCTCTTCTTCCAGTAATTACCTAGCTTAATTCACAAAGATTTTTATTTTCTAAAGTCCTGGAGCTTTTATTTTTGAAACTCGATGGTTGAGGAGCATCTGCCAAAAAAGTGAAAGATGTCATATCGACCCTACATAGAACGTATATCCCAAATCTGCCTAATTCTAATTAAAACCCGTAGTCACTACCTACTCATAAATTATTTGATATTTTCTTTCACAATTAGCTCCCTGTGCTCTGTTGCTCACCACCAGGGGGCCAAATTCGGGACTTCCCCAGTGTTCTAATCAGCAGCTGGACCTTTCACTATATGTATATATTCATTTTCAGGCTTTTGGACACTATTCAGAAATTCCCATCCATTCTCAATCCATGCGGGGCTTTGTGGAAGCCAGTCTGCTCATGCTTGAAACTCCATTTCCTGTAATTCACTGTTTTGTCTCCACCCCTGCAGGTAATGGAGGATGGGTGGAGAAATTCAGCACATCTGTGTCTGGCAGCTGCTAGCCTGCTCACACCTGATGCATGTGAATACTGCGAACTCTTTTAAACCCCAGCTCCTTGCAGTCCAGCATTAGTCATTATAGCAGTTTTCCTTTGAGTCTGACCCTTTGTTTCCTAAGCTTTTGCTATTCTTGTTTCTAGAGTTCCTGAGCTAGAATTATTCCTTCATCCTTGATTCCTGATCTTTAGCTATTCTTTGTTCTTTGATCTAGCACTGTCTGCAGTGTAACTTTCTTTCTGATTAGTGAGCCAGCACTATTAGTGCATCCTTGATCCTTGCACTTTCCCTCTTTCTGTATTTACCCTTTCCCAGTCCTTACCTTCCTTCACCTTAGCCCATTTACTTGTTTGCTACCTTCCTGTTCCTGCTGTCTTGGCTTCCAGTTTCCTAGTGTGGTTTGTTTCTTCTTTTCTACCTAGTGAGATCTTTGTTTTTCTTTCTTTCATGTTAAGCACTCCTCCTTGCAAGTTCCTTGTCTATCGTGGCTGGGTATTTAATTCTACACCATTGCTGTTATCTCCTTGCGTGTCCTGTTTGATCGCAAGGGTGCATGGGCACAGCTGACAACCTAAGTGGTGTTTCTTGTCCACTGTGAGTATTGTCTTTGAGTTACTTTTATAACATCACCATAGGAATCAGCTCCACAGACCCTGCTTTTGCATGTATATACATGTGGGTGTTGCAATCAGTATCTGTAACAGCAATTGTGGGTGAAGAACTTCCTGAGCTTCAGATTTACCGCATGGAGCTCCTGAGTGCTTCACACCACATTCGCTTTATTGCATATTTTGTGTAAGTTTGTCCTGGACATACTTAGTCAGAATGCTACATTGCCTTTTGAGTGACTGTACTTTCTGAGTCTTAACCATCTTGTTTCCTTTTGAAGAGCTTCGCCTTTGGATCCTTTTTTTTTCTCCTTTGACTCCCGGTGGTTTGATCTTGGGCAGTTCTGTACTCATTATTCTGCTTACGGTTTCTACCCTGCCACCAGTCCTTGCCAGAATCCCTGCCATTTCAAGCATTATTTTTTGTTCTTCGTTCCATTGAAACTACTTTCTTCGCCAATTACATCACTACGGCATGCAAATTACAGCTATACTTATTCTCCTTAACCAACTGACTGACTTCAATACAGTTGGTCACAAAGATTTAATAAAAATACAACTGCACTGTTTCTACTGGAGCTCCAGAGTATATGTATTTTAGGTGTCCTTCTTTTTACTGACGTAAGATTAGGCTACCTCCTTGGATAAGTCTTGGTTTGTTGCAATAAAACAAGTGTTTAGTTTGCATTTGGTGCAAAATGGATGCTTTTTAGGTCGAGCCTGAGCCAGCGCGCATGCTCTGCTCTGCAAGACTTCTTGTAAACACTCTAAACTACTCCATGTGGGTCTGACACCCCCACGCATAAGATTGGCTTTTGTGTGTGTATTTCAAGAATGAAAGCACGCAAATGTGTAAAGGGGGGTGCATGTCCCACCTCTTTTTGTAATGCTAACTCCCATTACAGAAACCTGGGCCACGGACGCCTCGGGACCTGATCTGGTTGATGCTATTCCTACCGGCTATGTGCTGTCCAGGATGGACAGAATAGGTCGCCGAGGAGGAGGATTGGGAATCCTGTATAAGGATTCTCTTATTTGCCGCACCCAGTCTCTCTCTACTTCCTCTGATCCTTTCCAGGCCTTCTATTTTTCTATTAATTCCTGCCCTTCCGTTTCATTCTCCGGCCTCCTGCTTTATAGACAACCTGGCCCCAGATCCTCTTTTAGTCAGTACATTATTAAACTGTTAGAGCCTTTTATTTAGAGGCCTAATATCACCCTCCTTGGTGATTTTAATTTCCATTTGGAGAATACGGGATGTAGAGATACTCAAGCTCTCCTGGAAACTCTGGACTGCTGTGGTCTGGCCCAGTTGGTGGTAGGCCCTACCCATCTGGCAGGAAACACCCGCGATGGGGTCTTTTCTAGCGACCCTAGGCTGAGGGTGGGTCCCCCGGTCCCTTTAGTATGGTCTGACCACTTTGCTGGACCTGTCTTTTCAGGAAGTAGTACTTCCCTTGCCAGTCTCTAAGAAGCAGGAACTTAGAAAGAATTTTAAATCTATCGATAATGAAGTACTCTCTCCCTATCTGAATAAGCTGGCATTTGCCGATTTGCTGGATGTTAATTCAGCTGCTCTGGAATTTTCGCATGCTCTCTCAGGAGCAATGGATATCCTGGCCCCTCTCAAACAGCACTATTCAGCGAGGAAGACTCGTTCGTCTCACTGGTTTTCAGATAGACTCAGACAACTGAGACAAGGCTGTGGAAAACAGGAGAGGATCCCTTGGAGAAGGAACAACACAAACTATGCCTAAAGGAGTATAAGCTAGCTATCGTGGAGGAAAAAAGAGCTTATTTTTCTAAAGTTACCGCCTCCCTTAACTCTCCTAGAGATCTCTTTAAGGTCATAGACGCTTTAACTTCTCCTCAGGTAGTAGATTCAATAGTGGAATCACAGGATCTTTGCGATAACATATCTGCCTTTTTTCATACAAAGATCCTGGATATCTATGTTACGCTTGAATGTCTAAACTCTTGCATGGGGCCTTCTAATCTTCTGGCCTCCTTTGAGGTCGGGAGTCTGCCTGGTGAGCAGCTTCCGAGTTTTTTGTTTTTTCCTTCTTTATCACCTGAGATTATGGCTCAGCTTCTAGACAACATTAAGTTGGGCTCTCCCTTAGACTCCTGCCCGCTTAAAGTACTGAAAGCCTGACGGGAAGTGGTTATTCCACCTCTCATGAAGGTTATGAACCGTGCCATCTTGGAGGGAGTCTTCCCCACCCTATGGAAGACGGCGGTTGTAAAACCGCTCCTGAAGAAACCTGCTCTGGACCCAGGTGTCTTGAAAAATGTTCACCCCATCTCCCTACTTCCCGCAAAGATGTTGGAGTCCTATCTTAATCTCCACCGTAGCACCTACCTCAGGGACATTGCCCTTTTGGATAGCTCCCAACATGGTTTCAGGAGACATCATAGTACTGAAACTGCTCTTACTGCAGTTGTTAACAATATTCGCTCTCAGGTCCACAAGGGCCATATCCTCTTTTGGTCCTGTTGGACCTTACAGCGGCCTTCGACACTCTGTCTCCATCTATACTGGTGTCTCGTCTCAGGGAGATAGGTGTCGGGGGCCCCGCCCTGAGTCTTCTTGCCTCCTTTCTTAATGGAAGGGATCAGAGAGTGAAACTGGGTCAGTTTCTTTCTGCCCCTAAACCTGTGCATTGTGGGGTCCCTCAGGGCTCATCATTGAGCCCTACACTTTTTAACATCTATGTGGCCCCCCTTGCCAGGGTGGTGAGATAATTTGGGTTGGAGGTGCTGTCCTATGCAGACAACACCCAAATAATGGCCTCTCCCTCTCACTCAGTGAAGGATTCTGCTCAGAATTTTAGGAGCTGCATGGAGGCTGTTTCTCAGTGGATGGTTCAGAACTTCCTGAAATTGAACGGGGAGAAAACGGAGGTATTAATCTTTGGGGGCAATCAGGAAATCTGGTCGAGGGACTGGTGGCCGCCCTCACTTGGGGAATGTCCCCGCCCAGGCCAGTATGGCAAGAACTTAGGGGTGCTAATGGACACTGCCCTTTCCTTTGATCGTCAGGTTAATAGGACTGTTTCCACCTGCTGTGGCATTATTAGGATCCTTAGAAAGATCTTCCTTTATCTTTCCCCAGATGCTCAAAACAGGCTACGGTAGCATTAGTCTCTTCCAGACTGGACTATTGTAATGACCTTTATTTGAGCATTAACAAGAGTCTGATTCATCGTCTTCAAATGGTCCAGAATGCTGTGGCGAGGATGGTTTTGAACCTCCCTAGATTCGCCTCAGCCTCGGCAGCTCGTGAGAACTTACACTGGCTTCCAATACATTGTAGGATCACCTTTAAAATTCTATGTTTGCCCCATGGAGCCTTCTATGGCGGAGGGTATCAAGTCACTTGTACATCTTTATACCCCCAGTAGATCTCTTCATTCCTCTAATAAAAACTTTCATGTTGTCCCTAGGTTTGTAAGGGTAAAATGGGGCGGTAGAGCGTTTTCCATGGTGGCGCCCAGATTGTGGAACTCTCTCCCTCCTGAGCTTATAGGGCAGCCCACTCTTTCTCTGTTCCGTAAGGCCTTAAAAACTTGGCTTTTCTCCGAGGCGTACTTGTAAAGCTGACCCCTCTGACTGTGTGTTGGATGACTCGCGTTAGCGCCTTGATGCCCTTGAGCTAAGTTGCGCTTTATAAGAGCTTATTCATTCATTCATTCATTCATTCATTCATTCATTCAAGGCGTTTTGCTCTCGGGTGCGAGCAACGGCGTGCAGGGTAGCAGCTGCATTACTGTGCTGGCTTCTCGTGAACTGCTTGTTTTCATTTGAAGCCTGTGCTCCATGTTTGCACCCCCTCTCACACTTCCTTGTTTGTTATTATTTGTAGCGCAGTCCGCTTTCACTTTGGGGACCGTGCTTGTTTTTTTAATTAATTTGCAGCGCGATTAGCTTTCACTTTTGCAGCCATTCTTGTTTTTGTTCTTGTTTATTGATGTCGACCTTGTGAGTGTCTGCTACATTGGTAATATCTGTTCATATATTTTTTTTGTTGATGTCGTGCTTGTGAATGTCCCCTTCATTGGTAATACTTGTTTTGATTTGACTGCAAGTTTGACATACCTCCTTCTTTTCTTTTGCTGTTACCCAAGTGTAATGTCTTTGAGCGATTAGCAGTGTTGGCCCCTACCAGCCCATGTAGACCCTAACCAGTACAAATGTCATAATTGTGCAGCCTGTATTATTCAAACTCCTCCTTTCATCATTCTGAAAGTGCGCACTTTTCTCCTTCCCATGGAAAGACAATGTATACTTTTCCAGCCTCTCCTTGCTGTTGCCCGAAGAGGCAGGGTTGACAGAGAGCCATGCGGGACCCTTCCTCATTGACCTGCATTCAATTAAAATCCGGAATTTGGCCTCTTTTCCGCCTCGGCGGAGTCAGGAAAGAGCCGTCAAAGAGTGAACTCAAGCCACCAGGCCTGAGCTGGGCATCTGCTTTCAATCATGCCACTTCTGCCCCTCCCTTTTGTGACTCCGGCATCTTCGTATACATGACCTGACAGCAACTTTCCTTTTCGTGTTGTAACTGAATAAGCCATGCTTGTTATAAATGTTCACTCTCACTGTGTTCTGCCTGCGGGAGCGAGCAGCGGTGCACAGGGCTGCAGCTGCAGCGCTCATGGATCACTCCCCCCACCCTCTGAGCACAAAAATGTATCTTGCGTTCCTATGTATTGGATGTATTTAGTGTGTACCATCTTTATGTGAGGCGCTGAAGTTAAAGCGCTCTGTTGCCCTGGTGTGTCTGGTTAGCGCTAAATAACACTACAAATAAATAAATAACTTTTGTCTGTGACCAATTTCATTAGCTTCCAAGACTGTTGAGAGCAAAGTTGAATTTGAATGGTTTCATTTCTTAACATTTGCATGAATGCAACCTGAAGAACCGGGTTTTAGAACCCAGCGGCGCCAGGGACACGCCCAAAGTCTTCGGGTTCTCCTGTCTTGGCAAACAGAGACACGGAATACTTCTAGGTGGCATCAGAGATCAAATTTATTAGCTGCAGCTAGTAACAGTAATCTCAGCAATACAACACGGTGTACAACTCAAGAAACTGTTCAATTTTCATAGAGCAAGACATCACTTTTTATACACAATATTCTCATTATACATGTACACCCACTGTGCAAAATTCTGACCAATAGAACACATTTTCTAACTAAGTATCACATTAACAAAAACCCAATTTACAGTAACCCAACCCAAAAGTTAATTATTAGGACTGTCCCAAATTCAATTTCCACAAGCCGGACAAACCCATAATTGAAAGTACTACCCATGTAATGAAAAGTCGTAAGGAAAGAAACAATTCAGATGCTGATTAGGATAAGATATGTGCAAGGAAACTAAAAGTTAACGATATCCTGAACATTGATTGGCAATCTCAGACAACGATCAGCCAGAGAAATTGGCTTCGTGAAGGGTCAGTTTCAGGTGAAGAGGTCAGCGTCTTGGCAATTCACTCACAAGTCAGAAAAGGGCCTGTTAATGCATACATGAACAATGAGGCCCATGCAACTTTGTTCGTTCGGTTACCTCCACGGCTTACGTGAGGGCAACAGAAAATGGCGTTATGAACAACGCAAACAAAATGGAATCCGGTCCCGAAAACCACGGAACCTCAGACCCTCCTTTTGCCATTACGTAGGCAATGACCTAAACTCACGTCAATCTGAATCCAGGTCTATATCTATTCTCATCAGGTCATCAAGGTGTTGCTGTAACATCATCTTATTATCCTTCGCTTCTCTCGGGACTGGTCTTCTCACACAGATTGTAGCACAAAGACTACAAATGGCGGGACCACACTGGATGCATAAGCAACACGAGAAAAGGATCGCTAAAGCCATACCAAGGAACATCAGAATCTTCCATCCCCATTTGGACAGCAGTTCCCAAAACCATCCCATCAATGACCAGTTCCCTTCGTCTACATGTATAGACTCAGCAGACTTATGTAACCTCAAGATGGCTTGGTACACTGTCGGGGTATTATCTGGTATGAAAACGCAGCAACTAGACCCGGTCAATTTACATACTCCACCTCTATCTGCAAGTATAATATCTAAAGCAAAGCGGTTCTGTAATGTCATAAGGCGATCCGCTTGAAGCTCGGCTGTAATATTGCTAATGGCACCTGCAGTCTCATTTATAGTGGCCTCGACCACTCTCGTAAGCTGATGAATTGTCCTACCGTTAGCCATAGGACCCCAAAAGGGCAGGAAACCCTTAAAGAAGTCTCCAACTTCTTGTGCGGCAGTGTCTTTCGCATCGATAACACCTCTACCATATCTTGTCTTATGGTAGTTGAAAACAGCTGTGTATGTAGGGGGAAGCAAAAATGCCACATAACATGTGCCTGAAAAGTCAGAAGGCAACCATGTATATGCTCTATCATAACAAACAAAATACGTGCCTTTAGCTGGCACGAACGGTGGAGATTTCTGGGACGTATACACATAGGTGTGAACACACACACTCTTACCAAGCTGAGCTCTCGGATTCTGACCATTACCTTGCAGACAAAAATGAACTCGGTGGGGTACAATCCAAATAGGAGGAGACCTTTTCTGTCTCTCTTTCTCTGTCAGACTAATGCTATATCTCGTCTTGTTCCAACCAACATATCCTCGTACCTCATCTTTAGGGATAGCATTATATGCATCAATATCTCTGACCATATCTAATTCCCTGTATCAAGGAATTATTATTCGCACTATCTTTGACAGAACGTACAGGAGATGCTTCATTCGCATAGATAAACATTGACTGGAGTGCCCATACTGACCCATTAGGCGAAAAAGGCAAAACCAAATATGGAATTCCCTTATCAGTCGTATGTGGCATAAGACCACACACCCAACAATTCGTGGTATTTACAACTAGCTGATGCTGATGCAACATCTGTATAAACGAATTGTTCACAAATTCTAATCTTCGTGTCTGTTCATGTTCAGGCACCGTATGAAACTCATGTGGGGAAACAGTAGGAAAAGAAAGAGTAGGTTGGGAGGTAGATGCAAGTGTCTGTTGTGATGCATAGAAAATCCAACCCACACAAACCAACGTAATGTTCAAAAGCATATGAAAACACATTATTAAAAAACATTTGCTATGAACCAATATACACATTTGCACTCTGAAATCAACTCTTTTAACACCCTTGTCGTACTCAAAAGACTCCATCCTCTAACGTGCTGCTCACGGCAATTTTCCTTCTTCACTTAAGTGTTGCTCAAGATCGTACTAACGACCCTAAACCACAGACCTTGTGTCAATACGCAGCTCACCCCTTAAGAACTTATACCGTGACCCTGCAGCTGAGTCCAGATGGTGACTCGAAAAAGAAAAAGTAAAACAGTCTCTTGATCTGACAACGTGTAATTCACTATATAAAAAAAATTCAGATTTATTTGTCCATTTCAAACGTCCTTTTTCGATCTCAGATTGTAGCGCTCTTTGCCGGGCACAGTCTGATCCTTAAAGAGGAGTTCCGGATTCATCGTGTCGAGTCTCAGAGACAGAGGCACAGCAGCTTGCAGAACATCATCATCCTCGCGTTCCGACTAAGTCCATGTCAAATGTGCATCACTAAAAGGTACGAATCTAGGAACCCTTTCACACTCGGAGTCAGCTATTCCATCCCTCACCCACTTATCATACAGTAAGGGCAACTGAACTTTTTTCGTATGGGTGGCATGCACCCAGTTCTTTTTACCAGCTACTCTAACAGCAGTTCTAGTGATCAGCAATACCAAATAGGGACCAGTCCATCTCGGCTCCAAATTCTTGGATCGCTGAAAATTCTTCGTCAAGATAAAATCACTTGGTTGGATCGTGTGCCCTGGATCTGCAGTAGCTGTCGGCAAACTGTCATAGACCTGTTGGTGGAGAACACGTAATTTAGCAGTCAAGTTATGTAAGTAATCCACCAACATAGGGTACTCAAGGTCACTGTATTTTTTAGGACGAGGCACACCCCAAACATTCGCTGGACGACCAAAAACTATTTCATATGGGCTAAGTCCCACACGAGAATGCACTGTTGTCCTTGTTGACAAAAGAGCCAATGGCAAGGCATCCGGCCATGTAAGACCAGTGCTCGCTTGAATCTTAGCGAGTTTCAGCTTTAATGTGCCGTTATAGCATTCGACAAGACCTGCTGACTTGGGGTGATTCGCAGCGTGGAACTTCTGATTTATCCCTAGTCCAATACACACTTTCTTCATGACTCGACCCACAAATTCACTCCCATTGTCCGACCATACAATTCTCGGCAAACCAAATCTAGGGAAATACTCTTTGAGCAAAACCTTAGCTGTGGACAAGGCAGTATTATCCTTTAGGGGGTAGGCCTCTATCAATCTGGAAAAGGCGCAAACAACCACAAGGACATACTTCAGATTGTTGCATCTCTCCATGTGAATGTAATCTAGCTGTATCACTTCAAATGGATACGTCGGAGGAGCAAAATGACCAGCTGGAGTTGGAGTTCCCTTGCCAGGATTATACTTCAGACAAATCATGCAATGCTTCACAACATTTTCAGCACATTTCGGAATTCCAGCATTCTGCCATACTGGAGCCAACAACTTGCATATTCCCTTCGAACTAATGTGAGCCATTCCATGAGCCATAGTAACCACTGGGAGCACATACGCATCAGGCAACAACCATCGCTGGTGTTCTGACAACTCAACCCAACAACCCGTCGAATCCAACACACCCGTACTCTCTCTCCACATACTCACTTCTTTTTCCGTAGCTTCAGCCTGAATCATCTTCACACTTTCTATTGTGTCTTCACACATTCCACTTTCCACAACCCATCTTGCAGGACCTGCCACATACATACGGCTCATCATGTCTCTCGCTGTTTCCTTCGCAACTTCATCCGCAAACGCATTTCCTCGACCTACATCGTCCACAACTTTCTTATGTGCACTACACTTCACAATTGCAATCTGCTTTGGGAGAGTAAGAGATTCCAAAAGTTCATTCACTAACTGCCCATGCTGAATGTTTGTGCCATGGGAAGTAAGGAATCCTCTTTCTCTCCACAAATGTCCAAAACTATGGGCAACACCAAACGCATACTGGCTATCAGTATAAACATTCACTCGCTTTCCTTCTGACAATACACACGCTGGTGTCAATGCAGTCAACTCTGCTGCTTGCTCAGAATTCTGTGCTATGCTTGCTGTCTCAACAACTGTATGTAAAGTTGTGACGGCATATGCTGTAGTCGTTTCACCATTTGTAAGCTTAAAACACGAACCATCTACCCATAAAGTACCATCAACATTCTCAAGAGGAGTATCTTTTAGGTCAACTCTAGCTTTCGTTTCTTCCTCTGTACGAAGAAAACAGTCATGCTGTTCTTGAGCATCTGACTCTACAGAAATCTGCAACAACGTAGCTGGATTCAATACATTACATCTTTTAATGTGAACATGGCTAGCCAAAAGAGTCAACTCATATCCTGACAGACGTGCACTAGTAAGATGCTGTGTCTTGATCCTGTTCAATAAGGTATCCACTGCATGTGGGACCATCACAATCAACGTATTATCCAATACCAAACCAGCAGACTGTCGGATAGAAACAGCCGCTGCCGCTGTAGCTCTCAAACAACTCGGCAACGCTTTAGCTACCGGATCTGACGTCGCTGAAAAATACGCACATGGGCGTTGCTTGTCTCCAAACTGTTGAGTCAACACTGACAATGCACAACCTTCTCTCTCGTGAACATACAACGTGAAAGGTTTTCTGTAGTCAGGAGTACCCAATACCGGAGCCGAACACAATGCATCACGTAATTCAGAAAAACTTTTCTGACACTCATCAGACCAAGGGAGAGGATGCAGAGTATCTTTAAGAGTCAGCTCCAACAGAGGTTTCGCTAGCAGGGAAAAATTAGGGATCCATTGTCTACAATACGAGGTGATACCTAAGAAAGCACGCACTTCTCTCTGTGTGGATGGTACACTCATTTGCACAATAGTTTGAATTCGTTCTGGGGTCAACCTTCTTCCCTCCTTCGACAAGAGATGACCTAAGTAGGTTACTTCTTGTCGGCAATACTGTAACTTGGAAGGTGACACTTTATGATGAAGGTCAGACAAATGTCGTAATAAAGAAAGAGTAGCCTCTTTACAAATCTCTTCATCATCAGTGGCAACCAACAGATCATCAACGTACTGGATAAGAGTAGCACCAGTAAGCAACACAAAGCTATCAAGGTGAGTTTTCAGCGCCTGACTATAGATGGAGGGACTTTCACAATAACCTTGGGGAGCTCTCTTAAACCGGAAGCTTCGTCCTCCTAAAGAGAAGCCAAAAATATCCCTGCTCTCCTCAGCAATCGGAATGCTAAAGAAAGCATTCTTCAGGTCAATAACAGAAAACCAGGCTGCCGAAGCAGGAATCAGAATCAACAAAGCAGTGATATTTATTTATTTATTTATTTATTATTACAATTTGTAAAGCGCATAAGTATGGCCGTGGGCGTCTTGGCGCTAAGGACAACATGGACAACAGGAAACTGTGGCACAACAATCTTGTTTACCTCTCGAAGGTCAATCACAAACCGGTACACAGGTGGCTGAGAAGCATCAGTATGCTTAAGGATTGGCAAAACCGGACTATTACACACATTCCCTCTCGTTTCCTCGACTACACCCTTCTCAACCAGATCATAGACAATCGCTAATAGAGCTCTCTCGCTATCGCTCGATATTTTATACTGTGGGATACGAGGTAGCCTAGCATTCGATTTGAGGGTGACAACATAAGGTGGAATCTGCAAAAGACCAACATCATTAGGACCTGTAGCCCAAAGTGTATCAGGAAGAGAACACAATTCCAGTGGAAGACAATTATTAGACACATACATCGGAGAAATCACTTTCTTACCTAGGGTAAGATGTACTCCCGAAGGAGAACAATGTAATGTCGCATACAATCTTTTCAGCAAGTCCAAACCCAACAGATTCTCATTACAACCAGTCGTCAAAATAAGAGGAGCTTCCAATTCACAAGGGCCAATAGAAAGGGGCAAAGGATTAGAAATCGGGTTACAAACTGGGGCGCCTGAAAATCCTACGGAAACATTGGTCAAGCCAGACAAAGGTGCGCCAGGAAGTTTAAAGTGCATAATAGAACTCTTTGTCGCTCCAAAATAAAAGGTTCTGCCATACCTGATGTAATCACTTCAACATAAGATCCACTCTGGTCTACTGGAACTGACACTACTCCCTCTCTTTGCCCATGGCTGTCCTAACTATCATTATAACCAGCACTCTCACTCTCGACATAATAATCATCAACATAGTACTGTGCAGACTGACCACTCAGAACATTCTGTCTGACAAAATAATTCGCAGAATTCTGAAGGGAAGAGGAACGCTCATTCTGGGGTAACACACCAGGTCCCCTACCCCTAGGAGCTTGCTGGAAACCACCACGACCTCACTGACCAGATACGCCATTCGCACGCTGTAACAAAGCCGGGCAACTATTCTTAAAATGACCTTCCTCTCTGCAATAAGCACACTGATTAGGACCAGGAAAGAATCGCGGAGCATAAGGCTCCGGTTTCTGTAACAATCTCTGAAACTGTGGAGGTTGCTGAAACTGAGGCTGATTCTGCCAAGGCGGATAAGCTTGCTGCAAAAGAACCTTCGTCTTTAAATCTTTAGTTTTCTTCTCTGCTTTATCCTTCTCATCTTTATCCCTATTCTCATAATATTGTTCTGTAGCCAATATCTGGGCCGACGAAGAAACAGCCCATGAACTCTCAGAGTCCTTTAACTTATTGGAAAGTTCGGGAAGCAAATTAAAGACAAATTTGTCCATGAACAACCTTTGACCACCTTCCGTACTCATGTCCTGACCTCTATGATCGATAAACGTTTCTTCAAACCTCGTGAAGAAATCAGACACACTCTTGTCTTTCTTTTGTTTGCATGCTGCTAACTTGTCCCAATTCACTCGTAAAGCAGGCATCATAGTTTTCATTAGATTAATAATCCTACCAGGTAATTCTGCAACTAAAGGCTCAGGTTTGGCACCTCCAACCTGTCGACCATCTGCAGCAATAATATGAGCCCACGTATCGCCTAATTCTGCCGCATGATTCTCATGACGAATCTTCGCCCATAAAGGTTGAGGAACTACATTACCCAATAACATATCTATGTCAGCTAAATTCATAATACACGCTTCAACTGTCTGGGACAACTCCAAACATGAACAACGCAAACAAAATGGAGTCCGGTCCCGAAAACCACAGAACCTCAAACCGCTCAACCTTCAACACTACCTAAGGTTCCTCATCCCACTAAATTTCAGCCTGTACTGTGAGATCCTGTTTACAATGGTTTAATGTGGTTTGTTTTCACTCCCGTCCATCCACTGGGCAAGCATAGCATATGGTCTTTGGTGATATTGTCTCTTTGTGTGTAGAGTCGAAGAAAGTTCTTCCCAGAGGGACGACGCGGAAGAAAGAGCACCACAAGGAAGTTGCAGGAATAATCCACCCACAGGCAGAATGCATGAAAAATAAAGAAATGTCATTCACAGTTCAATCAATGCATAGCAGAAATTAAATGAAATGAAAAGAGCATTTGTAAAGCGCTATAGCTACCCTGAGGCGTCCTAGCGCTGCAGACAAACGCAGGGAATGAGGATGTTAGGGTCTTATACAGTTTTGTTAAAGAGCAGAGTTTTTAGAAGTTTATGGAAGGGTAGCAAGTGGGGCACTGCCCACAAGTGGAGGGGGAGAGAATTCCATAATTTAGCTGAATTATAGGCAAAAGAGAGGCCACCACACCTGGCTCTTTTGATCTTGGGGACTAGGTCAAGGAAAGACAATGCTGATCGAAGCTGTCGGTTGGTAGGGAGTGATCAGTGATCGGCTAATGGCCGGGCCCGTCTCCCAGAAGGCCCTATGAGCTATGCACAGGGCGTTGAATTGAATTCTCTCCCTGACCGGGAGCCAATGCAGGCTCTTTAATCCTGGATTAGCTGAGTGTCGGCGGGGAATCTGAAGTAGTGTGCGGGCTGCACAGTTCTTAATAATCTGGAGTTTGCGAGTGGTGAATTGAGGGGCCCCCAGATAGAGGGCGTTCCCATAGTCCAGGCATGACAGAATGAGACCTTAGACCACAATTTATCTTGCCTGTAATGGGAGCAGAGGAAAGATTTTCCGTAGTAATCTGAGTAAGCCATAGCAGGTGACTGAGAGCTTGTCTGCTTGATGGTTAAAGTTGAGGGAGTTATTCAGTCAGATGCCGAGGATTTTAATTTCATGTTTTAGAACTGGAGCGGGGCTGAGGCAGATGGGCCACAGTGAATTCGTATTGAGCGGGGAGGTGCTTCCTAAGAAGCTCGGTTTTATCCCCATTCAATTTTAGACAGGAAAGAGTCATCCAATTGGCCACCTCCTTTAAACAGCCACTCAGATTGTTTGAAGAGATGTTTGGCTGGTTGAGGGCCACCACTAGCTGAGTGTCATCAGCATAGGTGATGATTTTTATGCCGAAGGGGAGGACGATCTCAGCTAGGAGTCTCATGTATACGTTGAATAGTGTGGGGCTAAGGGAAGAGCCCTGAGGTACCCCACAACTGAGTGGCATGCTGGGGGTGGCGATATCGCCCTCGAAGACCAGGAAGGAGCGGTCGGCTAAGAAAGATCCTAACTAAATAATGGCATTTCCTGATACTCCTAGGTTGATTAGTCGGTGTATCAATATGTTGTGGTTTACAGTGTCAAATGTGGCATTTAGGTCTAGTAGGATAATTGCTGCAGTACCTCCTTGATCAAGGATCTTCCTGGTCTCCTCGGTTACTGTGAGGAGGGCGGTTTTGGTTCAATGTAGAGGACAGAAACCACTCTGGGAGAGATCAAGTAAATGATTACTCTCCAAGAACAGTACCAGTACCGAGTTGACATATTTCTCGAGGATCTTACTTAGCCAAGGTAACGGGGAGATTGGCCGATAGTTTCTGGGTTTTCCTGGCCTACATTGGGCTTTTTTAGGAGGACCTTTACCATACCGCGCTTCTAGGAGGGGGGCAATGCAGGAGGAGATGGGGGTATTAAGCTGGTCAAGAGTGGTATGGAGAATATTTCCTAAGACTGGCAGCAGGGCACGTGGGGGTGCCGGGTCAACGGGGGAGCCAGATTTCACCCAGTGCATAATGGATTCTAATATGGCGGGATTGAGGGGGGGAGGGTATTCAGGGTGGCTGAGGGTCGAGGCCCTCCACTTATAGAATTGGCAAGGATTGAGTTAAGCTGGGTGGAGGGGAAAGAGAAGTATATTGTTTGTATTTTCTGGAGAAAAAACTCTGCCATATTGTTGCACCGGATTTGGGCATCAATAGGATTGGGCAATTTCTGGGGAAGTTGGAGGAGAGTTTTGGTGATTCGATAGATTTCTTTGGGCGAGAAAGCAGCTACATTGATTTTTTCTTCATAAAAGGCTGATTGAGAGGTTTTAATTTTGTTTCCTATATGCGGACTTGCTGGTTAGGGAATAGTCAATCCGCCATTTCCTCTCTAGCTTTTTACAGTATCGTTTAAGTTCCCATAATTTGGAGGAATACCAGCAGGGCAAATAAACGCTTGAGGAAATGAGATGGCTGCTTAAAAGGAGTTTTTAGGGCCATGTAAAAGCACAGCCGATGAAGATCATCTTTCATCTTACCAACTGCTCACCTCAACTTAACAGGTAGCGCGTCAGCAAAATAAATACAGCGCTGTTTGTTGCTTCTGTTAATACATAGCTTGAAAGCTATGAGCAACACCCACCCACCCACTTATATCTGTTTATTTCCCACTCTGCTGTCCTGCTGCCTTTCATCAGGTGCGAACAGATCGAAGCAAGTTTTGTTTTTACGTTCTTGACTGGCTTTAATTGTGCTCATCATACCTCAAGCATGTGCAAGCACCACCTTCACCCATGTGTGCTGTAGACTTCATGCTCACTGAACGTATTCAAAAGGAATACATTATGCAGCTTAATGACATGGGTGTGTTCTAACGAGGCTATGCAGGGAAGGGAAAAATAGATCTCTTTACCTAACACTGGCACTGCATATCCAGCAATCGCCAACAATGTTTGAATATGTCTGACAGGGGTCTGAGACCTATTGTGAAATCATTCACAGGATGGCTATAAGGTAACAAAAATGCCTATTACACTTTATTATAACTTTTCAACATGGTGCACAGCAGGTACACTGCTCTACAACATAGCTTAAACACATTAGCAAAGCCAATAGGTCTGGCAAAACACTTAGAAGGTCTAAAAGGCGAGACCTAGTGACTATTTCAATGCTTGTTTCCTATTTCCTGCTGTCCCTAGTGAGACTGCTACCTAGCCTTAAAACCCTTAAAATTCAGACAAAGGTCATAAGAGGCATGTTTTGGAGATGCAGAATGTATCCCACATAAAAACGCAATGGTAACAATACCTGTTATGCACTTTCCACGAACTCATCTGCTGATGATGAAAGCAATGTTTTTACATGTCTCCACATGCAAATACATGTATTCACAGCTCGTGGTCAACGGGGTTTATTAATACACAATCGTTTCACTATTTGCCTTCCAAAAGTCAAAAGAGGGATTCCTCAGCAACGTCAGGATTGAAAACCTCTGCAAATGTATCTTGGTATTTCCGGTTTTATAAGTTATGTGCACTCACAACTGAAGCTGCATTTATTTGTGTAAGAGAAAAGAAAGTATTTTGAACTCATTCTTTACCATGGTTTCCCCACACTATAGGCTCATTGTCCGGACTCGGCGATGGTTGAAGAGGTGAGCCTTTTCGATTAACTGTGGCAGGAGTAGTCACACCTGACTGTGTTGGTAAATTACTCATTAGTACACAGTGCTTGTCCTTGGGATTCTCTATTTGGCATCCAAGGATCTTGGCCCAGATAGCTCCGAATGAGGACTAGTCGATGTTGCATTAAACTGATACATTAGGGAAGAATCAATACCTAGAAAATGTTATACTGGAACAAAAGGAACCAATCTCAAAAGAGCCCCAACAAAGTAAATTTAGAAGGAGAAAGCAAACGAGACCTCTATGCCTTTATGTTAAAAAAAAAAAGCCCAGTAGTGAGCAAAGAAAGGACACGCAGATGGAGGAAAGAGCAACGAGGTTTAATTGCACGTCTGCTTGTAAAGAAGTCAAGTCAGTAATGCCCCAACCTCCCATCACAACAATCCACCACGATTCCACATAATCTTGAAACATACCATTCTTAACATGACACGAGTCAGTCACGAGCTGAGACAAAGAATCACACTCGTGTCTGCTCGTGTCAACATATAATGTTCCCAACACACCTTCCCCCCTTGAAATAAAACATTTAAAAAAAACAATAAATAAAAAAAAATGAGTAACAATAAATACGGGAATAATTCATGACAAAGGGCCATATGTATCAAGCAAATTCGCATTCGCAAAGGTCGAAATTCGCAGAATTTCTGTCTTTGCGAATGCGAATTTGCTACATGGTATGTATTAAGCAAAATCTGGTGCGAAATAAGGAATCGCAAAATTTGCGATTCCTTGTTTTGCGGTTGCATTTAAGAATTCGCACATTTTGCGATTCCTTAAATGCAATGTATGAAGCAAAAAACATTTGCAAAATGTAAACATTTGCAAAATGTCCTTAAGGAATCGCAAACTGTTGGTGGTAAGTTGCGAATTCCTTGAAAAATGCAAATTTTTGCATTTTTCAAAGTGCCATGTGACGCACGTACATGCCCTTGGGGCATGTATGTGCGCCACATGACACCCATGCACCTTTCAGGGGTGGAACAGGGTGTCCTTTGGACACAACTACACCCTTGAAATTATTCTCAATTTGCGATTAACAAATTGCGAATCGCAAATTGAGAATAATTTCCCATTCATTCCTATGGGCCTCCTGGCCCATAGAAATGAATGGGAAAGTATTCCTTAATTGCGATTAGCAATTTGCAAATCACAATTAAGGAATTTTAAGAAATCGCTAAAAAAATGCGATTTTGTACATACATACCCATTTGCGATTCTCAAATAGCGATTTCTTAAAAATCGCTATTTGAGAATCGCAAATGGGTATCTTGATACATATGGCCCAAAATCTTTGTACTTAACAGGAAGGCGATGGGTGCGCACAATCCTAGAACTTTCAGAACTGCAACTGGGAAAATAATGATTCCCTTGGTCACTTTGCTGCCCAAGATCTAAGAATACATTGCTGTCCTCTTGACAAGAAGTGATACCTTTAAACAAGGACATTCTGTTTAAATTCCAAACAGAACAACCATCTACTCTGACAGCATTCCTGAACACTTCAATTACTTTTCTTGGACTTGACCATACAGCAAAAACCCTTCTTAACACCTTCTTTCTTTCTTATGCAAATTAAATCACCCACATTTATCATATACTTAGTTGTAGAACCTATTTTGCTTTCATAGAATGTTTCATTCTGTGTTTATATAATTCAACTTTGCGTTGGACTGCCTCATAATCCACTCTCAAAAAATCATTGGATTCACTTATATTTTTCTTCAACCACCAAGGAGCCAATTTGGTGCTAGGTTAGCGCCCTCTTAAAAGTTCAAAGGGACTGACCAAAGTGACAGAATTGGGAGATGTCCTTTACGCCAATAACATGGATTGTAACTCATTATGCCAATTTAAACCACCCTTAATAGACAATTGAATAGCCTCTTTCACAACACAGTTGAACCGCTCAACCTGACCAATGGCCTCTGGGTGGAAAACAGCAATTCTCTTATGAGTAATTCCACATTTCACTATGAAATCCTTCTTTTCTTTGCTAACAAACTGGGGAACGTTATCAGTTACAATTTCTTGGGGAATCCCTTGTCTGCAAAAAAATGTCATCCAAGAACTCAAAAACGTTACAGGAAGTGACTTCCTTAACCTTTTTGACCTCAGGCCATTTGGAGTAGTAGTCTATAAGAACAATGCCAAAAGCTTCATGCTTAGGTAAACTGCTAAACTGACCAATGATGTCTAAACCAAGTTTATACCAGGGACCATGAGGCAAATCTATGGGATGAGGTTCGGGAGGTAAACCCACAGCAGATTTGTCACTATTTGAACAATGAATGCAAGAACGTACAAAATGATCTACACAAGTATCAATGCCTGGCCACCAAAAAGATTCTTTAACACGTCTCCATGAGCGATTTCAAGAATTGTATTTCTGAGTGAAAAAGGGGGTATAATTTAGTCTCCCCTCAAAATTAAACCATTCTCAACAGCAAGTTCTACTTGAACTTTAAAAAAACTCATCATGTCACCTGATAATTTCCTCTGTTCAGGCCAACCTTGTTCCAAACACTTTTTAACCTTACACAATTCTAAATCCTTTTCCATTTCCATAAGCCAAACATCTTCTTGTAAATTTGATTGTTCACCATACACTAAATTAACATCACGCATGGTAAAAGCCACTTCACAATCTTCATCCTGGGCCTTATCTGAGAATTTGGTAGGGGAAATTAATCTGGACATGCAGTCAGCATGTACATTAGCTCTTCCTTGGACATATTCTATCTGAAACTGGAAAGACTGTAGTCTGGAAGCCAGTCTTGCAAGACGTGCCGACATAGTCCGGCCTCCACCCGGGGCCATTAAAAATACAAGAGGTTTATGGTCGGTTTTTATGATAAATTTTGTACCCCACAAAAAGGTCCTAAAATGTTCAGCTCCCCAAACACACACTAGCAACTCCGTCTCTATAACAGAGTAGTGTTTTTCTGCATCTCTCAATGCTCTTGAAGCATACGCAACAACACACTCTTTTTCATTATCTCTCTGTAAGAGAACACCACCCAAACTGGTGCTCCTAACATCAACCATGACAATAACCTTCATTCCACAAACAAAAGGTTTGAGGCATGGAGCATTCACAATGAACTCCTTCAATTTTTCAAATCCCTTAGTCATATCATTAGTCCAAATAAATTTTGCATTTTTCTTTAACAGACATCTAAAAGGGTCTACTTTAGAAGAACAATTCAGTATAAACTTTGCGTAAAATTCAATGAGACCCAGAAAAGCTACAAGGTGTTCTTTGGAAGTAGGTAGTGGTGCATTTACAATCCTTTTAATGTGGTTACATTTAGGTTTGATCCCCATTCCACTAATAATATGCCCAAGATACTCTACTTCCTTTTCCTTGATTTTGCACTTATTAAGACGGAGAGTGAGACCCTTTTTTCACAAAGCAGCAATTACACATTCTAAATTTGAGTCATGTTCTTCATCATTTTTGCCGTAAACAAGTATATCGTCTTGAAATGCAATGGCACCATTTAGTCCCTCCAAAGTGTCTCTCATGAGTCTTTGAAACACTGAGGCAGCACTAGCAAGGCCGAAGGGCATGCAACAATATCTGAAAAGATCTTCAGGGGTAATGAAAGTGATGATGTTTTTAGATTCCTTAGAAAGAACAACCTGGTGGTATGCACTAGCTAAATCGATACAAGAAAATACTTGTGCACCCGCTAGTGTGGAAACCATCTCATGAAGATTGGGTAAGGGTAAGGGGTGGGCATCTACTCAAATGGCATTGTTCACACTGCAAAGGTCCACACACAACCTAAGCTCACCTGAAGACAATGGAAATCACGATGGGAGAAACCCAATGAGATGACTCAATAATTTCTATGATGTTTTTTTGGCATAAGTCTTTGAGCATATCCTTCAATTTGTTCCTGTATGCGAGGGGGACGTTCCTCACTTTGTGACAAACAGAAACGACGTTGTCATGTAATTTAATGATATGTTCAAAACCTTGATACCTTCCTAATTTCCCACTAAAAACATTTGGAAATGATTTCCTTAAATTATTAACAAATTGGGTATTTTCCTTGTTGGCAAAGTCTTGGGACTCAACAACGTAGACTGGGTTATTAGATCTGCGATTAAGTTTAATTCCCAATTGTTGTTGATGCGGCCACCCCAATAATGATTGCCCTGATCTTGCTACATACATTTTCCCAAAAGTATGACGGCCAGAAAATAGTATATTGGCACAAAAAAACCCAACAAGATCAATCTTGTGTCCTGTATAACCTCCAGGAGAAACATCAGGTGGAGAGAGTATTTTCTTAGGCCCCTGGTCATGAAAAATGCTTAAAGAAATAATGGTCTACCATGCACATGAATCTACAAGAAACTCTAGATCGACATTATCAACAGTAATAAAACATGAGGGAAATTTAGTACATTCTCCACCCTCACAAATGTTGATATCAGTGTCGACTTCGTACTCATTCTCATCATATGGACTATCATTATCACATATGTCATGAATATAATTCACTCTTTTAGGAATTGATTTACAAAATTTTGCAAAATTACCCTTCTTGTTACATTTTGAGCAAGTTCTCCCCATTGCAGGACAGTTTTAAAGTCAGCTAGATGTCCATCGCTTCCACATCTGTAGCAAAGTAGCTGAGAATTCTTTTTCTCATATTTGGTACTTCTGAATTTACCATCAATTATTGATGAATTGTCGTTTCTCTGTGGAAAATGTTTCCTTTGTTTATCACACTACTTAGAAATGTTAAAAAACATCATTTTTATCATTCCCTCTAATTTCTTTCACGATTTTTTCAGAGTGTTCAACGGATTTGGCTATGTCAATGGCATTTTTCAATGACATGTCAGATGTAGTCCAAAGACGTTCTTGAACTTTCTTGTTATTTGTCCTCATTAAAATTTGGTCTCTAAGAACCTGTTCATGTGATATGGGCTCAAAATCACATGTAACAGCTAATGACTTAAGAGCTGATACAAAGTCTTCAACAGGTTCATCTGCTCGTTGTTTTCGTGAATAAAAAGTAATCCTTTCCATTACAATGTTCTTTTTACCGTACCTCAAATTAAGTTGTGGGGATGCATATCCATATGCATTAAGATTTCCTGGATTCAGTAGTTCAGGTAAGGTTTTAAATTATTTTAAAGCAATCCCACCTAAACAATGTTTTAAAAGGGAAAGCTTCCTCTCAGGTTCACATTCCTCACCCTCCAAAACCTCGACATAGGCTAAAAAAACAGGTTCCCAGATCTCCCAAGACATGGGGGGTCACCTAGGGAAGATAGGAATGAATGGGGAGGCACAATACCTGACAGGGTAGATTAAGCAAATGATACGAAAACAACTTTAAGGGTAGAAAATGGCTAATCTAATGTTAAATAAATAAGGATTGATATGATTGTCAAATAATAATAAATATTAAAGAAACAATGTATATATACATGTGTGTGACACGTGGTGTGCGTGTCACCGATGAATGTAGTATTTACCACATAATCCTTGACACGTCGAAATCCTGACGTTGCAGCTCTTGTAAAACTCCGGTGAAAAGGTAATGTAGCTAGGATACAATAAACACGCAAAAAGGCGCTCACGCTGTAATACGTTACGTGATGATGTTTTTCACGTGGCGTGCGTCAGATGAAATCAATGCTGCAGAGAAAGCACCGCCCGCAGCAATGCTAAAACTACATGTTGCGCATTTCAAAGCACAACATGACAGGCACCGCGCGGTGCCTGCCACGTTCTTTGAACAACGGTACCCCCCATGTGCACCCCGACCCCCCCGGAGTCCATGGGGGCCCCCAGGGGGCCCCCAAAGCAGACTCCGCATGCCTTTCCGTGGCGGCAATGCTGCCACGGAAAGGCATTCACATTAGCACATTCTATTATGGCTGGCGGTGTCTGAAAGACCCCGCCACCATATAGAATCCTTTTCCGCCCGGTCGACATGTTGACCGGGCGGAAAATCGGCGGACGGTCTTTCCGTCCGCCGCGGACTCCCAACCCTTATAATATGTCATTCCGGCACGGATGGCGGGCGGATGGCCCCCGCCAGGCTAGCGGTGGCTACCTCCGGCCTGGCGGGGGCGATCCGCCCGCCATCCTAGTGGGGCCCTAAGTGTCTGTATCCACCTTTGCTGCTTAGGAATCGAGTAATTAGCAGGCTTTTCAGCCAATGGCAATGGGTTGTGGCTGACCAAGTATTATCTCATCATGGATTCGAAAGAACAGGATCTGGCATTCGAAGAAGAGAATGTATTCCTTCTGCTGACAGCAAGTTCAGGAAGAAACGTGCCAGATAAGAAAGATTTGATTGTCTTTTTCATGACGAATTTTGCGGACTAGCTTATTGATGAAGACAATGAAGACGTAGAATTGCCCCTAATTACCAAAGGAGTGAAAGGTGGCAACAGGAGGAAAAGTTGAACTGTTATTAATTGCATTTTGATATGTGTTATATACTATAGGTCTGTGCACTTGCATATTTCTCAAAAAGGTAGCGAAATTTGAAAGGAGAAGGACAACGTTTTTGGTCAATGATATGAGAACTCTCCAACTGCGGGGAAGAACCAAAAGCATTGGACGAGAATGGAAGCGAAGGGAATCAGATTTCTCTATTGGTGGACCAAACCACTGATCTAATTAGGCTAAAACTGACTTTCAGGGTGTGGACCACATGTACTCAATATTTCCTGAATCAGAAAAAAACAATTGTAAGGGGTACTAAGATTGTGTACCTTGGTATACCCTCTTCCCTGTCAATTATGTGAGTAATATATCAGATACTATAACTGTAAAAACTCGCTTTTTGTTCAGGTAATTACCTCATTATGTACTTTGATTATAAATAGTTACTTTTCTCTTCGCAATAGTAAATTGCAAAAGTTCTCAGAAATCTTGGAATATCACTTCATATTGTCATCATTCTTCAAGAAATGAGTCCAAAAAGGCCATGCACATCAATTCTTAATTGGTTCAAGTAATCTTTCTCTTATGATTTTATATTGTTGTAACTTTCGGGTTTCATTTGTCCAACATAGTTTACAAAACGTCAAGCAACATAATTCAGTAGTGCATGAGGCTTTTTCAAAGCTGAAAAAACTTTGTTTAAAAAAGAATCATCACAGAGCATACATATAAAAATGTATACAATGGTGCACATATATAGATGTTGAAATGTAGGTGGCACCTTTCAACAAAAGATGTCCATCAGAATAGAGGTACTAATAAACATATAAATAGTAAAATGAGCCTGTTAGTCCTGGGCTGTTCCAATCAGGCAAAGTTTGTATTAAGGCACAGAGGGTGTTTGGATACATCTTGTCTTCTGTCCCTTCTTGGTTGTCATGTGTGCATTGAGCTAGGGGCCTCTTATTTCAGAGGGTATTCAGTCTAGTCCCCAGCATGTCCTTATGTGCATGGAAACATGTCTTTATACGTGGGAGAGCTGGACATTCAACATTTCCCCAACTAAAGTAAGCACAGGTTATGTGGCACATTGGGTGCAGTTTTTAGGTCACACATTCAAGACCTCTTGTATATATTTTAGTATATACTTATATGTGTATGTACTTTGTGGGCTCTAGAGATCAGCCCTAGGACTTGTCTGCTTCTGCTTAGGGACATTTTTTTCTTGCAACTGCCTCTTTTTAACTTTCTTAATGGAAAACGGCCAGCAGAGGTCACTAAAATACCAGAATCACTTTAGCATTCTCTAGATTCCATTCCATATAAATTGTCTTCCATGAGCACCCGTAGAGAATAATATATTTTTTTCAGATCTTGTATTTTCAGTGATATGACCACCGAAGGCCCTGATTTTATATTAAAAACAGAGCTTTGGATGACACCATTTTCCGCTGAAAGGCAGTATTTCTCTCCATGTGTTCCTATACTTGGTGTGTCACATAGTTTGGTGCTTACTTTCCCTCCATGTTAAAGAACAGTAGATGTTTCAGCACCCAGGCTAATGTGCTGCATTGCTAAATGCATATAAGGTCCCAAAGGTACGACTGATTGCATTGCAAATGCTTGTTGCCTATGGTAGGGATTTATGGGGCACGGTGAACTTTGTGACCCTCTACACTCGTGAGTGAGAATAAGTTCATGCATTTAATTGTGCGCAATGCTCTCCCTGGGTTGAGTTTTTGGCAGCTCATATGGCTCTCCATCTAACGTTGAGTACCTCTGGCAATGTAGTTTTGCATGAGCAAATTGGTTTTGTGTCAGAGTCTTTCCTTGACTTTCTTGACTTTTCTTTTTCGAATCTAGTGTGCATTGCTACTCCTTTAGCTGTAGAGGTCTCCTTTTCCTGACCTGTTCCTGTTGTTCCCAAGTCCATGGACCATATGTATCTGTGTACATTGTCATTCTGTGAGTCACTCTGCCACCGTGTTCCATTTGCACCTGTCTCTCTGTGCCCGTGTTAGGTCGAGCCTACCTGACAGTGCAGCTGTCTGGTTGAAAAAGATCTATAGGATGCTTAGCAAGAATGTAAACCCACCTGTTGCTTACCATTGGGTGGCTTATTGTAACTCACATTTCATTACTTCTTATTCAATGTCTGGCCTTGTCCATCTTGTTTCATTCTGTTTATGTACCTCCCCTGGAGACCATAGCCTCTTTAACATCTTTTTATTTGGCTGTCCTATGTCCTTTCAATAGTCATATTTAGGGAACTACATTGTTCTTTTTGATTAAGTACTACATACTAGTGAATGTGTTTTCTATGCACTTTTATGTGGTGCTCAGACAAAAAGAAAAAGGTAGTGCTCTCCCAATGCCTGTGCTCAGTGTTTCTATAGTTTATGTAGTCTCCAACTCACCCAGCTTCTGTTTTTCTCTTCCTCATGTGCTTCTTCCCACACTCCCTGAGTAGCTGTCAGTCTCGTGCCCTCACTTTAACCCCCTCACTTCATGTTCGATTAAACTACACCCCTACTCCACTGTGTGTTTCTCCTCCCAAGTTGCCTGCACCCCATATCTTTGGAGCACACATATGCTCAGTTTTTATAAAGGGGGTCACGTGCTGCTGCTTGCATGCCATTTGTTTACACAATATTGTTCATTGGGACACATACATTTACTCTTTTTGTTGTTGTAAACAATTGCCATTATATTTCCTTGGATTTGTTAGAGGATTTGCTTTTTACATGCATGCCTTGTGGCGCATCCGCAGTATTTAGGACCAGCTTTCATGTTTCCCCTCATAAATGCTATTTATAAGGAAGCTTGTCAGAGGGTAGCGGCACACAAAGGTATTTTAGGCTTACACGTTTGGGTCAGGAATGCCCACAATGCTGTTTCTCAGAGTGCGTACGTAAACAACAGGAATCAATTTTCACATTTACCAATATGCTCAGAGAATTTAGGTGTTCAATTTAGTGAGGGGTTGATTTTTAGATCATGCCTACTAGACAGCCTAACTTGAATAGTTGCAAAAGACATATTGCTTACTAAGAACACTTCTCACTATGAAGATGGGGGATTGATACCACTTCCCCTGGGATCACAGCTTACTGGACTTTTGACGCAGCTATTACTCGTCTACCGGTTTGTGCCTCCGTCACCCTCCCCCTCTTCTTTCCATGCTATGTCTTTCACCCTCCCCCCTCTTTCCCTCCTCCATTCTCTGTCTACTTCCCCTGCTCCCACCCCCTCTCCAATAAATCTCTCCCCTTGCCTGCTTTTTCCCTTACCATATTGTCCTTATTGCTTGTCTCGACCTAACATGTAACTATGTAGCTATGCTCTAATAATTGTGTAACCTTTGTAGCGATGTAATCTGTAACTATGATCTGATAATCATGTAAAGCTCTCTGATACCTCCGGGTCTAGCCAGCGCTATATAAAACCTTTAAAATAAAATTAATAAATTGGATAACTTTCCTTGTTTCAGCCGGTCCATCTTGTTTTTGTCCCTCCCAAGAAGCATAGCCTTATTACCATCTCTTTAATCGGCTGGCTTATGTGCTTTCTCCGCTCTCTTCTAGGCAACATTTTTTCGTTTTGATTAAGCAATCTATGAGGGTGCATGTGTTTTGCTCCTGTCTCTCCATGTGCTTTTCTCCATCTCGATTTCTCTCTCTTGGGCATAATTTTCTCTCTCTCCACTTGCTCTCTTTTGGCCATGTGCTTCTCTCCCCAATCCGCAATCACCTGCTCTCTCTTGCCAGTGTGCTGACCCCACCCGCCCTCACTTGCTTTCTCTCGCACATGTGCTTGTCTTTCACCCAACATGGCCTTCCGAGGTGCTCTATAAAGCTGCATTTCAGCTGGTTTCTCACCCTCTTTTTGTTTCAACTCCTGTCCATCTAGTTGCTTTTCCCTACCAACTGTGTTGCTTCTCCACCCGCCTGCCGTGTTGCTTCACCCCTCTCCTTCTGTGTTGCTTTGTCCCTGTGTTGCTTCACCCCTCCCCAGGCCACTACCACAACCTGCTCATCCAATCATTGTTTTTTCTTTACATGCACTTTTGTGCTACTGTTTTCTATATTTACCAATCCATCTCGGATTGGTGAGTAAAAAAAGTCTTCTTTTGAAGGCATGCGCATGTTTGTTTAATGCATGCGTTTTCCCACAAAATGAAGTGGCTGTACAGCAGCTACGATGCAGTGTAACATACCTAAAAAAATTATCAAAAACCAACAGCTTTTACAGGCGGGACTGATTGTCTTTGCTAATGCTTGCTAATTGTCCTGTTTCGTTCATTGTATCGATCACAACCAAGTCAGTTTTTCATTAAAAGTGATTGGGCCTCTTATGCTGAGATTGCCTCCACTTGTGATTTAAGATGTATTTGCCACGGATCACTGACATAATATCGTCGACCACAATATCGAGTTACAAAAATATCCACAATAAAATATCGACTACAATTATATCGACATCCAATACTTAATTAAGAAACTACAAAAATATCGACAAAAAATTATCGAATATAATAATTATCGTAATCCACAATATCGAAAGACAAAATATAGAATAAACAAATATCGAGTATTAAAAAAATAAACAGTACACAACAAAAATATCGAAAGCAAATATATAGATAACACTAATATCGAAAATAATGGTATATCGACACTATAAAAAATACCTAAAAGATTTTAAATACAATACAACTATATATTTTAAATATATAATACACTCCACAAGATATATAATACAGATAATAACATTTTTTTAAAAAACATACAAAAAAAGGAAACATTTTAACCACATATCATCCGAACATTGCAGTGAATTTAAAAATAAACATAATACTTTTAACATATACTTGCTAAATAATATTACATATATTTTAAATAGAACAAAGAACAAACCTGGTTTACTACAGAAGTCTTAAGTAAATACATTTTCAACAACACCAAACAAACCTATTAAATAAAAAAAAATTCAAACCAACCAATAAAAATCTCCCACTCTTAAATCATCCAATCAAAGGAAGCAACTAATCAAATACACAGTATAAAAGGATTATTTTCCTACTGCTATTTCCTGCTTCTAACTATAAAGAAAGAAGGTGACACTCTGACCAACTGTTTCCTGAGAAAACTACTTTTCCAGACAAGACTCCTACAGAAATAATTCAAGTAAGTTAAACTAATTTGTAAATAAAACAAAAGTATTAGGCTAAAAGTTCAACTATTTCTCTAAACAGTTTAAATAACATTTCTTTTTTACCTTTTACATTTGTTCTACAGACATCTTCAAAACACAGCAATAAACCTTTAACAGATTATTTACTACAAAATTCTAATTGTAAGTATATTTAAATGTTCTCTAACACACCAACTGCATTAATTAAACACAAATTTCTAATACACATTTAGGGCCTCATTATGATTGCGGTGAATCCGCATACTCCGGGCCGGTGGAAGCCACCGCCGGCCCGGAGTATGCGGATTTACCGCCGCAGCCACATAGAACACCCATCGCCAGATTAGGATGGCGGTGGGATTGCGGTTGGACCAGCGGCGGACGGCAGGTCCGTCCGCCGCTGATACGTGGGGTGGTAGGGCTATTTGGTGACGGTGTCTTCAAGACACCGTCAGCCAAATTAGGATTTGCACGGAGACATGCTTTTCCGCGGCGGCTTTTCCGCCGTGGAAAAGCATGTGGACTTTGGCTTTTGGAGGCCCGTTGCGGGCCCCCAGGGTGTCGGGGGTGGGGGGGGCACATGGAGGGTACCTATGGTACCCCCCAACATTTACATGCACAAAGCGGCAGGCACCGTGCGGTGCCTGCCGCTTTGTGCATGTAAATGTAATACATGCATTTTTAATATTGCGGTGGGTGCTGCTTGAAGCAGCACCCGCCGCAATGTTATTAATACAGGATGTGACCGCCACCCTGGCGGTCACATCGTAATTTGCACGGAGGGACCGCCGCTGCCCCTGCGGACGGTCCCTCCTACTCTATGGTGGCGGACGGACTCAGGTCCGTCCGCCATCATAATCGGCCCCTTTATCTTTATTCTATCTTCTTAACAGAAATTTTGAAGACATCCAAAAATTACTCCATCAAAGATAAAGACTCTACAAATTAAAAAAGTAAGTATATATTTTAAAGTATTTAAGAACCCTAAAATGTTAACTACAAGACAGCTTCCCCCTACAAACCTCTCAATTTTTTTTAAAAGAATAGAATAACCAAGTTTTTTTAATTTCTACCAACAGAAATAAAACAACGAAATAGAAGAAAAAGCTTGAAAACACCTTCTGAACATTTCAAATTACAACAAACAATAAATGTAAGTATAATCATTGAAATAGGAATGCATTTAAAAAATGTAAAGCAGTATTTTAACTTAAAATGTATTTCTTTCTAATCTTTCCTAGCACAACAAATATAAACATGACTGAAGGTGCAGAGTTTGTTATGTCTCAGAAAAATAAGCTATTACTATGTTATATGTGGTATGTCTATACTCAAGAAAAACAGTCAGGACGCAAAGTATTTTGGAAATGTAGTAAATACTACTCTAATAAATGCTATGGTAGAGCTACAACTGAAGAAGCTAATGTACTATCTACCAAGGAACACAATCACCCCCCTAATGTAACTGAAATTGAGGTCAGGGATGCCCTTGAAAGCATAAAAGAAGCAAGTACAGGGACTGACAAACCAACAACTCAACTATTAAAAGAGGAACTCTTAAAAGTTTCTCAACATGCTTCTGGGCAACTACCCTCAATTGACTCCCTAAAACGAACAATTGCAAGACAAAAAAGAGTCACAACAACTACTCAACCTAATCCTAATACATTTGAAGAAGTTGTCATTCCCCCTGAACTGAGTATAACTCACAATAAGGAACCATTCTTACTATTTGACAACAAATGCCCTACAAACCGAATTATAATGTTTGCTACTGCAAACAATTTAAGAAAATTACAAGACTGCCAACACTGGATGATGGATGGGACTTTTAAACATGTCCTAAACCATTTTACCAGCTCTACAGCATACATGGACTGTACCACCATTCTAACATCCCATTTATTTACTGTTTGTTGCCCAACAAACAACAAAATACATACACAGAAATCCTAAATACAATAAAATAGGAAACAAATAATTATTTTCCACAGAAAATAATTATTGATTTCGAACTAGCAATGATCAATAGTATATTAAAAACTTTTACACACACAGCAATACAAGGTTGTTATTACCATTTTAATCAAAGCATTTGGAGACATCTCCAAAAATCTACATTAAGCATACAGTATGCTACAAACAGCAGTTTTGCATACCAAATCAAAAAATTAATTGCCCTATCCTATGTCCCTGTTACAGATGTAGCAGAACATTATAACATACTAATCGATAGCCCATATTTTAAAAAAAATTAAGATAAACTAGCACCACTCCTCGACTACTTTGAGGACACATGGGTGGGAAGGCTACATCGATCTGGCCATAGACGCCAACCTAAATTTCACATAGCTTGGTGGAATGTATATTTAAGTACACTCAATCAAGAAGCTAAAACTAACAATAGTGTCGAAGGATGGCACAATGCATTTCAAGCTACCACTAGCAGAGGTAAACCTACCGTCCAAAAACTAATCGAATCTTTACAAAAAGAACAAAGCTACCAAGAGCTACGCATACAACAATCAGTAACAAAATAGGACCAAAACTAATTAAACAGACTAAACAAATGTTTAGACTACTCCAAAGCCAAGTCACCCTATATCCTTCTACACGAGGCCTAGACTACCTATCCCTAATAGCCAAAAGCCTACTGTGAATTATGTACACACAAATAACAGTACTCTATTTTATTTATACAAAATCTGCTAAGTAGCATAAAAATATTATATTATAACAAATATTCTATAATTGTCATACATATTTATGTGTTATAAAAAAAGGATGTAGACAATTAAACAATATTTCTTATAATATAAAAAATATCAATAATAATAACAATAACATTTCCCACCCAAATAAAATAAAATTAATAAACTTACAATTCATGTTGCTGAAGAATACGTAATCCCACCACTTGTAATCCATGTACTCCACTGGTAATCCATTCCAATTCCAATTTGTGGAAACCCTCAAAAACCCAAAAACAAGTAAAATTTAAAAAAAAGCTCCAGGAAATCCCGATAAAAGAAAGTGTGGTAACTTTATTAATTAAAGTGAGATACACACACTTTTAGTTAAAAAAAACGCATGATCTTCTCCAAATCCAATTCGATGCCCTTAAAAACCCGAAAAATAGTTTAAAAATTGAAAAATCGCTCCAGGAAACCCCGACAAAAAAAGGGGCCCATTATGATGTCGGGCGGATTGCCTCCGCCAGGCTGGCGGTAGCCACCGCCGGCCTGGCGGAGGCAATCCGCCCGACACCTATGCCCGGATTCCCCCCACCGTATTAGGATGGCGAGGGGGAGCGCGGCGGACGGAAAGACCGTCCGCCGCTTTACCGCCATGGTCGCAAGGCGGCCGCGGCGGTAATGGAATAATATGGTGGCGGTGTCCAATGGACACCGCCAGCCATATTATAATGGCCACTGAGAGGTGCCTTTCCGCGGTGGCAATGCCGCCACGGAAATGCAGGCGGTGTGTGCTGCGGGCCCCCAGGTGATGCTGGTGTAGGGGGAGGACAGGGGGGGTACCTATGGTACCCCGCCCACATATGCATATGCAAAGCGGCAGGCACCGTGCGGTGCCTGCCGCTTTGCACATGCAAATGCGTGCACGATTGTTTTGCATTGTGGCGGGCGGTGCAGAGTGCACTGCCCGCCACAATGCAAAACATGGAGGACGTGCCCGCCACAGTGGCGGGCACATCCTTATTCCCCCTACAGGACCCCCGCCCTTATGGCGGGCGGTCCCGTTCTCCGTTAGGGTGGCGGGCGGACAAAGTCCGCCCGCCATCCTAATGAGCCCCAAAGTGTGGAAACTTTATTAATAAAAGTAACATGCACACACTTTTAGTAAAAAGAAAACGCATGATCTTCTCCAAATCCTATTCGATACCCTTAAAAACCCGAAAACAGTTAAAAAGTGTAAAAATCGCTCCATGAAACCACAAGAAAAGGAAAGAGAGTATAAAAACATTCATTTAATAAACTAATACACTCTTCTTTCCTATAAAAAAAACGCATCCTTCTCCGGAACAAAACTGCGAAATCCCGGAACCTGTAAAAAATATCGAAAACAAAACCACCCACACAAAGCACCTATATATACATAAACATTAATGTAAAACATTACAATCAACATATTTTACATCAAACACAGAACATAGACTAGGCCTCAAATACTCACGACACCTCCGTAAAAACCAACTAACACCTAAAACATACCAAAACCACAACAAAATACATAGAGTAATACTACACACCTCCAAAATACACTCAAACACTACTACTCTCTAACATATAATAGTTAAAATTCACCTTACCTTTCCCAACGCGACGCAGCATCCAACCGCGAGCTTCTCCAGTCCTGAATGAAGCAAAATAACCTTATGCGGGAAAAAATAGTCCCATTTAGACAATAATAGAAACTTAAACATATTAAATACAATGTTCTAACTAAAAATAAAATATACTACTAAACTTAAATTATTATACATTTATTTCTATCACTTATAAAAATAATATTAGATTAATTCTCCTTAGGAAATTAATAATAATTGATAACAACGTATTATTAATTATTATTAATACTTCATTTCATATATAAACAGTCTAATAAATACATATAACAAATTAAACTTGAGTTTATATATAATTGACATTTATGTATTATTTATCTAGTTACTATACAATTATGTAACATTTGTAAATTAATAATAATAATAATTAAGGAATATTATTTTTATTAATCATATTTATGTATATAAATTGTAAATAAATACAGATCCTAATTTACACTTGAGTGAATATTTTCAAAAATGTTTTATGTTAATTGTTAAAATATGTAATAATTAAGTAACTTTTGTAAATTAATAATACTAAACAATAGTATATATTAATTATTATTATTAATAATTGTATCTATGTATGTAAATAATTCAAAAATACAAATCAAACATTGTACCTCACTGCATAAATGATTTTCTTTTTTCTATTGTATTTAGAATTACTTTTTAATTAAATAACCTTAGTGTATACTTAATAATAATTAATTACAAATATTAATTTTTATTAAGAACATTGTATTTTATATGTATAAATGTTATGAAAAATATATTTTGCATGTAAAAGTAGCAAATATGTACTTACCTGTTTATTAATTTTTCTTTATGGAAAAATGCTAAATATTAAATTAAAAATATTAATATATTATATATTAACATTATTAATTACATATTTAAAATACAAAAATAGAACAAACTTAGTAAAAATCTTAATAAATGTTAACATTTGTTTTCAAACTTTATGAAAATTCTGAAACAAAACAGTATATATTTTTTGAGAAATACTGTTAAAAAATATATATTTAGAAATGTAAACCTTTTATGAATATCAATAAATGTAATGTAATACATTTTATTTACCTAACAAATTAACAAAAAGAATATATAGTTTTTATTCTGTACTGTACATATTATAAATACAATCTGTTAATAAAAACTTTCAAACACTGCATCTCTACTTATTTTGCTAATAATAATAACATTTTATTTTTAAAGTGTGATCATTATGATAATATTTATATATTTACATCTATCTTTTTCCATTACAAATATTTAATCTGCAAGTATAACATAAAATCATATATTTTTTAACATTACTTTTATGATTAAATTATAAAACATATATAACTTACTATTCCCACTCCATTCAAATAACAGTTAAGTAAGATGCTGGACACTAACACCATTTAATTTACTATTCCCACTCCAATGAGGGGAAAATCAGGGAAGGTGCTGGACACAGACCCCTTATAAATTACTATTCCCACTCCAGTCAGATAAAAGTCAGGGAAGGTGCTGGACACTAACCTAATGTAATTTACTATTCCCACTCCAGTCAGATAAAAGTCAGGGAAGGTGCTGGACACTAACCCAATTTAATTTACTATTCCCACTCCAGTCAGATAATAGTCAGGGAAGGTGCTGGACACTAACCCAATTTAATTTACTATTCCCACTCCAATGAGGTGAAAATCAGGGAAGGTGCTGGACACAGACCCATTATAAATTACTATTCCCACTCCAGCCAAATAAAACTCAGGGAAGCTGCTGGACACTAACCCAATTTAATTTACTATTCCCACTCCAGTCAGATAAAAGTCAGGGAAGGTGCTGGACACTAACGCAATTTAATTTACTATTCCCACTCCAATGAGGTGAAAATCAGGGAAGGTGCTGGACACGCACCCATTATAAATTACTATTGCCACTCCAGTCCGATAAAAGTCAGGGAAGGTGATGGACACTAACCTAATGTAATTTACTATTCCCACTCCAGTCAAATAAAACTCAGGGAAGGTGCTGGACACTAACCCAATTTAATTTACTATTCCCACTCCAGTTTGATAAAACTCAGGGAAGGTGCTGGACACTAACCCAATTTAATTTACTATTCCCACTCCAGTCAGATAGTCAAAGAAGGTGCTGAACACTAACCAAAAATAATTTACTATTACCACTCCTTTCAGATAAAAGCCAGGCAAGTCGCTGGATAATAATCATATCAAATTTACTATTCCTACTCCAAATTAAAAAAAATCTAAAAAATGATTTTAATTTAAATATTGTATCCCATATTCCCCATAAAATAAACCTCACATTAATAATATATATATTATAATTTTTAAAAATAAAGTTCAATTTTTACATTTTATTACTTTTTATGAAAATTTAACATTTTTTAAATATTTTTTTAATTTATTTAAAACATTTTTTTAAATATTTTTTTTCAAATTTTATTATAAAAAGTTTTTTTTTAATTACCCATTTTTTTTTATTAATTTTTTTCTCAAAATATAAATACCCACCATTAAACACTATTAACACAATTTTAGGGTAATACATTTTTTTTTATTTCTAAAATATAATGTGCATAATATATTTTTTTTAACATACTTTAAAACACTCCCTACCCTTATCCCCTAATAACCCAACATCCCGCTCCTAAATTTACATAAATAAATCCGAAATTTATATTTTTTTCATTTCATTTTTTTTTTTATTTGCATATTTATAAAATTTATTAATACATTTTTAAATAAATCCCCACCCTTATCCCCTAATAACCCAACATCCTGCTCCTAAAATTACATAAATTACATAAAAAATCCAATTTTTTAAATATTTTTTACATTAATTTACATGTTTAATTAAATTTGTATAATTATGAAATGTTAAATAAATATTTTTAAAACACTCCCCACCCTTATCCCCTAATAGCCCAACATCCCGCTCCTAAAATTTAAAATACATTTTTTTAATTAAATTTAAAAATCATTTTTTTTTTAATTTCAATTCTTTTAACAATATGTCAATTTAAAAAAAAGTTAAAACTAAATATTTTAAAACACTCCCCACCCTTATCCCCTAATAACCCACCATCCCGTCCCTAAAAAATTAACATAAAAAACACAATTAAAACATTAATTACATTTCAAATATTTCCAAATCTGAAAAAAATGTACAATATTAACACATTTTTTATATTTATATTATAAACATTATATACATTTTTTCGATATTTTATACTATCTACATTTTTTTCGATATTTTTTACATTCTGTATATGACAAAACGATATTTTTAACAACACTAACAAATCGATATTTACATTACACTATATTTTTGAATCGATATTATTTACTTCGATATTTACTTAAGTAAAAATAAAACGATATTTTTCACATCGATATAATGACATTCGATATTTCACTACACTCGATATTTTTGACTCGATATTATGCCCATTCGATATTTTGTATTCGATATTATGCCCAGTTACCATTTGCCTATGGTGGAATTATCAAACAAGAACATGAGTTACAAAGCTTTCACTGACACACATGCACAGCGAAATACATTGCGGATCCAACAGACAATTAGCTGACAAAAAACTGTAATGCTATTTCATTTCATTCTAATAGGCCTTGGATTTTTTTTTCTAATTATTGTAGGACAGGCATGCGCTATACAAGACTGGTGCTCTGGCCACACAATTTGCGTAGTAAGGGCATGATTCTCAAAGATAAACCTACACTTTTGTGTAAGTCTACCTTTTTTTGGTATTCGGAAACTATGAGTTAATAGTAAGTGTACAACTGTGAGGGTTCGCAGGTTGGGGCGGACAATTCTGAACTTAAAAAGATAGACCTGTTCTATCTTTTTATGTGCACCCCAACTGTGAATCCGTTTTTACCATAGTATTCCTGCACCATTCCGCCAAATCTTTCAGCATCACTTAAGTTACCACCTGCAAATGTTGCTTCTATTTTTAGGTCTAGCCTAGGCATCGCTTGCCCTGTCTCTTTGAGACATGCTGTATTCAGGATATGAGCTTTCCGCTCCGCCTATGTTCCACCAATGTATTTAATTAGCTCCTTCCAGCGTCTTCTAGAATTATGTATGTTTGATTGGTTTATTTCTTTAATAGTCCCTCCTTCTCCATTTAGTACCGCCTTCTTTTCAGTTGTAACCTCCTACAAGGACAGCCCATCTTACATGTGACTTTACTTGATACGTTTCATTTTTACTTTCTCTGTACTCTTTTCTTAATGACTTCTTCAATGTAGCTGGTGTTGTAGGCACAATAGCCCCTTCCCCAACCGTAGTTCCCCAACACGCCTTCTCTTCGGGCTGCAGCTGCCTTCTCCTCCTCCCTTCTGCTTGTTATTATTTTTTTTTATTTTTTTTTATTTACTTTAATGAGGATATAGGCATCAAGCTATGTTTATGATGTATTGACTTTATTAGCTTTTGCAGCACGCCACACTTTAACTTCATACGTTTAAAACTAAAACACGGCATGCCGCAATTGCTACAAAAGTAAATAAATAGAAAAAAGGCGGGTGTCTGTCGCATTTCTTTTCCATCCATTTACGTTCAAAGTAATCGCTGCAAGCCGCTCTTTAGTTTTAAACATCAGAAGATAAAGTGGGTGTGCCACAATTGCTACAAAAGTAAATAAATAGAAAAAAAAGAGGGATGGCTGCCACATTTCTTTTCCATTTCTTTACTTTTGTAGCAATCGTGGCATGCCGGGCTTTAGTTTTAAACATCTAAAGCTAAGGTGTGGCGTGCCACGATTGCTACAAAATTACAAAAATAGAAAAAAATGTGGTGGCCGTCCGCCTATTTCGTATATATTTACTTTTTTAGTAAATTGCGGCATGCCACGCTTTACCTTTAAACAACTGAAACTCAAGTGCAGGGTGCTGCAATGGCTACAAACGTATATATAAAAAAGGCGGGAGGCTGCTGCAGTTCTTTTCTATTTATTTACTTTTGTAGCCATCGTGGCACGCCACTCTTTTGTTTCAGATGTTTAAAGCTAAAGCGCGGCATGCTTTGATTGCTACAAAAGAAAATAAATGGAAAAGAAATGTGGCAATCGTGGCGAACCCACTTTATCTTCAGATGTTTAAAACTAAAGAGCGGCGTGCAGCGATTACTATAAACATAAATAAATGGAAAATAAATGCGACAGTCACCCGCCTTTTTTCTATTTATTTACTTTTGTAGCAATCACGGCATGGCGTGTTTTAGCTAATATGGGGGGTACCTGTGGTACCCCCCTGCAATTGCATACACAATGCAGCAGGCACCGCTCGGTGCCTGTCGCTGTGTGTATGCAAATGCATTACAAAAGGGGGTGGTGATGGACGGAGCATCTGAACCAATCAAACACTCACACCCAGTCAAAAGATCTGGGTTTGATCCATCACCGTTCTTTAGCCCACTCTGCCATCCCAGTTCAGACATGCGGCGGGTGCTGGTGTAAACACCGCCCGCCGCAATGTTACAAATGCATGATGCGCCCGCCAGTGTGGCGGGCGCATCGTAATGTGCATGGTGGGACCCCCGCTCAGATCGCGGGCTGTCCCGTTTTCCACGAGGAGGGCGTACGGACAAAGTCCACCCGCCATCCTAATGTACCCCTTAGTCTATTTTTTGTCTTCATAACTTAGTAGAATAAATAAAACTATTAAAGTGCCTGGCCGTTAATTAGTACAAAAATGTTTAGGTTTAATTTTATTTTGCATTGACTTACTTATCTGAAATAAAATCCTTTAACAATCAAAATAGAATTTAAACGATTTTAAACAGGTGCCAAAATATCACATCAAACTTGAGAATATTTACTGCCAATATAATGAAAATCAGCTAAATATTGATACTGATTACTCACTAAGCGGCATATTTACTAGAATAGTGGCTCAGAGCAGCACAGCAAGTTACCTTGCTGGGTTGCGTCACAGGGAAACGGCAGGAATGCAACGTATTTATCCAATATGGTGGATTCCTGTCCTTTCGCCCTGTGCTGGCGCCGTTTCGGCAACCTAGCACCAACACAGGCACCCTTGCACCATGAGAGGCAGGATTAATTTTGTGCAGGAAGGGTCACCTTTCACCTCCCCCTACAGAGTATGGCAACGCAGCGATTTGTGCTGCATTGCCTTCCTCCATATCTATAAAGCCATTCAACTCCATGCAAAGTGGCTTTGTATGACTTATGACTTATGATTTGGTGGTTTGTGCTGCCATTGCCTCACAAAAACGAACACAACGGTGGTGCAAGGGGCTCGTAAATATGCCCCTATGTCCTTAAGACAGAATTTTAAGACCTTCTAAAAGGGATACACTTTTGCATCCTCAGGCTCGGGCTCCAGAAAGGTACACTTAACTGCAGGCAAACACATCACTCCTCCTTTCATGGCTTCTCCCATGTGATGAAGGTTCTCCACACCCTGAGTAAGTTGTGCGCGTGCAGAATAATACAAAGCTAACGTCATTAGTACCCAGTCACTTCTAATCAGACGGAATACCAAGACCTCTGTGACAATAATCCTATGTTATTAAAGTAACATACCTATTTGTATAAAGTCGGTCTACCTTGTGCTATTACAGTAAAGGTTGCTCGTAACTTTCCATTCCAGTAGAATAATTTTGGAAAAAGGACAATCGGGCAATCAGGCTGCTTCCTAATGACAAAACGCATTTGAGGTGATTAAATCACACATATCGGAGCAAATAGTGAAATGGCTTCTATAGGTATTTCACACCTCATACATTTTTAAGAACCAGCCCTCAGCAGAAGTGGTTAACATCAAAGTGGTGATACACGAGAGTGACGCTGCAAATTCATTGTACTGTGACTAGGCAAATCTGTTTAGACCACCTGACATTTTTAGGGCAAGCCCACTAGATAGCGCAATCACTGTATGTTGCGAGGCTTATTGTGTTTACTATGAATATCGACAGGATTAGAGCTAAGCCATTGGTTGGCTTTCCTTGTCACTCTCATTTGCCTACTTCTTATGCATGTTCCAGCTTTTCAACCGTGTGTTTGTCCCTCCCATGGACCATCACCTCTTTACCATGTGAGTGCTTGCATGGTGTCTGTGCTCGATGTTACGGAACTACTTTTCTCTCCTTGTTGCGCTTGCCTATGTCCGTCTCTATGTTCCATCCGCCACCCCCGCTCTCTCATTTTGCTTCTGTGTTCCCATGCACTGTCCCATGTTGCTTCTGCATCTCCCCCTTCTCTTTGATGATACTGTGTCTCCCAGGGCACGAGTCCTAAAAGGAGAAGTGGGGGGACGCTGTCACCGGAAGTGACGTCAGGACCGCAAGTGACGTCACGAAAGGTGCGCTCCGATCTCGCCCCAGAGAGGCCAAATAGTGAAGTCCAGCTGTTTGGCAGGGGGGACGGCGTCCACCCGGTAAAATAAGAGGGGGGACGCCGTCCACCCGCGTGGTACGCCGTCCACCCGCGTGGTACCCCGACTCGACTGTCTCCTTGCCCTCTCCCAGGTTGCCTTTGCTTCCACTCCAGCTTAAAAAAAAATGCTTTTGTGCGTTTCTTTTTAAAAAAAAGTTTTTGCACTGATCCGGCTCGGATATTAACTGTGTCATGTTGTAGGCATTTTTTCACCTGTAAAATGACGCGAATGCCAGCGAAAATATTTTTGGTTTTGTTTTAGTTTTGCCATACTGCACAAGGTTGAGGATTCTGTACAGCGTGTCTAAACATCATTGGCAAAGCTAATAGGTCACAAAGGCGAGACCTATTGGCTTTGTCAACGCTTGTTCTGATTTGATAATCATAATTTCCGCAGTGGTAAGCAAGGACTGGAGACCACCAGTAGAAAATAAAGACTATGGGGCAGATTTACAAGCCGCAAGCGCCACGTTTGCGTCATTTATCCCATGTTAAAAATGACGCAAAAGTGGCATAAGGGGCTTGTAAATCGCCCCCTAGGAGTGCACCGCTCCCACTTTAATTAAACTCAGGTGTAAGGTGTAAGGTTATCGACACCCTTGCTGGCTCCAGCGGGTTCACTGACTGGAAGTTTTGCAGGCAAGAGGCTGGAGCGGGGTCACAGTCTCTGCTGCTCATTTCGCCGTACAGTGATAGTAGGTCTGCCAGCAAGAATCCTGCAGACCCCCGACAGCCCCTGATATGCACCGTCCTCATTCAGAATCCAATTACACAATCATCTCTACCTTCTAGTATTCCCTGGTTCCCACGACCCCACCTATGGTTTTCTTCCAAGACCAATTCCGCCCCAGGTGCTCTCTCACAGGAACATCATAAATTGCCAAAAAGCCCACCCTGTGCCCGAGTCTGGAGTCATGAATCTCGGATGCCTCATTCCGCTCCAGACAGCAGGAACTGATGACGCTGTTACTCTCAATTGCATAGATTTCTTCCCAGGGAGGCATTAGTTCCAGTGAATTGATCACACTGCGGGAATCTTTCCATAGTGATCTGCAATTAGATCTCTGGTGGCATCCGCCCACCCCCTGCCCCTCTGTGCACCAGAACAGAAAACGAGGCGCGGGAGCTCCGGGCCTACAGCTCCGACTTACAGGACTGATTCACAGCAGGGGCGCAGGCGTGCACAGCAGGGCGAGGGCGCGTGGGGGTGGTGCACCAACACAAGACACAGCAAGCAGAAATCCCACGCGGCCTTGACTAATGCCAACATAACGTTTGCTGCATCATTAAAGCGCCAAATATTTTCACGGCTCGGCTCGTGCATGGGCTCTTAGAGCCGGAGCCGACCGGGCTCGTACTTCGTCTGTATCCATTTCAGGGACATCTTAAAGATTTTGGGGGCCCTGCGATGGGCCAAATGTATTTTGGGGCCCTGTTCGGAACAGCTTTGAATTTATGATCAAGTTTCAGCTCTTTCATGTCCTCTGGGCAGGTCACTGACAGTGCACAGGCACACCACCCAAATTCTAAATGTCTCCAGGGATAGTGATGTATGTTTTCAGTATTTTAACTAGCAGGAGTTCACTAATATTACTGCAAATAATCCATGGGACCTCCCCTCACATGTGTCATATGTGAGGTCCTGTTTTCATAAAAAAAACACTTTTTTATTAATGTTACATGAAACATGAAATCAACATGTCTCTACAGAATGTCTGTATTAGGCGCTCACATATCAACTACATTAAATACAAATGAAAGGAAACTGAATTTAAAACAATCTGTTGAAGAATTATTCAAGGTCATCGGGGCAAGACTCTACAGAACAAAGCTGACTATCAGGGGGCACCGAAAAGTGGGGGCCCAGGGCCAGAGCCCACTTTGCTCATGCCTTAAAACGTCTCTGATCCCTTTGGGCAATTGGCAGAGGGCATAGCCACTGGCCTTTGGTCCTTCTTTCTGCACAGTGACACTACGAGGAGCTGTGACAACTGACAGCCTAAATAATGCAAAGTAAACATTAGAAAGACTGTGGCAGGGCCGTGTCAAGAGGAAACAAAGCAAAGCATGAATTACAGCCAATATTCTCATGTTCGATTGAACCTGAGATAGTTTATCTCATTGTGGGCAACATAACATTTGCAGAATTCTGTGTTAATTTTTTCCCGTTTGTCCCCTTTTTCTTAGCGCATCTTCACGGCTCGCTCATTTCTCCGAGTCCAGATCCAGAATTTTGGGTCTCATAGCACCCTCTTGAGAATCCACGGATGCAGAGATGGGCGAGCCAGCAATAAATAGATCGTGTATTCGCAAAGCTCTTTGCACATTTAAGTCCAGGTTCTTTTTGCATACAAGTGATTTGAGACTGATAAATCACCATTACGAATTTCAATCTACAATCAGCGATCCATTGTGGCTGTGGGCAGGGCCACTTGAATTATGCTGCAGGAAAGGGCCAAATTATGCGGCAGGTTTGAGTAAGTTAGGCGGCTAGAAAAGGCAAATAATGCGGCATATTGCAGCGCATTTTGTAACAGTATTATATCCTTATTTTTAAACTTAGTAATACTCTGTTGGCATTGGTTGCACCTCATTAGAGCCAGTTCAACATCGAAATATAGCAACAGAGCAGCGGAAAGGTAATAAGGTCAGCTTTAAAATGGGCCTTCCACTGCGCTGTGACACGTGTCGTCACATTTTTGGTAACTTGTAAACCATTGAGCTAGAATTTTTTAGTTTTGTTAAAATCTGCCGATTATGCATCAGATGATGTATTATGTGCCAAATGTGGCAAATCTATAACTATGTGAAATTTGCTGCGCCAGCAAAATCCCATAATTCCAGTGGCCCTGGCAATGGGTCGCTTTTGCACTGGAAAGTGGGAACTAAGTTAGGAAAGTCAGGAGGTTGCTCTGCTCTATTGCCACTTGCAGTGTTGTGCACCAATGCTTCGATGCTTGGTGACCGTTATTGCAGTCAGAAAGCATGGATTGGGCAGCACCTCCCACGGGAGGAAGCAAAAATTTGCAAATGGTAAACTATCAAAGTTTGTCTGTCTACACAAAGTTTTTGCAGGCTGTGTACATATGAATGAGTGGACCACTGTGTGCATTCCCCGTTGGACCACTGCATGCATTCTCCGATGAACAACTGCATGTGCTCCCTGATGGACCGATAGATGAGCTGTCAGATGGACCACTACATGCACTCCCTGATGTAAAATTCACAAAGTGCCACTTTTTTTGGTACTGTGACTTCTGTAAGGGAGAGGGGGTGCAATGGAGATGTTATGTTTTCACTAGGAGTTGCACACCAATTGCTATTCCAACATTTATTAACATATATTGATGCCATCTGACAAATCCTCACAAAATTTTACAAAAAAAAGTGTGCCGTGATTCTTGTTGCACATAGAATGCTGTAGAGTGATCCATCAAGCAGGGGCCGACAAAAAAGAGAGGGGGTCAAAAAAAGTGCTTTTCTCATGTTAATTCCCATCGTAGCTTTGAACACAACTACAGCCCGAACAGCAGGACGGAATTACACAGAATTTGGCAGAATGGTATATCTGGTTTTGCAGATCATGCTTTCAGTTATTTGGTGTAAATCCTTTTATAGTTTGTGAGAAATTAAAGGAAATCCACTTTGGTTTTGCTTTGTCCGCCTTAAGTTGGCAGGGTATGCCCAGACGTAGGTCCCTTGCTCACTTTGCCACTGGATTCAAGCAAGCCTGGCTGATGACGGCTGATTAGCCAGAAACCGATCCCAGGATGCTTGTTTCCAGTCCAAGAAAGACGTGGCTTGGCAGCTCGGGCTGGACTGTTCCCATGATTCAAAAAGGGGGGTGGTGATGGACAGAGTATCTGAATTAAGCAGAACACTCCTACCCAGTCAAAAGATCAGGGCTTGATCCATCACCGTTTTTTAGCTCACAGTTCAGAACCTGGCTACATGCAAATTAGTCTGTCCCTGGCCCAGTGCATCATGGGAACAGGGCAGACCAAACTACCAAGCCAATCAGATGCTCTGTCCATCACCACCCCCTTTTCTGAATCGTTTTGGCCACTATAGGAGTGGAAGGGTATGCTCAGACATGAGTCCCTTGCTCACTGCACCATCAGGATTCAAGCAAGCCGGGCCGAAGACGGCTGTAATGCCAGAAACCGGTCCCCGGAAGCTTGTTTCCTTTCCAGTAAAGAATTGGCTTGGTAGTTTGGTCTGCCCTGTTCCCATGATGCACTGGGCCAGGGACAGACTAATTTGCATGTAGCCAGGTTCTGAACTGGGATGGTGCAGTGAGCTAAAAAACGGTGATGGATCAAGCCCTGATCTTTTGACTGGGTAGGAGTGTTCTGCTTAATTCAGATGCTCTGTCCATCACCACCCCCTTTTCTGAATAGTTTTGGCCACTATAGGAGTGGAAGGGTATGCTCAGACATGAGTCCCTTGCTCACTGCACCATCAGGATTCAAGCAAGCCGGGCCGAAGACGGCTGTAATGCCAGAAACCGGTCCCCGGAAGCTTGTTTCCTTTCCAGTAAAGAATTGGCTTGGTAGTTTGGTCTGCCCTGTTCCCATGATGCACTGGGCCAGGGACAGACTAATTTGCATGTAGCCAGGTTCTGAACTGGGATGGTGCAGTGAGCTAAAAAACGGTGATGGATCAAGCCCTGATCTTTTGACTGGGTAGGAGTGTTCTGCTTAATTCAGATGCTCTGTCCATCACCACCCCCTTTTCTGAATCATTTTGGCCACTATAGGAGTGGAAGGGTATGCTCAAGACATGAGTCCCTTGCTCACTGCACCATCAGGATTCAAGCAAGCCGGGCCGAAGACGGCTGTAATGCCAGAAACCGGTCCCCGGAAGCTTGTTTCCTTTCCAGTAAAGAATTGGCTTGGTAGTTTGGTCTGCCCTGTTCCCATGATGCACTGGGCCAGGGACAGACTAATTTGCATTTAGCCAGGTTCTGAACTGGGATGGTGCAGTGAGCTAAAAAACGGTGATGGATCAAGCCCTGATCTTTTGACTGGGTAGGAGTGTTCTGCTTAATTCAGATGCTCTGTCCATCACCACCCCCTTTTCTGAATCGTTTTGGCCACTATAGGAGTGGAAGGGTATGCTCAGACATGAGTCCCTTGCTCACTGCACCATCAGGATTCAAGCAAGCCGGGCCGAAGACGGCTGTAATGCCAGAAACCGGTCCCCGGAAGCTTGTTTCCTTTCCAGTAAAGAATTGGCTTGGTAGTTTGGTCTGCCCTGTTCCCATGATGCACTGGGCCAGGGACAGACTAATTTGCATGTAGCCAGGTTCTGAACTGGGATGGTGCAGAGAGCTAAAAAACGGTGATGGATCAAGCCCTGATCTTTTGACTGGGTAGGAGTGTTCTGCTTAATTCAGATGCTCTGTCCATCACCACCCCCTTTTCTGAATCGGACTGTTCCCATGAGGCACAAGGTCAGACTGATTTGCATATGGCCATGTCTGAACTGGGGTGGCGGAGTAGCTAAAGAAGGATGATGGATTAAACCCAGATCTGTTGACTGGGGGTGAGTGCTTGCATTGTTCAACACTCCGTCCATCATCCCCTTTGGTTTTGCTTTGTCCGCCCTAAGTTGGCAGGGTATGCCCAGACGTGGGTCCCTTGCTCACTTTGCCACTGGATTCAAGCTAGCCTGGCTGATGATGGCTGATTAGCCAGAAACCTGTCCCAGATGCTTGTTTCCGGTCCAGGGAAGACATGGCTTGGCATTTCTGGCTGGACTGTTCCCATGAGGCACAGGGTCAGACTGATTTTCATATGGCCATGGCTGAACTGGGGTGGCTGAGTGAGCTAAAGAATGATGATGGATTAAACCCAGATCTGTTGACGGGGGGTGAGTGCTTGCATTGTTCAACACTCCGTTCACCTTCCCCTTTGGTTTTGCTTTGTCCACCCTAAGTTGGCAGGTAATGCCTAGATGTGGGTCCCTTGCTCACTTTGCCACTGGATTCAAGCTAGCCTGGATGATGATGGCTGATTAGCCAGAAACCGGTCCCAGGATGCTTGTTTCTAGTCCAGGGAAGACATGGCTTGGCAGTTCGGGCTGGACTGTTCCCATAAGGCACAGGGTCAGACTGATTTGCATATGGCCATGTCTGAACTGGGGTGGTGGAGTGAGCTAAAGAATGATGATGGATTAAACCCAGATCTGTTAACTGGGGGTGAGTGCTTGCATTGTTTAACACTCTGTCCATCATCCCCTTTGGTTTCACATTTCAAATGCCAGTGCTGGAATGGAGGTCTGCTGCTCTGTGTAAGGATCCATCACAGCATATGTTATGTTTTCACTAGGAGTTGCACACCAATTGCTATTCCAACATTTATTAACATATATTGGTGCCATTTGACAAATCTTCACAACATTTTACAAAAAAAGAGTGCCGTGATTCTTGTTGCACATAGAATGTTGTAGGGTGATCCATCAAGCAGGGGCCGACAAAAAGGAGAGAGGGTCAAAAAAAGTGCTTTTCTCATGTCAATTCCCGTCGTTGCTTTGAACACGACCACAGCCCGAACTGCAGGACGGAATTACACAGAATTTGGCAGAAAGGTATATCTGGTTACGCAGATCATGCTTTCAGTTACTTGGTGTAAATCCTTTTATAGTTTGTGAGAAATTAAAGGAAAAGTACATTTGTTTATCCACCATCTTGTCAAATACGCAAATAATAACAAGCTCGTGCAGAGATCTTCAGAGCTCTGATTGACTGCCTACACTTCAACCAGGAATTGTTGGAAGCCATCTTGGGATTCGGCTTCAGGCGACTCCCAAAAAAATGTGAAAAAAAGAAAAGGGGGCAGGGTAGGAATCCCCAGAGGGACCCCCCATTGCAAAACAAGCACCTTTTTGAAAAAATAGAAAAAAAATGAAAAGAAAAACAAGCACCTGCTCCAGATCTTGTTTTTTATTCAGCCCCCTGGGTGGGCCAGGTCCCAGAGGCAAGCCTCCTTTATTTTATTACAGGAGTGGGGCACAGATGGCCCCCTACATGGGCATTTTTATGTCCCAGGGACCAGCACCTCCCCCGGGCGTATTTTAAAGTAAAAGCAGGGAGGTACACAGACCATCCAGGGCGCTGACAATCACCACCTTCCTGCGGCTACAAATAAAATGAATAGAGGGGGCTTCTCAGACCCCCTGAGGACCTGGGACTACCACCTCCCGGGGCTACAATTAACATTATGAGTGATGTCACTGACCATGTCAATAGCGATATAATATGTGAGGTCATAAGCAGTGCATTGTGGGGGCATAAGTTATTGTTGATTCAGCCTACTATAACTGCTTAACTTCACTGGTGAAATCTAAACATAACTATAATGTTCCTATAACCTTAGGTTTTTTTCAATGAATTTCTAAGTTAAAAAAAATTCTATTTCCTACCAATAACATTCCTGTAACTTTTGTTTCTTTTAGCAAATTTCGAAGGTTTTTTAAATGTTGCATCTAGCTATAACATCCCTGTAACCTTTTGTTTTTTAAGTAAAAGAATAAATAAATATATATATATATATATAATATTTTGAAGTGACATTACTGTATTACTAAGACAGACTCACTGGAGCAATACAAGTGTGTAAACTCCAAATACCAGGGGGCCACGCAAGTGGCCATGCCCAATGGGGAAAACTCTAATGAATTTACTCAAGTTGCACACTACTGTCTCTGTTTCACGTACAAGTGCCAATGAGGAAGGTTGGAAACAACCCGAAACGCGTCTGGCCATAAAGATAAGATGCCTGTTTTCGCAACAGATTAATGCAGCCTACTTGAATAAGGGCCAAAAATCACCTACCTGTTTGAGGCTCTTCCATTGGGGGCGAACTTTGAGATGTGGATTTTAGCGGCCTGTCCATTCGCGGAAGAGCCCCGCTGAGAGCACAGCGTCCCCGTGGAGACGCCACCCGGTGTCTCGAGAGTGTTGGGAGGTAGTTCTGTCACGAACGCAGGAACGTGCAGCTTGTGGGAGCGAAGCCATACATCACCCCATTGTGGTTTTATTTTTGAAGTGACATTACCGTATTACTAAGACAGACTCACAGGAGCAATACAAGAGTGAAAAATCCAAATACCAGGGGGCCACGCAAGGGGCCACTCCCAATAGGGGGCACTCTAATGAATTTAATCAAGTTGCACACTTCTGGAGGAGGAGCTACGCTAGCAACCAAGATTGCCGCGTAAGCTCCCGGCTCCGCCGACCTCCGCCAGTAGCTCGCAAATCCTGGTATTTATCCTGAATTTGCACCGGACTCCCGGGTGACCGAGGTGTTCCTGAATCTAAAGGTGCAATCCCGAGATTTCCATCTTCTCGAATGATGAAGATATGCCGTGTTTTTATTCTCGGCCTAACCCAGCGTTGAAGCCGGGGCCTCGATTTCTAACCCATCCGGGTTGGAGTTGAACAACATCGGCCGCGGGACTGGGGCAGCGTCCGGTCTCCCGAAGTGGAGAATATCCTGATTGACTTGGATGGCGAGACTGTGGTCGGTTGATTCCGAAGATACAGTGGCTTGTCGCGCTGGTCGCTGTGGTCGGGCGTCCGTTGCCCGGAGGCTCTGCTAGGCTCGCAGGGTCGACGGGCTTGGGTCCTCGCCGGCGGCGAAGGTGTCGATATCGCGAAATTGAGAGCGCCCGCTGTTGCCATCGGCCCCTCCTGTGCCTGATACCCCGGAGTAGTCGACCTCCGGGGTTCAAGACCTGATCTGTCGCTTTGCGAGAGGGGATGGAGCGGGTGGAATATACACCGTCGCTGCGGAGCGTAATGGCCGCTATTCGGGCGCTCCACTCGCAGGTCACCGCCATCATCCAGAAAATGGTTGTAACAGTTGACAATATCTGCCTGAGACCGGACTACAACCCCTCGATAGGTTTGAAACAAGCTGTGTTACCCGCGGAGCAGGTTAAGCCTGGGACTGAGGGCCCTGTGCGGAAGCCAGATTTTGTGTTTTTTGTCGGCTTCCAAATACCAGCTAGCGAGCCTGGGACTACCATGAGCTCATCATGCGCAAGACCGATACCGCCCAAGATGGACATAGACGATCTTATACTCCATAATAAGTTCCTCAATGACTATCGGAGTGACTCATTATCCTTTTCCGTCCAGTTGGCTCAATCACATTCTTGTGTCTTCTCTTTGGTGGACAGTTATCTCCGTCGGACTTGTGGACTTCGAGTACTAATATCCTGGTTTCGATCCTACCGTACTGACTTTCACTTTTTGGAACATTTGGATACTTCTATTGAAATGGCGGTTCGAGCGCAGAGGGCTCGCATGAAAAATCGAAGTGGCCAGGGTTGAATTCGACTCTCTGGGTTTGATAAAATGGCTTCATTTGCTACGGGACTTGTAACCTATAATGATGTGGGAGTCGGGTGGTTTTTACAAACTCCCCCGGTTGGCTTGTAATTGTAGCTTTAAATTGTCTTGAATATATTTAGGGGTGGGTTGCTTCTGGCGGGGGGTAAGGGAGACCGGGGGCCTGTTTGATATCTCCTCCTCCATTTTTTTCCTTCTTTTAGGTTTAGTTCTTGGGCGACAGGCACGCTGCTAGTGGGGTTAGGCCGTAGCCATTACAGGGGTGCAGGGAGGGGGGTTTGAGTTTTTTTTTTATTTTGTCTTTGTTTAGTCCTATGGCCTTTGTTTTTTCCCTTTTTTTCTCCTTTTTACGAGAGGAGGGTTGTCTATCCTGAATCGAATTTTCTTTCTTATCTGGGTGTCTACTCTGGTCTTAAATATCCTGAATCGTGGGTGGGCGGGTCCTGCAGACTGATGCATACCGAGGTTGTTGATTATTCTGTCTCTCCTTTTTCATATGCTTGTTGACGTTGACGTCTCATACTCCTGTGTATTGATTTCTCTGCATTGGCCTCTTCACCTACATACGGTTGTAATCTATTCTATTGTATGGCACCTGATATTTGTAATGTTTCCTCTTGTTTCTCTTCAATAAAAAGATTAAAAAAAAAAAAAGTTGCACACTTCTGTCTCTGTTTCTGGCATAAAGATAAGATACCTGTTTTCGCTACAGATGACTGCAGCCTACATGAATAAATGCCCAAAATCACCTTCCAGTTTAAGGCTCTTACATTGGGGATGAACTTTGAGATGTGGATATATATATCCACCAGAAAGCATCAGTCTTTTCAATAGCCCCTGCCATGTCAGATCATGACTTCACGACAGATGTTGCTTCATTGCATTCAACTCTTGGCATGCAGGACTTTTGTCTCCAAGTTTGTAACATATGTGGGGACCCAGGGAAGCTTAAAGACTTTATTTGCCTGGTATAATGTGCCTTGCCATGCATGATACCGTCACAAGGATTGAAATCTTCCGATTCCTCCATGTACCACCCGCCCGGGTATGTTGCATCCTGGGAGTTGCAGTACCTACTGTGCTGCTGCGGGTGGAAGTTACATTTATTTACATTTACATTTAAAGCTTTTCGCTGGATTCCTCGTGTGGCCGTCTCCTTCTGTGTTGCAGAGCGGTATTAGCGTATTGCGTATTGTCACATCTACAGCTGCTGCCCTGGCAGATCGTGACTTTACGACAGATGTTGTTTCATTGCATTCAACTCTTGGCTTGCGGGACTTTTGTCTGGAAGGTTGTAAGGTATGCGGGGACCCAGGGAAGCTTAAAGACTTTATTTGCCTGGTACAACACGCTTTGCCCTGCATGACACCGTCACATGGATTGAAATTTTCCGATTCCTCCACGTACAACCCGCCCGGGTATGTTGCATCCTGGGAGTTGCAGTACCTACCATGCTGCCACTGGTGGATGTTCACATCGATGGGGGAGGTGCCTGCACCTAATCACTAGGGCACTGCAGGAACATTCAAAAGCGGAGGCGTGGTTTTGACTATGGTGAGCAGCAGGCATCCGATGAAGGCTCTACAGCCAAAATGCATTATGCCCTAACTGCTGTTTATTAAAGCTTTTCCCTGGATTCCTCGTGTGGCGCTTCCTTCTGCGTTGTGGAGGGGTATTGGCGTATTGTCACGTCTACCAAAGGCGTGTTAATTGGCCCCGTTACACAAGTTGGCTGGTGATAATTCTGGCTTCTGCGGTTGCAGTTTCTTTTTTTCTATGCTTGTGGATCTACACCAGCCCACCTGAAAGCATCAGTCTGACAACGGCCGCAGCCCTGGCAGATCGTGACTTCACCACAGATGTTGTTTCATTGCATTCAACTCTTGGCATGCAGGACTTTTGTCTGGAAGGTTGTAACGTATGCGGGGACCCTGGGAAGCTTAAAGACTTTATTTGCCTGGTACAATGCGCCTTGCCCTGCATGACATCGTCACAAGGATTGAAATTTTTCGATTCCTCCATGTACCACCCGCCCGGGTATGTTGCATCCTGGGAGTTGCAGTACCACCCTTGCTGCCACTGGTAGATGTTCACATGGATGGGGGCGGTGCCTGCTCCTAATCACGAGGGCACTGCAGGAACATTCAAAAGCGGAGGCGTGGTTGTGACTATGGTGAGCAGCAGGCATCCGATGAAGGCTCTACAACCGAAATGTATTATGCCCTGACTGCTGTCTATTAAAGCTTTTCCCTGAATTCCTCGGGTGGCCACTTCCTTCTGCATTGTGGAGGGGTATTGGCGTATTGTCCCGTCTACCAGAGGCGTGTTAAGTGGCCCCGGTACACAAGTTAGTTGGTGGTAATTCTGGCTTCTGTGATTGCAATAAATGTTTTTTCCATGGTTGTGAATCTATACCAGCCCACCTGAAAGCATCAATCTGGCAACGGCCGGTGCCCTGGCAGATCGTGACTTCACGCCAGATGTTGTTACATTGCATTCAACTCTTGGCATGCAGGACTTTTGTCTGGAAGGTTGTAACGTATTCGGGGACCCAGCAAAGATTAAAGACTTTATTTGCCTGGTACAACGCGCCCTGCCCTGCATGACACCGTCACATGGATTGAAATTTTACGATTTCTTCAGGTACCACCCACCAGGGTATGTTGCTTCCTGGGAGATGCAGTACCTATCGTGCTGCCGCTGGTGGATGTTCACATAGATGGGGGAGGTGCCTGCTCCTACTCACGAGGGCACTACACGAATATTCAAAAGCGGAGGCGTGGTTGTGACTATGGTGAGTAGCAGGCATCCGATGAAGGATCTACAGCTGAAATGCATTATGCCCTAACTGCTGTCTATTAAAGCTTTTCCATGGATTCATTATGTGGCCTCTTCCTTCTGCGTTGTGGAGGTGTATTGGCGTATTGTCACGTCTACCAGAGGCGTGTTAATTGGCCCCGTTACACAAGTTGGCTGGTGGTAATTCTGGCTTTTGCAGTTACGGTTTATTTTTTTCTATGGTTGTGGATCTACACCAGCCCACCGGAAAGCATCAGTCTGGCAATGGCCGCTGCCCTGGCAGATCGTGACTTCAAGACAGATGTTGTTTCATTGCATTCAACTCTTGGCATGCGGGACTTTTGTCTGGAAGGTTGTAACGTATGCAGGGACTCAAGGAAACTTAAAGACTTTATTTGCCTGGTACAACGCGCCTTGCCCTGCATGACACAGACACATGGATTGAAATTTTCCGATTCCTCCACATACCACCCGCCCAGCTATGTTGCATCTTAGGAGTTGCAATACCTACCGTGCTGCCGGTGGTGGATGTTCACATGGATTGGGAGGTGCCTGCTCCTAATCACGAGGGCACTGCAGGAACATTCAAAAGCGGAGGCGTGGTTGTGACTATGGTGAGCAGCAGGCATCCGATGAAGGCTCTACAGCCGAGATGCATTATGCCCTAACTGCTGTCTATTGTAGCTTTTCCCTGGATTCCTCATGTGGTCGCTTCCTTTTGCGTTGTGGAGGGGTATTGACGTATTGTCACGTCTACCAGACGCGTGTTAAGTGGCCCCGTTACACAAGTTGGCTGGTGATAATTCTGGCTTCTGCGGTTGCAGTTTCTTTTTTTCTATGCTTGTGGATCTACACCAGCCCACCTGAAAGCATCAGTCTGACAACGGCCGCAGCCCTGGCAGATCGTGACTTCACCACAGATGTTGTTTCATTGCATTCAACTCTTGGCATGCAGGACTTTTGTCTGGAAGGTTGTAACGTATGCGGGGACCCTGGGAAGCTTAAAGACTTTATTTGCCTGGTACAATGCGCCTTGCCCTGCATGACATCGTCACAAGGATTGAAATTTTTCGATTCCTCCATGTACCACCCGCCCGGGTATGTTGCATCCTGGGAGTTGCAGTACCACCCTTGCTGCCACTGGTAGATGTTCACATGGATGGGGGCGGTGCCTGCTCCTAATCACGAGGGCACTGCAGGAACATTCAAAAGCGGAGGCGTGGTTGTGACTATGGTGAGCAGCAGGCATCCGATGAAGGCTCTACAACCGAAATGTATTATGCCCTGACTGCTGTCTATTAAAGCTTTTCCCTGAATTCCTCGTGTGGCCACTTCCTTCTGCATTGTGGAGGGGTATTGGCGTATTGTCCCGTCTACCAGAGGCGTGTTAAGTGGCCCCGGTACACAAGTTAGTTGGTGGTAATTCTGGCTTCTGTGATTGCAATAAATGTTTTTTCCATGGTTGTGAATCTATACCAGCCCACCTGAAAGCATCAATCTGGCAACGGCCGGTGCCCTGGCAGATCGTGACTTCACGCCAGATGTTGTTACATTGCATTCAACTCTTGGCATGCAGGACTTTTGTCTGGAAGGTTGTAACGTATTCGGGGACCCAGCAAAGATTAAAGACTTTATTTGCCTGGTACAACGCGCCCTGCCCTGCATGACACCGTCACATGGATTGAAATTTTACGATTTCTTCAGGTACCACCCACCAGGGTATGTTGCTTCCTGGGAGATGCAGTACCTATCGTGCTGCCGCTGGTGGATGTTCACATAGATGGGGGAGGTGCCTGCTCCTACTCACGAGGGCACTACACGAATATTAAAAAGCGGAGGCGTGGTTGTGACTATGGTGAGTAGCAGGCATCCGATGAAGGATCTACAGCTGAAATGCATTATGCCCTAACTGCTGTCTATTAAAGCTTTTCCATGGATTCATTATGTGGCCTCTTCCTTCTGCGTTGTGGAGGTGTATTGACGTATTGTCACGTCTACCAGAGGCGTGTTAATTGGCCCCGTTACACAAGTTGGCTGGTGGTAATTCTGGCTTTTGCAGTTACGGTTTATTTTTTTCTATGGTTGTGGATCTACACCAGCCCACCGGAAAGCATCAGTCTGGCAATGGCCGCTGCCCTGGCAGATCGTGACTTCAAGACAGATGTTGTTTCATTGCATTCAACTCTTGGCATGCGGGACTTTTGTCTGGAAGGTTGTAACGTATGCAGGGACTCAAGGAAACTTAAAGACTTTATTTGCCTGGTACAACGCGCCTTGCCCTGCATGACACAGACACATGGATTGAAATTTTCCGATTCCTCCACATACCACCCGCCCAGCTATGTTGCATCTTAGGAGTTGCAATACCTACCGTGCTGCCGGTGGTGGATGTTCACATGGATTGGGAGGTGCCTGCTCCTAATCACGAGGGCACTGCAGGAACATTCAAAAGCGGAGGCGTGGTTGTGACTATGGTGAGCAGCAGGCATCCGATGAAGGCTCTACAGCCGAAATGCATTATGCCCTAACTGCTGTCTATTGTAGCTTTTCCCTGGATTCCTCATGTGGTCGCTTCCTTTTGCGTTGTGGAGGGGTATTGACGTATTGTCACGTCTACCAGACGCGTGTTAAGTGGCCCCGTTACACAAGTTGGATGGCGGTAATTCTGGCTTCTGCGGTTGCAGTTTCTTTTGTTCCATGGTTGTGGATCTACACCAGCCCACCTGAAAGCATCAGTCTGGCAACGGCTGCTGCCCTGGCAGATCGTGACTTCATGACAGATGTTGTTTCATTGCATTCAACGCTTGGCATGCAGGGTTTTTATCTGGAAGGTTGTAACGTATGCGGGGACCCAGGGAAGCTTAAAGACTTTATTTGCCTGGTACAACACGCCTTGACCTGCATGACACCGTCACATGGATTTAAATGTTCCGATTCCTCCGACGTACCACCCGCACAGGTGTGTTGCATCCTGGGAGTTGCAGTACCAACCGTGCTGCCACTGGTGGATGTGCACATGGATGGGGGAGGTGCCTGCTCCTAATCACGAGGGCACTGCAGGAACATTCAAAAGTGGAGGCGTGGTTGCGACTATGGTGAGCAGCAGGCATCTGATGAAGGCTCGACAGCCAAAATGCATTATGCCCTTAATGCTGTCTATTAAAGCTTTTCCCTGGATTCCTCGTGTGGCCGCTTCCTTCTGCATTGTGGAGGGGTATTGGTATATATATATATATATATATATATATAAAAAAAAAATATATATATATATATATATATATATATATATATATATATATATATATATATTCACTAAAAAAGGAATTAGCATTTAAAAAAAACCTTTAAAATTCACTCAAAAAACTATAAGTTTTAGGGGTGTTATAGTTAGCTGGACATTTCACTCATACAAAACCAGTGATGTCATTTGAGATGTCATCAGTGATGTCACTGACCATGTCATGAATGATGTAATATGTGACATCATCCGCAGTGGATTGCGGGTGCGCGAAATATAGTTAGTACAACTAACTATATAGGAGCAATTTCAATGGTTTTTTAAATGCTAATTCCTAACTATATAAGGCCTGAAACCTATGGTTTTTTCAGTGAATTTGCAAGGTTTTTTAAATGCTAATTCCTAACTATATAAGGCCTGAAACCTATGTTTTTTTCAGTGAATTTTAAAGGTTTTTTTAATGCTAATTCCTGACTATATAAGACCTGAAAGCCCACCAGGAATCTCCCGTATGCGCCAGGGGACTGCATTGCAGAGAGGTGTAATGAAGCCACGCCCCTTTTTACACCTCTCTGCAACGCAGCCCCCGTGCATGTTTGAAGAGGGGGAACTAATTCCCCTTGCATACTGGGGGCCCCTGGGGGCCAACTAGCCCACCTGGAACCTCCAGTATGCGCCAGGGGGCTGCATTGCAGAGGTGTAATGAGGCTATGCCCCTAGTTACACCTCTCTGCAACGCAGCCCCCTGCCGCGTTTGCAGAGGGGGAACTAATTCCCCTTGCATACTGGGGGTCCTTGGGGGCCAACTAGCCCACCAGGAGCCTCCAGTATGCGCCAAGGGGCTGCATTGCAGAGATGTGTAATGAGGCCACACCTTTTTTTACACCTCTGTGCAACGCAGCCCCCATGCATGTTTGAAGAGGGGGAACTAATTCCCCTTGCATACTAAGGGTCCCTGGGGGCCAACTAGCCCACCTGGAACCTCCAGTATGCGCCAGGGGGCTGCATTGCACAGAGGTGTAATGAGGCTATGCCCCTTTTTACACCTCTCTGGAACGCAGGCCACTGGCGCGTTTGCAGAGGGGGGACTAATTCCCCTTGCATACTGGGGGTCCCTGGGTCATATCTGCCCAAACGCCGATATTCCGAACGATTGAAAATGACTTTTCTTGAGAAACATTTGGATTTGGATTATCATGTCCTATTCTTTGGACGTTTTGAAAGAATGACTTTGAAGATGCTATAAATTACTCAAGTCTGCCCGAATTGTGTGGTGAAAATTGATACCTAGTCACTTTGAATAAGAATGTACATATGTTTTGTCTAACATTTGGAAGAAATATCTAGTTATATGACAACAGGATACCAACATAACTTGAAGGAAATAAGAACGCCCTGAAGAAGTTCTGTTGTACAGAACGAAACGTGTCGGCTGACTGTGGTACATAAACTTAAGGAAAAAAAAAGCATTTGAATATACACCAAGATTCAGCGCTTCAATAAGGACTCTAAGTGATATGATTTGATTGGACTTATTGTGCAAGTGGTGCTGTGCCAAACTTTGGAACATTCTCTACTATTCTCTACTACTACTCTCTACTACTCCACTACTCTCTAATACTCACTCTCTACTACTCATTCTCTACTACTCTACTACTCTCTACTACTCTCTCTCTACTACTCACTCCCTACTACTCACTATCTACTACTCTCTACTACTCACTCTCTACTACCCTCTACTCTCTACTACTCACTCTCTACTACTCTCTCTCTACTACTCACTCTTTACTACCCACTCTTTACTACTCACTCTCTACTACTCTCTACTACTCACTCTCTACTTCTCACTCTCTACTACTCACTCTCTACTACTCTCTCTCTACTACTCTCTACTACTCACTCTCTACTAATCACTCTACTACTCAATCTCTACTACTCTCTACTACTCACTCTCTCTCTCTACTACTCTCTACTACTCACTATACTACTCACTCTCTACTACTCTCTACTATTCTCTCTCTCTGCTACTCACTCTCTACTACTCTCTACTACTCACTCTCTACTACTCTCTACTACTCACTCTTTACTACTCTCTACTACTCACTCTCTACTGCTCTCTACTACTCACTCTACTACTTACTCTCTACTACTCTCTACCACTCACTCTCTACTACTCACTCTCTACTACTCACTCTCTACTACTCTCTACTACTCACTCTACTATTCACTCTACTACTCTCTACTACTCACTCTCTGCTACTCTCTCTACTGCTCTCAACTACTCTCTACTACTCACTCTCTACTCTCTATTACTTACTCTCTACTCTCTACCTCTCTACCTTGCTCTACTTCTCTCTCTACTAGTCTCTACCTCTCTACCTCTACCACTCTACCTCTACCTCTCTACCTCTACACCTCTACCTCTCTACCTCTCTCTACACGCACACATATACACATATATATATGCATATATATGCATATGCATATATATATATATATATGTATGTGTGTATATATATATATATACATACATATATAAACATATATAATCTGCATATCTATATAAATGCAAATATAAATGCATGCATACATATACATATATGCATACATATGCATGTTATTTACATGAAAGTTTTAAAAACACTAATAAAAGCAAAGCTAAAAAGCCACCTCATTACAAACAGAATGGCTTTAACTTAAACGAGGGCGAGATCTATTGCATTTTCAATGCTTGTTTACTTTGGTTCCATCAAGAAGGCATGCAGATGTGTCACACATTTGCCATAAATTCTGAATGTTAGCACTCTAGTTGATCATTAGATCACTGTAGTAAAGCTACTGCTCACCAGGGAAGTCTGCTGCTGGTATTTAAAGTGCATGTTTCAGTCTTCATGTCAGAATGTTTTTAATGAAATGGAAGATGATTTGAGAAGTCACTCAAAATGTGCCCTAATTTTTCTTTTTGAAGCACTAATCATACTTTCAATGGCAAAATGAACCCCCTCATTTTGTTCCTTTTTAAATTAAATGTTTTCAGACTTACTACTTCATTCCAATCAAGATGGCTTCTGGTGTGCCATACTTTTGTCATAAATAAGACTGTTAGCGCTCTAGTTGTTCTTTAGAACACACTGGGACATTCTGTCATTGGGCTATACTTGGGCTACATCTGGGTGATATTTGGGCTACATTTGGGCTCTTTTGTCTCTGGTGGCCCTCTTGGGAGACTGCATGTCAGAATTTTTTAATGAAATTGAAGACGATTTGAGAAGTCACTCAAAATGTGCCCTAACTTTTCTTTCTGCAGCACTAATCATACTTTCTATGGCAAAATATACCCCCTCATTTTGTTCCTTTTTAAATAAATGTTTTAAGAGTTACCACTTTATTCCAATCAAGATGGCTTCAGGTGTGCCATACCTTTGCAATAAGTAGGACTGTTAGCGCTCTAGTTGTTCTTTAGAACACTCTAGGGGGCTGCAGTAGAACACAAAGGAATCAACTGACAGTCTCTGTCCTTGTTGGATGTACATGTTTTACTGAGAATGTCAGACTTTATTCTCACATGACTGAGAAAGTTAATGTGAATTTACAGAAAATATGCTTTCAGTTTAGCTTATGGATCCCCTTCCAAACCACTGTGGGAAAAGCATGAGATAATAGTTTTCTTTCAAACATGATTCATGATATCACAGCAGAAGGCTTTTTCACATGGTAAAATCACCTTAGAACACACCACAATTCCTAAAATGAGTATGGTACCATCAACAAATGATTTATAATGTAACTAAAGTCCTAAAACCCTCTATTAACTACAATGCTTTTTAATGAGGTGCTATCATGTATATTGGTCCCAAGATGGCTGCCAACACTTCTTGGATGAAGTGCTGACAGCCAATCAGATTTCACGATGACATGTGTGGTTAGGCTCCGCCCAGATATATATGTGTTTTTGAAGTTAATTTTCATAAAAACCACTGGAGCAATTTTCACCGAATATAGCAAAGGCACTTCTGCGTACCAGTCCCTACAATTTTGCCAAGTTTGGTGTAATTCCGTTCAGCGGTTCGGGCTGTAGACTTGTCAGAACGTCCTATGGAAATTAACATGGGGAAAACATGTTTTGGGACCCCCTTTTTTCTCAGCCCTCACTTCACGAATCCCCCCGAAACTTTCAGGGAAGGAGCGCAGCGGAGCTGGCCAAAATTTTGGAAAATTACACGCAAATTCCCCAACCGGCGCCAAAGTTATTCCCAATAGAATGTTGCGGATTTCCTATGGTAGCCAATCCTAACTATATATACCTACTGGCTATCGCCAGTAGGTAATATATATATATATATATATATATATATATATATATATATATATATATATATATATATATATATATATATATATATATATATATATATATATATATATATATATATATATATATATATTTATATAATTGCTCCAAAGGACACCAAAGACGTGAGTCACTCTAGTGGCGGGTACTGCCACGCGGTGGTGTACCGCATTCAAAATAACTGCTCCATAGCTTTCCTCACAATCCCATCCAGGTAGAAGAAAACGGCAGCACTCACGGGTTCTTATAGTTTTCAACAAACTTTATTTCAGACAGATGCGTTTCGGGAAGCGTCCCTTCCTCGGTGTCATAAGGGAACGCGATGCGTGGCGCCATTTTTAAAGAACCCGTAAGTCATGATAACAACAGACAAGGGACTATGCTATGTGTGTTTATCAGCGCCATCTTTGAATGTGTTATTGTGCAAATCGAAATGGAATGAAGGAGGAAGCACGGAGAAACAGGGAGGCCGACCAGAGGAGCAAAGCCATCAACTAATTAACGGTTGATCGCGCCATCCTGTTCAACGGGAGATTACTGTCTTATCTGCAGTGAATATTATAAATAGAAAGGAGATCCTTAAGTGAGCTGATTTCAACAGCCCTTTGAACATACTACATTGATCCCTAACGGTGGTTTCTCCGTGTATATTTTCAAAAAACAAACTCCGTCACTAAGAGTTGATTTGTGCGCATCAGAAAACCGGACCAATAAAGAACCGGGCACAACCCTTGGTTAATCAAGTTGAAAAGTGGATAGCAATTGAAAAGCTTCCTTAATTCAAAATACAGATACAAAGTCAAATGACTTAATGTCCTGATGAAGGTGCCAAGATAAAGTGTCACCGAAACGCCGCGTCACCTTTTTTTAAATAAGTTTTTTGACTGTATATGTTTTTATATTGTTGCTATCCTGAATATTGTTTTTCTTAAATGTTTGAATTATGTTTTAGAATGTGACCCATTCGGGAGGCTTTTATTAAAACTTTTGTATTTTTACAAATTTCTTGTATCATTGTTAGTTATTATTTGATTCTTAGTGTACTGCATACCTGAAAGAGCCAAAATATGGGTTTTTTGTGATATAGCCGACAGAAAATACACTCCCCTCAGTCTTTTCTCCAGCAATCCTTGTCTGCTACACCTTAAACAGGGATTCATCTCTTCTTATTGTGCAAACATAAGCATTAATAACCTGTATCAAAATCATTATATACAGTTTTGTGATGATCTTGCTGTGTATAGGCAAAGGCAACCCCCTGAATGAGGGTTGCCTCCCCCTTGACAGTATTTTATCACATTCTCGAATTCAAATCTCAACTTCTTGAATTCGCTGATGCGCGTTTCGCACATATCTATCCCTGTTATCCAAACATACGGGGATGACGTCCCACTCAGCAAAATTGTGAGTGACACAAAATTACGGCATGCTCTTTAAATGCCGTGTTAGTAATAAAATAAACCGCACCGTACTTTGCATAACGTTTTGATTTACGCCGCTTTATGGGCTCCTGCTTTGCCCCCAGCTATGAGAATCTTTTCGTAGGCTGGTAGGAGGAGCAGGTAGCCTGGGCCCCAGGGAACAAGGAATGGTCGGACAAAGTGGTCGCCTGGTATAGGTATATTGATGACCTTTTTCTAGTATGGGAAGGGTCCAGGGAAGAGGCAGAGAGTTACATCAGGTTACTTGATAACAACAACTGTAATCTTAGATTTACTGGTCAAATCAGCAAAGAAACAGTTAACTACTTGGACTTAAAAGTTGAGGTCAGTGAAGGTAAAATAAAGACTTCACTATACCGCAAACCCACTGCGGGCAACAGCATATTGCATGCGTCCAGTAGTTATCCATCCCCGTAGGTTAATTAACAGCATTCCCTACGGGGACTTTCTACGTCTGAGAAGGAACAGTACACTTGATAGTGACTTTGAAAAAGCAGCGAAGGGTAGTGTGGAGAGATTCCTACAAAGAGGATACAAGCAGAATCTCTTACAGGATGCACTTAACCGTGTAAGAAAACTATCTCGACGGACTCTTTTTAAGAAAAGAAGTGGTCCAAGTGCAGACGGTGGAAAATTCAGATTGATCACGCCATATTCTGTGGACTCATACAGATTGAGGTCCATTATGAACAAACATTGGCATATCCTCAAGACAGACACTATCGTTGGGCCTGACATCCCATCTGTCCCACTGATAACCTTCAGAAAAGCGAGGTCATTACGAGACCATTTGGTACATAGTCATCTTGATCTAATGGTAAAACAACCAGGGACGTTAAAGGTTGCGAAAGGATTTTTCCCTTGTGGGAGATGTAAGGCGTGTGCCTCTAGCAAACGCACTCTGTCATATGAAGTAAGGGGCTGTAAGGGAGGAAGGAAGATCAACAAGTTTATGTCATGTCACACTAGCCATGCAGTACACTGCCTCAGCTGTCCTTGTAACTTAAAATACATAGGCAGCACCATCAACCCTGTGAAATTGAGAATCCTCGAGCACATGCGAGCGATCATGAATAAGGATTTTTCCTATCCGGTCGCTCGTCATTTTGCTATCAAACATAACAGTGATAGGAGTCTCCTCAGATATTTCTGTTTGGACTATGTACCAGACAACATAAGGGGAGGAAATAAACTACAGAAATTGAGAAGACTGGAATCACGTTACATAGTAGATCTAGAGACCAAAGCACCAGGAGGGCTCAACATTGGGGAAGAAATGGCATCACTCCTTGCTAAAGTGATCTGATTTGAATTAACAGTTTCTGCTTGTGCTGAGATAAAAGAATTCAGACTGTGAAAACTTTATGGAATCTGACTTACTCTCTGAGTATAACTTAGTGTACATCTTTCTTATTTAATGTCTTATTCTGCATTTCATTTGACAATTTTCTCTGATGAAATAATGCTTTAATAAATGACAATCATGTGTGTAACCTTGGAAATAGACGGAGGTCTGAATTGTAAACCTATTGAATGCAGTGGTGCGCGTTAAGAAAACATGTCTTTCGAAGATCTGTTTCTTACATATGGGGATTTAGCAGCCACTGGGCTGCAAATGCCGATCCAAGGCGTAAATCAAAACGTTATGCACAGTACGGTGCGGTTTATTTTATTACTAACACGGCATTTAAAGAGCATGTCGTAATTTTGTGTCACTCACAATTTTTCTGAGTGGGACGTCATCCCAGTATGTTTGGATAACAGGGATAGATATGTGCGAAACGCGCACCAGCGAATTCAAGAAGTTGAGATTTGAATTCGAGAATGTGATACAATACTGTCAAGGGGGAGGCAACCCTCATTCAGGGGGTTGCCTTTGCCGATACACGGCAAGATCATCACAAAACTGTATATAATGATTTTGATACAGGTTATTAATGCTTATGTTTGCGAAATAACACATTCAAAGATGGCGCTCATTAACACACATAGCATAGTCCCTTGTCTGTTGTTATCACGACTTACGGGTTCTTTAAAAATGGCGCCACGCATCGCGTTCCCTTATGACACCGAGGAAGGGACGCTTCCCGAAACGCGTCTGTCTGAAATAAAGTTTGTTGAAAACTGTAAGAACCCGTGAGTGCTGCCATTTTCTTCTACCTGGATGGGATTGTGAGGAAAGCTGTGGAGCAGTTATATATTTATATATATATATATATATAGTCCAGCTGCAGCGTTAAACAACGAGGCAGTATTGGGGCTGGAACAGCCCATGGTGTGAGACAATCAATGTGGGTCTGGAGCAGAACTGTAACACGTAACCCACTTGGGATTTTATTTCATTGAAACAAAGTCAGTGTGGTACGGCGACTTATTAGAGGAGAAACAAAGGCACGACATCGACCAGAGGCCACGGGGTGGCCACGCCCATGGGGGCGGAAGATAAGAAATTTAAATAGTGCCTGGTTGAACTGTCGTTTCTTGCACTGAGCGGAAGCCCTGAACCCATGATTAAGTGCGCTCTGGCACGAAACGCGTTGGAGAGGACTGAATTTGGGCGTGGCAGTATGCTGTATTCCCCCTACTCGCTCCATTAAAGAAGTGGCAAATACTTACGTTCCTGTCTGTGTTTCTCCATCCGCAGGCAACTTTTGTTGGATATATATATATATATATATATATATATTACTTACTGGCGGTCGCCAGTAGGTATATATAGTTAGGACCTAGTTACCATAGGAAATTCCGAACATTCTATTGGGAATAACTTTGGCGCCGATTGAGGGATGTGCCTGTAATTTTCCTTAAATTTGCCTCGCTGCGCTCCGCTCCTTCTCTGAAAGTTTCATGGGGATTCATCAAGCGGGGGCCGAGAAAAAAGGGGGGTCCCAAAACGTGTTTTCCCCATGTTAGTTTCCATAGGGACATTCTGACAAGGCTACAGCTCGAACGGCTGAACGGAATTATACCAGATTTGGCAAAATGGTAGGGACTGGTATGCAGCAGTGCCTTTTGTATGTTTGGTGTAAATCCCTCCAGTAGTTCTTGAGAAAATTGAATTTGAAATTTTTCAAATATCATTTTCTATGGGACATTTAGACACGGCTACAGCCCGAACGGCTGAACGGAATTACACTAAACTTGGCAAAATGGTAGGGACAGGTATGCAGTAGTGCCTTTTCTATGTTTGGTGAAAATCCCTCCAGTAGTTGTTGAGAAAATTTAATTTGATCAAATTATATATCTATAAGCGCTCACCGTACGTGCACCGTACGCCTACGGTACGCGTAACGTATGCGTACGTGCGCGTACCCTTATGTGCGCGAGCGAGTTTCTGATTGGCTGGCAGTCGACTGTCAACATTCCAAACTGTCCAAACCAGGAAGTGTTGGCCACCATCTTGTTTTTCAGGAGAACTGAGGCACAAGAGAGCCCAAAACAAGAATGGAAAACACGAAAAGGGGTCAGGGTAGAGACCCCCCAACCCTCTAGCCCTTCTCAGGGGTCCCAAAAGGACCCCCAAGGGCAAAAACAAAAAGAAACCAACAAAAAAAATCGCGGGGTACGCGCACCGTACGCGTAGGGTAAGTGTACCGTGCGCGTACCGCGCGATTTAAAAAATAAATTAAAACATTTTTGCACTTGGTGGTCCTTCTGGGACCCCCTGAGAAGGGCTAGGGGGTCAGGGGGTCTCAACTCTGCCCCCTTTTCGCGTTTTCCACTCTTGTTTTGTGATCTCCTGTGCCTCACTTCTCCTGAGAAACAAGATGGCTGCTCAGGTGGTCCCAGAAGGATTATAACATATATAAACGTTATCCGCTAATAGAATTAGCATTTACATAACCTTTGATATTTATTGAAAAAAAATATAGGTTTCATGCCTGATGTCACTGACCATGTCATGAATGATGTAATATGTGACATCATCAGCAGTGGATTGCGGGTGCGCGAAATATAGTTAGTACAACTAACTATATAGGAGCAATTTCAATGGTTTTGTATGAGTGAAATGTCCAGCTAACTATAACACCCCTAAAACTTATAGTTTTTTTCAGTGAATTTTAAAGGTTTTCTAAATGCTAATTCCTAACTATATAAGGCCTGTAACCTATGGTTGTTTAAGTGAATTTGCAAGGTTTTTAAAATTCTTATTCCTAACTATATATATATATATATATAAGTTTCAAATTGCTCCATTTTTCCGAGGCCCCCAACTCTGCAGGGCAGGCTCTGAAGCAGGAACGGAGAATCCTGCAGGTACAACAGCTCCAAAAAAATGAAGAGCCCACAGCCGCGATGTCCTCACAAACTGACACTTTATTTGGTCTGTGCGTGGCAGTTAAAACTCTTTACCTTACGCGTTTCGGCGCGCATGCGCCTTGTTCACAGGTGAGTTTGATTAAGTCCAAGTGGTCAGTGGCCCGGCATAAAGACCACATTACCCATAATGCACCAATATTCTAATTAGGTATCACGGAAAGTTCTCTGTCCTTCGGATGCCTTTGGGTACAATTATACAAGCGTAGTGCTGTTTGCTGCCACCCACTCGATAGTATGCTTGAGATGGAACGTCGTGGTCTGCCAGAAGGAAGAAGCACCCCCTTCGTCTCCCTTTCTCGTGACCAACACCCAATCGCCGCGGAAGTCCATTTGCGTTGGTGTGGTTAGCGAGCGAGTCATGCCTCTCTTAAACAAAAGTTTCAAATTGCTCCATTTTTCCGAGGCCCCCAACTCTGCAGGGCAGGCTCTGAAGCAGGAACGGAGAATCCTGCAGGTACAACAGCTCCAAAAAAATGAAGAGCCCACAGCCGCGATGTCCTCACAAACTGACACTTTATTTGGTCTGACCAAATAAAGTGTCAGTTTGTGAGGACATCGCGGCTGTGGGCTCTTAATTTTTTTGGAGCTGTTGTACCTGCAGGATTCTCCGTTCCTGCTTCAGAGCCTGCCCTGCAGAGTTGGGGGCCTCGGAAAAATGGAGCAACTTTTGTTTAAGAGAGGCATGACTCGCTCGCTAACCACACCAACGCAAATGGACTTCCGCGGCGATTGGGTGTTGGTCACGAGAAAGGGAGACGAAGGGGGTGCTTCTTCCTTCTGGCAGACCACGACGTTCCATCTCAAGCATACTATCGAGTGGGTGGCAGCAAACAGCACTACGCTTGTATAATTGTACCCAAAGGCATCCGAAGGACAGAGAACTTTCCGTGATACCTAATTAGAATATTGGTGCATTATGGGTAATGTGGTCTTTATGCTGGGCCACTGACCACTTGGACTTAATCAAACTCACCTGTGAACAAGGCGCGTGCGCGCCGAAACGCGTAAGGTAAAGAGTTTTAACTGCCACGCACAGACCAAATAAAGTGTCAGTTTGTGAGGACATCGCGGCAGTGGGCTCTTCATTTTTTTGGAGCTGTTGTACCTGCAGGATTCTCCGTTCCTGCTTCAGAGCCTGCCCTGCAGAGTTGGGGGCCTCGGAAAAATGGAGCAATTTGAAACTTTTGTTTAAGAGAGGCATGACTCGCTCGCTAACCACACCAACGCAAATGGACTTCCGCGGCGATTGGGTGTTGGTCACGAGAAAGGGAGACGAAGGGGGTGCTTCTTCCTTCTGGCAGACCACGACGTTCCATCTCAAGCATACTATCGAGTGGGTGGCAGCAAACAGCACTACGCTTGTATAATTGTACCCAAAGGCATCCGAAGGACAGAGAACTTTCCGTGATACCTAATTAGAATATTGGTGCATTATGGGTAATGTGGTCTTTATGCCGGGCCACTGACCACTTGGACTTAATCAAACTCACCTGTGAACAAGGTGCATGCGCGCCGAAACGCGTAAGGTAAAGAGTTTTAACTGCCACGCACAGACCAAATAAAGTGTCAGTTTGTGAGGACATCGCGGCTGTGGGCTCTTCATTTTTTTGGAGCTGTTGTACCTGCAGGATTCTCCGTTCCTGCTTCAGAGCCTGCCCTGCAGAGTTGGGGGCCTCGGAAAAATGGAGCAATTTGAAACTTTTGTTTAAGAGAGGCATGACTCGCTCGCTAACCACACCAACGCAAATGGACTTCCGCGGCGATTGGGTGTTGGTCACGAGAAAGGGAGACGAAGGGGGTGCTTCTTCCTTCTGGGAGACCACGACGTTCCATCTCAAGCATACTATCGAGTGGGTGGCAGCAAACAGCACTACGCTTGTATAATTGTACCCAAAGGCATCCGAAGGACAGAGAACTTTCCGTGATACCTAATTAGAATATTGGTGCATTATGGGTAATGTGGTCTTTATGCCGGGCCACTGACCACTTGGACTTAATCAAACTCACCTGTGAACAAGGCGCATGCGCGCCGAAACGCGTAAGGTAAAGAGTTTTAACTGCCACGCACAGACCAAATAAAGTGTCAGTTTGTGAGGACATCGCGGCTGTGGGCTCTTCATTTTTTTGGAGCTGTTGTACCTGCAGGATTCTCCGTTCCTGCTTCAGAGCCTGCCCTGCAGAGTTGGGGGCCTCGGAAAAATGGAGCAATTTGAAACTTTTGTTTAAGAGAGGCATGACTCGCTCGCTAACCACACCAACGCAAATGGACTTCCGCGGCGATTGGGTGTTGGTCACGAGAAAGGGAGACGAAGGGGGTGCTTCTTCCTTCTGGCAGACCACGACGTTCCATCTCAAGCATACTATCGAGTGGGTGGCAGCAAACAGCACTACGCTTGTATAATTGTACCCAAAGGCATCCGAAGGACAGAGAACTTTCCGTGATACCTAATTAGAATATTGGTGCATTATGGGTAATGTGGTCTTTATGCCGGGCCACTGACCACTTGGACTTAATCAAACTCACCTGTGAACAAGGCGCATGCGCGCCGAAACGCGTAAGGTAAAGAGTTTTAACTGCCACGCACAGACCAAATAAAGTGTCAGTTTGTGAGGACATCGCGGCTGTGGGCTCTTCATTTTTTTGGAGCATATATATATATATATATATATATATATATATATATGTATATATATATATGTATATATATATATATATATATATATATATATATATATATATATATATATATATATATATATATATATATATATATATATATATATATATATAATGTAGCAGATTGCAGCTCCTCCCAGAAAATCCGCCCTTACTGTGGTGGCGCGCAGGGGCCGGTGAAGCCACAGCTGGCAATTGTATTTTCGCGAACATGAAATAACAGCACGCTCTCAGTTGAAGATTTTCGATCAGCAGGAATTTATTCCAATGTAGTTACGCGATTTGAGAGACAAAACTCTCTTGCTCACACACTGGGCGCTTGTGACAGGGTGCACTACATAGTCGCCATGAGTCTACATAGAAAGAGGACTGTACACATTATTTACGGTCACCATCTTAACTATATCTTTGTGGCATTAACATCATGCATTACTTTACATATTCAATTCATACAATAAGTAATAGACATAGTTCAAATTCACTTCATACACATTTCATGATGTAGAAAATATATGTGATTGCTAGAATGCCATTCTTGTATTCATTCGTTAAATTAATGCAAACTTTCATTTTCTGATACGGACCAGATATGTCCAAGTGTCCCTATCTATCGTGGGCATGCAGGTTTGCACTTGCGGTGTGTGACAATAGAAGCGCTAAGCTTAATTTCAAGCTGCTACCTATGAATGCGCTGAGTTATAGTTGTGACCTCTTAACTTAGAGTTGCAACACTGGCTCTTCGCAAAACCCGAAATTAAGGCATACTTTGTTGATGTGACTGCATTATACACGTGACGCCCTGTGGCATAATACATAGTATTTTTATGCAGTCCTAGGTTACCCGCGATAGCGAAACGCCTGTATCCTCAATACTCGCGCCCTGTGGCATGGGTGAATGGATATATTAATTACCTTTATTCTGTATACCAGCGCCAAGTGGCAATGATGGTAGCGCCCCGTGGTACAGGTGGATGGATATCTTAAATACCTGTATCCTCAATACTAGTGCCACAAAAGGGTTACAAAGAAATTAACTTCAACTTGGGCACCTGCTGCTGTAAGCCAGTAAGTGCTTCCTGGCGCCTCGTTGCCTACTTGCAACTATTCTCTGACCCTGCTCTGACCCTTGAAGCAGGGTCAGAGAATAGTTACAAGAAGGCAATGAGGCGCCTGTCACGAAAATTAAACCTCAACAGGAAGCACTGACAGATATAAAAACAAGCATTTGCAATGCAATAGGCCTCGCATTAGGAAAGTGAGCTATTGGTCATGTAAATGACAATTCTTTTTATTTATGTGTTGGTTTTGAAAATAGCTAAATTAATAGCTTTGTCATTTACAATGCCAATAGTTATAACTTTCGCAAATGTGACACCTATAGCATTTGTAATGCAACATGTTTTGTATTTACGTAACTTAGCTGTATTGATATTACAAATTACAATGACTTTTAATTTTTGTAAAATAATTAATACTTAAATAAAAGTGATTTTAATTTATAATGGCAATAGCTTAAACGTTTGTAAATAACTTTTGTGAAGATTATGTTCAGTGTATTTTATTGTGACGAAAATCCAAGAACAGAAGTGAAATATTAACATCTTTTTGTGACATTTGTAATAAAGTTTGAAACATTGAGAGAACATATTTGAACCAGTTGTTGTTGAATGGTTGCGCAGATTGATGCTGAGGTGGCGCTGAGTGGTGCTGTGGTGGTGCTGAGTGATACTGGGATGGTGCTGAGTGTTGCTGGGGTGGTGCTGAGTGGTGCTGTGGTGGTGCTGAGTGATGCTGTGATGGTGCTGAGTGATGCTGTGGTGGTGCTGAGTGGTGCTGTGGTGGTGCTGAGTGATAATGTGGTGGTGCTGAGTGATGCTGTGGTGGTGCTGAGTGATGCTGTGGTGGTGCTGATTGGTGCTGTGGTGGTGCTGAGTGATGCTGTGGTGGTGCTGTGGTGGTGCTGAGTGGTGCTGTGGTGGTCCTGAGTGATAATGTGGTGGCGCTGAGGGATGCTGTGTTGGCGCGTAGTGATGCTGTGGTGGCGCTGAGTGGTGCTGTGGTGGTGCTGAGTGATAATATGGTGGTGCTGAGTGATAATGTGGTGGTGCTGAGTGATGCTGGGGTAGCGCTGAGTGATAATGTGGTGATGCAGAGGGCAGAAAGGCACAAAAAGCAGTCTAACAAAGAGTAGAAGGGCAGAAAAACAAGGGAAAGACGAGTCTAACAGAGGGCAGAAGGGCACAAAAAAACAGTCTAACAGAGGACAGAAGGGCAGAAAAGCAAGGGAAAAACGAGTCTAACAGAGGGCAGAAGGGCACAAAAAACGAGTCTAACGGGGCAGAAGGGCACAAAAACGAGTCTAACAGTGGGCAGAAGGGCACAAGAAACGAGTCTAACAGAGGGCAGAAGGGCACAAAAACAAGGGAATAACAGAGGGCAGAAGGGCACAAAAAAACGAGTGTAACAGAGGGCAGATGGGCAGAAAAACCAGGAAAAAATGAGTCTAACAGAGGGCAGAAGGGCACAAAAAACGAGTCTAACGGGGCAGAAGGGCACAAAAACGAGTCTAACAGAGGGCAGAAGGGCACAAGAAACGAGTCTAACAGAGGGCAGAAGGGCACAAAAACAAGGGAATAACAGAGGGCAGAAGGGCACAAAAAACGAGTGTAACAGAGGGCAGATGGGCAGAAAAACCAGGAAAAAATTAGTCTAACAGAGGGCAGAAGGGCACAAAAAACGAGTCTAACGGGGCAGAAAGGCACAAAAACGAGTCTAACAGAGAGCAGAAGGGCACAAATAACGAGTCTAACAGGGGGCAGAAGGGCAGAAAAACAAGGGAAAAATGTGTCTAACAGAGGGCAGAAGGGCACAAAGGGAATAACAGAGGGCAGAAGGGCACAAAAAACGAGTCTAACAGAGGGCAGTAGGGCAGAAAAACAAGGGAAAAATGAGTCTAACAGAGGGCAGAAGGGCACAAAAAACAAGTCTAACACGGGGCACAAAAACAAGGGAAAAACGAGTAACAGAGGACAGAAGGGCGCAAAAAACGAGTCTAACAGGGCAGAAAGGCACAAAAACGAGTCTAACAGAGGGCAGAAGGGCACAATAAACGAGTCTAACAGAGGGCAGAAGGGCACAAAAAATGAGTCTAACAGAGGTCAGAAGGGCAGAAAAACAAGGGAAAAATTAGTCTAACAGAGGGCAGAAGGGCACAAAGGGAATAACAGAGGGCAGAAGGGCACAAAAAACGAGTCTAACAGATGGCAGAAGGGCAGAAAAATAAGGGGAAAATGAGTCTAACAGAGGGCATAAGGGCACAAAAAACGAGTCTAACAGGAGGCAGAAGGGCAGAAAAACAAGGGGAAAACGAGTCTAACAGAGGGCAGAAGGGCAGAAAAACAAGGGAAAAACAAGTCTAACAGAGGGCAGAAAGGCACAAAAAACGAGTCTAACAGGGGGCAGAATGAATCCCGCCCTGCGTGTTTGCCCACGAAGATGTCACCTTTTTGTGCAATACCTCTACTCAACTCGAGTACTTTCTACTGTCTAATCAGTAAGTGCTCCCTCGTTGGCTAAATGTATAGGGGCAGATTTACAATAACTGGCGCATCCCCAGGGATGCGCCAGTTATCGTGCGCCGCAGCTCCGCCACCCATGGTGCGCCGCATTTACAATGCGGCGCACCGGGAAACATCCTTTACAACGCAACTGTTACAACGCACTACCATTACGACGCAACCATTACAACGCAAGTCATTACAACGCATTGCGCTGGGGGGCGCTCTAGGATAGGGAATAGTTTTAATTTACTATCCAACACCTTCCCTACCATCCATGGGGACTGGAGTTGGAATAGTAAATTAAAGTATTCACTATCCAGCACCCCCCAACGCAAGTCGTTGTAACGACTTGCGTTGTAAAACTTGCGTCGTAAAGGCATGCGTTGTAATAGCATGCGTTGTAACGACATACATCCTACCCACCATGTGGCAAAAATGGCACAGATACGTCACGCATCTGTGCCGTAAAAGCAGCGCATTGCTGGAGCTGCGTCGCTCCAGCAATGCTCTGGGGGGCCCTATCTCCCCAATGCTGCATCAAGCCTTGCACCTGCTTCAAGCAGGCGCAGGATTTTGACGCAGCAATGGCCTAAAAGTGACTGAGTGAAATCTTGTAGATTTCTCTCAGCCACTTTTAGGAGGCGGTCCTGTGCAGGAATGCCCTCCCCTGCGCCGGAACGCCTCCTGATAGCGCAGGGCTTTACAACGTGACGCATCTCTCAGATGTGTCACGTTGTTAATACCCAGCACCATGGCGCATCTTTTGTGCTGCCGCTACATCACAAAAGGTCTCGGTAGAGGGTGGCAGTGGTGAACCAGAGGGTGGCAGTGATGAACCAGAGGGTGACAGTGATGAACCAGAGGGTGGCAGGGGTGAACCAGAGGGTGACAGTGCTGAACCAGAAGGCGGCAGTGCTGAACAAGAGGGTGGCAGGGGTGAACCAGAGGGTGGCAGTGATGAACTAGATGATGGCAGGGATGAACCAGAGGGTGGCAGTGGTGAACCAGAGGGTGGCATGGGTGAACCAGAGGGTGGCAGTGGTGAACCAGAGAGTGGCAGTGGTGAACCAGAGGGTGGCAGTGGTGAACCAGAGGCTGCTGTGCCCATACACGACCGCATGGGTAACTTTGCTATGCAAGCAGCCCATGAACACGCAAAAAGCCCAGCGAACGCGCAAAAAACCCGCGAACACGCAAAAAACCCTGCGAACACGCAAAAAACCAAAAATCCTCAAATTCGCACAAATTCGCGGATTTTGCCGATTGCGAATTCGATTTCGCACGAATTCGCGGAACGCGAATTCGAACATTTTGCCCATACTTAGTATACATGAGGTTGGTAAAAGTGTGTATGATATGTACACAAGTATTGTGCGTGTATGAATAGATCTGTGAGTGTCTTTCTGGGTGTGAGAGTAGGTATGTGAGTAGTCCTTTCATCATGCACTGTCCTGGAACGGTAGTGTGTACACATGTTGTTGTACTGCATGGTTGATTTTCCATTAAAAACTCCCCACTGAGCTTTAAACTTCTGTTTTATTATGTACCAGTTACCCCTTAGATAGGGTGTAGGTAAGTCATAGAGCATTATTACTTATACATCCAGTGACACACCCAGAGAGGGACTGATACATGTATTTACATATGTACTGAAGTACTGTTCCTACTAGTGAGCCCTTTAAACATGTGTTGGGTGTGCTACTGTGTTGCTCGTGTGTGCTGTTTTACTGCCAGGTCGACTTGGCATTTAAAACTCTTTGCCAAGCCTTAAACCTTCTTTTGTCTACAAATAAGTGATCCCTAGGGTAGGCTGTAGGTAGATATACATTGATGCATACACTGACACACCTAGACACACTGTAATGCTTACAGTACCACAGTTACACACACACACAGATGTATATACTGACACACTCAAGAACACACTCATGAGTGCACTAACACAAAGAGTAACACATCCAGAAACACACTTAGCCATACACTGATACACCCAGGACACACTGATGCATACATTGACATACCCGGACACACATTAACGCATACAGTGACACTCCCAGGCATACATTTTTGCATACACTAACACACCCAGGCCCACACTGGTGCATAGAGTGACCCAGCCACACACTGATGCATACACTGAGACAACCAAGCACACAAAGATTTACACACTAACACACCCAGTGTCACACTGATTCATACACTAAGACACACAAGCTCACACTGACTCATACAGCGACACACCCAGGAGACAGTGATACATATTCTAACACACCCAGATACACTCTGATGCATGCAATAGCATACCCAGGCAAACAGTGATATATATACTAACACACAAAAATAGACAATGATGGATGCACTGACACACCCAGGGACACATTTATACATACACTAACATGCCTAGCCACACATTTATGCATGCACTGACACAATCAGTCACATGCTGATCCATACACTAACATACCCAATCACACACTTATGCATACACTAACACATCTAGGCACACACTAACACATGCGCTTTATATCTATTAGTAGTAGTGTACCAGTTATTTTTGACATATGTTTGACTAGATTAGTTCAGCACCTTTAAGAAACAATTAATTACATAATTGTAGTAAGTGCAATGCATAGTGTCACTTATTTGTACTGATAGACTGTGTAGCTTTGTTTTTTTTGGTTTCTACAATCTATGCAATCGTTTGTTCCCCACTGTTCAAGAATGGATCTTTATACTGTACGTTGTTTATGGTTTACAAGTCTGAAAGCTGAGAACAGAAAAAAGGGAAAATCAAATGTTATACTATAATTTGATGCTCTATTGCAGCATACAGAATATATACTGTTTTGTTTCTGGAAATTTGTAAATATAATACTAACAAATGTATCTTCTTTTACTTTTTCAACAGTGGTTGGAGTGATACATCTTTAGTCGTGTCAACATACTCATAGTGCCACCCGAATATTTATTTAATGTACCCCTGGAAAGGGGCTTGACACATACAGAGCACTTGACATGCTTTGCCACAACTTTGTTTTACACAGAGGGGATGGTGAAAAGCTCCCATGCAATTGATTGCCACTTTGCTGGGGGTTGCTCTTCCAGAGAACTGTTTTTAACAGGGTGTGGCAACTGATATTCACTGCCACCAGATGCTGTTTTATTTGCAAATGATGTAAAAGACAGCAACATTTCATTTAGAAAAGAAGGAGAGCAGGTGCTCAAATGAGAAGAGGGGTTTCTACATACTTTATGATTGTGTTTTCCCCAGTGTTCAATGATGAAACTTTACACACTACATTCATTATGGTGTACAAGTACAAAAGCTGAGAACAGTAAAAAAAAGGGAAAAGGAAATGCTTTAATATAATGTGAATTACTATCACAGATCAGAAATGTCTACTGTTTGGTTTGTAGTATGGACTTATGCATTGCAGAAACTAAAGGTTAATCATGGACTTTTGCAAAAAAGTAATACTAGCTTATATTTATGTTCTACATGTTTTTAAACAGATGAATTACATCATCTATTGGAGTAAAGTAATTCCCTAATTACTTCTTTCTATGTAGTTTTACAAGCTAACAGTGTCAAGGTATACACTAAGGTACAGTTTCATAGAGCCGCTGAGACATCCAGGCACACAATGATAGAAACACTCATATGCACAGTCACTTACCTATTTAGCCACTCTCACTCCCACTAAATCACAGGTGCAGTCAAAACACACAATTAACAGTTACCAACACATCTACCACCATATGCACTCATTTACCCATACAGATACTCACACATCCATTCACTCACTCATACAGACACTAACTCATGAACTCACTCACCCATCCAGTCAGTCATATATCCCAGTCATATATCCACTCAGCCACCCTTGTAATCACTAACATACCCAGCCGCTCTCCCATGTAACTACTGACACATCCAATCACTCACCCATGCAGACACTCACACACCCACTCACAGATCCCCACGCCCACTGACACCCCAACTCATTCACCCATACAGTTACTGATACATCCACTCACTCACCTTTACAGTCACTGACACACCTACTCACTCACCCACACAGTCACTGACACACACTTACTCATCCACACATCCATTCAAACACCCATTCACACACCTATACAGTCACTGACACTCCCACTCACTCATCCATACCGTTTCTAACATACACACTCATATAGCCTGTCACACACCCACTCCCTCACTCACCCACCCACACAGTCAATCAATCAATCAATCAATCAATCAAAAAATGTATATAGTGCGCTACTCACCCGGAGGGTCTCAAGGCGCTTGGGGGAGGTGGCGTCTGCTACTGCTCGAACAGCCAGGTCTTGAGTTGCTTCCTGAAAGAGAGGTGGTCTTGGGTCTGACGGAGGTGGATGGGGAGGGAGTTCCATGTCTTGGCTGCCAGGTAGGAGAAGGATCTTCCTCCCATGGTGGCTCTTTGGATGCGTGGAACGGCGGCAAGGGCGTGGTTTGTTGAACGAAGTTGGCGGGTGGGAGTGTAGAAGGTCAGGCGGTTGTTGAGTTACCTGGGGCCCAGGTCGTGGAGAGCCTTGTGTGCGTGGGTGAGGAGACGGAACTTGACTCTCTTGTTGACGGGGAGCCAGTGCAGGTCTCTCAGGTGTCCGGAGATGTGGCTGCGGCGGGGGATGTCCAGGATGAGTCGTGCGGAGGCGTTCTGGATGCGTTGGAGTCTCTTCTGTAGTTTGGCTGTGGTTCCGGTGTAGAGGGTGTTTCCGTAGTCCAGTCGACTGGTGACGAGTGCCTGTGTGACCGTCTTCCTGGTTTCGGTGGGGATCCATCGGAAGATCTTCCGGTGCATGCGTAGGATGTTGAAGCACGAGGCCGAGACGGCGTTGACTTGTCTGGTCATTGAGAGGGAGGAGTCCAGGATGAAGCCCAGGTTGCGTGCGTGGTCCGTTGGTTTGGGTGCGCTGCCCAGGGCAGGGGGCCACCAGGAGTCGTCCCAGGCGGAGGAAGATGGTCCCAGTATGAGGACTTCCGTCTTGTCTGAGTTGAGTTTCAAGCGGCTGTTCTTCATCCATTCGGCTACTTCTTTCATCCCTTCGTGTAGGTTGGTTCTGGCGGTGGCTGGGTCGTTGGTGAGGGAGAGGATCAGCTGAGTGTTGTCGGCGTAGGAGATGATGTTGAGGTTGAGTTGGCGTGCGATGGCCGCGAGGGGGCTCATGTAGATGTTGAAGAGGGTGGTGCTGAGTGATGATCCTTGTGGTACGCCGCAGTCACTGACACACTTACTCACTCACCCACACACTCACTGACACATGCATTCACTCACCCATACAGTCGCCGACAAACCCACTCACTCAGCCATACAGTCACTAACACACCCAATCACTCACCTATACAGGTACTAACACCACCACTCACCTATATAGCCATTCATACCACATCACACACTTATTCAGTCACTGATATGTCCACTCACTCACCCATACAGTCACTGACTCATACACTCACTCACCCATATAGCCACTCACTCACACACCCATACAGTTACTAACACACCCATTCACTCTCCCATACAGCTATTAACACGCACACTCACCCACCCATACAGATACTCATGCTTCCACTCACTCACCCAAACAGCCACTCATGAACCTCCTCATGCATCCGTACGCCCACTAACACACACTCACTCACCAATTCACAAATCCAGCCACTGATACCCATACAAACACACAACTATTTAGAATCCATACAGCCACTCTCAAACCCACTGCCTCAAACACTTACACATACTCACCTATGCACCCACTCACTCACTAATGCAGAAATTCACTCACTCACACTATTTCTAATACACACACATAGAGTTAGCACTTATGCACTTTGCAGCATACAAAAGTGTGGCAAAAGATTGTTCCCCTATAGTTAGAACTTTTTTGCAGTCCAAACGAAAAGTGCGAATTCTTTGGAGTTCTGGTGAGTTCTTTGGGAACTGTTGCTGGACCTCAGATGGTAGAGGGTCTCCAGGGGCAAATGGTGTTGCAGTTAAGGTAAATGGTTCCCTGCAGTTCGCTGCCTCTGTGCTCTGGTCAACTCCATAGAGTGGTACATCTTCAGATGACACAACATACTTGTTACATCACACAAATAATTCTTGGACGCATCCCTGGAGAGGTTCTTCCTGCATATTGAGCACTTTTTACATACTGAGCAACCACTTGCTCCTCCCCGGAGGGGATAGTAAAAACATCCCAAGCACTGCACTGCCACTTTGCTGGGGGTTATTCCTCCAAAGAGCTGTCCTTATCAAGGTGTGGCTCTTGATCTTCACTAGCAAACACAACAAAATGATGGGCAGAGTGTAGAAACTTATCAACCACTCGCCCCCAGTCAGGAGATCTCGGTTTAGTCCATTATTCTTTTGCTCACTATTCCACCCCAGTTTTGACTGAGCCATATGCAAATCAGTCTTGACCCTGCTCCTCATGGTAATATTCCAACCCAAACTGCCAAGCCAGGTCCTCCCTGAACCGGAAACAAGCATCCTAGGACAGGTTTCGGGGTATCATCTCTAATCAGCCAGGCTAGCATGAATCCAGCGGCACAGTGAGCAAGGGACCCACATCTGGGCATACCCTTGGCCACTTAGGGCAAACATAGCAAACATAACAAAATGATTGGCGGAGTGCTGACATTTTTCAACAACTCACCCCTAGTCAAAAGATCTGGGACTAATCCATCATTCTTTTGCTCAATATACCACCCCAGTCTGGACCAAGCCATACGCAAATCAGTTTTGACCCTTTCCTAACGGGAACAGTCCAACCCGAACTACCAGGCCAGGTCCTCCCTGGACTAGAAACAAACATCCTGGTACCAGTGTCGAGCTATAACTCCTCATCAGCCAGTCTAGTCCTTATCTTCCCTGCCACAAGATGCCATTTTTTGGGAAATAAGTTTCCAAAATAAACTAAATCAATACTCAAATTCTAAAGAGCAGGTGCTGAAATGTGAACCTCCAATCTCAGCAGTGGAAGTCTGATTAAAAGAAAACTGGATGGGGACCTCCTTTCTAGAATAATCAAATGTGTCTTGTCCAATGAAATCCCTTTCTTCCATAATCATGTGATATTTGCGACATTATCACTAACGCCCACATATTCACGATTACAGGAAATAGAATTAAAGTGTTCAGCCATAAATTATTCAGGCAAATTTCACTTTATATGTTATATTACTAAACTACTGCGCACAATTATTAATTACAATCTGTGTATATATGTTTTTTACACTTTTTAAAAACCGCGCATATTTTACTGCAGTAGCTGAATATATGTATTGAGACTGTTTGTGGAGAATTCATCAATAAAAAAAAGTTAAAAAAAAAAAATAAGGCATATGGGGACATCTGTTCCTTGATGCCAAAGAAAATGATGCTGTCTTCCTGAAGGCCCAACAAAATGAGGACATCTCCACCAAACAAAGAAGCACTTGCTTCATATAGTTAGGATAAAGTACCCTTGTTTCGTGGAGATTCACCGCTTTGTAGTCTTGTTGTCTTCTGTGTAGCAGGATTAATGTTATCACAGATTTCTAAATAAAGACACATGTGGAACGATAATGTTCAGAATGCAGAGAAGGTCATTGGGGACATTTCCTCATGAACCATTATGCAGCTATACTGTAGAATACGCACCTGGCATTTAACAAAAGAGGCAGCACTTACTACTTAACCAGTCTAAACTATTCCAGCTGGGTAGACATGTTATGCAAAGCTGTGGACTTTTGTTGGATAAACAAGTAGGTGATGATCCTTTCTGGCCCTGATGCTCCTTTCTCAGAAATGAAACCACAACTGAAAGCACTTACAAATATGAACATAGCAGGTGTCCCTGTTGAAGCTCCAATTCTGTAAAGGACACATTATCGTAGCTTCCTGGCCTTCACAAAGGCAAACAAAGTGTTTTTTGGCAATTCCACATTGAAAAACAATATGATATCCTTGGCATAGACAAATACATGATTCGTATATCAGAGAATGCATGATTCATCTATCAGAGCGCAATCTGTAGTGGCTGCGGCAGATGAGTTCTTTCTTGACCTCTTCTAGTGAAAGCAGAGTTCAGTCTTCTCCCTTTCAATGTCTACAAATATTCAAAAGTCCAAAATCACCTGGAGGCATAGCTGTTTAGGCTTCCCTGTCCACCTTAGTTGTATACAACTCAGACACCCATACACCCATGGACACACAAACTCTTACACACAAAATAACTCACACACCCACTCACACATCCATACAGCACTTACACACCCTGTCACCAACCCATAAAGCCACTCAACCACCCACTCACAGATGCATACAGTCACCCACACACCCACTCACAGCCCCATAAATACACTCACACCCACAAAACCACTCTCACACCCACTCACAGACCCACAGCGCCACTCACAGACCCACAACCCAAATTTTACAGCCACTCACATTCCCACTGTCAAAGATTACAGATTACAGGTAGGAAAAAACCTTCAATAAACCTTAGAAATCCACTGGAAGAAAAAACAAAGGCTACAGGGACCTAATAGTTAGGATTTAAAATAAAAATAAACTTAGAGATTCACTGAAAAAAACATTACATGAACTTTATTGTTAGGCTCACATTTTACTCATACAAAACTATAGAAATTCAGCAGTTACCTGAGCTAACTATAGCTTACACCCCTGCCATGCACTGTGTATGACCTCACATATTACATCACTCATGACATGGTCAGTGACATCACTGATGACATCTCAAATGACATCACTGATGACAACATCCGGTGAGTGTGTTTTCTAAGAGTTTATGAGTGTTAAACATATATACTAAGCTACCATAAAAGTTACATGGCTATACTAGGTATACTATTAATGAGTGATTCTACTTCTAACATATATTATGTGAGTGACTGTGTGACTCTGCATCCATGTGTGAGTGGGTGTTTGAGTGGCTATATTGGTGTGTGAGTGGCTGTATAGGTATATACGTGGGTGTGTGAGTAGCTGTGTGGGTGAGTAGCTGTGTGAGTGGCTGTATTGGTGAGTGAGTGGGTGTGTTAGCGGTGGTATCGGTGAGTGAGCCGGTGTGTGAGTGGCTGTATGGGTGGTTGAGTGGGTATCTGAATGGCTCTGTGAGTGAGTAACTGGGTGAGTAGGTGGTAGTATGTGTGAGTGGCTGTTTGGTTAAGTGAGTTGGTGTGTGAGTGGCTGTATTGGAGAGTGAGTGCCTGTATGAGTGACTGTATGGGTGAGTGAGCGTGTGAGTGCTTCTATTGATGTGTGAATTAACATGTAAGTGGTTTAGTGGGTGTGTAAGTGGATGTGTGAGTGGTTGTATGGGTGAGTGAGTGGCTGTGTTGAGAGGCTGTATTTGTGAGTGGGTGTGTAAGTGACTGTATGGGTGAATACGTGGGTATGCTAGTGGCTGTTTGGGAGAGTGAGTGGTTGTGTGAGTGACTGTATGAGACTGAGTGGGTGTGTGAGCAGCTCAATTGATGTGTGAGTGGTTGTGTGAGTACCCGTATGGGTTTGTGAATGGGCATGGATAGTTGTGGGGTGTGTGAATGGGTGTATGAGAAGCTCTACAGGGGTGTGTGAGTTGTTCTGTAGATGATGTAATCAGTGATGTCATCAGTGATGTCACTGACCATGTCATGTGTAATGTAATAGGTGAGGTCATAAACAGTGCATTGCAAGGGCATAAGTTATAGTTAGCTCCGGTATCTATAACTGCTGAATTTCTATGGTTTTGTATGAGTGAAAAGTCCCTGCAACTTTTGTTTTTTTGATTTTTTGGTTTGCTTATAACTTCGGCTCCATTTGGCAAATCATTACAAAACTTTCCAAAACAAAAACAAAACTCGCCCCCTCCTCAGCTCCTTAATGGAAAGTTTTGAGGTGATCAGCCAAGAGTTATCTATGAAAAAAAGGGGGGTCAAAAAATGTGTTTCCCCACTGCAACTTTTCATAGGAAAATTAGACATAAGTATAGCCAAAATAGCTAAACGGAAAGACTCCAAATCTGGCAGAAAGTAGATCTTGATTGAGAAAGCCTGCTTTTTAGGTCTCGACTACAGCATTGCTTTAGCAATGCATGTTTGTCGAGATTATAGTAAGGCTTTCAAAAGTCTACCCAAACTGCTGCGGATCGGGTACAGTTCATGTGAGCCAGGCGCCTGCACATTGCCAGCCACATCCCACACTATTTGTCTGAGCCTCGGCATCAGACTTCAAAGGAAGCGCTCCCCCGCCGTCCCCGCCACACAATGCCGCTCCCTCGCCCCACCACGCAAAGCCGAGAGCTTGTGTCCGTTTTGCTTCTCTCTTCTTGTTTCTGTTGTTTTCCGCGGGTTGCACGCCCAGATCACTTTCTGCTGATCTGCAGCCCAGAGCCGTCCACTAGGGCTTGCAACAGCATGCAGTTTCCTTTCAGAGGAAGTATGCAGCACTGAGCCTCCATTCTCTCGTGCAACCCCACCAGATCCCAGGCAGTTCCATACTTTACCCTTTAGCTGTGCTTCAGTGTCATGTGCGCTGGACTTTGAGAGCCCCACTGATTTGCAAGATCTGATAAGGGAAACAGTGACGCATATTTCATTTGCATGCAGTAGCCTGCCGAGCACGCAGTCTGAAAAGTTAAACGCATTTAAGCATTTTCCTTATCTAGCGATCCTTCGAAACATACCTAAATGTTTGCACCGGAAATGCGCGCACCGTGTGACTTTGATACCTTCTCATTGTAAAAATAAACATGCCTGGCTTTGATGTTTCTTTCAAGCTTCGGGCCGGAAAGATCTGTGAAGGTTTCCATCAAGCTAGAGTGCCTGCATCATTGATATCAACATAGGACTTATCTGACTCAGCATGTCATCAGTGAGCTCCCACAATCCTCCACCCCTGGTGCACACTTCACAGAGTACCTTCTCTTGTCCATCTCGCACTGTAGACTTCAAAGGAAGCCGCTCCCCGCCTCTCCACCACGCAATGCCGCTCCCCCGCCCCACCACGCAATGCCGAGAGCTTGTTTCCGTTTCGCTTCTCTCTTCTTGTTTCTGTTGTTTTCCACGGTTTGCACGCCCAGATCACTTTCTGCTGATCTGCATCCCAGAGCCGTCCACTAGGGCTTGGAACAGCATGCAGTTTCCTTTCAGAGGAAGTATGCAGCACCGAGCCTCGCATTCTCTCATGCAACCCCACCCGATCCCAGGCAGTTCCATACTTTACCCTTTAGCTGTGCTTCAGTGTCATGTGCGCTGGACTTTGAGAGCCCCACTGATTTGCAAGATCTGATGAGGGAAACAGTGACGCATATTTCATTTGCATGCAGTAGCCTGCCGAGCACGCTGTCTGAATAATAAACGCATTTAAGCATTTTCCTTATCTAGCGATCTTTTGAAACATACCTAAATGTTCGCACCGGAAATGCGCGCACCGTGTGACTTTGATCACTTCTTATTGTAAAAATAAACATGCCTGGCTTTGAGGTTTCTTTCAAGCTTTGGGCCGGAAAGATCTGTGCAGGTTTCCCTCAAGGTAGAGTGCCTGCATCATTGATATCAACATAGGACTCATCTGACTCAGCATGTCATCAGTGAGCTCCCACAATCCTCCACCCCTGGTGCACCCTTCACAGTGTACCTTCTCTTGTCAATCTCGCACTGTAAACTAAACTACATTCTCCATATTCAGATGTCTTGTATGTGCCATTCTTTAGTTGTCCCCACCGCGCCTAATGTATACACATTGGTGGTGGCCCTCAACATTTTGAACAGGTGCAGCTCCACCAAGCCTGGGTTTTTCTCAACGCTTGATATGCATGCATTCAAAACCCTTCCTAAGAGATTCGCACCCTCGTGGACTTCTAGGGCATAGTTACACTATGGCGAGGCTGATCAAAATAACAATGGCCGACTAGGTGATGGCTAATTCTCAGTCTGTGGCCCACCAAAGATTCACCAGAAACCGAGGCTTTGCAAGTGACAGCCTAGTAAGATACTACAGGAGTATGACCCATAAACCAGGCTGGGATCTGGGTAGAAGGATAAAACGGACAGACAATATCCCAAAAGGTATAAATATATAGACAATTAAACATGAATGCCAAAGGCATTACTTGCAAGGAAAAAGGAGACTCAATTAGTTTTAGAACGTGCTATTTGCATCATGTATTTAAGCAAAGATAGGGAATGCAGTTATAGCAGCACTGTATAAAAATGAATTGTTAAACAACCCGAATTGCACTTGGTGCTCGGTATGTGCATGTGACATAGGTGGCGACGCAAGTGACAATTGTGGACAGCGTGAACGGCGCAAGTTGTGAAAGTGAAATAATATGTACAGTGTGGAAGCTGAAAGCAGTGGCTCCAAAATATATTACAATCCAATCAAGTACAATTTATAGGTAACAATTCAGGCGAACCATTGAGGGAGCTGCGCCATTTATTGCGCTGTGTTGTCGACGACGTTTCAATCCGCGTGATTTGGGATCGTCTTCAGGACCGGGTTGAGATGAATTAATGATGCTGAGTTCGTGGTCAAAGGTGCCTCGATAGGAGTGCGGTAGCCCTGGCTTCACGGGAGGAGTGCGAGTAATCTCCAGTGTCCGGGTGGGATCTGTAATCGTGGTCAAACCGCCTCAGTGGGATGGTGGGCTTCACGGGAAGAGTACGAGTCAATTAATGCCATACGGTCTGCATCGGTCAGAGCTGGGACTGAATTACGGCATGCTTGATGGTCCAGGGTCACGGCTGAATTACTAGCGGCGTGATGGTCTGATTTAATCAGCTGGTGCTTGTACGGCTTCCAGTGCCACATAATTACACGCCACACAATTACACTCTACTGAATACAACATACAGTCCACACAATACCACTCAGTGCCACATACGTATATGCTACATAATTACACTGCACTCAATGCTACATACACTCCAAATCCCACTAAGTGCCACATAATTACCCGCCACGTAATTACACTGCACTCAATGCAACATACACACCAAATACCACTCAGTGCCACATAATTACATGTCACATAATTACACTGCACTCAATGCAACATTCACTCCATATACCACTCAGTGCCACATAATTACACGCCACATAATTACACTGCACTCAATGCAACATTCACTCCAAATACTACTCAGTGCCACATAATTACACACCACATAATTACACTGCTCTCAATGCAACATACACTCAAAATACCACTGAGTGCCACACAATTACACACCACATAATTACACTGCACTCAATGCAACATACACTCCAAATCCCACTCAGTGCCACATAATTACACGCCACATAATTACTAACGGTGGGCGTAGTGAGCGTAGTGGGGCTACGCGAAGCTTCGTGAAGTGGGGAGGGTGCTACGCCCACCCACACACTTCGCAGAGCCCCACTACGTGCCGCACACCTCCCTCCCGCCCTCTTCTACATGGTTCTATTACTTTAAAATACATTTTAAAGTACATTAAAGCACTTACTGTCTATGCTGCAGCGTCCTGGGGCTCCATCTTCAGATGACGCGGCAAGTTCTTCTAGCCAAATGTTCTTACGAGAAATGCACATGCGCGGGCGCCGTCGCATGCGCATTTGGATAGAAGAACTCGCCGCGTCATCTGAAGATGGAGCCCCGGGACGCTGCATAGATGGTAAGTGCTTTAATGTACTTTAAAATGTATTTTAAAGTAATAGAACCATGTAGAAGAGGGCGGGAGGGAGGCGGGTGGCAGGCAACTTCGCTCCGTCCACGGAGCATGCGTAGTGTTGCCTACTACGCCTACTTTGCAAAGTGCGAAGTAGGCAACACTACGTACACTCCGTGGGCGGAGCATAGTATTGCGCCCAGGGTTAATAATTACACAGCTCTCAATGCAACATACACTCCAAATACCACACAGTGCCACATAGTTATATGCAACATAATTACTCTGCACTCAATGCAACATACACTCCAAATACCACTCAGTGCCACATAATTACACACCACATAAGTACACTCTAATGAATGCAACACACACTCCACACAATACCACTCAGTGCCACATAATTATATGCTACATAATTACACTGCACTCAATGCAACATACACTCCAAACCATACCACTCAGTGCCACATAATTACACGCCACACAATTACACTCTACTGAATACAACATACACTCCACACAATACCACTCAGTGCCACATAAGTATATGCTAAACACTGCGCTCAATGCAACATACACTCCAAATCCCACTCAGTGCCACATAATTTCTCGCCACATAATTACACTGCTCTCAATGCAACATACACATCAAATACCACTCAAGGCCACATAATTACATGCCACATAATTACACTGCACTCAATGCAACATTCACTCCATATACAACTCAGTGCCACATAATTACATGCCACATAATTAGACTGCACTCAATGCAACATACACTCCCAATACCACTCAGTGCCACATCATTACACACCACATAATTACACTGCACTCAATGCAACATACACTCAAAATACCACTGAGTGCCACACAATTACATACCACATAATTAAACTGCACTCAATGCAACATACACTCCAAATCCCACTCAGTGCCACATAATTACACGCCACATAATTACACAGCTCTCAATACAACATACACTCCAAATACCACACAGTGCCACATAGTTATATGCAACATAATTACTCTGCACTCAAAGCAACATACACTCCAAATACCACTCAGTGCCACATAATTACACACCACATAGGTACACTCTAATGAATGCAGCACACACTCCACACAATACCACTCAGTGCCACATAAGTATATGCTACATAATTACTCTGCACTCAATGCAACATTCACACTCCAAACAATACCACTCAGTGCCACATAATTACATGCCACACAATTACACACCACATAATTACTCTGCACTCAATGCAACATACACTCCAAATCCTACTCAGTGCCACATAATTACACGCCACATAATTACACAGCTCTCAATGCAACATACACTCCAAATACCGCACAGTGCCACACAATTATATGAAACATAATTGCACTGCACTCAATGCAACATACACTCCAAATACCACTCAGTGCCAGATAATTACACACCGCATAATTACACTCTACTGAATGCAACACACACTCCACACAATACCACTCAGTGCCACATAATTATATGCTACATAATTACACTGCACTCAATGCAACATACACTCCAAACAATACCACTCAGTGCCACATAATTACACACCACACAATTACACTCTACTGAATACAACATGCACTCCACACAATACCACTCAGTGCCACATAATTATATGCTACATAATTACACTGAACTCAATGTAACAAACACTCCAAATAATACCACTCAGTGCCACATAATTACACGCCAGACAATTACACTTTACTGAATCCAACATAACCTCCCCATAATACCACTCAGTGCCACATAATTATATGAAACATAATTACACTGCACTCAATCCAACATACACTCCAAATACCACTCAGTGCCAGATAATTACACACCACATAAGTACACTCTACTGAATGCAACACACACTCCACACAATGCCACTCAGTGCCACATAAATATATGCTACATAATTACACTGCTCTCTATGCAACATAGACTCCAAACAATACCACTCAATGCCATATGATTTGATGCTACATAATTACTCTGCACTCAATGCAACATACACTCCAAATACCACTCAGTGCCACATAATTACATGCCACATAATTACTCTACTGAATACAACATACACTCCCCATATTACCACTCAGTGCCACATAATTACACGCCACATAATTACACTTTTCTCAATGCAACGTAAATACACTCCACATAATACCCCTCAGTGCCATATAATTACACACCTCATACTTACACTCTACTCAATGCAACATATATACACTCCACATTTTACCACACAGTGCCACATACTTATATGCTACTTAATTACACTGCACTCAATGTCACACACTCCAAGTACCACTCAGTGCCACATATTACACGCCACATAATTACACTCTACTGAATGCAACATACACTCCACACAATACCACTCAGTGCCACATAATTATGTTACATAATTACACTGCACTCAATGCAACATACACTCCAAATACTACTCAGTGTCCCATAATTACACTCTACTGAATGCAACATACACTCCACACAATACCACTCAGTGCCACATAATCATATGCTACACAATTACACTGCACTTAATGCAAAATGCACTCCACACCATGACACAATTTCACTAAGCATAATTTCACAGAACACCACAGTTCCAGGCCACACAATTCAACTCCAAACATTTCCAATACAAACTGCATATTTACACACCAAACAACATATTTCAACTCCAAAACTCCACAATCCACATCGTACCTCCAATCCACACCATATAGCGTCATCATCTGAGCACCAAACATACCTCCAATCCACACCATATAGTGTCACCATCTGAGCACCAAACATCAATCACCACCACTATTTTGCAACAGCGCACCACCTAAACATCATGTCAGTCTGCCCTTGATATCTGGCATCTGTTGAGTCTCCCCTAGTGTCTGTCCGCTGCTCGTGTTCTAATTAAATTACTGTTTTCAAACATCCACTCCCCCGTTATTTATGTCCTGCTCCCTCATAACAAAAAAATGATAACAAACAAGCATGAGAACGGGCAGGAAGTAGTTGCCAGCAGTGCAAGCACAAAAAAAGTAGAAGACCATTTTTGTGTTAAAATCTTTTTTTTCAGGTTTTTCAGTTGCATATAATGTTGCCTTTGTTTGTATAAAAGTAACAAAACTGCTTAACATGTTTTATTATAAGTTTTCAACATAATGCACAGCAGCCACAATGCTCTACAACATAGCCAAAGGTTCTGGCTAAACACATAAGGTCCCAAAGGTGAGACCTATTGGCTATGCCACACACACAACCACACACACTACCACACACACACACACTACCACACATACACACAACCACACACACACACACACAACCACACACACACACACAACCACACACACACACACAACCTCCCATGGGAGCCTACGTATGCACATTCCTGGCCAGAATGCGCATGCACAGGCTCCCGCACAGTTTCAAAGAAGAAGCCGCGATGGAGAAGTTTGCAGCGCAATAAGGTAAGTTTTATTTAAGTTAATTTGTAGCCTGCAAATATAATGTAATAAGGCTGGTGGGAGGTAGGCGGGCGGCCAACTTCCGTTCCGCTCGCGAATCTGCAGAAATGTGCCCTTTTTTTCTGCCTTCCGCAAAGAAGGTGCAAATTTCCGCACATTCTGTGGGCGGAACGGAAATGTCCGCCCACCCCTACCACACACACAACCACACACGCAACCACACACCCAACCACACACCCACAACATCACACACCCAACCAGACACCCACCACACCACACACACACCCACAACACCACACACACACACACAACCGCACACACAACCGCTCACACAACCACACACACACAACCACACACACAACCACACAGACGCAACCACACACACAACCACACACACAGAACCACACACACACAACCACACACACAACCACACACACACACACAACCACACCATCAGTGCACACTTGCCACAGACACCATCAATCGTCAGTGCACGCTTTCACCGGGCACAAACACCACCAGCCATCAGTGCACGCTTCCACCAGGCACACACCACGAGACGTCAGTGCACGCTTTCACCAGGCACACACACACCACCAGCCGTCAGTGCACGCTTTCACCAGGCACACACACACACTACCAGCCATCAGTGCACGCTTTCACCAGGCACACACACCACCAGCCATCAGTGCACGCTTTCACCAGGCACACACACACCACCAGCTATCAGGGCATGCTTTCATCAGGCACACACCACCAGCCGTTAGTGCACACTTTCACCAGACACCCACACCACCAGCCGTCAGTGCACGATTTCACCAGTCACATACACCACCAGCCGTTAGTGCACGCTTCCACCAGGCACACACACCACCAGCCAGCAGTGCACACTTCCACCAGGCACACACACCATCAGCCATCAGTGCACAATTTCTACAGGCACACACACCACCAGCCATCAGTGCACACATCAATTGTTAACGCATTCCACAATTAACTATTGTAGCAATCGCAGTATGGCCCACTTTACTTTTAAACATATTCATCTAAAGCGCAGCATGCCACCATTGCTACAAAAACAAATACACATTTTTTGGGCCTACAATTTATAGACTTTTGTTGCAATTGGTGTTGCAATATTTAGCAATGCCAATAGCTCTAACTTAATTATTGCGAGACCTGTTGCATTGCAAATGCTTGTTGTAGTTTGATGTAAATCTGTTTAGTAGTTTTTGAGAAATGAAGGTTCAAAATGTGTAGCAATACAGCAATGAGATACTACAGTGGAATACTGCAGTACAGCGAACACAAATCACATGACCTGATTGGCTGGTCGCAACATGACGAAAAAGTTGCGGCCGCCGTTTTATAACTCTGGACGAGTTCTGATCAACCAGGAAAAATTTGCAATAAGGGGGCAGGTTATTAGTATTAATTCCTGTTTTTGAGCAAGGTATGGGGCATAACAATCCACTCTGTTTATATGTGAGACCAGGAGGTTCTCCATGCAAACAAAACATTCTATTCTCCTTTGTCCATTTCGTGTTTGTCCTTGCCCTGGAGCAGAGCCTCTTTACAATTCTCCTGACTGGCTTACTTGGTCTTCCCACTGCTCACTTCTCCAGTGCTCTGTTTGCTCTCTATCCCTCGAGACTGCTCACTCCTCCTTGCATCCCCCATGCTCCATATCACTGTCTTCCCAGTGTGTTTCTCCTCACCGTGTTCATGTCTCCCTCATGTGCTTCTCCCACCACCAGGGGATGCTCTCTCCCTCCTGCCTCTACCCACTCCCTGTTGCTTTCCCCCGACCTACTTCCCTGCCTGCTCCTCTACCAGCTATCACCTCCACCGTTCTTTATTAAAATATGTTTGGATTTGGGGCGCTAGAAAGCAAATTTCTGCTGTCTCTCAACAAATGTTCTTTCATGTACTTACACGTTTTTTTTTTTACTGACTAATCTAAGTGGTACCCGCTATGTTAGATCGACCAATAAAAAATAAAATAAAATAAAATTGTGGCCACGTCATTCTGTAGGTGTGAACGTGAGTATTGATGCATACGCACACCTACAGAATGACACAACCACCAACAGTGGCTGTGTCTACGTGCTTTTTTAAAAATCTTTTTGCCAATACTAAACAGCACTCGCAAAAAGCATTGCTTTTTACTGATGCTGATCAGCATCATCAAAAACCATTGGCAAAGCCACCAGGTCCCAAAGGCCAGACCTATTCGCTTTTCCAATGCTTGCTTTATCACATGGCAAAGTGGCAAGGTTGATGTGAAGTTTTAGTATTCCAATGGACTTGATCAGGCCAGGGTATGTAGTGTGACTACCCTTTTCCTTTAGGATCTTTTTCTGGCTTAAATCTAACCACATGTGCATAATGCAGCATCTGGTTTCCTGATGCTGCATTCAAGCTAATCACACAATGTCTGCACTACGCCTGTAATGTTTTCATTGGGATTCCAGTTGATAACATTGTGTTAAGTTGATGAACATTGATAAAATTAATTTGCTAATTATAATGCAATTTTTCGTTTTTAATTATTTGTCAATGTTCGCAAGAATTGACTGTACTTTCAACTTTCAAAAATCTTTATTCGATTGTAGATTTAACAATCATAAAAGTACAATTCATAAATACACAATTTTTAAAAACAATACCAAACAATACGTACCATAAGGCAAGTGAAAGACGCAATATACAGTACATAAAAAAAGAAGGTACAGCGGGCACTAAGGGCATGAGTAATATAGGGTTAAGAAAAATACATAAATTACTATATTGGTTAAAAAGACGCCTAAAACATTCACAGCAAGATTATCCGTCCATACTTTTCCTAAAACTAATGGCTTTTTTAAAAAAGTTACAGACATATAAAGTACAATCACAATTCAGTAGTTGTAGGTAGTAAAGTGCGGGCTTGATTTGGGAGAAATTCAGTTTTATAAGGCACGGTTTAAGGTATAATTTCCGTGGGATAGAATAATAAGGGCAAATGAAAAGAAAGTGTGCCAAGTCTTGAGGAGACTTACCGTCGCAGCCACAAGCTGGCAACACTTCGCCCCGTTGAGCCCCACTTGGTACCGCTAGTAGAAGGTGATATAGATCGAAACGGAACCTTGTTAACAAAAACCGTTCATAACTAGTCATAGGCCATGTCAAGTAAGGCTCCGTTTGTGGACAGGTTTTAAGTAATAAGTGTTTCCTAACACTGTCCTTCTGTATCTCGACCTCTTCTCTGTCAGTACATCTTACCAATAATATGGCATTTTTTACCGAAACAACATCAGGTTTTGTGATCAAGTTAGGGGCATAAAACAAGTCAGAGCGGCCAATTGCCGACAAACAATCCTTTATGTATTTTACCCACGGAATTTTAAACCTATCGTCTAACAGTAAGGCCTCTTTCAGTAAGGCATGTGTGAGTGGAATGTCGGTATTAAGCCAACAATTCAGCCAACACAAAACCGGATTTACTGCTATTCTGTCACCTAGATATGGGACCCCCAGCTCCTCGTGTACAGAGTAATTCCCAATACCCCTTGGTAGCCTCAGTATCTTTTTCAGGACGTTGTTTTCTGCAACCTCTAGGTCTTTTATCCTACGATAGCCCCAGAGCTCACTACCATAACAGGCAACAGCGACGCTTTTTGCCTGGTAAAGTTTCAGCAGTGCGGCCGTAGGGCAGTTGCCAACTTTTTTTCCAAAGCCAAGAATGGCCGAGTTTACCCTTGTTATTTCGCCCTTCTTTTTGGACACTGCGGGGCCCCCACGTTAGTAATATTCGTAACCCACAGTTGCTCAATGAGCACTGTTTACCTTTCTTATAACTAAAAAACGTTATATTTTGAACTGTATTTCCCAAAGTAAAGGTGGGGTGGATGAAGGCATAAAGGATGCAAATGGATTTTCCATTGTAGTACTGCGTCAGTCTTCACTTACAGGGGCACAAATGCTGGGCATCCAAACTGCTGCCTAAACAGAGGAGGCTGCAAGATCTAAACAGAGGTGACATGGTGGGTGAAAAAAGATGAACCGGGATGCAGCCCCAAGTGATTGCCATTGTCTGAGATTAATTCAAGCATTCCATCCACTGCCTTGTAGTTCTTGCAGTTGATGTCCTAAGTGCAACCTGTATGTCCTGACATCGGTCCGGTGCTCACTGAGCCACTGGAACTAAGTTATATCTGGCTGATGAGCCCTATAATAAGGACGAAACCGGTCCAGGGTTGCTTGTTTTCCAGTTCATGGAGGACCTGGCCAGGCATTTTGTTCTGGATTGTTCCCATTGGAGAAGGGTCAAGGCTGATTTGTATATGGCTGGGTCCAAACTGAGGTGGAATGGTATGTGAAAATCGGTGGACTGGGATTCGGCCTGAGTTATTGCCAGTGGCTAAGATTAATTCAACCATTCTGTCCATCACCTTGTTGTTGCAGTTGATGCCCTAAATACAATGGATATGGTCAGACATGGGTCCTGTTCTTACTGTGCCACTGAAACCAAGGTATACCTGCCGATGAGTCCTAATCAGGGCAAAAACAGCCCTGGGTTGCTTGTGTTCCGGTTCAGGGAGGACCTAGCCTGGCAGTTTGAGATGGACTGTTCCCATTGGAGAAGGGGCAAGGCTGATTTGCATATGGCTGGTCCAAACCAAGGTGGCAGGGTGGGCGAAAAAAATGGACTGGGATGCGGCCCGAGCGATTGCCAGTGGCTGAGATTAATTCATGCATTCCATCCATCACCTTGTTTTTGTTGCACAAATGTATCGTTGGCACATTTCCAGACCATTTGCATAGCTGGCAATTGTCCCCATATCATTCATGACCACAAAGTCAACATTTTACACGCATCTTCTTTTGTGCTAACATGTACAAGACCAAGAAAGCACCATGGTGTTGCTTGGAAAGCCAAGACTGACAGAAGGTATCACACATAACCAGGGGGCCACATAGCAGCTTCTTATTTTGCAATCAAAGATTTTGAGCCATTTGTGGCGTGGAAGTGATGTGGGTGGTGAAAAACTCTTTATTAGTGCATTAATGTATGTGTGGTTATGACAACCAAACATGTATCTTTGTTCACATTCTGGGACATGGAGTCATAGGGTTCGAAAAGTACAAACAAAAAACTCGATGTTAAAGTACAGACAAACAAATGCTACTTCGTGATTTAATGAGACCTGGTACAGTGAAACTTGAGATCTCCTGATAGCACCAACTTTTCACTTCCTGTAGAGGGGCCAAACGTTATTCAACATCAAATCATTATTTCTTGTAAACACAATATGTTGGCACATTTGTAGAGATTGATAGTGGGCATGGCAGGAAAAAAGGACCCTGTAAAACCTAACCCATTCTTTTTCGATAAGAGAAAATTCACCAGTCTATTCCATTTGTATTTCAATATATCTAATGTATCACATTTTAATTATTTTTTAGCAACATCTGAATATGACCCAAGGCCATGCAGCTCCATGAAATTAAGCAGCATAGTTTTTTAAACCATAGACTTCGCTTGCAAGCACTATCTGCCATGTGTCTATTATACAATATGTCCTTTCATGCTGTACAAAATTAAGACCCTGTGGACTTGACTGAAACTATTTCCTTCAACTAACAGGGTCCTTGCACATTGCCAGAAACTGGACCAGGAGGTACAATTTACAGTTTTGTGTGTTCATGTGCGTAGAATCGTACTTTAACCTGCTCAAGATGAGTGACTTCAGTTAAGGAAGGGCTGGTAGTCATCCCAGAGTGCAGACACTAACTGGAATCAGGTTTCACGTGTGAATAACTTGTTAAGCAGCAGTGCACTGGCAAGAAACTACAATTTCCTGTGGCTAGGAACTATAGCGAGATGACTTGCCATCTTGGAACTTCATGAATAGCTTCCCTTGTGGTTCTCACCTTTATTAGCTAGGAAATCATGGCACAATATTGCTGCAGTGAGGAACTCTCTACATGAATCTCGGATTTGCCTTACCAAGACCTGTTGCTTTCTAAAGAATTATTCTTATGGATATTTAGCCTACAGAAACGTAATCTCAAAGTTGTGTGGTCATTAAAACAAACTTTTTAACTAATGACTGATCATTTATCTGAATTCTTTAAAATTGAGTTATAATTATCTGAACTCTTCGAATTAAGACGTATTCTTAAAGAAAACAATGTTATACACACATATGCGCACACACACACACACACACACCATGCACAGGGTATTAGATTGCTAATATACACATACAATTGCTAAAAAGTTGGGAACACAATGAAAATGGTATTACTTGCCAGTGCTACAGAAACTAAGTAAGTAGTATTCATCCTCCACACACTAGTAAACAGTGACTGGGTATGAGGTAGTAGTTTGAAGCACAGAGAGAGGTGTCAGTTCACTTGTATTTTTGAGATGCGCATTCTTGATTTGATTCTTTTTAGGTCTCGGACCTAAAGGCTGCGCTTGCGCAGTCTGGGGTCGGAGAATTAATGTCCCTTAGTAGCACTTTGGAACCCGCCTTCCTGCCCTGTCTCTTCTCCATTGGCTGGCTTCCTAAACGGAGGCCAGCCATTGGAGGAGAGATGCGTCACTCCGATTTAGCCCTGTCTTTTTCGGATTTGGGAGCGTAAGTTTTGCTGTTCTTTAGACAGTGACGTTGTCTGTCACTCAAAACAGCAAAACCACGCCCCCGAATCCGAAAAATTCAGAACCTGGCGGGCGCCATTTTTTCTCGTCTGCGGTGAGGTGAGGATCGATCGTCCGGGTTCTCACACGCTATGGCGGAAACCTTGCTCCTTGCGTGAATACTAGGTCCCGGAATTACTTTTGGATTCCTGACTTCGGGTATGTGCAGACGCCCACGCTTCGTCCATATGATTTGGGGCCTCCCTCTATGGTCTGAGAGTAACTTCCTTCTCTCTCTATGGTCTGCGCCAGAGACATTCCTCGGACTCTATGGTCTCACGTCCGGGGGCGCTGCGGGAGCAGCTTGGAGGCGATTGCCGCTGCTCCCCTTCAAGATCCGACCTAACCCTGCAGCAAGACCAGGCGCGCCCTGCCACCCGCCCACAGGTGGCCCAAGTAACCCCTGCCGCCTTCCCCCAGCCGAACCAGGCCCTCTCCAACCCCAACCATGCAGACCAACCAGCCGAAGCTGGCTGAGAAGCTCACCAGCCTGAACGAGCGCGGCCTGGGCATGCTGAGCCGCCTGTACAACATCAAGAAGCAGGGCCAGGTGTGGAAGACCTGCGGGCGGCCAAAGTCAAGGCACCGGGCCCCAGCGACAAATTCCTGGAGGCCAACGTGGAGACCCGCAGCAGCAGTAACCAGCAGCAGCTGACCCAGCTGCAGCAGGACTCGCCCATCCTGATCAAGAACCTGGCCCTCTACTACTTCACCTTCGTGGACGTGCTGGACTTCAAGCAGCACGCCTGCGAGCTGATGAGCACCATCGACGCCTGCCAGGTCTACTTCGACATCACCGTCAACTTCGACCTGACCAAGAACTACCTGGACCTCATCATCGCCTACACCGCGCTGATGGTGATGCTGTCCCACACCATAGAATGGTGATAAGTAGTGCATCGTCCCTGAAATAGCGGCGGGAACCCCCGTTTGGCTCGCGGGTTTTCCAAGTGAGGAAGCGAGAGTGTGTGCTTGTGTGCGCGTTAGTTGGAGCATGTGCAGTAAAGTGCCTGTGAGAACTTGTGCGCAATCTGTTGAACTCTGGAGGTGTGTGATCACCGGCAGGAAGCATGCTCGGGGGATTTGCCTAGCCTGCCCCTCCACCGGTCCCAAGCCTCGGCCCTTCCGCCCACTGAACCCCATCCCGTCCCCCAGCCCACCCTGCCGCCCTCCTTACCTCGCCCCGTCCGTTGATGGCCACCCCCTTGGCCAGGCGCGACTCATCCGTCTTGGAGCACCGCTCCAGCTCCTCCATGATGCCCTGGATGTGGCCCCCAGAGATGCCGTGGAAGAGCATGGTGGCAGGCCGGAAGGCACACGAGCTCTCCTCTGCTCGGCACCCCACTATTTCCATGCACGGGTCCTCCGTGGTTCCGAAGAGCGGGCGGGCGGGCGCCCAGGGCGGAGGTGCCCCCGCAGGCTGTCGCAGGCTGAGGGAGGGCTCAGGGCGCCGCAGAGCTTCCTGGGGGTGCAGAAAAGACACAAGCAGTGAGAGCCGGCAGCACGCGCCTGGTGGGGGGGCGCTGCGGTGGAAGCAGGTGGGGGCGGCCCGCACCCTGAATCCCGCTCAGGTCCTGGAGTCTGAAACCCCAAGGGGCAGGAGCGGAATCCGGCACGGCTAGCCCGAGAGGTCCCCACGCCTGTGGCTCGCACTCGGGAGTGCTGCCTTCCCCAGTAGTGCCTGCTCTGTTAAGAGGCTAAAGCTCTGTAAATAATTCGACAGCTGTGTACCCTTTCACTCACACTGGATTAGAACTACAATTGGCATTTATGACCATTGTACTGCATCTGCAGAGAGGCCAAGGACTGCATGGGCAGTATTGTGGTCACCTTTAAAGCCCACTGGCAGGTACCGCGACGTGTGGGGAGCAGAGCCCAGAGGTGGCGCGGACCGGGACCGGCAGCAAGGTAAGAGTGTGTGTTTTTCTTTTATTTTAAAGTGTTTGGTACGAGCGTGCGTGTATGCATGAATGTTTGGTGGAGAGTGTTGTGAATGGATGTGTTTGTGTGTATGCGTGTGTGAATACATTTCTTTGAGTGTTGTGTATGTGGGTCGGGGGGGTCGCCGCCGGCCTGAGTGGCCTGGGGTCCGCACTCGCAAATCAGTTTGCGCCTCACCACTGTAAAATGTCACCAGCCGCCCCTGTTTAAAGCCCAGGGCACGTGCTTTACAAGTCAGGCGCCGATACATCGTGCCTTCTCCGAGGCCCATCACGTTACTCACGATTGCCCTGTCAGAAGCCGGAACGCTGCTGAGGTGAGTTTACTGCCGCCCCAAGCCCGCCTTTTAATGTTATTCCAAGAACAGCCGTTTCCAGGCGCCAACAAGCTAATTAAAATGCGGCACAACCCTTCTCTCCATGGCACTCTCCAGGAACTGGGATCGCGGTGTGATCTGCGACGCAATAACCCTTCTCAGAACTTAAAATGTTTGTTATAAAGCCCACAGAATTCGTATCTTTCATTAGACAGCTCAACCTGTAACTGCCACTTGGGAATTAGACATTGAAAATGGCAATTTCTGAAATACAATTTTATATGAACAGAGACCTTTTTATTATGCTTTCAGGTCTGTGCGCGTTACTGCAGCGGAAAGAGGTAACTGCCCCGACGCACACCACAACGGGCTTGGGCACAGGGTGGCAGCACATACTGGCTGGTCAGGTGCCCCAAATGTGTCTGACTCAGAACATGTCTGTCCAGGACAGAGCCTGGCATGTTAGCCAACAGCTGATATCGACCTGAAGAGCTTCGAACAAACAGACTATGGGGTGTTAGGACTCCACCCCGCCATATTACTGGAAATGCTGTGTTTGGAAGGTCGGGGTGTGTTCCATAGACTCAAGTTGAGGCCTAGTTGGTCTGACAGCTCGTGCTACCTTTCAAAAGTGAACAGTAGCCTCTAAGGTTAGCCTAGGCTGATTTAAATAGTCTTGGTATTGTATTAAAGAATTGATATAGTGCTTCATAACCCTGAAGATGTCACAAAGCACTGTGATTAGCATTGGGTTCCTGACACCCTTCTGGAGAGCACAACTGGACAGTGTGTTGGATGCAGTATAGCCTAGATAAGAGGCAGTGAGGTGTAAGATGGTCACAAACGTGCTTCAAATATGGTGCAGTAAACAACCCTACACATATGAAAGGGTGCTGCAGAGTGCAAGAATAGTCGGAGTCACCATTAGCCACACTTTTTTGTAAATTTTTGTCATGAAAATATGTGAAAGGCTGGGTGATTTTTTATTGAATCGTGTTCCATATATTAGCGTTTTACATAAAGATTAAGCTTCCACCAATGCCTGGTAAATACCAGTTAGCTCTAAAATCTACATCTCTATCCCTATTTTTGAGGGTGGAGGCACTTGTCGGCATTACTTACTCACCTGGTAATTTCCAAACCCCAGGTTGACAGAATTTACTTTGTGTGGGACCTACGTTTGCTAGTATGTGTAGCTCTATTGTGTTCTGGTGTTTGTGGCTATACATGCATGATTCATGGTGGGTGGGTGGTTCTTGTATGTGGTTCTTGCGTTGTTGTGTGTATCTATTGTTTGTGTTGATATTTGTGGTTTTGGGATGTGTGTGTTTCCGTTAGTGTGTCTGGCTCTTGAGTTTACTTTTGAGAATGACTCTTCTTTTGGTGTTTTTTTCTGTTAAGTGTGTATATGTGTGCTCTTGAATATGTATTAGTCTTGTATATGAACAGATGTTTAAGTGTGCTTGTGTGTCTTTCAAGTTTGCCTGTCTAATGCATGACTGTATATGTGTGTCATGCTTTGCCCTGGGGATTATGAGTATGTGTGTGCCAGGGTCCTCTCTGTGCTGATGTAGATGGGTGGCTCTTGCATTTGTGTTAAAAAGTTTTTGTGTCGCTTCTCTGTGCTGGGATGTGGCTCTTTGTGTGTGTCCACCTCATTTATGTATGTTGTATGTGCATACGTTGATGCATGTATGCGTCAACATTTAGCAACAATTACAAATTAACCCTTCTCCAACGAAAACACTCAAGAATACAAAATGGGACATCTATTACGCTTCACTTGACTAGATCACCTCAAACAAAACATCGTGGGTCAAACCTAGGCAGGTACCATCCCTAGTTTCACCCTCTCTGTGCGCACCGGAGGGGGCCAATATGCATGAGTTTGTCTCTGGATTTCATTATAAGAACAAAGTTCCTAAAACTTTCTTCACATTCTTTTTCACTGCCGTGTGGATGGCTACCTCTGTAGCTATTATTCAGAGTCAATATATATGCAGGTGGATATTTCTGAACTGCTACTGTGGAGGTGTGCTTATGGCAGGAGTAATGTTGGCCGTTGTAGTAGGGGACCCCTGCAGTGGTGTTACGTGGGGGAGGGGTGGGGGCAGCTGCAATGGTAATGAATGGAAAAGGTTTTGGAAGAAGATGTTGTGATGATGAAATGGGAGAAGAAAACGTAGGAGAACTCTGCAGTGGTGATGCTAGTGTGTGCGTGGCTCTGTCTGTGAACGTGGCTCTGTCAGTGTGCGTGGCTCTGTCTGTGTGGGTGTGTGCGCGGTTCTGTCTGTGTGGGTGTGTGCACGGCTCTGTCTGTGTGGGTGTGTGCGCAGCTCTGTCTGTGTGGGTGTGTGCGCGGTTCTGTCTGTGTGTGTGTGCGCGGCTCTGTGTGTGTGTGCGCGGCTCTGTCTGTGTGTGTGTGCGCGGCTCTGTCTGTGTGGCTCTGTGTGTGTATGTGGCTCTGTGTGTGTGGCTCTGTGTGTGTGGCTCTGTGTGTGTGTGTGTGGGTGTGGCTCTGTCTGTGTGTGTGTGCGCGGCTCTGTGTGTGTGTGCGCTGCTCTGTCTGTATGTGTGTGCGCGGCTCTGTCTGTGTGTGTGTGTGCGCGGCTCTGTGTGTGTGTGTGGCTCTGTGTGTGTGTGTAGCTCTGTGTGTGTGGCTGTGTGTGTGTGTGTGTGGCTCTGTGTGTGTGTGTGTGGCTCTGTGTTTGTGTGTGTGTGTTTGGCTCTGTGTGTGTGTGGCTCTGTGGATAGCTTTTTTTGTAGGTGGCTCTATGTGTGGGTGGCTCTCTGTGAGGGTGGCTCTGTGTAGGTGGCTCTGTGTGTGGGTGGCTCAGAGGGCCCGATTCACAGAATGAATTTAAGACAAAATCCTAAAATCACTACAGTTTGGTATTCCTTTGAATGCACATACTACAATTTGGTATTCACAGAATGCACTTACTGCTTTTGGAATTCACAGAATGAACTTACTACTTTTGGGATTCACAGAATAAACTTACTACTTTCGGTATTCACAGAATTGACTTAAAGACTACTAACTTTACGTCCGCCGCCGGGGAGTAATTTACGGCCCGTAATCGTAATTTACGGCATTGTGTCGTAATTTACGATTACGGGCCGTAATGTACGATTACGGGCCGTAATGTACGATTACGGGCCGTAATGTACGATTACGGGCCGTAATTTACGATTACGGGCCGTTGGGGAAACACCTGGCCAAGGTCCTGGCCATGGTGTATGCTGCCACTGCCTACCATCCCCACCACGCTCCAGCTAAAGCCAACTAACACTAATTGACCAGTACCACAACACACATAAAAGCAGCACACAGTGAAGGGACAGGTTTGGCCACAGAGAGACTGTTACGACAACGCTTCCAGTGCCAGAGACCATGGAGATGCGCAGAAAAAAAAATTCTCTGCAGAGGAGACCACCATGCTCGTGGAATACATAGTAAGGCACCACAAGCGCCTATATGGGCTATCACCATATTGCACCAGTGGTGCACAGAAGCAACAACTATGGCAGCAGATAGCCACTGCTGTCTCAGCCCTGGGGGTGGAGAGGCAAACTGTACAGGACATTAAAAAAAAGTGGAGGACGAAAAGCAGAGAGTAAAGGAAAAGTACTCCAGGATAGAACTGAGGAGAGTCCTCTCTGCTGCATGCCCTGGACCCCGCATCCAGCTCACCCCACTGGAGGAGGATATCCTAACAACTATACACCCCCACTTGGTCCATGGGCTACCTGTTAGTGACGTCCGCTACGTGGTACCAGGTAAGTGGAATGAAAAGAAAAAGTGCATGAAGAGATTGTCTGTGTTACACTGTCATAGTGATCATGGAAATTGTCCAAAATGCATATATATAAGGTTAGTCAGAGACTCATGTGTCACCCACTACGTAGCACCACAAGTCCCAGAAACCTTTGCATCAGAAAAGGCTAATACCCACCACCCTATTAAAAACATGTGCACAGGGGCGTGGCTTCGGAGGCGATGAGCTAGGACGTGCCTTCCGAGAGCTCCGGCGCCCTGCTGCCTGTATTAGCGATTTTCAGCGGATTTTGGGGGCTACACGAGGACTCCGGGTGCTGGGGACTAGAGTGTGGAATCTGGTGCTGTGAGGCGGTGAGAAAGCACCCCGCCGGGAGAGCTGCGAGGGCTCGGTGGCGCTCCCGCGAGCACGCCGGATCCGCCATTTTGTCTCTGATCGGCGGCGAGCCCCTGAGCTCTGAACTCGGCTGCATCCTGCCTGCGGAGCCCGGAGGGGCAGTGGAGAGCGCCGGAGAGTGCTCCTGGTAGCGGAGCTTCTGGCGCTGCCCGGCAGTACTGAGCACGGGAGCGGCGAGCCCGTGATCCGGCGGTGCCCTTGGAGTGAGCTGCATAGCGGGCCTCCACCCGCGATCTTCCAGAGCGGTTGGTGCGGAGAAGTCAGAGCGGGCGGCCTGCGGCCTGCGAATCTCGGCGGGGAGCGAGGGATCCCGCCTTGTGTGCCAGCGCTGGACCGTGTCTGTTGTCCTGAGCCTCCGGACCTGGTGGGGGCTGCTGGTGCGCGCGGGGTGCCCAGGAGACGCTGTGGTGGGGGGTGCCGCAGCGCCGGTGCCCTGCTTCTGTGAGGGGCCTTTGTAAGCCACGCGCCTCGAGTCCTGAGCCTGTGACGAGCGCTGGGCCTGGAAGCAGGCACCCCCTGGAGGCGGCCGGCGGAGAGGTGGGGGTCCTGGTGCTGGCCCGCCCTGGGACTGCAGCGTGAGTGTACCCTGGGGCCGGCTTTGGGTGGCGGACGGAGACCCTGGGGATTGCAGCAGTGACGAGCCAGGCCCATCTGCAGCTGCCATCTTTGATCCCTGAGCACCGTGTGTGCTGCGCCTGGCGGAGACTTCGCTGCATGGCTGTGGAGCCCTGAGACATTGGACAGACACACGGAGGTGAGGCGTTCCCATTGGGGGTGCGGCTGCAGGTGGGGGGCGCTCATCCCTGGTATCCTTGAAGAGACTTCACCTGGCCTATTACCCTGCGCCCCTCCCCCCCCTGCGCTCTGGGGCCTACTCTGGAAGCTGTGCCTGTTGGGGGAAGCCTGCGGCTTGCGGGGGAAGCTGTACACCACTTGACTCTTATTGCCTGCTGCCCTCCTGCCCGCAGGTCCCGGAGGCGGGAGGAGGTGGGTGGCGAGTCGCAGAGACCCTCCTGGTGTGGGGCTCATCTTGACCCGGGCCCCTGGACCTTGTGCTGGCCTCCGGCTGTGGTACTCTGTCCTGCTTGTGGTGGCAACGCACCGTGCTGCCTGGTCTGACTGCAACCTCCTCATGCGTTTAACGGGGGTGCGGGCCGCCTGGAACTGTTGCTGGGAGCGGTCTGGTGCTGGGGCGGGGTGCTGCTCGCCGCTCGTGGTCGCTCTACCCATTGACATTTGCTGACCTTGACCTGGGTGCGGTGGGGTGCTCTTGGCCTGATTGGATGGGGGTGCGGGCAGAGAGGCTATAGATGACATTGGATCTGATCCCTAAGGGTGAGCTGCTCCTTCATACTACGGTGCTGGAGCTGCTGCGACATCTGGGACTTTGTTTCTTGGCTTGTTTGTGAGCTGGCCTCTGATTCCCCTGACAGCTTGCCTCCTCGCCCCGGGTGCCACGCATTGCCCTCTGCCCTGAGCCCTTGGGCCTTGCCTCTTGATTGCACTGATTGGGGGCGTCCTCTCCTCTGGGCCTGGGGGGTTCGGGTTGCTGACCGCTAGACTGCTACTACCTGGGATCACGTCCCCTTACGATCTTCGCTGCAAGCCTGACGATGACGAGGTCCAGAGGGGGCAAGCAGGAACCGGCGACGGTGGCCAAGGACACGTCGGTGATGGCTCTGTGGGGCAAGACTGGAGCTGCGGCGTCAACTGAAGGCCCTCCATCGACGTCTACGGACTCATCGCCGGTGACCCAAGCTTTTATGGCCTCCTTTATGTCTGAGCTCAAGACGGAGATAGGCTCCTTGCGTACGGAAGTCCAAACTTGCGTTAAGTGAGCTGCGCAAAGAGGTCACTGAGCTGGGTGATAGAGTGGACGGCTTGGAGAAGATAGTTGATGCGCGTACGGAGGACCAGGAACAGCTATGGCAGAGGGTGGCGGCCCTGGAAGAGCAGAACATTGAACAGCAGGTCAAACAGGAGGACCTTGAGAATCGGAGCCGTCGAAACAATCTCCGAATCCGTGGCGTGCCACTCGATGCAGAAGGGACGGACATTTTGACTTACGTGGCACAACTTCTGCACGAGGTGTGGGGAGACGAGGATGCCTCCCCCCGACTCTGGATCGTGCACATCGGGTGTATGGGCCGGCGGGTAGGGCGGGCCCCCTCCCGGACATCCTGACGCGGGTGCACTATTTTGCGGAGAAGGAAGCCATCCTGAGAGCGGCCTGGGACAAACCTAACCTCACCTATGGAGGCCACAAAATACAGATTTTCCAGGACTTGGCTCCTAACACCCTGCGACGGCGGCGAGCTTTCCGACCGGTGACGGAAAAGTTGAGGGCCCTCAACATAGCCTACCAATGGGGCCATCCCTTTGCCCTCATCTTTCGCTGGGAAGATAAGCGCAGGGTCCTTCGATCCTACCAGGAGGTGGCGCAGCTCCTTAAACTGCCGGACTCCCCGGCCCACAGTCCTTCACGGTCCAGACGGAACGAGAGGATCCCGGCCCGTCCGGACTGGACCCAGGTTCGGCGGCATCGTCGCTCGCCTCCAGTGGATGAGAAAACCGCGACACAGGCCAAACAGGACATTATAGCTCACATCCGCTCTCTTGAGGGGGATCGGGATGGCCGGACCTCTCTTCCACCTACCCCTTGAATTGGGCCGTGTCGCCGCATGCTCTGTGGTGGCCCCCTTCGGCGTCCTGGGCCGCTCTGCCGCTCTACAGCTTACATTCCTGATGTGGCATGATGCCTGCGCCGGCGCCCTGGAAGATACCTGGACCTTACCGTTGTGTTGAGCTCCCTGACCGGTGTCCCGGTCCCCACGAGCCACAGGCAGCATGCGCTTCCACGGCGCCTGGTCTGATTTGCATGCCTGCTCCCTTTAGGTCCGCGGTGCCCCCGGTCCTGGCTCGAGCAGCGGGGCTGCCGGGGCGGAGGTCTTTTCTTCTGCCTGTGAACACCCCCCCTCCTACCCCATAGGGAGTGACATTCCTGAGAGCGTCCGAACCCTCGGGTAGAGGATGCCTGGTGAATGGGGTAGTCCGATCTGGCCCTGTTGGCCTTTGATGTTTTTGGTATGTTGGAGGCGTGCTTGGCCTTCGGCTGCTTCCTCTCTTTTTCTCTTTTGTATCCTCTACTTTTCTTTGCTTTTCCTCTTCTTGCCTTCCCCTCTGTCTCCTTCTTCTGGTTTGGTGGGTGGCGGGATGGGGATGGGGTGGCGGCCGCTGTCTGGGTGGTGGGAGCGGGTCCTTTGGCGCCTTCCTTTGTTCTCCCTTTCCTGTGCTGGTGGGAGCGGGGTATCCAAGCGGTCCTTGCTCGATGTTTGTCATGGCTGCGAATATACCTAGTACGCTGAAGGTTATATCACTTAATGTCAAGGGCCTGAACTCCCCTAACAAGCGTCAGCAGGTTTGGCGCTATCTCCTCCAGCAACACCCTGATGTCATTTATCTCCAGGAAACCCATTTGCTGCAGGAAGATACCTACCGCATGGCCCACCCCAAATATCCTCTTCAGTTCTGGGCGTCAGCAGACACCAAGACTGCGGGAGTGGCCATATTCTGCAGGGCTGGCTTCAGGCGAGGGGATTCCCGGCCCTTTAAGAGTGGGGACGGGCGCTTCCTCAGGGTTACAGTGTATGCGGGACAGCGCAGGCTCACCCTATGCAATGTATACGCCCCTAATCAGTCGCAAGACCGATATCTCCAGACGCTCTTCAGAGAGCAGGTACCCTGTGGTGAACCGCACATGATACTGGGTGGGGACCTCAACCTGGTATGGGAATCGGACCTGGATCGATGTGGTGCTTCCTCTAACGCCTCTGGGGTGATGTTTTCTACCCTGCGCAAGCAGATTGCGGACTTAGGACTCTTCGATGTGTGGCGCTATCACAACCCAGATCGTAGGGACTATTCATTTTATTCACACTCTCACAGGTCTTACTCCCGTATTGACTTCCTCTTCGTGTCGATGGACTTGCTTCGCGATACGCTGGGTGCCTCCATCTCCGACATATCTCTGTCGGATCACTCTCACGTGGAAATGAGTCTCCGGGATCCGGCGGCACGTCCCGCGCGTGTCGCACGCTTGTCCTTCCCACCGAGCGTCCTTCGGGATGCTGATGATGTGGATAGCATTCGGGAAGCAATAGATTCTTACTTTGCTTCTAACGACACCCCGGACATGCCCTTCCCGGTAGTTTGGGATGCTTTTAAGGCCACGATCCGGGGACACATCACCTCTCTGGCGATTGCACGCAGACGTGCTGCATCCAAGCTGGAGGCTGACTTGACGGCGGATATTAAGCAAGCTGAGCTGCGGGACCGGGAGCGATCGTCTAGGGACACCAGGAGGAAACTGGCCACCCTTAGAGGGCAGCTCCGCCTGCTGCGCACCAACAAGGCGGAAGGGACCTTGTTGGCCTTGAAGCAAAAGTACTTTGAGGGAGGTGATAAGGTAGGCCGGCTGCTGGCGAGAAGGCTGAGAGCGCGCGCTGCCAAGTCCCATATCACCAGTGTCCAACTGGACGACGGATCGAAGGTTATCTCGGAGGGCTCTAAGCAGGCCACGTTTATGGACTATTTTACATCCCTGTACAGGAGCGACCCTGTGTCGGTGGATGCGACGGCAGCCGTCCTGGACAATTATGAGGGGCCGACGATACCGGCTGCGGATGCGGCGGAGCTAGAAAGCCTCATTACTGAGGATGAGATCACAATGGCACTTAAGAAACTGCCCCTGGGAAAAACGCCGGGCCCGGATGGCTTGCCACTATCTTTCTATCGCACATTTCAGGCCCAGCTCCGGCCTTACCTCCTTCGACTGTTCAACTCTTTCTCGGACGAGGTGGGTCCATCCCTTGACATGGGCATGGCGGAAATTGCTCTCATACCGAAACCAGGGAAGGACCCCACACTGTGTGCGTCCTACCGTCCTATCGCCCTGCTTAATACAGATCTCAAAATATACACGAAGCTCTTAGCCCAACGCTTGGATCCGTATATGCAGTGGCTTGTGGATCCCGATCAGGTTGGATTTATCCGCGATCGCCAGGGGGCGGACAACGTACGCAAGCTTGCACACCTCGTTGGGAAGGTGCGCCACTGGAGGATCCCGGCCTGCCTTCTCTCGTTAGACGCTGAGAAGGCATTCGATCGGGTGAACTGGACCTTCCTCAGAGCGGTATTGTGTAAATTCGGACTGGGCCCGAAGATGATTGCTAGGACCATGGCTCCATACATAGGACCCCATGCTCGAATTCGAGTTAATGGGGATCTCACACCGCCACTAGCGATCCACAGGGGCACTAGGCAGGGGTGCCCCCTTTCACCCCTCCTATTTGCTCTTGCTGTGGAACCCCTTGCGGAACTTATTAGGCGCGACTCAGACATACACGGGATTACGCACGGGGGAAGAGACAACAAGGTGGCGCTGTTTGCTGATGACCTGATCCTTACTCTCACGCACCCGCGGGACTCTTTGCCGGCAGTTCATAGAGTGCTCTGCCTTTTCGAAAGGGCTTCTGGTCACAAGATCAACCACGATAAGTCCTGGGCTCTGAACCTTACCATACCGCCGGAAGATCTCCCCATCCTGAGAGAGATTGTGCCCTATCAGTGGGCTGAGCGTCACATCAAGTACCTGGGTCTCATCCTGACCCCCTCCCTTGAAGATTGGAGCTCTGTTAACTGGCGGATCTGCCGGAGGGAGATCCTAGACGATTTGCGGCGGTGGAAACCTCTAATGCTGTCCTGGCTAGGCCGCCTTCACGCAGTCAAAATGTCGATCCTCCCCAAAGTTCTTTATGTATTTCAATGCCTCCCCACTCCGATCCCGTTGCATTGCATACGGAGCTTGCAGCGTGAGCTCACATCCTTTATCTGGGGTGGCAAGCGCCCTCGTTTCTCCCAGAAACTCCTCATGGCCCCACGGGATCGGGGAGGACTAGCCTGTCCGGACTTGGTCCTCTACTACTGGGCCGCACATCTCCGATTTGTGATAGAGTGGGGGGTACGTGAGAGTGAAAAAGGGTGGCTGCACATGGACAGGGCGGTGACGGGACGCACCCTTTGGGATTTGCCATGGCTCCACCGAGCGGCCCGATCTCGAAGTGCATATCTTGCAGTGCCCACGAAAACGGTACTGGACATCTGGGATGCCATCGCTGTTCCCAGGGGCCTTACTATGTTTCCGTCCCCGCATACTCCCATAGCAGCAAACCCTCACTTCCCGCCGGCTCATCGAACCCGGGCCTTCGAGAACTGGGTGCAGGGAGATTGTAGGGTGCTTTGTGACCTTTTGACGGGGGCGCCTGCAAGTCGTTTGACCACTGTTGTGAGGAGTTTTGCCTGCAACCTGCAGCGCGGTTACAATACGCCCAATTGCGACACTGGGCCTCTGGAGATGACGTGTACCAGGCTGCGACGCGTGCCTTTACCCCTTTTGAGCGTTTAGCGCGCTCCTTGGGGGGCCTGAAATGGTTGGTTTCTCAGATATACTACATTCTACAGCACCCGCCGCTCATTCTCCCCCACCCGTATCAGCGCCACTGGCAGGCAGCGGTCGCTACAGATATTTCGCCTTCACAGTGGGCTGTGGTATGGAGGGACATCCCCAGAGTGTATCAGAGCATCCCGCAACCAGAAAATGCCTATAAACTTTTAACTCATTGGTATTACACTCCCCTGCGACTCCATAAGATGTTCCCTAATGTTTCACCGCTGTGCTGGAGGTGCCGGGCTGCGACTGGGGACTTCGTGCACATTTGGTGGGCATGTCCGCTCCTCACTGTTTACTGGAAGGAGGTCCTTAGCCACATCAGGGGAGTGCTGGGGTTCCCTCTGCCTGAAGCCATAGATACGATCTTGTTGGGTATTAAACCGTCAAACCTTAAGGCCCTGACCCGTAGTGACTGGATTATAACGCTGCAGATGCTAGGTGCGGCCAAGCAACTCATAGCCCTGTACTGGAAAAAGCCTGTAGCACCTCCAATAGCCTCCTGGTTTGTGGGGCTGTGGCACGTCTTGGCAATGGAGCTCCTTACGGCGCGACTCCAGATGCGCCACACCCGCTTTGAGGCAGTTTGGAAGCCCCTGGTGCGCTATTTGTGTTCCACGGAACATGCACGGCGCATGCCCACTAGGCTCAGGACTTTACATCTCTTTGAGGACGCTATTGTACCTACGGATCCTACTAGATTGCTTCAGTAGGCGCCTCTTCTACGCAATGGGCGCTGGAGGTTGACCCTGGTTGCCTGGCACTGCTCTCCACCCGCTGGCCTGCCCGCCGCGCCTGCTCTCATAACCACCCCCCCTCTTTTCTATATCTGGCTTACTTCTCTTTTACTTTCCTTTTCTCTCTTTCCTCTGTAGTTCTTTTATGTTCTCATGGACCCCTGTTGGGTCGTTAGTGCTTGATGGGCTTGTTGCTCTCTCCCTCCCCCCCTCTGGATTGCATTTGGAGCCCACTCAATGCTGGTCAACCTCAATAGCTCCCCCTAAACCACGCGGCCGGTCCCTCGGGGTTGTAGGCACGGCGCTGTGTTAACTCCTCTGCCCAAATGACCACTGTTGCACATTCTTCGCGGCCGGCCTCGGATAGAGGTTGTAGGCTTAACGCTGTGTTTTCTGTTTCCCCTTTGGGGGGTCTTGTTTCAAAATAAAACAGACTTGTAACAAAAAAACATGTGCACAGTACTGATGCCATACATACACAACCCAGCTAATTCAATAACTGTACATATTGACTGAAAATGTGCAATGACAAATGGAAAATTAAAATTACGTTAAATAAATAAAGTAGCTATAGACAAACATTAGCAGGGAAGCGCCAGTACCAATGTGACATGCAATTCAAGCCTTGCGCAAACACGGATGTGTTGTGTACATATATGGTGGTGCACTGTGGTGCAGGGATAAACAGATGTGTGTTGAATCTGATGGTGTCTAGGGGGGCTTTGCTGAAGTTGTGTCGCAAGAGCGTTGCAACTCCAACAATGTCCATGCACTGCCCATACCTAACATGCTGTGCCACTCCTTACGCCTGCTTCAAGCAGGCGTAAGGTTGCGTCGCAGCGGCCTCTGATAAGTGATACTGTGAAATCATGTAGATTACACTGACTCACTTGGACGCGGCATATCCCAAAGGAGTGCACACCCTGCCTACCTCCAAGCTGACGTTGTGCAGGGCCTCACAACATGCCGATTCACCCTAGTAGCGTCATGTTGCAAATAATCCTAAATGTGTTGTCTGTTGTAAACCACCGTCGTGTCACAGAAGTGATGCAACAACAGTGTAAATTATTTTTCTAGGGGGTCGAAACCTGCCACAAAATCTCCAAAAAGTACTTCACCCTGTGCCAGCCTAAATCACAAAGCAGATGGTGAGAGTATCCTCTGATGTAAATATGTCCAACACATATCCTGTTGTCCAATTTCCACTCTGCCGTGCCATTACATCCCCAACACACCACTGCTCCTACCTGCCCCGTCTGCGGCAGTTCCGCACAGTACTGTTATCACACAGAAGATATGGGCAAATCCCCGAAACGTTACACAAGCACATTTCCCATTTGTCAACTTTTCTCTCTTCTCACCCATTGACATATCCAGCCGGAGCACAGACAACTGCAGTAGCAGAGGGCACCGCATCGCATAGGAGGAAGCAGCAACGTACCGAGGAATGCATGTCAACCACACAAACTGGTAAGTCAAAGTGGACAGGAGATGTTCTAAATGCATATATCGTCAGAAGACGACAGAGGGACAAATAGTGCCCAGCTATGTAAGTCAACCATTTATGCCACATTTGCTGCATTACAATTGGAGTTGTCAATGGACATTCACCTTTAACATATGACATTTGTGAACAGCGAAAGACAAATCATAAAATGTCTTGGCTCATCATACCTTTGTAAATGTGGTACACAACATGTATTACACCAACAAACCCAGAACGTGGAAAACAACCCTGTAATCGAGGGCCACAACAAGTCAAAAGGGTGTACACACCATATTGTAATAGTGTATGTAGACCTTATCAAGAAATAGCATTTGCACCGATACGGAAATGAAGACCAAACAGTGAGATACCAGTCTCTGTAGTATTGACAATGCATACACTGTCCAACTTCTAATCTGTCATACCTACTTCATTCAGCACAGTCCACACAGCTGATCATGTACTGCGTACATTGAATGGATAATTTCCGGACATCAACAAAACACGATAGTGGACTTTACCTATGGATTCGTAGGCATGTCATTGTGACATAGGTAGCATCAAGGTAGTGGGCCCAATCTAAGTTATATGTGGGATCACTCATTACATAATGTATGACACACTTCTGCAACGGTGGTGAACATGACTGCTTGTGCCCGTCTTGTGCCAGAAATTGAATGCATCACATGTGGCAGCAGGAATGTAAAGTTGCTAAACAAACTTATCATTGTAGGCACAATGTTGTCCTCCAGAACCCCAGACGCCCACTGACTTCTGCTACTAGGTTGGACTTGACATCTGTCCAGGGACCACCTACTGCTCCGGTGCAGGGCCACGGTAAGTCAAGCTTGCTGAATGCTTATTAATTGTGCCTTTCATCTCCACCGTATGTGTTGTACAACATTGTTATCCTGCATCACAATATGCTCACATAGGGCATTTGAACACATGGCCAATCAGACCCTGGTGGCAAATGAGATGCTGTCACAAAATGTATGCCAAGTGTGTGCACAATGGACATACAATAGCACAATGTGTCATAAGAAACGTCCACAACACAACAGGCTTGCAATTCAATGATATGCTAAATCCCTAGCAAAATTAACATGGTCAAATCAACATGAAATTGGTATGGCTGAGGCACACACTGGTGCCAGTTGTGTACCTGTGAGATGGGTGTAGGGGCTGCTAAGGTGAATCTTCATGCAGTTACACCTGCAAAATGATTTGGCTGAAGGGCAATAGGATAAACCAGTGCAGGTGGGAAGAATCAAAGCTTCTCACCTCATCTGCAATGTGTGATCTAAACCAAATGTTGTCTTCTGCTTGCCTCCCTTCTACCATATTCAAATGTATAGGTGAGTGTATGAAATATGAGGTTTGGATGTCTGCTGCACAAGACACCATCTGTTGTCATGTAAGTAGTACCATGATGTTGGAAATGGAGCATGGGAACAGAGAACACTCAAAGGATGGACATTAGTAATCTGTGTTCGCTCATTCAAAAATGAGCTGTGTGACCTCATGGGTAGGGAAGCACAAATGGGCAACATCAGGCCCCTGACAACTGCACATCTCACACATGAACTCCTTTCTGACTTGTCAACAGACAACATTACACCCATGAAAAAAGTCAGTCACAATGGTAAGGGTGAAATCAGTAACCTTCTCATACAAGTTTGTCAGTTGATGGGTCATCTTATAGATGTCAGTGCTGCATGGCTGTCAGCTAGCAAATGCTGCTTGTGAGCAGGTGCCCACATGTTAAGTCAAAGAGCTACACATGCTGCACATCGTCCTTGATTATCCACAAATGGCTAATGAGAATGTAATTTGATCTCATAGCTACAATCTGTTGTACTAAAATATGGCCATGTATTTCTCATCACAGGTGCTGACAGGATGAGACCACTGCAGCGGACACCATCACGGGGGTTGCATGACATCCTGGCTGCAGCTGTGAAACCGTCGCGCACCTGTCCCACAGGTAAATCGGGCATGAGGAGTTTCAACAGCTTAGATTTCAAAGCCATTACAGAGATCAAGATCCCCTTCTACATGGAATCAACAGTTGTTGATTACAAAGTGAAATACTGACCAGGAGTGACACATATGCAGGTCTGTCATTTGGTGAGGCAGATCGTTGAGAATGTTGTTTCTATCCTCTACAGCTATTTCTACAACAACTATGATGAGACAGGTGCAGCAGGATACACCAGGAGGGAACGCAAAGGGACAGAGAGTTGGGGCTGGAGCTGGTGAGTTTTCTAGTATCATGTAGATCTCCGTGTAACACCTCAGTGCTATGGTGTGAGCGACCATTTGTGGTGGTACCCTAACATGATCACATGATCCTCATCTGCTGATGCAAAGTGCAGTAAATACAACCCTGGTGTTGCTGCACATGTAATACCTGGTCAATCACTAATACAGTTGCAACCTCTGTGTTTCAGATCATGCTGAGGGAGAGGCAGACAGCCCGACAACCAGTGGTGGCCGACGGGCAATCCGAGGGGAGAATCCTCTGATCCTCCAGGCAGCAATGTCGGCTGCAACTCATGCCCAAGAGGAGGAGGATCAAGAGGACGGTGACTTTGAGGAGGATGATGAGTACATTTCTATTGACTCCGGGGATGACAATACTGACGTCCTGGACTCACATCCTCTGTCAAGCAACGCCCGTCTGCCTCCTCTCAAACCATCAACAACACGGCATACATCAAACCATCCACGGCTCACACACATCCACTCACAGATATCACTCACTCACAGCCCTCACGTCCGTGACCGACATGGTGGTTCCCCTACCCACTCTTCCCTATGCAGTTTATCCCAGCCATTCTCTCCAACAACTGTGGGAAGTACCAGCCCTTTTGTGGACCTGGTATCCCTTGGGCCCCCTACTCCTGCCCACAGACTTCTACCTGCCCCCTCCCCTGTTGTTAGACCTGCTCATCTCATCCCTGGCAGACACCAGCAGAGGGGGTCTGCACGTGACGATGGTGGCCAGTGGGAGCAGGACTTCTTCTGACAGCAGGCAGATGTGAGGCAGGACATTCGGGCCATAGGGGCTACCCTGTCCGACATTTCTGGGTCCCTGCAGGACATGGCCCAATTCCCTCAGGTGGTGGACAGGATGGGCCAAGCTTTGGATAGGATGGATAGCACTTGGCAGAAAATGTCTAGAAATATGAGAGACCTGATATCCATCCAAAGGGAAGAGAGTGCAAGACACCATGCTTTGGCCATGAAGATGATGGAGGGCATGGTGAGAGTGATCCAAAGTCTACCTTCACGGCCAACGCAGGGAGGGGAACAATCATGTCGGCCTGTAGGACAGCACATCCCCACATCTGTAACACCAACTGCACAGCACCACAGCCAAGGTACCCAAACACACCCGCACCCTGAACAGTCACTCCCACCACCCCCACTACCTGCCCAAACACCACCAACCTCTGCACAGTCACTCCCACCACCCACACTACCTGCCCAAACACCACCAACCTCTGCACAGTCACTCCCACCACCCCCACTACCTGCCCAAACACCACCAACCTCTGCACAGTCACTCCCACCACCCCCACTACCTGCGCAAACACCACCAACCTCTGCACAGTCACTTCAACCACCTGAACAACCAGCCCTTGCCCAGCCACAGACACCTAATGTGCAGACACCATTGGCACCTATACCTCTTGATCAGCCTGGACAACACCCACATACACGAAGGCGACAACCTCAATCTCCCCCCTCACCGCGTTCCTCCCCCCACTATTGCAGAAACGCAAACATGACCGCCATTGACATGGCCAATTTGTTTTGGGCTCCTTAGGAGTATTTTGACAATAAATATCTACCAAAGTAATATCCTGTTGTGTACCATGTCCCTTCTGACAATGTAGGCATGTGTGTGTGTGTGTGTGTGACAGGTACAAGTGTAACACATCATAGCAACACGTTGTCATGTGCATAGAATGTGACTTACTAAATATGTGTCTATATTTGGGGATAGACATTCAAAATGAAGTCAAACTAGTCAGACAAAGTATAATTCTGCAAGTTATTTATGTAGGAACACAAACAAACCATCCGTTTGGAAGGGAGAAAGGAAAACAAATGATGATCTTAATGCAGAAGGAGAATGGAACTTGGATTTGGGTGGGGCAAAACAAATATAATACGTCAGGTAGGGTCATGGAAACCAGTCTATTCACAAGGGGAAAAAGAAATCTCCGTCCGAAACAATGTCTCAGTCCAACAGTCAAGTGTCTTTCTGGTCATCCTCCAGGACCACAATGTCTAGATCCTCTGGGTCGGACACATCCACACGGCTGGCGGATGCAGGAACAGGCACCACACGGGAACGTGACACACGAGGAGTATGGGGGGAAACAGTGTGGGGCATCGGACAGGGGGACACATTGACGGTGGTATGGGAAGGCACTTGGGAGATGAAAGACATTATGGCTGTGTTCAGGGACTGGACTTGGGTGCCGAGGTTGTCCATAGATCCTACTAGGTCCGTGTTCATGGACTGGACATGGGTGGCGAGGTTGTCCAATGATCGGACTATGTGCGCTTGCATCGAGCGTATCTCCAGACACACCTGTAGCAAGATGCGAGCGGACATGTCCGGTTCACCCTCGACCATCCAACTCAAGTCCCCTGGCACAGCCATGAGAGGAACAGCACAGGCACGGGGGGGACACAGAAGGGATGTGGTGCCTCAGGTCCGGAGCCGATGGGTTCGGCTTGGTGGCTACGAGGAGGGGGACAGGTATCAGGGGATTGAGCTGGAGCCCCCGATGGCATGGGGGACACTAGAGGTAGGGAGGGGCTGATGGCAGGCCCAGGTTGAACATTGGCCTGCCCCGGGGACACCTCTTCATGACCCACTGGTGAGGTATGTGTGGCTGAGTGGCCATCCCCCACATCATGGTCGGAGGTGTCCGGTCCTCCACCCCCCCTTCAATGTCCACAGCCTCGACCTGGGACATAGTACCAGTGTCATGTTCTTCTTCATCCCGGGTGGGTGAAACCCCCTGGCCTGCAGATGTTGAGGGTCCCTCCTCCTCCTGCTCTTCCTCCTCCTCTCCTTCATCGCTGGTGGAAAGAGGGTTTAGCCGCCGCCGAACTGATGGTCTCCTTCTCCGGACTTGTTCCTGCGGATCTCCTGTCTCACCAGCCGTGTCTCCAGAAGTGTAAGCAAAATCCTGATGTGGTGGTTGTTCCATGCATGACGCTACACATACATTAAATGGTGCACAGACATAATATCGACTCCAAAATATCGTTTGGACAGAATATCGAGTTTTAAATATCGTTTGGACAAAATATCGACAGGACAGAATATCGACAGTCAAAATATCGTTTTTAAGGTAAGTGAAGTAATATCGACTGTAAATAATATAGAAAGTGAAAATATCCAAGTATATAATCTAGATAGTAAAAAATATCGTTTTTTAAATAATATTTAATTATTTATAGTGTTTTTATGTTATAATATGTGTGAAAAGTGTCATTTTATGTTATAATTATTTTTAATTAATGATTTTTTTTTAATTATTGTGTAATTTTATTCTGTAGCGGGTTGTGGGTTTATAGGGGAATAGGGTGGGAAGTAATTTAATTATAATTAATTAAATATGTAAATTTATTAATTGGTAGTAATAATTAATTAATTGGTAATTAAATAATATTTGTTAAATATTTAAAATGTACTTGGTAATTAATTTAATTTAATTGATTAATTGCTAATTATGTAAATTAAAATAATTTATTTCCTGTAGCGGGTTGTGGGTTTATAGGGGAATAGGGTGGGAAGTAATTCTATTATAATTAATTAAATATGTAAATGTATTAATTGGTAGTAATATTTAATTAATTGGTAATTAAATAATATTTGTTAATTATTTAAAATGTAATTGGTAATTAATTTAATTTAATTGATTAATTGCTAATTATGTTAAATTAAAGGGGTATTTTTAGGGTTCAGGGTCAGTTTTTGGTTTTTGGGTAAAGGGGTATTTTTAGGGTTCAGTGTCAGTTTTTAGTTTTTGGGTAAAGGGGTATTTTTTGGGTTCAGGGTCAGTTTTTAGTTTTTGGGTAAAGGGGTATTTTTAGGGTTCAGGGGCAGTTTTTAGTTTTTGGGTAAAGGGGTATTTTTAGGGTTCAGGGTCAGTTTTTAGTTTTTTGGTAAAGGGGTATTTTTAGGGTTCAGGGTCAGTTTTTAGTTTTTGGGTTAAGGGGTATTTTTAGGGTTCAGGGTCAGTTTTGGGTTTTTGGGTAAAGGGTTTTTTTTAGGGTTCAGGGTCAGTTTTGGGTTTTTGGGGTACAGGGGTACAGTGTAAAAATAAAGTAAAATTTAATTTACATTAATTTAATTTAATGAAATTAAATTAAATTATATTAAATTAATTTTAAATAATTTAAATTATAAAAATTATTATATACTTACCAATACTTACGTTGCAATGGTAGTGCGTTGTAAAAGTTGCATTGTAACGTCATATACCCACTGTTGCACTCCTTGGAGTGGGAATAGTAATTTTAACCCCTACGCTATCCAACGCTTTCCCTACTGTTGCACCCACTGGAGTGGGAATAGTAATTTTTACTCTTTTGTATTTGTACGTTAATAATATTGGCTATTATTTAATTAAATTTTGTTACTATATATATACATGTTTTAAGAAATATGATTAAAAAAATATTATTATTTTTACTTTCATTAATTATTTAATTATTAAAAGTTATTTTAAGTATTGTTAAGTATATTTTAGTCATTAATTTTTTATATTAATGTAATTAAACATTGTTTTTATTAAAGTCGATATTTTTTAGAACTATATTTTTGTAAACGATATTTTTAACTCGATATTTTTGTACTTACCTGTTTGTAGATAGAAACTCGATATTTTGTCTCTCGATATTTTGTCAACGATATTTTTGTTGCTCGATATTCTGTCCCTCGATATTATTTCAGTGATCCACATTGAATAGCCTAGGTCCGAATTTGTTTGCCTTTGATCACACTGTATAGTTATCAGGGGCCGATTTACAACTACTGGCGCATCTCGCTAATCAGCACAGGTGTGTCTGATGCGTTGCAACGCATCAGCCCACCCGTGCGTCACCCCTGATGGCCCGCATGTACAAAGCGGCACACCGTGGCGCTTGGGTAGCAGATGTGTGATGCATCCCCGGTGGAATAGCCGGGCTTTGCTGGAGTGGCGTGGCAAGTGTGAACCCGCCTCCAGCAAGGCTCAGGGGTGCACGATTGCTGACATGCTGCGGCAATCCTTACACCTGCATCAAGCGGGTGCGTAGATTTCAATCCGCTTGGCCATAATAGTAACTGAGTGAAATCTTGTAGTTTCAATCAGCCACTTTTAGGATGCGATCCTGCACCGTATGCGTCACGTTGTAATAATCCTGCAGCATGGCGCTTTGTGTGCTCCGCCGCTGCGTCACTAAAGTGACCCTATGGCGGTGCACAGAGGCGCAGGTGCCTTGTTGATCTGCCCATCAGTCCTTATGGACTCAATGGTGGTTGGGAGCACACTGCCTCACAGTCCCAGCACAGTTTGCCCCTTTGCATCCGGGTAAATGCTGTTTACAGTACTAACTTACTCCTGAATCATCTGTGTTTGCAGGGAATGCTGCCAAGTTCCTCTCAGATCACAGTAACACTCACAGGCACACAGCAAACCCAGATGATTAACTTTTCTCTCTAAAACTGCTGCTCTCTACTGATGAAGCGCTCATTCCAGGAACACGTGTCTAGAGATATACAGCAAAATCAGCTGCAAATTTGGTGTATGACTCCAGATTATTCCTAAGTAAGTTTGAACTGTGTACTGCATTTACCAGGATACAAAGGGACAAACCGTGCTGGGACTGTGAGGCAGTGTGCTCCCAACCCCCATTCTGTCCATGCACTTACATTACATGTATGCACACTGTCATATACTGATTAGAGTTTGACATGGACATCTCATGTGTATTATTGTGGCTTGCGCAACTGCATTATCCAAACCTCAATCTTGGCATTGTTGTGATCTGTGTGTCGTGTCACTGCTGCATGTGCCAGTTCAACTACAAGTCCACCAGAGGAGAACATGAAGAGTCCAGATATAATAGATATTGGCCATTGATATGGATTTGCAGCTATTTAACGTCTGGACAAGTGTCATCTGCTTTGTAGCATTGTATGGGACAAAACAAATGTGGGTCACACATCCACGTGGGGTCTGGAGTACTCCTCTAGCTTCATTGTGTGTCTGGCCTTTTGATGTCCCCACACATCTTTGGACAATCCAGTGCCACATAGTGTCTTACTTGACTTACAAGGTAGTGCAGTACACCGCTGAACAGTGCTGGGCGGTTGTGACAGCTACCTGTACATGTGAAATGTCATATAGGCCACTGAGGGTGAGACGTCTGTCAGTGGACACACCTTGCCAAACTATGAAAACTTGTGAGTGATGCAAGGATCTCAAAATCTGTCATGACTCCAAGGCACATGATGATCTGTCTCAATTGGAACACAACGCTACAGGTGCAATGCTAATCACAACATCCAATCCCCTATGGCCTGCCATGTGCAGACTGGACATTCTCTGTACCATCACTCATCCAATGCACACATCTGTTATGATTGACTTGGTTCAATTGTAGTGGTGCTGGCAGAGCAGAATTCAATATGGATGCATGAGTGTGGCTCATTTACCCAGTTGTCATGAGAAAACTACAACTCCCAAAATGCACCCTGGCCTGTATAGTACATATGCCACAGTGTGCCTCTTGAAACCTGGTGACTGCTGCTTGGACATGCAATTGGCTAATGGAGGCATGGAACAAACAATGGTACAGCACTGTTTCACTCACGTCATACTCCCGGACTCATATTGCATATGATGCACTTACTAGGTCCATGCTGCTCGTGCTCCTCCAGCTGAGCATGGAGGGTCGGCCAAGCTGCTCGCAGGACCCTCCTGTACAGTGGTGACAGGCGAGGACGATGTACATGGTGCTGGGAGGACAGGCCAGCCAGCTCGGTAGCCTTGGTACGGGTCCACCGCTTCAGGTCCTCCCAGCGCTTGCGGCACGCCCTAGCCCTCCTGCTGGCCACTCCCACTGCACTGCAGCGCTCGGCGATGTTCGTCCATAGCCTGCCCCGGGCTGCAGTGCTCAGCTGGTGCTCAGGGTCCCCATATAGCTGAGGGAATTTCTCCAGCACCCCCTCCACCAAGATGTCCAATTCCCTGTCTGTGAAAGGGGGGGCTCTCTCCTCATATTCCTCAGCCATTATAGGGAATTAGGCCAGATGAGAGCAGCAGGATGGCTGAGGATCTGATCAGTGATAGAGGATGACTCAGAATGACCACAAAATGGCTGCCAACTACTTCCTGTGATGTATTTCCTGTCTCCCACTTCATGTTTTGCCTTGCCTGTATGAAATTATGTGTTCTAGTTTATTTTCGTAATTTACGGCCCGAAATCGTAGTTTCCGGTTCCAGGTCAGAGTTTACGCGCACGCGCATTACGATGCGGCGCCGGAAACTACGTATTAGCGCCGTAAATTACGAAAATGACCCGGAACACATTATATCATACAGGAAATGTTATACAGGTAGTGGGAGACAGGAAATACATCACAGGAAGTAGTTGGCAGCCATTTTGTATTCATCCTGGGCCATCCACATTCAGTAAACATATCCACTGCCATCCTGTTGATCTGATGTAGGGGAAAGTGAAATGACAATGCAGGTGTGTATCATGAATATGTATGAAAAGGGGGAACAGGTCATTTCAAGTCATTTATGCAGTGACAGGGGGTAGGGGGCTGACAACATCCATCCCACTTTCCTAATCTCATACTTTGCATTATGGGACATGTAGTTCATATTGAGTACTCAGTATCAGAGTTGAATGAAGTGTTATGTAACATTGGTGTGGATATGTCAGATACATATGGGGGCAGCTATACGAGCCCTGTGTGCACCAATTGCGCCACAGTAGCGTAGCTTTGGTGGCGCAGCAGCGCTACGCCACCTCCATGCTGTGGGGTATCTTCAACATGACGCATCTGTGAAATGTGTCATATTGTAAGGCCCTGCACCGCAGTTGTGCATTCCTGCACAGGGGGGACCTTCCAGCACACAAACACCTCCGAACAGTGGCAGGGTGAAATTTACTAAATTACACTCAGTCATTTTCATGGCCATGCTGCGTCACAACCCTGCGCCTGCTTGTAGGAGGCCTAAGAATTGATGCAGCATGTTAGGCATCGGCTCGCCGCTTGCCTTGCTGGAGCTGCATTGCGCTTGCGACCCAACTCCAGTGGTGCTTCACCTTTATGACAGCATATGGTTCACGCTTCTGTCTATACTTGGCCCACAGCGCACAGCTTTGAAAATGCGGCACATCCATGATGGCGCAAGGGATGTCTGCTGTGAGGCACAATTACTGGGGCATCCCTGCTGATATGCAGAGATGCAACTGTTATTGTGAACCTGACCCATGGTGCATGACTCTCCCATGACATCATCACTCCCATTCTGTGCCCATCATTTGTGGGGGAGTCAAATCTGTAGTGGTCATAGGCCTGAGTATGCAACCTTTTGTGATTTGGTGACCCATCCTTATGAGGTCCAGGTATGTCTGTCAGGACATGTATTGTTTGTCATCAGCGTGAATAGTTTGTTTTAGGGATGTCCACTACGCTGCTTGCTGACATGGGCACATGACCTGAGGCACAATCCACCTTTTGACTTCTGTCAGCAGCTGTGATTTGCATGCAGTTAGTGTGGTTTGCAAAGTCGTCTCAAGGTGGCATTTATGGACACTGTTGTGTCTGTCCACATTTCATCATTGACAACAGACAGCAAACCACATGTTGGCCGTGACACTACAGGTTGCTCATGCAAAATACCTGGCAACGAGCTGATCACGGACTTGCATGCCCTGACGTCGCTCATGTGCAATAGCCCGGTCTCCCACATTCAGAGCTAGTCGAGGTTCGAGAGGCATGTGTAAGCCATGCATTAGAGCAATGTTGTGCAAAACACAACAGGCTAGTATGATCTTGCACACGACTACTGGGGAGTACAGAAGCACACCCCCTGTACGGTCGAGACATCTGAATCGTGACTTCAACAGTCCAAAAGTGCGCTCGATGATGGCTCGAGTACGTATGTGTGCCCTATTGTACCTACGCTGAGGTACAGTGTTAGCACGCCTGTAAGGGGTGAGGAGATGTGGAGAGAGTGCATACCCAGGGTCACCTGAGGAGGGAAGAAAGGGCAGTTGTTAACATTTCACTCTTTGACTTTCACAGGACATGATCTATACGTTCATACATGCAGTGTCTGTTGGGCCATGTATCTTATTGTACAATCATTACTATTGGGGGGCATTCAGACATTTCAATGACGCATATCACTCATTTTCAGTGCTTGGTACTTACCCAGTAGCCACATGTTACCAAATTCTCCAGCAGCCATACGCCGAGCAAGAGGTGACATGCGGAATATGAAGCTGTCATGTGTACTGCCTGGGAACACTGCATGCACATTGATGAACCTTCCACTGGCATCACAGACAGCTTGTACATTGATGGAATACCATCTGTGTCTGTTGCAGAAGATGTGTGCAATGTGGCTGGGTGGCTGAAGGGCCACATGGGTGCAATCAATTGCACCCAGCACACATGGGAATTGTGCAAGGAGATAACAATCTCTTGCTGCCCTTTGTCTCATGGCCAAAGTATATGGCATTTTGATGTAGTTGGGGGCTCTACCAGTGATGCATCTCAGTACCTGATGCAGGCAAGGCGACTGGCTCGCCTGGGAAATGCCCACATGGTCACTGGTGACCCTTTGGAAGGACCCAGTAGCAAAGAAGTGGAGGGCAGATAGGATTTTGAGATATGCTGGTATTGCATGTGAGCAGCAGGTCACAGAGTCAAGTTCCTGCTCCCACTCACATACCATTTCCTAGATGACTTCAGGTGGGAAACGGTACCTGGCCCTTACATCCTGGCTGGACACTCCAAATATGTTGACCCTCTGCCTGTAGATCCTCTCTGCTCTTCTCCTCCTCCGCAAGTAGTTTTGCCGCATGGCAAGGGGTAGTGCTACAAACACGTTCAGTGACATCCTGAAAAGGGATTGTTTGTGTCTGCTCTGCTTTCATACATGCTGCAGGGCTGGGATTGGCTGCTGTGTGTCAGCTGATCCATGTTGGGGGATGGGTGGACCTTGGCCAGGTGTTTCCCCTTGGCTAACATGCCCAACGGCCCATATTCGTAAATTACGGCCCGTAATCGTACATTACGGCCCGTAATCGTACATTACGGCCCGTAATCGTAAATTACGACACAACGCCGTAATTTACGATTACGGGCCGTAAATTACTCCCCGGCGGCGGACGTAAAGTAAGTAGTCTTAAATCAATTCTGTGAATACCGAAAGTAGTAAGTTTATTCTGCGAATCCTGAAAGTAGTAAGTTCATTCTGTGAATTCCAAAAGTAGTAAGTGCATTCTGTGAATACCAAATTGTAGTAAGTGCATTCTGTGAATACCAAATTGTAGTAAGTTTAGGATTTTTTCTTAAGTTCATTCTGTGAATCGGGCCCTATGTGAATGACTGTGTGGGTGGCTCTGTATGTGTGTGTGGCTCTGTGTGGATGTAAATGCAATAGGTCATGCATATGCGAGCGATTAAGCTATTGGCATTGTAAATTACAATGCCATTTATTTAACGATTAAGCTATTGGCAATGTAAATGACATGCTATTTATTTATGATTTAAAAAGATAAAGAAAAAAATGTCATGAGCAATGCCAATAGCTCTACCTTTAATAATGCGGAGACCATTGCATTGTAAATGCTTGTTTAGGAATTCCCAGCGTCAATTAAAATACAGAGAATTTGTTATACGAAGAGAGCAACTGATATGGTATATGCATTTACTATTGCAACTACACTTAGTACTCTTTGTGACAAGTTGCCTAATCTATCTCTTTATCTTGTAGAGGTTCACTACATCCAGCAGGCCCCCATGGTCAGAAATAACAAGGCAGAGTGGTGAGGTGCTGTGTTTCTGTTTTTCTCTCTTGTCCTCTTCCTCTTTAACTGCTTCACTACCCATTTATATGCCTCTAAAGAGACGACATTCACAAGCAAGCTACAAATCCAGAACATCTCTGCCTTTTTAAATCGATTGGTGGCCTAAAATTACTATATATTAATACAATAACATTATCTTTGTTGACTCATAAAACTTGACAGAAGAAAGCTTATTTAGTTTTAATCAACATTAGCACTGCAATGTGCACTAAAATGCCGAACTTGCCCCTAATGGTCTCCAAAATATCCTGAGGTGCAGATTTCCCATGTGCACCAATGATTTTTCTAAGCCTATCCAGCTCAAGCTTGTTTTGCAAATTTGCTTAACAGTTCCTTAAAAATGTTTTGGTGACAGTCCTTAAAATTCTCTGCGAAATCCATTCAGTTTTTAGGTCTCTCCCAGGCAACGTATGCGCTGTCTTAGAAACATGTGGCATTCAGTTCTAAGGGCGCACCCAGCGCTTCCCATTAGTTCTTTCGTCTGCCTTTACAAATTCCTTCATTTTCATTGGTGACTGGTATACATTTCCTCACCTTTTTTTTTTCCACCCTGCAGACTGTCCCTGCTACATGATCGTCTATTGCCCTCAGCCCACGTCTGCTCCGCATCCTGTGGGTGAACTTCTCAAGTGGTTGCAAAACCCCTTTTGCTGACTGCCTCCTAATTGACCTGGCAGCCTACCCACACCTGCTTCCTGAGAACGTAACTAAGTGTGACTTCAGCCACGTGCAGCCTAGTGCCCTGGGAAAGAAAAGGGTGTCTTCAATCTATGGGTGTAGGATAGCCGGGTGAGTTGGAGGGCGGAGGGAGGCTTGGGACCACAGGGTCTGCAGTGTAAAACCAATTGACCTGCTGAGTACCAGTGCCGAGCGCTCCCGTACAAACCTATCTGATATCCACTGCACTGCGTAGCACTGCAGAGTGTGTGTGGGTGGGCGTGACAACAAGGAACCGCCTTTGATTCACAACACTGAACGGTGGTTTGCCTGATACTTATAATAATTGCTAGAATGGGCCTAGGGTGACAAAGTATTGCACCGCATAAGGTTGCTGGGGGTGGGGTGTAGATTAGAATCGTTCCCAAATGTGCATATTACTGATGTCATTTGAACACCGCTGGGTCTGGCACTGCTAGTAATAATTCCCAATATGATTTTTACCCAGAATGCTCATGATGTGTAGATTATTAAGTGTCTTGAATATAAACATGATTTACATACATCATGTGTGAAGTCTCTTTTGTGACATTCAAGGTATTTATCATGAGTGAGCGTTGTACCATTGCATTGCCTTTGTGGTAAGCCTGATGTCTCAGTGCCGTGCTTTCCAAGGGTGAGCGCTGGTGTGTGTAATCACCCACACCTTACAGGAGTAGTAGGTTCTGCCTGGCTGGGGTACTGCCTCAGCCAGCCAGAAAGTACCATTTCCAACACTGTCTCTAGGGCTTTAAATGGGCTGGGTTCTTCCAGATCTTAGCACCGTGATAATTAGAAATAGGCATTGAAACAGGTCCCTATCAGGCCCTAGATTAATTTCCTTAACTTTACAGCACTGATCAATATCCAGTGGCGGGTCGCATATGGCGTGCTGCAGGGTGGTGGGATGGGTCGGGGAGGGGCAGGGTGGGGTGGGTAGTAAACTTGGACATACAACGGAACGGAGGAACGTAATAATTAATTTCCTTTCGTTCCGTTGTATGTCTAAGTTTACTACATTCCGGGCACGGCAGAAGGACGATAGGTCAAGGAGGATCTAGACCGGCACTTCCGGTCTCTTTCTCTGCATGGTGACCCAAGGAAGCTTTGTACAGCAAATAGCCTGTCAAAGCGAGAGGGAACCACCCTCTACCACATAAACGCACCTTAGGGAGTGCGACACATAGTAAAAAACAAAAAACAATCACTATAATCTAGTAATCTTATCTTATTTTATCAACCTTATTCACACTTGGTCCTGAGGAAAGCCTGTTTTAAAACAAAAGGCCTGGATGAAATATGTAGACCACACAGGACGCAGGAGGTCATAACTCGTACTCCATCACGTCCGTCTGCCTTTTTAGTAGCTGACAGGGGCCCAGTAATTAAAGTTTACATATTTACCCTCGGGTACTGGGACCCTCTGTACAGCTTTTTAACTTTCACTTTCTCACTCACTACACTGCACACTCAGCAAAGATACCAGCTCCGCAGTAATCTGGCATTGAAGCACACCCGGGACACATTCGGTGTCACTGTGGTGGGCCCGATGATGAAGCATGCCACCAACCAGGTTGGTGGGTGAGGGCTTCATGAACAAACCAATGGTTTGCTGGCACGCGTACTTCATTGAGTTTCCTCTCTCCCCCTTACCCTATAAGTAGCTAGTCCTTTTTTGATATTTACATAAGTTTACTACCCCCCACTCTGCCCCCTCCCCTGACCCACTCTACCACCCGCAGCACGCCCCATGGGACCCGCCACTGTCAATATCTGAATAAGGTATGTAAAAAAATGTTAAACTAAACCATGTCAGCGATTTAGTTCCTTTTAATATTTTACAATCTTTACTTAATCTTGCATTCCTTAAGAGTGATCATTATTTATAGGATGTTATTTCTGTTTTATTTTCCCTGTAGCATATTGCTCTTGTACATACTCTGACCTGAGTTGCCTCTGGGTGTTTATAATAGGCCACGATTGAAAGCTATGGAACTGAGGCTGAAGACAGTGGGAGTTTCTCACAGTGCCTGTTAGTTAGTCAGAAAGATGTTCAGAATATATAGCCATCCAATCCTTGGCCTCTCTGCAGAGCGCACAGCGCTATCACCATATATTCAAGTTGTAATTGTGATTCTGTGGATATGTGGGTGAAGGAGATGCACAAATGTGAAATATTGATGAGGTAAAAGTGGCTGGGTTTCAGCGCATCTCTGTTGTTGTGCTATGTATCTGGATCTAATAAGAGAAAGCTAAGGGTAGAGCCAAGATAGCAGCCGGGTACCTCATTGTGAGAATCACAGACATCTACCTTACAGACTTGAATCACAAAGGGCCTAAACGCGTGTGGCAGAGGCCCCGCAGTCGTGGCATGGGGCTTGCACTCATGCGGGCCCACACTCGTGGCAGGACATCCACACTGCAGTTTCTCATGCGGAGGTCCACCACGAGTGCAAGTCTCCCGCCACGACTGCGGTCCTCCCCCACCACGTCTGCGGGCCTCCCTTGCCAGGACTGCAGTGGCCCTTTGTGAATCAGTCCATACGTGTTTTTGTAGCCAGGTCCTTAATTATAAAGGCAATGCCCTTTTCAGAGATTCATCTCACACACTTTTCATCCCATTTAAATCCTTAGGGTCTCTCCCCTATGAGCCCATCCTCCTCTGGCGTCCCCACACTTTATTTTTTACCTAGTCCTCTCCATCGCCTCTATTTTCAGCCCTGTGTTTGTCTCTTCTCCGTTTCCATCTCACTTACCTCTTTGTCTCCTTTACCTCTCACTCCCCCATCTATTCCCGTCTCTTCCAAACGCACATGCCCAGTCTTTTCCTTTCGCTCCATCTCTACCCTGTCTAACTTTCCATTATATTTCAGCATCTGCATCCTGTTTCTCCTCTAGCTGTCTCCCCTGAATCTGCTCTCTCAAGTCTGTTGCCCCTTCGCCTCGCGGGTTTATCGGCCTCCTGCATTGAAAAAAAATATCTTCCCCGGCCACCCCTACATTTCTTCCATGTGTTTCCATCTTCCACATCCACGTCTCCTTACCTCCCCTTCTTATTTCTCTGAATTTTGCTCTCTCTCCATCCACTTTCCCTCTTCCTAATATATACTCCCCCCTTTCTTCTTTAACCATCCCTCTCCCGTTTCCTTCTCGCTATTTCTTTTTCCCGCTTCTCCTTTCTGCCTGTCCCTCTCCCCATCGCACTGCCCATTTTTTTTCCTTTCTGTGCTTTCCCTCTCTCACCCATCGCTGCCTCCTTCTCTCCCTCACCGGGTCCTTTCTGCTCTCCTTATCTTTTCCCATCTTCCCCTCGTATGTATCCTCCTCTACCTCTCTCGGTCCCCTCTCTCTCCCCTCATCTCCCACGCCGCCCCTTTCTTATCTCGCGTTGTTTTCCTCTGCCAGGGAAGATAACGCGCCTTTCTCTGGAGGCTTCTCCGCTGCAGGCTGGCATGCCTTCCCCCCTGCTCCCCAACATCTCCCTGGCCCGTCCAGATAAAGGGTGCGGAGCAGGGACATGTCATCTTCTTTGTGGGGAATCAATATGCGGCAAAGTTTATCTGCTCGACATAGCAGGAGCCGCTAATTCCAGCCGCGCGGGGCCCGTGATGAACGCTCATAATCGCGTGGGTGTGAGAGCGAGATAAAGAGGCGCAAAACACACACTGCACACAAACCTGGGCTACACATGCATATGCGCACACACACACACACACACCCAGACACGGAGCCGCACGCGCTCACGCAGGAACTCACTAGAATACACTTGTGCAAACATACATTCGCACACACAACCACATATGTTTAGACAAAGGGTGTCCACGCGCATGCAAAGCATACATAATATATATGAAGAACAACTAACGTGTATAGCACATTCTTTGTCACTGCGAATATGCCTCAAACAAGAGCTGTCACATGCTGTCACCCTTTTCAGCAGAAGATTAACTGGGGCATGTATTGAATACTTGGCAGTATCCTAGTTAGGTATGGTGCCCTGGATGGATCAGGGCAGCCCAGTTCTCTCCCAGGGCAATTCAGCTGATTGGCAAAGCCCAAGATGGCGAAGTGAGGGCCTGGCTTACAGGAAGGCTTACTTTTTTTTATCTCTCCTGCGTAACATGGCTACCAATTTGGAACAAACTTTTTCTATAGGACATCTGTTTTGGCAAGGTGGCCAGATTTCCAGATTTTTAGTACAAGAAATCTGGACAATTGACAGAGAAATAGGACTAACTGTTGCCACTGCTGTAGCCAGCATCAACATTTAGTCCTATATATATAAAAAATATATCTTCCTTTGTCTCTCTTCAGAGGCATATATATAAATAAATATGTGTGTATATCTACCTTTTTCGGTGGATAGCATAGTGATAGTAGAGATAGTCAATCGTCAGTCCACCAGGGATGCATGAGTCCTGAAACTGATGAGAGTATTTGTGCTGGGTTGTTTGCTTTGCGATATAGATTTTAAAGCATTGCATGTGCCGGTGTGAACAATGACGTTGCGGATGCTTTGTCTGGTTCACAGCAGGGGAGATTCCGTTGGTGGGCCAAGGACGCAACAGGATCCCGAAACCCATGCTTCAGCATATGTTGTACATAGGCAAACTGGAGGACAGAGATTCCACCAAGACCCAAAAGATTAGATGAAGAGCACGTAAAGATTGGTTTGTTAACAGAGATGCAATTTTTACCCTCAAAATGAAGATGAAGATGACCTCAAGATGAAGGTGACAGGTTGGTCGGGGATACAACATTTGAGTACCTCAGTTGAGAAATAAAAATATATCTGGAATTGATTACCTGCACATCTTTCTGGCAGGAGACTTTTAACATTGACAAATCCATTTTCGCTTTCATACAGGCAGCATTCACAAAAATATATTGGTCAGAGCTTATTGACTTTGTTGTCTCAAAACCACATAAAACCATGAGTCTGACTAGTATGTGGGGTTTATTCCAATCATTTAGCATCATATGTGTGCAATTGAACCCAATATTCACACAGAAAAACAAGGCAAGTCCTCCAGTACAAGGATATAAAATGCAACATGACAGAGGTTTCCAACTGCATTAAAAGGAATATCATGTATGAAATATTTTACCCCGGTGACAAAGTTTACTTTGGCAAGGAAATGCAGGCCAGCCACAAGAGTAGGCTGCCACTTATCAATGACCATGTACTCCCCACAGACACCCCACTAGCTGAACAGCTGTTGACCAGTCATCATATGAAATGGGACTAAAAATGTAGGTCTGTATTGCAATGAGGCTTAACACTGTCAAGCCGTAAAGACTCAACTCAGAAGTCTCTACAAGAGCCACCAATCAGGGCACAAGTGAATCCGATCCATATAAGCAGCTTTCTTTTCTCTTGGCGCCTCCTTTTATTCAGTAATGCCAACAATCTGAACTGTCCATATAGCATCAATGAATCGTGGTTAATTCCTGCTCTATATTCCTTTGGGTTTGGCCACAAAAGACTACCACTACTCGAGTGCTTATAAAAGACTTGTAGCACCTATTAGGAATGGGGGTAGTTCATACATTTTATTCAAACAATAGTCCTGCATTCAACACTAAGGAATTTATAGATTCTATGACTAATATGGGGTGCAACAGCTATACTTGCACTCTTTTTGTCCAGATTCGAACAATATGAGGAAGTAAGACAACGGAAGGCTTAAACAAGTCTTGATCACAAGAGTATTGGATACAAGATTGAATTGGCGGCACAGCTTGTATGGGGTTTGGAGAGCACTAAATAATTTGTCTGGAGGAGTATTTGGTGGCTTAACACTGCATCACATTTTGCTTGCCGTCCTGATGTATGTACCTGATCTTGACCTCACCGAAAGTGTGACAGAGTAGATAATTGACTCACCTATCCTGTTTCTCAATTTAATTTGTTACAGAATATTCAATAAATTATAGAGACAATCTCCAACAAAATAGACTTCACCACTACTAAAGAAAAAGGTGCAGACGGGTGGATCCCCAAAGTGGGAGGGATGGTTCAAAAATGGATCCATGAGAAGCCAGTTTTTGGACCATCATACAGACCACCAGTTTCAGTTGTCAGGGAAGGAGAGACACTTATTGTATACTTTCCACCATTTCCTGGTTACAAAGAAAAAGAGAAAGGTGTTGATCAATCATGTCAAAAAGCTTTATGCGGCCAATTCTGTTCAGCAGACTCCTGCCCATAGCAAAGTTTCTCCAGATTTGTCCGGCACAACCTCACCCTATTCTGGAGTGTTGAAATCCTGGGTCGCATGATTGATTGATGAGTCTGCTGTGCCTCCAAATTTACACTTGGTACCAATTACATTAAGTAATGATCCAGATGTGGTGCAAGCATCATCTTCAACAAGCGAACCTGCTGCTCTTCTATCAACAGCTGCTGCCTTTATAACTGAAATATTGTGCACCGCCAATAAAATCTACATCAATTGAAATAATTCAGTTACAAGAAATTGCATTGTGTTGGGTGAGTCTGATCCAGACACTGGAGAATCACATCCTTCATCTCCCAAAAAACGACAAAAGTGAGAAATGTTCATCACTGTAGTTAGCCAACACTACAGATGGCTCCTTGCTTGTAGGTGATTCCTTGAATGATATATCTTTACGCCTTGGTCCTATATTTGGATTCCTCTTTTCGCATTATCCCTTTTTTATATACTGTAATGATGGTTATTATTTAAACGCTACTGCATGGGCTTTATCTTTTTAAAACTTTGACAGACTCCTGGGTTAAGAAGTTGCAACCGGATTCGTTTTTACACAGAGCCAAAAGAGACTTTCCTGCTGTTTACGTCGCTACATTCCCTGTGCTTGATGGTGTTATTTGGGAAAAGCTTCTTTATGCTTCTAGTATTTAACTCGATGGAATGCAATCACTGTTCGGATGCCGGTGAGGCTACCTCAACTTCGATTTTTTTAGATTGAATCTGTTATATTGAAGCCTCGGAATGTAACATCGGTGCTGATTGCATACTGATCAGTTCAAACTATTTGCTATTTTGCTTCCATATAGTTTAAATAGGAGTCTGCCAATTGGCCCAAGCTTACAGTCCCGGGATGGTCTTTTGTATTCATTAATTTAGAGACCAAAACAGTGGCACACTCTCTGCAGCTTGCTGTGCAAATATGTAATTAGAAATTTATCAACAACTTAAGTGATTAGTAGATATTTTCTCGACACTAGTCTAGGCAAGAGTGGAGTAGCACATATATGCACCTGTTCATTGGGCATTGCATTATGTTTTCTCTTGCTGGGCATAAATGTGCATATGCTGCAATTGAATACCCTTATGTTTTGAGTATTGCATTAACATGACACCTAAGGGTTTAAAGCTATGGATTATAATGCAAGCATGAATTGATTTACGCATACTTTGATGATTGATTAAGTCTACAGAGTTTGTTACTTTGAGGTTTGATGCTTCTTCACCTTCTTCTCTGTTCATTCATTCAAAAAAAGTTTCACCAAAGTCTGTATGCAATTCGTTTTGGAGCATTTTGTTTACATTTTGTCTGCAAGACAGCATGGACGCATTGGCAAAGTGTTCCCTAATTTGTATGGTACCAATCCCACCCATGCAATTGAGGCAATTTTGACTTGCGATCCCACAATTGCTACATGCACACCAGAGCAATCTGTATTACAGAATGGGCCACACAAGCATCTGCGGCCCCGTTTGTAATACCAAAGTGACCCCAGAAAGAACAGAAAGGTGGCACACATGCCTATTTTTCTCCCAGGCTACTTTGTATAATATTGCCCACAGTGCGTAGTCAGGCCTCACCTCTCCATCATCATCATCATCGTCATCATCATCATGACAACAGTGTAAACCACTGCACCTTAAAGGCATGGACAACTTTCATATCCTGAGCCCAAACGAAGGGGCAGATTTATGAAGGCCTTGCGCCGCCGGTGCGTCACTTTATTTGACGCAATGGCGGCGCAAACAATGCGCCCTATTTACAACGTGACGCATCTAGGAGATGCGTCACGTTGTAAAGCCCTGCGCCATCAGGAGGCATTCCGGCGCAGGGTGGGCGTTCCGGGGCAGGTGCGCCTCGCAAAAGTGGCTGAGTGAAATCTATAAGATTTCACTCAGTCACTTTCAGGACAATGCTGTGTCAAAAGCCTGCGCCTGCTTGAAGCAGGCGTAGGTCTTGACGCAGCATTGTGGAGATGGGGCACCCCGAGCCTTGCTGGAGCTGCGTCGCGCTTGCGACGCAGCTCCATCAATGCGCCACCTTTTCGGCACAGATGCGTCACGCATCTGTGCCGTTTTTTCCCCATGGTGCGCCGCATTGTAAATGCGGCGCACCATGGGTGGCGGAGCAGCGGCGCAGGATGACTGGCGCATCCCTGGGGATGCGCCAGTTATCATAAATCTGCCCCGAAATGTTTTAGGAACGTTTACCTCCAAGTGAGAATATGGAGATGATCACCTTACACTTCATGCAGTCATCGACTGTACTCACAGATAAGGACAGACATTACACTACTTCTGAATGTTGTACTCCTAGGTATTGAACTGTTTTTCCTACATTCCCACCAATTTTGGGAGACTTCACTTTCCTTTCTCACTTCAGAAACAGATTTTCAACAGCCTTCGACAGGAGTAAACCTCCAACCAGTTACAGGGTGTGATTGGGCTGAGAAACATATTGAAAATACTAAGGGGTCCATTAGGTGCCATCCCATCGGTAATCGGGACCGCCCGCCATAAGGGCGGGGGTCCCGCGGGGGGTATTAGGATGCGTCCGCCACTGTGGCGGGCGCATCCTGTATTTTTAGCATTGTGGCGGGCGGTGCTCTCAGCACCGCCCGCCACAATGCTAAAAATGCACTTTTACATTTGCAAAAACAAAGCGGCAGGCACCGCGCGGTGCCTGACGCTTTGTTTATGCAAATGCAGGGGGGTACCACAGGTACCCCCCGTGTGCACCCCCCACTTCTCCCTCAGCGGGCCTCCAGAGTGAAGACCGCATGCCTTTCTGTGGCGGCATCATATTAATCCTTTTTCGCCCCGGCCTCAAGGCGACCGGGGCGGAAAAGCGGCGGACGGTCTTTCCGTCCGCCGAGGTCCCCCTGCCATACTAATATGGCGGGGGGGAATTCAAATGCGGATGTCGGGCGGATTGCCCCCGCCAGGCTGGCGGTGGCCACCACCAGCCTGGCGGGGGCAATCCGCCCGACATCCTAATGGGCCCCTAAATTCGCTTCCAGGTCATCCCTGGTCTGATTCACATAGCCAGTAAAGGTGTAAATTATAACCAGAGATGGTAAAATTCATGAGTGCCAAATCACATTTCATGTTCAAAACAGTGAATTTAAGCTTTTAAACTATTTATTAAATACTCAATGAAATTATACACCTACATTGCGTGGTTTTATGCATGGGATTACATTTTCAGTGGTATATTTTGGGCTAGTCACACTTTGGAAATTATGAGCGGCACACCATGTCAAGAATAAGTGTAAATAGGTTTCCTGATATGAGTAAGCTGGAAACATCTCCAATATTGGTGATTGTGTCCAGGAAACATATTTTTACCCTGGGGAAAAGTTACTAGATGGTTCTATATCTTTTCTCATGTGAAATGGAATGTACAAAAGGTTATCAGGGGTATTCCTGGGAAGACTGTAACAGTGAGAGCATGACAACTCGAGTCCCTGTGCCAGGTTTACAAATGCAAAAACAACAATTGATGGACAGAATGCAGAACAATGTCATACATTCACCCCAGTACAGAGATCTGGGCCTAAATCCATCGTTTTTTTGCACTCCACACCACCCCAGGTCAGACATGGCCATTATCTGTAAATCTACAGCTGTAGGTTTGCATCTACAATTTGATATAGATGTATGCTTGTTTTAATTTTGAAGAGTACTAAGCATAATCGAGAAAAACTGCAACAGTCGCAGTCTTCCAGGAGTATTCTCAATCCTGAAAGAATAAGCAGCTGCGTCCCAGTCAGGTAAGAGAGGTGAGGCGGTGGGGCCGGGTGGTGGGGGATTTCAACGGATGATGATGAGGGAAAATTAAATAAATGATTAATTTTCCATCGTCCGTCGAAATACCTCCCCCCCCCACCGCTCCCCCACCACTCTTACCTTCACGGGCCGCAGCTATGTAAGCATACACATGCATGATTATTCTTTGTGTACATTCAAAACTGTAAAAATGTTTACCAAAAATGCATTTGCACTTGTGATATTTTCCTATGGGGGAACCTCTTACCTCACACCCTCTTGCTTTCAGGGGCTGTTCTTCAATGGAAACAGATTTACACCTGCCATTGCCATGAGTATATATCTAATCATCACCAGCTTGGAAATGGGCGGAGAAATTATTTGTAAAAAAAATTCAAACCCACAGGTATATAGGTAGGCACATTCTTTCCAGGGCACCAGGCCTGTGGGACACACACTCCCATCTCTGGGTGCAGATTTAACCCTCAATAACATTACATCATAGAGGTCCAATATTACTTATTAGTTAATCGATTTCTGAGGGCTAATGACATCGTGACTTGCATTAGCCAATCTATTTGAGCACCTATGTTGACCTTTAGAAATATAAATGTATTTGTGATCGGTTCTCGGACTCAAGAGACACTCACGCATAAATGGATGTGTGAGTACGTTTTTTTACAAGTATAAAAAGCACGTTTTGTAACCCACAAGATGACTTCACACTTGCAAAAAAGGCTATTTGCGCATGTAAGTTCAACTTTCCTGCACCAAAACCTTTTTGAAGAGGCCTATGCTGCTTTACAGCGTGGAGGGCAATAGGCGACCCCTTCAGATTGCCTAATGCCGTATATCAATATAACGTTTTGTTGGCTTGTGCCTGAAAGGCACTGGACGAGAAGGGTAAATATTTGCTTCACTTAGATGGGGTTGAGTCTCGCTTTGTTAATGTATGTGTGTGTGTGTCAGAGGGTGTGGGGGGCATAAACCACACTGTGAGCATCGGATTAAAACATGCTTGGAGTTAGAATAGTAAATACACACGCTCTTAGGGGCAATGACCAGCAGTGCCGGATGAAACCCATTGTAGACCCCTAGGCAGTCAAAATGTCGCCCCCCCCTGCAAATTATCTCTTAATACGTTTTTAATTTTACCAACCAACAATTTTAATACAAAAAAATTATTACAAAAAACGAAACATTAACAATTATTAATTTTATTTAACAAAAATTAATTTGAAACAATTTAAGAAAGCTTGATTGTAATTTTCTTTCAAGATCAAATCAATATTATTTTGATCCGTTGTTGCAGGGCCCCTAAAAGGAATGGGGCCCATAGGCCGGTGCCTACTTTGCCTATTTGGTAATCTGGAACTGATAACCAGTCCTCATAGTGATATCAATGACAAAGCTTCTGAATGCCACACTAATCAACACTATCTCCCAGAGCTTCTAATGCCTCTGAAGGGCAGTCACTGGAGACTCTGCTTCCTTGTCAGTGATAACCAGCGAGGGCCACTGGCGGGAGCCGTCCTGACTTCCCATTCCTTTCACATCTTTCACTCCAACCACCCAATGCTCTGTGCCAATGAATGGGCCCTATATAGCTCCAATGCAAAAGTTATGGGAGATGAGAAGATAGTTCAGCAGATTCAGGCATCTGCTGCAGAAACCCAAGGGCAGCCAACCAGCCAGTAAGGCTGGGTTACGGTCGCTCAAAAAAACTTTTTTTTTCCAGATCAGCCCCTCTTCAACAACGCACGTGAAATACTTGAAGCAGTGGACATCACAACGCTTGCAACAGATGCAAAAATTAATGGAAGTCAACATGGCGCTAATTATAGTGATTATTGTTGTCATTAAATACAATACCAGTATTTTAATCTCTGTTCCTTTTCTATTATTTTTATTTGTATTATTGAATCTTATTCCTGTTCTTAATATTAATATTGGTTTTATCTGTAGTCATTCAACGTCCATAAAATAATATGTTCAACCTATCCAGGATCCAGTGTTGCATGCAGTGTTAAAAAAAATCAACAATGGGCCTGATTTTGAGTTTGACAGACGGACACCGTCACAAACTCCTTATTGCAAGTGCTATAGGTCGATATAATGCACTCGTATTAAGAAGGATGGGATAGCTAGCCTTATTACAAGAGCCGTAGGTGGATATAATGCACTTGTATTAAGACGGACTGGATATCTGGCCATTGGACTTGAGCTATAGGTGGATGTAATGCACTTGTAATAAAACTAATGGCATATCTGGCCTTATTACAAGAGTCATGGGTCGATATAATGCACTTTTAATAAGATAGCAGGATATCTGGCCTTATAGAAGAGCCATGGGTGGATAATTAGTCACTCATAATAAGGCACACGGCATACCTGGCCTTATTGCAAGAGCCATAGGCAGATATAATGCACTCGTAATAAAACAGACAGGATATCTGTCACGTTTACAACAGTGTAACTTATTTGCCAACTCTAAATCATGCCCTATATTTTGTAGCTAGGCTAGTGCTATTTAAATCATACATATGCCCAAATAGCAGTTGTATTAATTGTAATAACAAAAGAAAGATTGCACTTTTCCTTAAATTATAGAACGCCAACAAAAGTCCCAGTTCTTGTATGAAATAGTAATGCCGTACCAGTAATTCTATACTTTAGGAAATGGTAATTCCCTGATGTGGTAGTATCTCACTGTTAAGCACACTGCTATATCTGTGGGTCTAAACAGTCATTTGGCACCCTAGAGCGTCCTATACACAAGTAAAAATATATTGAACCTCTCGCTGGGAAGCTCTATTTAAAGGACGGAATCCCATCAGTCACCAAAGGTGACATGCTTCATCATCTTGGATGTCCTCCCGGCTGTAAATCCTAGTTCAGCCGAGGGCTACAACTCCCTGACTATGAGGGAGGAGCTCATGGATGTTTTCAAAGTTCAACTGGGTGTACTAATATCCAACAAATGAAGAGCTACAGTTCGTTACTCGGTGATGGGTGCAGTGCTTAAGTGAAAAAAGTGAAGGTTTACTAAAACTAACCACTGAAATAAAGCCTGCTTTAAGACGGTAGAAAAAACCCTCTGCGATAGTCTGACTATTACCTTAGATATAAGAGTCATAGGACCATGATGTGGTTGTGGATAATGGGGAAGCTCATATGTTCATGCTGGGTCAAAGCTCGGCTTACAGAGCAGAAATGCACAACACAGGACAGTGTGAGTCAACCACTATGAAATGTGCTGTTCCCATCTCCCAGAGGTCCACAGCTTACTCGTTAGAAACAAAACTGTAAAAAATACTGCTAATTCTGTACCTTACTCAACTGAGTTGGAGCAGGTGGATAAGACTGCGTATACGGTATGAAAGACTTACCGTTCATGCCTATAGTGGCGTATCTTGTCGGCAACCTCACTAAGCTAGTATAGAATCTAAAATATAAATAATACTGCTAAATCTACAGCATGCAATGCAGAATCATCTGCTGAGAGTGCATATATAATAAGATGAAGTAGCACATACTGCTGATGCCTGTTGTGGTGTCTCTTGGGCCGCAACCTCCTCTGAGCTTGTGTGTATCCATACAATGGTCTAATGTACCACAGTGCTGTGCATCATAAACACTATGGGCCTGAGTCACAAACTGCATTTTGTATTGCTATAGTAGTACTACTTATTACTAAATGGAATTCACAGGCCTGCGAGTGTAAATCTCCACCTTCACATCTCCTATCTTTTCTATAGGGAGATCCTCACACATGCAGGTTTTCTATATAGAAGTAAATGTAGGCCGAACCAGGGGAATTTTCTCTGGTGTGTCCTGTACTCCCCCTGTGTACGCCGAGCTTTGACGCATAACATTGCTATATCCATTACTTTTAATGCCCTATACATTAAGTGGAGTCTCTTAAAAGATGTGGCTGCACGCACAGTGTCTCCCAGCAGGTACATATCTTTCACAACATATGAAAAAGAATCTGGTGCAGATGTAGTCTAGGACATCTGTTTTTGAAACAGTAGACCCCATCTCCACAGTACCGCTTTGATATGGGGCTCCACCAGACTGCCACAGTGTTGCCATAGGCAAGGTGTCTCATTATGTATAAAAATGAAACATTTATAGTTGTAGGTTGGGTTGATCTGAGTATCCTCTAGCAACGAGGGTTAGTAGTGGTTTTGGTAAGTTGTTTGAACGATGTAACCATTTCCTTAGTCAAGCCACTGTATAAATGGCTAGACAAGACATGCAGTACACATTGTGAATAAATTGTGTTAAGGTTTATTGGAACATATTGGTGACTGATGGGGAGAGATTTGGAATAGGAGAATATTTTGTATTAGACATAATACTGAACACCTTCTGGGCTATGTCTTATGGGCTATCAGTGTGGCCTCTCAGTGGCACCACAGCAATGCTGGAGGAGGTAGTGGCACATGGCAATGACGATGGCATCAATTGATGCACATATAGGGAGACCGAAGTGATGGATGGTGCAAACAACATGATAGCATACATTTTATTTATTTATTTACTTACATGGGTGAGTAGTGTGGGTGATGCCATGAAACCTATAGAACTATCTGTCTCAGAGACAAGATGGGCTGACTGACTATTCAAAGTTGCAATGTTAACACTCCAAAGATGTTGGTTGGTGTTGAATGGTGTAGCAGAAGTCTCAATGCACCCGAAAAATTCTAAGACACAATTGCTGAGATCATTATGTTGGGCAAGCATGGGAAAATGTCTAACAATAGGTAGTAAAATACATCTCTTTCAGAATGTATGTAGATGTGTTTGAGTGCCACAGGGCCTCTGGGTTGAATTGAAGGACGTTTGTATGATGTGACACAGTTGCAGCAACATATTTATTTTGAGACATGTTTGGATTCTGCTCCTTCATTGGCCTGATAACCATGGCTTCTGGAACAGACAAGTCAGGCCGTATATAGACTGCATGCTACTGATGATGCGCTGCACGTTGAGGGCGAGCTAGAGACAGGACCCAGGTCTGCCCCAGGCGTAGAGGTATCCAACTATATCCTGGAGAACTTCTCTTTCAAATGCCACTTTTCTTACTGTCACCACTTCTTTATGCCTCTCTCTGTCCGTCTCCCCACCATGTCCTTCACCATGATCTCCTGCCACATAGTATGCTTGTCTATCACACTGGGACAGACCCAAGAGGTCCCCATAGTGGACAACCACACAGCTGACCAAAGTATCTGCTTCCTCTTTGTAGATACGAATGTCATCTTCTCACTGGGACTCTTCTTCGATGTGGGACAGAAGTGGGAGAGGGCAACACTTTAGTCGGAGTAACTTTTAATGTGCTTGGTAGGGTCCTGCTTCATGATAAGCAAGGGTGGGGTCAATGGTAGCTGCCTTCAGTTGTGTCCTATTGTTAAGATTATGCAGCATGTGCTTATGCAATGCAATGTTGCTGCTGCATCAAGTGGGCAGGATATCACACACATTCACAAAGATTGAACATTAAATCCTATACTTCAGAATGTCCGAAACGACAGGCATAAGCACTTCGACCCCTGGATTGCATTTGCAGATGTGAGCAGGTCACATTAACTCCCCTAGCTCATAACATCACGAACCTTTATTATTGTTTCTCACAAATGCTATCTCTCCAACTGTTGCTCACTCTTCCCCTTATCTGAATTCTCACACGTTGCATTTCTATCTGCCGCCCTCTTTCTTTATCACCGTAACTCTGTCCTTTTCCTTCGTCCTCTTCCCCTCACTCACTTTTGCTCCTACCATCTCTCTCTCTCACACACACAAACACAGCCATCTCTCTCTCTCTCTCTCTCTCTCTCTCACACACACACACTTAAACACCCCCCTCCCCCCCCCCCGACATACACAGTGGGTTAAACACGCCCCCCTCCCCAACAAACACACTCAATTGTTGGAGCCCATATCGGAGCTGGCGAGTGAGACATGCTTTATTATTTCCTGATTCCTCCCTTAAATGGTGTTTCTGTCCCCCTGACAAATGACCCAAGAGAAGCTTAGCAGAGAAGTCATTAGTAATGTTCTGTGCTGACGCCACTTTCCTGCCTGAGGCTGGGGTTGTGCTGCAGGGCTCTGACTGAAGAGGCATGCGCTCCGAGAGAGAGCCGGTGAGGGGGCGAGGCAGCCGGTGCGGGGGCGAGGGAGCCGGTGAGGGGGTGCGAGAGCCGGTGAGGGGGTGAGGGAGCCGGTGAGGGGGTGCGAGAGCCGGTGAGGGGGTGAGGGAGCCAGTAAGGGGGTGAGATAGCCGGTGAGGGGGTGAGAGAGCCGGTGAGGGGGTGAGAGAGCCGGTGAGGGGGTGAGAGAGCCAGTGAGGTGGTGAGAGAGCCTTTTGAGGGGTTGAGGGAGCCGGTGAGGGGGTGAGAGAGCCAGTGAGGGAGCCAGTGAGAGGGATGTGAGAGGAGGGACAGGTGAGTCCTATTTCAAGTGGTCCTGTGGCCATACACCTGCAAACACCATAAAGACACACACGATAGGAAAAGTCACCTCCACTCTCCTGTTTTGATTAATGGATAAAGCGGCACATCATTCCCTATGGAGAGGCAGACAACCTGTAAGAAGAACTTAATTTAAATCCAAAAGAGTTACTAGTGCAATACCTGCAAGCAGGGCTTTAACTGGTAACAAGAAAGGCAGTTACTCCCTAAACTGAGTAGGGTTGAAGGTTGGGGGCGGGGGGGGGGGAGGGGGGGGGTTGTTTAAGGCCATTTCTGGTAGGAGGCATAATAGCAGTACAGCGGACCGCTAACTATCTTTGAAAGTGGCAGGGCTCAGTACCCATCTGCCCACCTTTCTTTAACATAGACATTTTTCCATAAGTTTGTCAAAATAGTGCGATTTTCACCTGAGTCTGAATAACAGGCATAACAGCTTCTGAAAGCACGCGAGCGGAATATTCCAGTCCTTTCTTGGTGTGTCCCCTTTGGTGATGCAGGTAGTTCAGACCGTTCTGATGTGCTTGGTCTTGAGTCTCCAAATTTGGTCAGTTGGACATTGGACTGCAATTGGCCAGCGTGTCATTGTGCAGAAGAATGTTACTGGAAATCTATGCTAGCTTAAGAACAATATAATTAAGGCAAGCCACTGCCAGCGGATTTTTACCAAAGGCAGTGGTGGAGTGGTTCAAAGAAGCACTCTTAGAATGTCCAATATGAACTGCTATTGATGCATGGTATCGGGTTATCAGTGCTTGTTAAATCAACCCTCTTGGCCTGTGGCACAGTTACCTTCTCTGTTGATCCTCTAACGAGATTGCATGCCCAATGTTCCTTTACCCATTATATCCCAAGAAACATTAGGATTACTGGTCATATTATCCTAAATGTATACCTTAATTTCTCTTGCTTTTAATTCTGTTTTTTGCAATTTAATTTCTCAAGCCAAAACCCTCTGGGGTTTACAAGGAAGTAACGCAGTGTGGTGCCGCAAGCCCTTTGGCTGCGCCATGCTGCGTTACGTTCGAAGCATAGGGATGTGTCATATTTACAACAATATGACGAATCCCTGAGCTCTCTCCTGCACTGGCACACAGTTGGACTCCATGCGCCAACACAGGCACCCTTGCACCATGGTGCAAGGGTGCCTGCATTCCGTGGATGATTGCTTTTGTGCAGGAAGGGACACCTTTGTGTACAAAAACAATCACAAGATACGTTTCCTCTTTCTATGCATGCTGCAGAATGCAGCACGCATATAAAGAAGGAAAAATGAGGAGAAATAAAAGCATTTCTCCTCTTTGTGCATCCTTACGCCCCCCCCCCTGGGGAGGCATAGGATTCTAACGTATTCCCAGGTTTACGAAACGTTGTAAATCTGGGAATATGGCAGTATCCATGGGTGTTGTGTGGGAACACCCAAAGCAACACCCATGGAACACCCCTTTCACGCAAAGTGCTGCTTGAAAAGGGGCCATATTTACAAGGACCACCACACTGCGCCACAGGTGCATCAAAAAAGTGACGCAGAGGTGGCGCAAGGGGCTTAAAAATATGCCCCTCAATTACAAAAATGTCTTCTCTGTTTTTGTATGGCATCTAATAAGGATGATTAGTGTGCATCTAGGCTCTCTTGTCTTTGACAGACAATGGAAATTTGACTTTTGTGAGTCATTGAGTCGATTTGCCCAAGGTCATACTGTTTGTAAAGAGATGAAACTGAGATTGAAACGTTGGTGTCTTGTATCCACAAGTGACAACTTAAGCATGAAAGTGCACTTCCATTTCTACACAGTGAAGTTTTCTGTGCAGCTTTATTTTAAATGCTCACAAGAGGTCCACAGAGAGCAAACTGTGTTCCTTGAACTTTTTGCCCAAAGAGATACATCAACCATAAGACTTCGCCTAACTGCTCAGAAATATTTACTTTTTAAAGAAGCACGAGGACACAAACCCTTCCATAATAAGCAAAATACTACGCTTCTTCAAAACCCCCGGGGCAATAAGCAGACATCGATTAGATTTTGTTTTTAGCAGAAAGGATAACCGATTAAACAATGTCCACTTTTGCTATCACTACTCGGCACAAATCCAAGCTTGTGCTCAGGTGCCCGAGTGGCACACAGCTGTTCTCTGCTCTGACAGCCTCGATATGAGGTAGTGCTTAATTTGAGCCGGTGCTTATAGGTGACGCCCACTAGCACTCAAATTTGGGAACCTGAACCTATTTTTCATCATTAGGCTTTGACCCAGAGCAAGGTACAGCAAACGAGAGAAAGCGGTGGGGGGCGGGGGGCGTAGGTACAGGATGAGAAAGATGGAAAAATAGTGACAAAGGGAGAAAGCAGGGATGGATAAGAGTCTACAAGAGTGAAGTAAAAGTGCTGGGAGTTTAGGATGCGGGTAGAAAGGTACATGAGCTCGAATTGAGACCACACAACTTGGGTATTTGGCAACATTCAGCTGTACCTACATTCGGCTGTACCAATACCAGGCTTCTGAGGAAAACTTTGGGCTTATTCTTTTACAAATTAAGCACTGATCCGAGGTACCTGCTACTGAACCTTCTTCGCTGCTGGGTTGAATTAAAGTACAATCTTTGGCGAAAAAGAAGTTCGGGTACTTGAGATGAATAAAGTAAGACAAGTTGGTACTTGTACTGGTGAGCACCAGCCCATTTAAAACACTGTCAGAGGGCAGTCATAAGATGAGGAAGCCACCCTTATTTTCTTGTGTCACATTCTTGGCAGGTAATTCGCATGAGAGCATACCAGCTGAGCAGATAACGTGCTAAAAAATAGAAGGATCTAGCTGTTATCATTTTAGCATCAGCTGCACCGTGGCTTTGGAAGGGGACTTTCTTGCAGACAGCAACGTGGCATGATGTGCACACTCTCCTGGCCAGGCAAACTGACTCTCGAATTTAAATTATTGTCTTTCAGTGAGTCCTGGAAAAACGGTGTGCAGCATTTCCGTTTGCAGGAGCATCCGGAGATGTGTAGACAAATTAAAGGTGTATGGAAGAGGTTGGAGAGAGGGCAGTGAACAGGAGAGGAGCAGGGATGAAGTTGAGGGGAGAGGTGCAAACAAATGGGAATGACAGGAAGAAGATGTACTTGTGTGCACCAGGGAATTCTGGGAAGTGGGTGTGGCAAATTTGCAGGCGAACAGTGCAATGGCATTAAATGTGCAGGCGGTGCCTACAGGAGACATTGGGAGCGGTGCTTAATTCGTAAAAAAAAAAAAAAAGCTAATGCCAAGGCCCCTCTCTAGAAGCCACTGCAGCTTGCACCACCGATTGGCCTTGCATGGGCTGCCTGTGTCAGCACCAACACAATTACTAACGATCACACTCCCACAAGAGTAACAATTTCGACTATTCCAGGCCACCCAAAGCATAAAAATGGCATGAAAGGCTTGTATCATTAATATTTAATCTTTATTGAAGTATGAAAAGAATGAAACACACTGCTCCTTTACTAACCTAAAAAATAAACGAATAGCACCACCATGTGGTAGACTGGTATAAGTGCCTTTAGGTATTAAGTGCCTGTGCTGAGCACCGCAAACACTGGCTCATATTAAACACTAATAATAATTATAATAATCCACTTGTATAGCGACTGGTTACACCGACCGGTGTGTCCCAGCGCTGGGAAACCATCCTCCGGAAGTTGGCCAAGACAAGGAGCTAAGCAGAAATAAGTTGTGCACAGGACTCAAAGCCGGAAAAGCCAGGTTTTCATTTTTTTCCAGAAAAAGCTTTCCGAAGGCCCTGCTCGAATAGATGGGAAGTGAGTTCCATTTTTAGCTGCCAAATATCCGAACAATCATGCATCCATTCTGGCTCTTTGGAATTTAGGAATCTTGACCAGATCGGCTCTGGTTGATCTAAGGTGGTGAGTCGGATGATGAATGAATCGAGATAACTGGGGCCTTTATCCTGCAAGCTCCGATGACAATACCATAGTGCTTTAAAGAGTACTTTTTTTCAACTGGTAGCCAATGTAAAATGTCTAGGGCTTTCATTGAGCAATCAGCAGGGGAGATGTGCAGTGGGTAGGTGTAGGGCATAATTGTGAAGAAAAATACAGTGAAGATGTATGGGTTAATTGGCCAGGTGAGAGGATCACTGAGAGCAGACTTCTGGAAAGAGCAGCGAAGGTCCAGGGAATATGTGCAGGATATGTTAGCTGTGGCTGTGAGTACACGACATAGAACAATGAGAGATTCACAGGAAAAGTAGTAGATGTGAACAGAGGAGAGGTAGGCACTAGGGAGAAATGAAGTCAAAAGTAAAAACAAAATATTCTGGAGAGGGCTGCAGGAAGGATGTGAAGGAGAGAAGTGAAGAGGGAGGGTGCAGGGGCATAAATAGATGCCTGAACATGGCAAATGGTGCAGTAAACATGAGTGACAGAAACCGCCACATTTCGCGGGAAGAGGGGAAGAGATGTAGAGGGGAGAAGACACTACCTATATTTTTTTATACCACAAAACAAACTTTCATTTTTAGATACTGTGACTCTGATATAGCTGACATTTCTAATCACATTTAAAAGCTTTCAGGAGCTATGGTTGTCTTCTAGCCATCCATTGACAAATGATATTGCAGGTGAGGACTGAGGTACATTGGATGAGCTGCTTTTGGATGCAATGATTGTAATACAATGAGGTATACAGGTCAGGAATCAAAATGAGGTGGAATAGTGGAGCTATGTATTGGTGTCATTATTACTAGAACAGCTGTTCTTAATCTTTTGACTTTTGTAGACCACCATTTAATCATTACTGGAATCCGGGACCCTGACAGAATCCTTATTGGAAACCGGGGTCCTCCCATTGAGACATGACTGGCAGCTGGGAACTCTGGCATAAGCAATTTCAATGATGTGAACTTCAACACAATGCACACAAATGCATAAACAAGTATTCATTAAACAACTACACAAATGGTGAAATATTTTATTTTATTCACAAACAAATATAAAAAATCCAGTTTTACATTTTATTGTTAAGGATGGAGCCTTTCTAAATTTAACTGAGACTACCTGTATTCGATGAAATATTCTGTTTGATTTACTTGCACTGCTCCCACAAACCAATCTTAGGATACCAACTTAACTTTTGGCACCTAATTTCGAATTCCTAAACACTTACAGAACATTTTAAAATGGTACATTTTACATTTTGGTTCTTTATATATACATACTAAGTTAATCTGTTAATATTGTTTTATTTTCTACGTTTTCGTGGACCTCCTGAGTGGGCACTGCTGACCATTAGGGGCCACAGACCACAAGGTAAGAGCCACTGTGCTAGACGATAAGATGCTGTTGGGAAGGACTGAGATACATTGATAGACCTGTCTTTTGTCAGTGAAGGAGTGTGGCTGAGGGCTGATCTGGGCTGAGGTGCAGTGGAAGGGCATGAATATAATTTCTCCTTTCTGCAAACGTATCAATCTATCTGTGTCCTCTGCGGTAGTCCCCATGGCCTGGAAACATGCCAAGGTGGTCCCTTTACGCAAAAAACCTATGCTGGATGCCTCTAAACCGGAAAACTTTTGCCCTATTTCTCTCATTCCGTGTCACAGTACTGAAACCACCCTTCTGGCTGTAACAGAACATCTAAGGGACACGTTAGATGTCGGGCACACCTCAGCTCTGATCTTACTGGTCTAAGGGCTGCGTTCGACACAGCGTTCCATCAGATTCTGCTGCAGCCCTTAGAGGATATCGGTATCAGCGGTCCTGCCCTGGGCTAGCTTACCTCCTTTCTATCAGAGAGAACCTTTCAAGTGTCTGTCCCCTCTTCTGCTCCCAGGTGCATGCTGTCCACCATGGGGTTCCTCAGGGATCGGCTCTGAGCCCTACCCAATTTAACATCTACATTCAACCCCTAGCAGCAGTAGCCAGGAGCAGAGGATTAACTGTGGTATCCTATGTGGATGACACACAGTTGGTGGTAGCACTATCAGATGATTCTGTGCAGAATGTGCTCAAGTTTGAGAAAGACCTAACAGCTATTGCAGACTGGATGACCGTTAACTGCCTCCAACTTAATGCCAGTGAATCTGAGATCTTGTTGGTGGGTAAAGATACTCATCTGTGGAGCAAGCATTGGTGGCCATCCACCCTAGGTCTCCTGCCTGCACCAAAGCAGACAGTCAAAAATCTGGGAGTATGGGTGGACTCCGCTCTTACCTTTCAGGCTCGAACTAAAAGCATTAGCCGGGGTCTGTTTCGGGCTCCTACGTGGGCTTAAGCCATTGTAGGGATTCTTCGATCCCACCAGTAGTCAGGTGTTCATCCAGGCCACAATACTATCCAGGTAGGATTATGCTAGCTCCCTATATTTAGGGGCTAATAGAGCAGAGATACTTCACCTTCAAGGACACAAAATGCTATGGTCCGAACTCTCCTTGGCCTGCCAAGAACCTGCTCCACCACCGACTCTATTCGCAGGCTGCATTGGCTTCCGGTGGAGAAACACATCCAGTTAAAAACTCTCTGTATCGCCCATAGAATCATGAATTTCCAACCCCCGATATTCTGGCTAATCTCCTTATGCCTTACATACCCAACCGCCAGCTGCACTCCAAGGTCCAGTGCCTGGCGGTGGTCCCCCGGGTTAGGAGAGTATGGGCAGGAGGGCGTTCCTTCCGTGCTCTTGCTCCGAAGCTCTGGAACTCCCTCCTTGTGAGAATTAGAAGGATCCAAAGCCATGTGGTATTCCGTAAGGTCATAAAAACCTATCTCTTTACTGCATAATTTGTCTCTCTGTGCGTCACTTGGTCGGCCTATGACAGTTTGCATTTCAGCACTGGGACGCCCCTTTGCTGGGGCAGCTGTGCGCTCTATTAAATTTATAACATAACATAACAATGCTGAAGTGCTCATGTCAGGGTTGTGAAGCATTGTAATCATTGTAGGCGTATTCAAGGACTAAAACAACAGGATGTGCTTCAGAAAGGATCTTTTGTGTCAGCACAGCACTGCCAGTAGATGCTTCTGGGTAGAGGCTGCAGGGTAAGGGTGAAGTCCTTTGAACATACTGTATTTGGACCCAGATACAGGAATATTCTGCAGTGCAGGTCTGAGGTCCACTGGTGTGGGTCCCAGAACTGGAATATCAGGGCCAGGTGTCGTCTATACTAGATGCATAGCTGTGATCATTTATGTATCCCAGTTCTGGATTAACAGGTGATGCATTCGGTTAAGAAGGAGGTGTCTCATCTAAGGTCTGTGTATTGTGCATTGGTTAATGCATGTGTGTTCATGTATTTGTTGAGTAGTGGGCGCTGAAGGTCTAAAATATATCACGGTAGACCTGGATGCCCACTGTGGTTGAGGTGCTTGATGTAGCTCTGTGCCTCTTGACCTGCACTGGCACAGCTGTTGTGCTGCTGCCAACTGAAGACTAGATACAGGTGCCTTTTGGAGGCCTCTTTTTGGTGTGCAGCAGGTGAGGCCTCATTTATATTGATAGAGATGTGCAGTGCTATATTATCAGGGGAAGCTCCATCTTAGAACTGAGCTAGATACGTAGAATTGCATGCAGATCTCACTACTAGAATCACAGGGGTACCACAGGCACTTTTGGAGGTGCTTTTGTTTAGCTATGCAGTGCTTAATTTGTAATAAAATAAGTGCCTGGGCCCTCATCAGGATGTCACTAAAGCTGGCACCCACCATTGCCCCTGCAAGCGCTGCAAAAACAAAACTATCAACCATCGTACTCCAAAAACTGTGACAAGTAAGACTATACCAGGCCTCTAAAGCTGTAAGAATCTCTTGGGCACAGGAGCGGCCCGTGCAGGTAAGAGCGGTGGGGGGGACTGGACAGACGACGAAGATGAAAAATGAAATAAATATTTAATTTTCCATCATCGTCATCTGTCGAGTAACCCCCCACCCCGTCTCACCACTCTAACCTGCACGGGCCGCTCCTGCTTGGACAGCAGGTATTAGTCATTTTTAATGTATAATTATTAATAAACATTTGTTGTTGTGCTCTACTCTTAATTAAGATTACAAACAGTGAGCGACCCAGAATACCCTTGAGGGCTTGGGAGATAATGATAGAAGGGTGAGAGTGCTTTCAAGGGAATTTGTTTACATAAACTTAAGTTATTTGAACCAAAATTGGAGGGATAAATAAATAGTCCCTGTGTGAATTCAATCTTTCTATGAATACAACAACTCACATAACATAAAACAAATCAAGGCTACATCAAAACACAAAGACTGACAAGGTGTATAGACAAAAAGTTTTTATCAAAAAATAATTGAATCAATATATACAGTAAAACAAAGGTCTGAAGGTCTATAAATGATAGAGATATATAACACAACAGAACCTAAGAGCACCTATCCAATACAGTACAATAAATGATACAAAAGGAAGAGGTGAAGGTCGACGTTTCGGTCTCTTTAAAAAATACTTTTTGAGACCATCTTCAGGACTGGAGTCAATAAAAACTGTATAATGACCAACCGTAACCTGAAACATAAATGTTCTAAGTTACAAACAGTTCATAGATCAGTTACTCTTATCCATAACACCTTGAACATTAAACATTTAATATTACAACTTAAACACCACTCTACATATAACATACTATTACACATTACAACGAATACTATCAAATGATGAAGCGATTTCTCTGTTGTAGCAACATTAATTGAAAACGTTTTGAATTAATGTTGCTACAACAGAGAAATCGCTCACATTTAATGTAGATTTCCTGGATCTATACAACCGTGAAAACGTGCAGGATTCAATCTAATGATAATTTGATTCGTGTTTGAGTGTTTTTTGTAATCATTTGATAGTATTCGTTGTAATGTGTAATAGTATGTTATATGTAGAGTGGTGTTTAAGTTGTAATATTAAGTGTTTAATGTTCAAGGTGTTATGGATAAGAGTAACTGATCTATGAACTGTTTGTAACTTAGAACATTTATGTTTCAGGTTACGGTTGGTCATTATACAGTTTTTATTGACTCCAGTCCTGAAGATGGTCTCAAAAAGTATTTTTTAAAGAGACCGAAACGTCGACCTTCACCTCTTCCTTTTGTATCATTTATTGTACTGTATTGGATAGGTGCTCTTAGGTTCTGTTGTGTTATATATCTCTATCATTTATAGACCTTCAGGCCTTTGTTTTACTGTATATATTGATTCAATTATTTTTTGATAAAAACTTTTTGTCTATACACCTTGTCAGTCTTTGTGTTTTGATGTAGCCTTGATTTGTTTTATGTTATGTGAGTTGTTGTATTCATAGAAAGATTGAATTCACACAGGGACTATTTATTTATCCCTCCAATTTTGGTTCAAATAACTTAAGTTTATGTAAACAAATTCCCTTGAAGGCACTCTCACCCTTCTACTCTTAATTAGGCACAACGTGTCAGACTGTCATATGTACCGTTATTGACAATTAACTACCGGTGCTGAGCACCGGAAACCACCGGCAAAAATTAAGCATTGCAGCTACGTGGCAGTCTCAGTAAGTGAATTACCAGGAGCTCTGCGTGTGAGTTCTAAGGAGCATTAGCACCGCTGTGCGATCGTGCAGTTCCAAAATGCTGGCTTAACCATCATTCAAATTATGCCGAACCACCATCTAGGAAATAGTAAATTTTTGTCTAAATCCTAACTCGACCACATATATCGGTTTGCATTTATTCATAAAGTTTTATATTTGGACAGCAACAAACTTGTCAATGATTTTATCCAAACTGTGACATTTTACACTGGTCTCAGGTCTTGGAGAGCAGTGAGGATAGCTTCTGCAGTGAGAGAATCTGTCCAGAAACTGGTTTTGCATACGAAAGGCATTTAGAAACACTGGCTATTTGATTCAATTAAAGGCTGACCACGTGGAAGTGTACGGTTTTAGGATGCTCGTTGGAGTTTGTATCTAAATAATCAGTTTAGTTGGCATTAGAAGCATCTGTTCCTAAACAACGTGTGGAAAAGTCAGCCCATAACGCACCGGATGCTCAGGCTGCTGGCGCAAGGCGCCTCTTGGTTCCCATCATAAATAATTACCGAATGAAGAGACGGGCACTGGAAGCAGGAAGACAAGGAAAAAGGTTTATTTCTCATGAGGAGAGCATGTCATTTGGGACACTCGCATAGTGTCTTCGGGAGGTGCTCTAACAAGTTTCTCTGAGGCTTCGTCTTTTATACACAGGTTTATGGCACACACATCCTTCATTACAATCAAGACATTGTGAAGTGTGAAGATATTCCAACACGTGGCTACAGTAGGGGCCCTTATCCTCCATACAATAGGAGGGGCTGTCACCCAGCTGAGTGTTCTGCTGATTCCTTTGAAATGTGTGCGCCTGATCGAATCTCAGGGGGTGGAGTGGTCATGATCAATAGTGGCTCCTTTCAAGAGAGGCGAGTGCATACAGTAGTGGGCAATAAACTGTATCCTCAGGCTAAGGGATGACCAGCGGTCCATGTGGACAATTAGGTTCAGAGGAAGAGGTCATCAAAGGAGAGATATTCATGAAAGGAAGGGTCAGTGTGGAAAATCGAGCGTAGAGAAAAGGGTTTATCAGAAGAGGGGTATTCACGGAAGGAAAGGAGGTGTTGGTCAGGCGCGGGGTGTGATTCTCAGAGACAGAGTCATGCGGGAAGGGAGGGCTCATGACTTGTGCATGTGAGAGCGGGGGCGGTCAGGGTGCATGGGGGAAGCTTGCAGGGTCAGGGAAGCATGCCGATGATCGATCGTGAACAAGGAGGCCATGATACCTAAAATGGCTGTCGTGTACGTGTGTGCATGGGTCTATGCTAGCGGGATAACACAGTCAGTGTTTTAGCGATATCCGTTCTGCTTACAACAAGGGGTACAGTGAACACAAATGAACGCCGCTTATGTACATACACATTGCTATTTTCAACAGTCGCCGCTTTTTTACAGAAGCAAGTTCAATTTCTACCTAGTCGATGCTAGAGGCAGAATGCAATACATGTTAATTTACATCTGTTGGGTTCTTCATACAAGCCTAGAGATCAGCATAATGTTTAGTCGGTGTAGAATCAAGGAAGAATGTTCCGACACATTAAAAATCAGGTTCACATTTTCTCTCCAGTGACATCAACATACAGAAAAAATGCTCTGATACCTTCGAGTCTTGTCAGTACTATAAGAGACTTTTGAAAAACTAACTACATGAGTGACCGATGAAGCATTTTAGAAGGCAATAGGAATTCAATTCGATACAAGCAATTAGTCAAGGGGTGAGTAGAAAGTTCTGGAAAGGGGGAGGGTCTTTGTCGCAATGTCTTTTAACAGAGTCCGTTCTTCTTTTGTTGGCGCTACTGAGCACCGGCGGTGGAGCTATAGGTCCAGCTCGGATTCATCCTTACACGTTGCAGGGTGCGATCAGTCCTCTGCTGTTAGATCTCAGTCCTGTTTCCTAACTTATTTTCTTAGGGGTGCCTCAAGCTGGGCACCTGCGTGTCTTTTCTTTTTCCGTGGCAAAACCTCATTCTATAGTCAAAAGTTTATGCGAAAAGGGTGAGTTTGTTGGATAATCGAGGGAAGAGAGGGCGGAGTGGGGCCAGATCTTTGAACACACCAAGGGACCAAGGGAGCAAAGGACAACGAGCAGGCAAGCCCAACAGTCGGACTCAAAAGGGGACGGGGGACTTCAGGCACGAGTGGGTCAGCGAGTCGAGGGCTTCAAGGCAGCCCTTCATTCCTCCATCTGCTGAGTTTGAAAGTTATGCCTCGTCCCGCGTCTCGTTGCTCTGCAGTTCCACCTTTGGTTGTGGTCACAGGTGCTCCATGATCTGTGGCCAGGCTGTGCGTTACGTCCAGCTCCTCTCCTCCGGTGATTGTATCTTTGAATGGGTAGAAAACAAGTTTTAGAAAAACTGGCAGGAGAAGACATTTATACATCTCAATTCCGTCCCCAATCCTGCGTAGGTGGGGGATATGTTCATCGATCACAGTCAGAAGTCGTCACTTATGGAGTCTGTAGGAGTGCATTGTTATTGATTTCATGGACCTGTGTGGCGTTCATGCGCGATGTATGGTGAGAGGAATTGGACTTTTATACATGGTGTATTATCTCATCACTCAAAACTCGAGCCCCTATGTAGAGACTCGCCCTTTTTCATTGTAACCCAGGTACTGACAGCCTTACACTTCCCTTCGGGGTCTGCTAACTCTTGCAAGCAGGGGCGTTATCGTCATGAAGAAGGGGGAGGGGGCAGATGTTAAACATGGCTTTCCTGGGGAATGACCGTTAATCAAGGTCATCAATTACGTTTCGTGGGTAGCTGACATGAGGCTAGGGTTAATCGGGGGCGCGTGGGTGCTTTGGACAGGGAGCTGGGGTCGATCGGGAGAAGTGGGGTACTCTGGACATCCGCACTTAGGTGCAGGGGGTAGGGGCAATCGGGGCATTGGGGATCGCATTTCTAACGAACTGAGAAACAGAAGACCATTGACGTTATAGTTCCCTTATAAAAGGCCAGATTAGGGGACGTCCGTCGTCTTACCTGTCCTTTCCTTCATTACCAACTCGGGTTCTATCGTTTTGCAGAAAGGAGAGGTAGTAATATGGCAAGTCACAATCGTTTTGGTTTTGGTCAATTTTGCTGAACACCTTTGCGTTCGAGGAAACCCAATTATGTTTTGTGCCGGAGGGGCACAACGTCATCATACAAGGAAAGAGGAAACAGGGGCTTTTGGAGAGAGAAAGAGAGAGAGAGAGAGAGAGAGAGAGAGAGAGAGAGAGAGAGAGAGAGAGACCGCACCCTAAATGGTCCATTCGGTACACGTATGACATGGAGAGAGAAGGAGAGAGAGACATGTACAATAATGGGCCATTCAGTGCGCGCACAACACAGAACACCAGGGGTTAAGTAACACGGATTCACAAGCGGAGGGATGACGTAGATCCATACATCACGTACACACAAACTCAGACGGGGAAGACAGTACATGTATTATACAAAAATCCAAGACAAAACATAAAATAGTTATTGGCCAAAATTATCCTTTTCTGTATGCTGTGCATCCTTGTCATCCTAAGCTCTTTTTACCTTTTTCTTCTCTTTTATTCGTCGGCTGCCCTTACTGGTGGCTTTGATTGTACACACTTACGCCGTTGGCAATTGGTCATGAACTGACCTGGTCGGGCTAATGCTCACGGCGGTATTTTCGAGTCATTTTAGCAAATGTGTTTCCAGGCTGAGACAACAGTTGGTGTCAGTTGGAGAACAATCGGGCAGCTTTTAGTTACTTGTCTATGAGGATGCGAAAAGGAGGTAGTAGGTCTTTAAGTATCGGCAATATTCCTAGTCCTCCCGTCGGAGGGTACTTGTGTAATCCTTACCTCGGAATTTTCCTTAAACTTTCCCTATTTAGTTAAGTGTGGAGGGTTTAATCATGTGTGCACATTAGTTTAGGTTTGTATTATTCGGAGTGCGTGGGCACCATAATCGAACGCCTTTTTCCCGTCTCTTCGTCCGTTAGATCACCATTTTCTTTTTTCGTATTTTTAACCGATGTTCCAACGTGACCTGCAGAAAAGAGGGAAAAAGAAGGGGGCGGGGGCAGCATTTAAGAATACATCAGCGCGCATAAACCCGAAAAGGCTTTTACTTACTACATACGCGGTCTATTTCCCCGGAACGCAGTTCTTGCCAATTCGGCATTTAAGCCCAGATGAACCTTTTAGTGTGGGAGAGATGATTATCGGAAGCCGGTGGATAGCATAGGTCACCCAAGTGTGGTGTTACGGATCGTATGTAGGGAGACCAGATGGCACTCCTTCGGAGCGACCTAGGGGCATTTTAACACAATTTTTCTGATACAGGTAGCATATAAAGTATAGACTGAATTCCAGGGTCTTTTAGCGGTTGCTTTAAGCTGTACAAAAATGTGCAAAGTACATACAACAAAAACCTGTACCATTCATTTTTGCAGTATCTCTGCGTACTATACTTTTTAATCCTTAAACAGTGGTCATTTATTCGAAACTTACTAATTCACACGTGACAACTACGTTTGCTTTTTCCAAAAATCTTTACTAAGAATGTCGGTGCATAAATATGGGCCTACAACCCCGTGGGCCGGCCACGGAGCAGGCTGGAACTGTTATATGTGGGGATACTTATTAGCAGAAAACTTTAATGGAGTCGGTGGTCGTTTATTTCATAATAAAAAGTGCGACAAGTGCAATAAAATCATGTCGAGACTTCAGTGTGAGCGAGTGTCATGGGTGTTGGGCTTCCAATTTTCAATAATCATGATGCGCCAAACTTAACAACAATTCATTGTCCGAATGTTCAATTACTACCCATCTGATGTCAATTTACCGTCTGAACACATAATCAGTACCCATCCAATATCAATTCATTGTCCGAACATATAACCAGTACCCATCCCATATCAATTCATTTCCCGAACTGACAGTACACATCCTGAATCAATTAATTGTCCGAACATATAATCAGTACACATCCTATATCAATTCATGTGGTTAAAAAAACCTGCATATATATATCTCATGACACCAGGGCTGAACAATCGGGGTACAACAAGGAGTTGAAAGTTTCATTTGCATCGGCGCCATTTTGGGTGCAGTCAGGCAGATCCAGGCATAGTCTAAATCTCCACTAACTCGCGGTTGGCCCAGAGCTTCTTTTGGCAGTCCAAAAGTTCCGTTAAAGGGCAAAAGAAAGGATCGGCGGTCTGAACTATCAGTCAAAAAGGGGAGGGAGGCAACAATTTTTCCTACCGGGTCATACTGGGTTTTCACCGGAACTGGTCCGAACTGTAGTCTGCAGGATTCTAGTCATTCAAACTGAGGCTGGCGCCAGCATGGGAGCGCCGACGTCCTGCGGCTACATTTCCATCGTTCCGTGGGCAATCATGGCAGTCATTCCCCATCGGGGGTATCTGCGGGAGTCGGGGACTTCCGCGGCTCCTCTAGAATCTTCAAGGTCGTGGAGAACTTTTATGATGGTGGAGTCAACAAGGGACCGGGCCATTCCTTCATGCTGGGCCCGCTCTTGCAAGGTCGACCGCCATGTTGAGAGTTCGGCAGCTACCGGCGATCGCGGGGTCAAATGAGCGGACGGGCTCCAACCTGTCGGGCGAGGTGTCGCAGCATTCGCCACAGTGGATGAACCCTTTTTCCGGGCGCGTGGAGCGCCTAGGGTGCAGCTGGGGAGCCTCCACCTGGGGAGGTGGGAGAGGCTTGTTCGCACCGTCTCTCCCTCCCAGTGCACCCCACGGCGTCTCGCTTGACATTTGTTATGGCCGGACCAGGCGATGAGGACGAGGGGGGGGGTCGGAGGCATGTGCAAGACATCCCCCCCCAGGGTTGTCGCAGCCATTATACAAGAAAGAAGTGGCGCCTGGCATGCTTTTCGGGCCGGGCCTCTGGTTGATGGTGGCTGGACGCTTTTTTTCTACGGCCCCAGGAACGGGTCCCTTAGTCCATCCTGGGGACAGGCCTTGGCGCGCGGCGCCGCCTTCGGGCTGTTGGCGTAGCGGCCTCTCCACCCCCAGACCTCCCATGGAAGCCGGTCCAGACTGGGAGAGAGAGGGGAGGTCGAGGACATGGACATTCCCCCCCCTGCAACTCTCCAGTGTTGTCGTAGCAGCCACCGCGGCCGGATCCTGTCGGCCTCGGCCTCTTATGATCTCCGGCCGACGGTTGGCAGCAGGACCCGCCCTACATGTGTTGCTGGGCGTAGCCGTAAACCTGTTGCACTTTGGAAGTTTCCAGAATGGGGGCGGATGTCTGCTGCTTTGTATCTTTCTCAGGTTGCCGTTATTGGGGCGTGGCAGGCGGTGGGACAGACATGTTTGGAGCAGCGAGGGGCGATGAAGCCTTGTTGCCCCATGGCCGTCGCAATGTCAAGCTTGGCTTCTCTTATCATTTTCAGGTTTCTTATTACGGGCTTATTTCTAATGTTTCTTGTTTCTAGGACAATAATAGGTTTTATCATTAAGTATTGTTATCGTTTCCTTGTTCGTTATTTAATAAAAAGTTCATCAGTGGCCTACTGATTTCGTTTTCCTATTCCTTTCTTTCCAGGTTGTTTCATGCTAAAGTTTCTGTTAACAGGATACAGTGATCACTTCGTTATTATTGCATATGTCCTTTTCACTAGGGGTGCTCTCTGGTCGGGCCAGATGACCTACCTCTAGTAAATGGTCCGGGTGAAACTGGCGTATCAATCAGTGGGGAGTAGATAGGCATGACAGATTACAACGGGGGACAAAGGTCCGCATTACCTACCCTTCACTACTTGCAAAGATTTTTCCTACGTTATTTGCAAACAGGGAATACCTCCAAGAAAAGAACCAATTTCCAAACAGTCAATGTTCGGGCAAACAATCAATCAATGAGGAACGAAATAGGCACGGCGGGTTAAAAGCTTGCGTTACCTACCCTTCACTATCGGCAAAGGGAGAGAGAATATTCCTATTCTTCCCCGTTTGCAGGCAGAGAAGATCCTTAAGAGAACCAACTTCGAACAATTCAATGTTCGATCAAACAATCAATCAATGGGGAGAAAAATAGGTATGACGGATTACAATGGGGACAAAAGTCTGCATTACCTATCCTTCACTATCTGCAAAGACTAAACAGAGTATGGCGACTCTGTGCTTGTTTGCAAATAGAGAATCTCTCAGAGACAATAAAGTGAGTAATACTAGTATTTTCAAACAATCAATCAATCAATTTCGCAATTTGTCGTGTGTCACGACCTTACCCGGACCGGACCATGTGGACAGTTCTTCGCCTTCCTTTTTCCAGCGCCCGATCGTTCTCTTTCTCCATGTTTTTACCGCAGCATTCCTGTGGGATTCCAGTCAGGACAATAGGTCACTTGAGAGAGGTCCGTTCGGAATCGGTGAAGTTCATTCAATCGGCAGCCGGACGAGGGCCCTCTCAAGGCAGGTATACTCCAATCATTTAGATGTTCACCCCATCGTCTGGACCTCTCTTACCGGACCTTATGTCGCTGATGGACCCCGCGTTGGGACGCCAATTGTGGAAAAGTCAGCCCATAACGCACCGGATGCCCAGGCTGCTGGCGCAAGGCGCCTCTTGGTTCCCATCATAAATAATTACCGAATGAAGAGACGGGCACTAGAAGCAGGAAGACAAGGAAAAAGGTTTATTTCTCATGAGGAGAGCATGTCATTTGGGACACTCGCATAGTGTCTTCGGGAGGTGCTCTAACAAGTTTCTCTGAGGCTTCGTCTTTTATACACAGGTTTATGGCACACACATCCTTCATTACAATCAAGACATTGTGAAGTGTGAAGATATTCCAACACGTGGCTACAGTAGGGGCCCTTATCCTCCATACAATAGGAGGGGCTGTCACGCAGCTGAGTGTTCTGCTGATTCCTTTGGAATGTGTGCGCCTGATCGAATCTCAGGGGGTGGGGTGGTCATGATCAATAGTGGCTCCTTTCAAGAGAGGCGAGTGCATACAGTAGTGGGCAATAAACTGTATCCTCAGGCTAAGGGATGACCAGCGGTCCATGTGGAGAATTAGGTTCAGAGGAAGAGGTCATCAAAGGAGAGATATTCATGAAAGGAAGGGTCAGTGTGGAAAATCGAGCGTAGAGAAAAGGGTTTATCAGAAGAGGGGTATTCACGGAAGGAAAGGAGGTGTTGGTCAGGCGCGGGGTGTGATTCTCAGAGACAGAGTCATGCGGGAAGGGAGGGCTCATGACTTGTGCATGTGAGAGCGGGGGCGGTCAGGGTGCATGGGGGAAGCTTGCAGGGTCAGGGAAGCGTGCCGATGATCGATCGTGAACAAGGAGACCATGATACCTAAAATGGCTGTTGTGTACGTGTGTGCATGGGTCTATGCTAGCGGGATAACACAGTCAGTGTTTTAGCGATATCCGTTCTGCTTACAACAAGGGGTACAGTGAACACAAATGAACGCCGCTTATGTACATACACATTGCTATTTTCAACAAACGATTGCAATATTAGTCAAAACAACATACATACAGTTTGGGAAAGGGATTATAGGAAGACATACAACATTTTGTTGTATGAACAAAATTAGTGAGGATTGTTGAATGGGAGCACTGGGTGATTGGTATTTGAATAACTTTGCCCTAAAATCGTGATGAGCATTTTTTTCAGATTTGAGTTTGGGAAAATCATTTAGATTTTGAGAAGCCACCATATTTTTTCAATTATTGCATTTACAGTGTAACTGTTGATGGCAGAGTGCCATTCTGAAACGAAGGGTGCATAGATATGAGTTATCTTCATTTAATATTGCAGATGCTTCGACATAAAGATTATTGAAAAAAGATCTATTGCTTTTCACAGTTTGTTCATTGAATGTTAGTTCTTTTATAATGGTTTGTTTTGCAGATTGCGGTAGTTTGGAGTTGTTGCTCCACGATCTGGGGTTTTCACTTGGTTTGAAAGGTGTACTGTTTTAGGATTTTTAATTGAATGGGATATGGGTGGTAGAATATTTATCCCCAATCTGAGTTAAGGAACAGGAGAATGTGAGAGATTCCACAGACTGTAAATGTTACAAGGGAGGTGAATAAGAGTGGGGGCAAATTGTAATTCAAAGTTGAAATCCAAAGGGGCTTCAAATTTCGTGATGTATGGGTAAAGTTATCTTTGGTACCCGGGTGTATGTAGATGATAAGCAAGAGAGAATGAACAGAGGGAGTGTGTAGGAATGCTAAAAGAAATTTATTACAACATGGTTGTATGGCACCTATGTGGCATGTCCGCAAGTGGATTTGTAAATGATTAAAAATACTTGCTGGTTTTCTTCATTCATTTAATTATTTTGAAGTTTTCAATAGTGCAGCGTCACTGAGGAGCACATGAGCACTGTGCAACCTTTATATGCAACAACAAAGAATTATCAATGTTCAGCGAATGAGACAAACTCTACAGACTAAACAAACCAGTGCAAAGAATAGGAAGATATAACCTGGGGCTTCAACTGTCCACTCAAGGCCAATACATTGAGGGTCATTGTCAGGGCACTAGGAAGAGTGAGTCAAATCTGCCAGATGCAAAGCTCCAGTTCCTTATACTTAGAATTCTTAACACCCAAGGAAGGAACAATCCCTTTCAGTAGCCCCAATTCTTGATGATGATTGGGATCCCCACCTAAACAATGTGCCCCCAAAAAGAAACCGCTGTCAAGGAGGAAAAAGAACATGGCATGAAAAACCTCCTTGATGGAAGGAATCAGGCGAGGATAAGGAGGATAAGGAGGAATCCTCTTTTGGGTGAAAAAGACCAGAGCAGGTAACACCCATGAGGGTCACAAGGTGCTGGGGGCGGGTTTCGGGCAGCTCTGGGGGTCATCCGAAGAGCCAGGTCTTGAGATCGTGTCTGAACAGGTGCAGTGTCAGGCTTCAAGTCACACAACCTCAACAGTGCGGCCGCAGCATCCAGCTTGCATTTGAGAAGCCGGCAGCATTATCCTTTGCTGCATGCAAGTCGGGACCATGGTCTTTTTAAAAGACAGTTCCAGAACATTGTGATAGGCCATGAAAACGATTGGTGTTGAGCATGAGAGGGTCTGAATTAAAGACTTTCAAGGAGTAGATCCTTGCTTAGTAGGCTCCTTTTGCCATAAGAGATTGTGTGTAGGTCCCTAAATTATAAGGGTGCATTATGATGTAGAGCCTTGCAAGTGAGGCATCCTATTTTGGTCTAAGGACACCAATTATATGTTGGCGGTAAGAATACTCCATTGCAACTGCGACTAAGGAGCCTTACTGCCAACATAATGTTCTGCCCACCTGATTTAAATGTGGGTGTAACCACAGTGGATACTACTTTGTTTCCTCCGTGCTTACACTCTTCCGATGGCTTGGCTGAGCAAGGGTCGTCAGAGGTTGCCCTCTATGGATGCTCACCTAATTTAGATGGACGGACATACAGGTCTGTTTTCACTTCCCATCAATGCCAGGAAAACTCTGGCAGCAAGGGGCAGTGAAAACTGTCTAATTTCCTCCTCACCATGGGACGCAACTCCCATGGCATAGGGGGCTTTTTTATTTTCAAAAAGAAAATCTTGCTGTATATCAAGTTTATATAACTTATAGCGATCCGAGTCTCTCCCTGCTCGGAACCTCTTTCGTTTCCCTCGTTAAAGGGGGAACGCATTTTGGCCACACCGGGTTAGGAAGGGGAACAGGCACCGCAACCTACCTTTCCTGCTGCTGGGGCCCTGACGCTGCTCGTTCCCCCCGCCGCCGTTGTTTCCAGCATCACGGCCGCAGCTGGGGGGAACTACAGCTCCCAGCAAGCCCTGGGGTAAGATCCGGTTCCGCCCACGAGGTCCAGCGCGCCTGGAGGCGCTCAAAATCAGGAAGCTCCCACTGAGGAGCGGGGACGCATTTTGGCCACACCGGGTTGCGAAGGGGAACAGGCACACGCAACCTACCTTTCCTGCTGCTGGGGCCCTGACGCTGCTCGTTCCCCCCGCCGCCGTTGTTTCCAGCATCACGGCTGCAGCTGGGGGGAACTACAGCTCCCAGCAAGCCCTGGGGTAAGATCCGGTTCCGCCCACGAGGTCCAGCGCGCCTGGAGGCGCTCAAAATCAGGAAGCTCCCTCCGCGTCGCGGACGCGAGCGGACGCCGGGCTAAGCCCGGGCAAAGGGCAGGCCCTCTACGGCCCTCATCGGACTGAGGAGGATGGGGACGGGCCTCCCCCATTGTCAGTTTAGAGGTAATTATTCGACTTGTACTTTCTTTAACTATGCTGAAGCCCAAAACAGGGTATATGCCCGATAAAATCCCGTATGACATATTTGCATATTCTCCTTCCATTTTTTCATGGCTGGAGGACTTAAATAGCCTGTGTAAGGTTAAGTACGTTCCAGCAGTACTTTCCCCCACGTTAAAATGCCGCAGCTTATCACCACGTCCAAGGGAGCTGGAATCCTTTCCTGATACTCAACAAATACCTCCCAGGGCTACACCTGCCAAAAGGAAGTTCGATGGGGACAAAGTCAATGGGAGTCTTCCTAAAATACCCAAACTTGATAAACCTTCTTTAAGCCCTATATCATCTTTAATTAATTCATCCTTTATTTTGCCACCTGTTGCTAACCTGGACGACTCACCACCATCCTCCCATCAGGCTTTTCTGACTATGATTGAGCACCTGATCACATCTTTAATACACCCCTTGATGGACAAAATCACTACGTTGGAGGAGAAGCTGACGGGGTTGGAGAACTCTGTTGAATGTCTCCTGAACCACTCAACCCATGCTGTAACAACCCAATGCCCGTCGACAACTGCTCCTTCAAACCCATCTAATCTGATTACACCTTATGAAGCGGTGCCTATTCAATTGCCAACTCCAACCTCCTTGTTGCCTATTATTCCTAAAGCCCCACCGAAATTGTCAACAGCACGTCAGATTCCATTTCAACATGTGCGTACCACCCATATTCATCTACCTCCAGAAGCTGCCCCTTTTGTAATTGTTCTCTCGGGAGTTCCTGAACTAGCGAAAGGTAAAGCTGAGAGACAACATGAACTTATGAACAAGGTCAAGTTCTGGCTGTCCAAAAACCGACCCTTGCCCTACCATCTTGATGGCCGAATAATAAGTGTCCGGAGGGTGGGCTGGCTTGGACCCCTTAAAAAAGACATCTTGGGCGATTTGATCTTGATACGATTTAGGAGCAGACACATTGTGCCATACATGCAGACATGGCTATCTCAAAATGGCGATGGACTTATTTCTACTTGGAATCTACATGATTTCTATCCTAATACGTCCTACATGCCTTCCCCTAGTCCCCGGGGCATTGACAACAATCCAGTGGGCAAAGGACCCCATTTAAGTAATGGCAGTAGTTTTTCAGTGGCTTTTAATTGTCCTAAACCATCGTATAACAGTTTTATGCATTGTAAATATTAGATCTTTTAGAACACTGTTACCTACAACGTTGCCTAAAGGTTTGTGTAAAGCATGCTTAATCCTTTAACTGTGCAATTTAAAGCCATATTCCGCACAAGCACTTTAATGTTCATAGAAGTATGGGAAGCCCTTGACTTATTTGTACTCTTAATGATTATTGATCTCCTTTGCATTTTAGATAATGGAAATATGTGACTTTGTAATTGTACTAATATGCACTTTATACACATCTATTGCATCTAGTGTACCTGTAATTTTAAATATGTTGAATTGTATTTTAAAAACTGTGCTTTTATGGATTTTTTTTAAAATCCGAATAAAGATCTTGATGATGATGATGAACTTATAGCTATAAAACAATTATATGTATACATATTTTAATTGAGTCAAAATATTTAACATTATTTAACATTATTTCCTGTGGAGTATTATTTAAAATTCGTCTTTTACTGGCAATTAGCGCCAGGGTTTACTTGGCGGTAACAGAGAGTAAGACCCAGCTAAATGGCTGCCCATTTAAATTTGGTGGTTGGACAAATAGCCAATTCTCTAGCAGCCCTCACTCCATTGGGGCATTGGAGAAATTTGGTCATGTAGACTAGGGTGGATTAGATTTGGGGTGGTTTGGAGAGGACTGAATTAGGGTGGAGTGGAGGGGTGTGGATTGGAAGGTACTGGAGGGTGGTGGATTGGATTAGAGTGAGGTGGATTGGATTGGATTGGGATGTATTGGGGTGGGGTGAATTGCAGTGGGGTAGATTAGGCATGGAGCGGGTGGATTGGAGTAGAGTGGATTGGACTGTGGTGGGCTGGATGGATTGGAGGGATTAGGGTGGACTGAACTGGGGAGGGGTTGATTGCATTGAGGTACAGTGCGTGGATTGGAGTGCAGTGGGTGGATTGGAGTAGGGTGAACATGATGGAGTGGATTGAATGGACTGGGGTGGGGTAGAATGGACTGGAGTGGGGTTGGATGGAGTGGGGTGGAATGGAGTGGGGTGTATCAGAATGGGGTGAATTGGATTGGTGTGGGGTGTTGATTGGAGTGGAGTAGATTGGATTGCAGTGAGTTGGATTGAATTGAGTGAAGTGGATTGGATTGAGTGGGGTGGATTGGATTGAAGTGGGTGGGATTGGAGTGGTGTGAACTGAATTGGAATGGAATGGATTGGATTCAGTTGAGGTGGATTGGATTGGGGTGGGGTGGGGTGGGGTAGATTGGGTTTGGCTGTATTGGGGTGGATTGGATTGGTGTGGGGTGGATTGTATTAGAGTGAGGTGGGTTGGATTGGGGTGAGTTGAGGTGAATTGGATTGGGGTGAGGTGGATTAGAGTGGGCAGCTTGTTCTGGATTGGAGTGGAGCAGATTGGAGTGGCACAGATTGCTTTAGATTGGAGTAAGGCAGATTTGAGTAGGGAATATTGTTTTGCATTGGAATGGGCCAGATTGGAGTGGGGAGATTGTTTTGCATTGGAGTGGGGTAGATTGTTTTGGATTGGATTGGGGCAGATTGTTTTGGATTGGAGTGTGGTGGCTTGTGGTGGATTGGATTGGTATGGGGATGGATTGGGTGTGGATTGGGGAGACAGAGGAGTGGATTTGTGTGGGTTGATTGGATTGAGGTGAGGTGGATGGAGTGGAGTGAATTGGGATGAGTGGATGGATTAGGGTGAGGTGGATTTGGGTATATTGGAGTGGGGCAGCTTGTTTAGGATTGGAGTGGGCGGATTGTTTTGGACTGGTCTTGGGCAGATTTTTGGGATTAGAGTGGGGTGGATTGTGTTGAATTGGAGTGGCGTGGGGTAGAAGTGGAGTGGGTTGTATTGGTGTGGGGTGGATTGGGTTGGAGTTGGTGGATTGTGGAGAATTGGCGGGGGCAAATTGGGATGGAGTGATGGACTAGGGTGAGGTGGATTCCATTGGGGTGGGGCATATTGGTTGGAGTGGGCACATTGGAGGGGGCAGATTATTTGGGATTGTTGTGGGGCTGATTGTAGTGGGGCAGATTGTTTTGGATTAGAGTGAGGCTGATTGTTTTGGATTGTAGTGGGACAGATTGTTTTGGATTGGAGTGGGGCAGATTGCTTTGGATTGGTGTGGGACAGATTGGTGTAGGGTAGATTGTTTAGGATTGGAGTTGGGTGGATTCAATTGTAGTTGGGTCGATTGGATTGGGGAAGGAGTGAGTTGGATTGTATTGGTGTGGGGTTGATTGGATAGGACAGGAGTGGGGGAGGGTGGAGTGTGGAGGATTGGAGTAGAGTGAGTTGGGATGAAGTGGGTGGATTGTGGTGAGGTGGATTGGATTGGAGTGGGGCAGATTGAAGTGGGGCAGTTTGGAGTGGGGCGTATTGGAGTGGGTTGGATTGAAATGGGGCGGATTGAATGGGTGGATAGGAGTGGGCAGATTGCTTTGTATTGGAGTGCAGCATATTGAATTGGATTGGAATGGGACTCGTTGTTTTGGATTGGAGTGGGAAAGATTGGAGTGGAATGGATTGGAGGGGGCCGATTGTTTTGGAATAAAGTGGGGCACATTGGAGTGGGAGGATTGAAGTGGGCAGATTATTTAAGATTGGAGTGGGATAGACTGGAGTAGGGTGGATAGGAGTGGGTAGACTGTTTTGGATTGGAGTGGGGTGGATTGGAGTGTAGTGCCTATCTTGGGCCACCGAACCCTTCTTTGGTCATTGGTAATAGTTACCTGCTCCTGTACTCGTACAGCCTGACACACGGGGGAACTATTAAAACTACTATCGTTGACAGACAGGAGCAGTGGGTTGTGATCGCTTTCTGGCCTACTCATGACCACCATATCTAAGATATTCCACCACATCTCCACATTGACTAAAATGTAGTCACTGCGGCTACCAGATCTACCGTTGTTAAACGTTTGCACACCCAGCCTATCGGACTGGGTCCAGTCATTAACCACCCACAAACCCTTATCCAGACACAACCCTTTCAATTGCAGAGCAGCCATGGACCATTTCCTTATGGGCTGTAGGTCCAGCTGTGGAATGCCCCACAATACATCCTCAGCTTCGGTGAGCTTACCATCATCCTGGTCCAGGGGCTCAAAACACGTGTTAAAGTCACCTGCGATAATCCGCTAGCCAATGTTATCCACCAGATTACAGTGACCTTCCAGGATTGAAACAACTTGGGAGCTCCTACCACCTGGAACACCCCTCGCATAGACATTATATATAAGCGCTTTGAGGCCCTTTGGTGATCTAACCCGGATAGCCATAATGTCAGGGCTATTGATGGAAACCCCATCCACCCGTAATCCCTCGCATTGCCGTACCCAGAGAGTCAACCCACCTACTGGTCTGCCCCTCCGTCCCTTAGCTGGAGGTTTATAAAAATTTTAATAACCTACGTGAAAAATTCCTTCCACAGCCCAAGTTTCTTAATACATTTCAGAAAGGGAATCACAGAGGTAGATAGACATTCTTACTCTGTCCCTTCCCCTTGTTCTTCACTTGACCCACCAACTGATTCTGCCCATTAACGCAAATCTCTACACATACATGTGTTTTTCCTGTCTTTATTACTCATAAGTATACTCTGTCTTCTTGCCTAAAATTAATTCTAATCATTATGCCTCTACCCCCATATCTCACCTAACACAACCTTTCAATTGCACATATCTTTGTCATTGAATATGGTGGTCTCTGTCCCTACACACACACACACACACACACATTGTATTTGAGTGCTCATTAAGTGAGTCATTAACTACATCCTCTTGTAAGTCAGACCTCCAGAGTGATGCTCATGTTAGTGCTCGTTCACACACACACACAAATTCATAAACTCACACTCTGAGTTCTCCATCGCTCCTACACAAGCTTGATCTCCGAGTCATTGACTGATGTTTAGTTGCTGCAGCTAAAGATAAGAGGAAAGGATACTGTCAGTCACAGTTCCTGCCACGTGCTGCCACACATGGCACACAGTACAGCAGAGGAATACCTGGGACTATCCTAGCACCTTACAGCAGTAAGCTGGGATCATAGCTTTTAGGTTGAAGCCTACCAGACAGTGCAGCTGCTAAAGTGCACTCAAAGACAGAGGTCAAATGTCATGCTCTGTCATAAAAGGGAGCTGATGTTTACCTTTCTTTCTCTGACTTCAAAGTGAGAGGACGTATGTGACAACCATGCCGGCTACTGGGGATGTACTGCAGGAATGCTGTATGATGTTATTTTTTTCTAGCACACATCAAAATGTGAATGTCTGCAAATAAGCTGTGCAGATATTTAAGAATATATCAAAATTATCAAAGCACAAATGAAGGACATTTTTTGTAATTATGAAGTGTGGTGGAAATAAATATTTTAATACAATAAAAAACAAATCAATACACTAGGTGATGACATTTCCACACATTTTTGTTTGTGCGCTTTCTACTTTTATCAGGAAATCTGTTTGTCTGTGCAAATGCTCATTTTAATTCAAGATATGTTGTCTGTAATGGCAAAGGGCTACCACACCATGCATACTCCACTTTACGCCACTGCAATCTTCTCTGCACCACTCCACTCCACTGCACTCTACTCTGTATCACTCAACTCTATGACACACCACTCTACGCCTCTTCACTCTTCACCTCTCTACTGTACTTTGCACCACTCTATGCCAATGCACTCTATGCCTCTCTGCTATACACCACTGCACTCCACTCAACTCTACTCTGCAACACTGCTCTCTCTGAAACTCAACTCTACGCTACTCTGCTCTGAAACACTGCACTCAATGCTTCTGTACTCTATGCCACTGCACTCTGCTCTTCACCACTGCACTCTATGCCACTGCATCCTATACCACTCTAATCTGCTTTTCATCCCTGCACTCTATGCCAATTCTCTCCACACCACTCTCTTATATGCCACTGCACTTTACCCCGCACCACTCTACTCTATGCCACTCTGAAACAATCTATGTTATGCCACTGCACTTAATGCCATTCTGCTCAACTCCACTCTACGCTAGGCCACTCTAACCTGTGCCAATCCAATCTACCCAGAGCCTCTCCAATCTACACCACTCTACTCTACTGTGCACCATACTTTACGCCACTGCACTCTACACACTATACTCTATTCTGCAACACTCAACTCTATGCCACTGCACTCAATGTCAATCTACTCTGCACCACTGCACTCTACGCCAGTGTAATCTACTCTGCAACACTCTACCCCACACCACGGCTCTCGACGCCACTCTACACCACTGCAATATATGACCCTTTAATCTGCAACACAGCACTCTTTAACACTGAACTCTACACCACTCTACTCTGCACCACTGAACTGTATGCCACTGCACTCTAAGATACTGCACTCGACTACGCACCACTCAATTATATGCCACTCACTGCACTGTACACCAATGCACTCTACGCCACTCTACTCTGCATCACTCCATTCCACTCTATGCCATGGCACTCCATGCCCTGCAGTCTACACCAATCAACTCTACGCCACTCTAATCTACCCTGCACCACTGCACTCTATGCCACTGCACTCTTCGCCACTTCTCTCTAAACAACTATACACCACTACAGTCTATGCCACTCTAGTCTATGCTATGCTACTCTACCCTACTTTACTCAATCCTGTACCACTGCACTCTACACCACTGCACTCTATGCCACTGTACTCTGCACCCCAGCGCCACTGCAGTCTATGCTGCCCAACTCCACTGTGCTGCTCTACTCTTCACCACTCTACTCTATAACACTACAATATACTCTAAACTACTGGACTTTACTTCACTGCAAATTCACTCCAATGCACTGTATTCCAGTCCACTCTGTACGATACTCTACTCCATTCTATGCCACGCCAAACGGCTTTTCACTTTCCCACTCTACGACACCCTAAGCCACTTTACTCCACCACACTCTACACTACTCTATACCATTGATTCTACAACATTCTGCTCCCTCCAGAACACTCCATGCCACTCTGTCACTCTGCGCCACACCTATATGACACGCCACTCTACAACACTCTACTCCACGCCACATCAGTCAACGCCATGCCACTCCACACCAGGCCTATCTCCTTTTCACCATTACCTTTTAGCCATGCTGAACAGTAGCCACACTGGCTGTACAACATGGCTAAAACACATTGGCAAAGCCAATAGCTCTTGCATAAGTGAATCCTATTAGCTTTGAAATGCTTGTTTATTACACTTTTTAGGTCTCGCCTGTCGATGCGCATGCGCATCGAGCTTGCGAGACTATGGGGGCTTATCCACTCTTTATCCAACTTGCAAGGAATCGTGGCGATTCCTTGCAGTGCCCGTGACTTTTAAGCTCAATGCGCATGTGCATTGAGCTTAAAAGCGCGTGCACAGCCGCCCGCATTCCTCCGACACCTTTGAAGTGAAGCTTAGCTTCACTTCAAAGGCCCGGCTTCTTCACACCCACATGCCGCTCTGCCCCGCTCCGCCCCCTCCCCTGAGTCATCCTGCCTGCCCAGACTTCTCCTCCCCCCTACTTACATCCCGCTTTCACTTGTTAACTTTACCGCTGTCCGGGTGGTTCCATGTTATTTCTTTAACTACCTGCTCGTGACTGCCCGTCCTCGTGCTGGCACTGTGCTTTCCTCTGTGAACTTTAGGACTTCTCCATATAACTGTGGCATTCCAGAAATTCGTCATTGGAACGCAACGTGCAACGCATTGACCCGACGTTGCTCTTTGATTGCGCACCTAGAAACCTTGACGCGCAAACCAGCTTCATTCTCCTTGGCTGACACACCCAGCAGCCTTTACAGACGGACAACAGCGTGTACAACAGCTTTGTGCCAATACTAACGTGCACACCAGCTTTGTGTCCATTTTATGTACACAGCAGCTCCATGCTCTATCGCTCACGCGCACAGCGACGCTGTGTGCACTTTAATGCTCATTCGCTGGCACGCACAGCACATTTGTGCAAGTATTTGCATGTCTACCCTGCAATCCTTTCGCTGATACGCACAGCTTGATTTTAAAATTGTGTGTATAAGTTACAGTTCACTCGCTGATGCACACAGCAACTCCGCGGCGCTGACGCGCACAGTTGGATTTTAAATTGCGTGCCTACTTTACAGTTTACTCACTGATGCGCACAGCAGCTCCATGCTTTCTTGCAGACTCGCACAGCAGTGCCCAGTGCAGACTTTTACGTTCTTTCGCTGACACGCAGAGCACTTTTGTACAAGTATTTGGTCGTCTACCCTGCAATCTTTTCGCTGATACGCACATCTTGATTTTAAAACTGCGTGTCTAGTTTACAGTTCACTCGCTGATGCGCACAGCAACTCTGCTGACGCGTTTAGCTGGATTTTAAATTGCGTGCCTACAGTACAATCGCACAACACTTTAGTACAAGTATTGCGTGTCTACTCTGCAATCTTTTCGCTGATGCGCACAGCAACTCTGAGTGCAGTCTCTTTCAATCGCTGACACACACAGCACGTTCCCATCTAATTGTGTGTATACAGTACAACATATTATATCCTATGTCTTCATTAACAATATAGTGTATCTGTACTGAATATATATCCAGCATTTCAGACTGCATTTCAGAGCTTTTAGAAATGTTTATGGCTTTTTTTTTTTAAATTCTTTAGCATTGGCTACAGGAAACAAAAATGCTAAAGATTTACAAAAAAAACCCATAAACAATTCTAAAAGCACTAACTCTAATGCTGCGAGACCTATTGCATTTCCAATGCTTGTTACTTTTGGAATGACTAGGGACACACACGGGCATATCTGTCAACTGCCCCTGGCCAGGCACACATCTACAGTCAACCCTGGGAATTTAGCCAAGAGCACTTTCTATTCCGAGATGTGTAGTCTCACTTTTAATAATTGTAAGCGTGGGCTGAAAAATGGCAGCATTTAAAGTTCTGCTGGCACTGCCCGAGCAATTGGCCTTGTCAAAGTAAATGTCTTTTAGCCATGTTAACTAGCAGCAGATCTACTGTTGAGCATGGCTAAAAGTCACTGAAAGTCCAGAATCACAGGATGTAGAGCAAAGGCCAAGTCTCTTCACCCCCCCCCCGTGTTGATTTATTGCCCCGCACCTCCTAGCCCCAAAAAAAGCAATATGACGCAGCCTGTGCTTTTTTCAGTGACTTTAAGCCATGCAGAACAGCAGATATGCTACTGGACAACATGGCTACCAGACATTCTCATTGAAAAGACCAATGCAGGGATTGTGTGGAGTAATGGGGGTCCTGCTAGGGGCCCCCAAAGTCACTTTCCAACAAGCTATCCATGTCAGGAAGCCTGGCATGGAAACCCTGTCGGAAACTGACATCGTAATCCCGTCGCTTTAGGGATTAGGTTGGGGCCTCCGAATCCAGCCTGTTTCAAATCTGGCAGCCTACGTTGTTATTAGGTGGTCGGAATTGAAACCGGTGATGTCGGTCCCTAAGTGATTTACCCAGAATCACAGGATATTGAGCATCACTGCCAAGACTAGAAACCGGTTCCCCAGCTTAGAGGTCGACCGCTCTAGCTGTTAGTGCCGGATAAGGGTTGTGGGGCGTGGGCATAGCACTGTACACCATTTCCACTGGAAGAGCAGAGATGCTGCATGATTGAGTGGGCCTGTAATGCTGCCCCATAGGCTCTGAAACGGATTAACCATGGGCCATAGGGAAGGACTGGAGGCGTATATATAAAATCGTATAAAATCTCTATACTGTAATGGAGGGCTGCAGGCCAGGTCTCATTCAGCTCTGAGGTTGCGGGTCGTTTGGGTACAAGGATAGCGGGGTTGGGCATAAGGCAGCAGGGCAGAGTTGAGGCAAATTGTCAGAGCTGATTCTAGCCTCTCTGCTGGGGATCCTGCCACCTGGCTCCGCCCCCACAAGGGTGCCCCTGTATCACTGTCTCAAACAGCTGCATTCACAGATAGTTGTATCATCCTCGCGCTAAGAGGGGAGCCCTTTTGTTTCCCAGCGGATTTTACCCCTGCTGCCTCCCGGGCAGCGAACACTATTCCCAGCCTGCAATGAACTGGTTTACATGTTCTCTCCATTGAAAGGAGGCTAATCCTCGCCGGGCCTTTGTGCAGCCGGTGCCGGGGGAGGCGGGAGGCGAGCCAGGCCCAGCAAGGTGTCCCACTCTCCGTCCTTCACGGACTGCATGGCTTGGCCCTTGTCGGATCGGTGGTGGGGGCGGCGGGGGCCATCTTCTTATCCTCCCAAACAGCGGGCCCTGCTGATGAAGACCTCGGCGGTACCATGTAGCGGGGATTATCGGGAGGTCAGGGGGCAGGACGGATTAGTCAAAGGATGCATTAGTCGAGGGAGATAGGCCGCTGGGTTCCACCTCCAAGACGCGGGTGTTAATTGATGGGAAAATATTTTATTCCTTTCCACCACCCTTCGACTTCCATGCCGTTTCAATTTTATCATAGTTTCTCCATGCTCATTTTCTTTGTTTTTCTACTTGTCCTCCTTTCTTTTTTCTCTGTTCGTGTTTTCCACTTGTATTTTATTTTGCTTCTTCCAATCTTTCTCATCTTTCTTTATTCCTTCCGTTTTGTGTAATTTTACCGTTCTTTCTTAATTTCTTATATTTCTTTTCCTATATTGTCTTCCTCCTTTCCATTTTTGCCGCCTCCACTGGCCTTTCTTTCATATTCTCTTTTGATTCATGTCAATTATGTCTTCCAATTCTCTTCCTTTATTTTTGCCTTCTTTTTTGTTGTCTTTCTTTCTTTCACAACGTAACATCTTTGAAAAACCGACGATGGTTTATTGTATCAGTCTACTTATTTCAAAAGAGAGCATACGTTTACTACTAGTACCGAAAAAGATTTGTGGTCGATGAATTGAATAATTCTACATTTGCTATTAAATAGCATGGGAATCGTGTAGGATTTAGCGGTTTGCAGTAAAAATTAAAACTAATATCATGTAAACCTATTTAGCAAAAACAAATTATTTCGATGTCGAGTGTTTCTCCAGACTAGAAGCAACATAACTAGGCAACCAAAAATGCCCAGCTGCGTTGTGTGGAGAAAGGAAAAGGTTACCGCGAAGTAAAAAAAAAAAAAATGGAAATTGACTGGCAAAGTCACGTGTCAAATCGAACTGTTCAAAAATAGGATTGGGTGTAAAGGGAGAGAGCTGTGAGAGGGCGGAAATGGTTGACTATAGGAACAACCCACGTAGCTTAGAAACAATGGCACATTCTTCATACATACATACAAACTATATACATAAATAAAGCATATCGACTAAAACTTTGAGATTTTGCGGCTGTTTCGTTTTCAGCGTAATTATGGATTTGCCACATTACATGCAGATTTTAACAACAAAAAAATTCTAGCTCAAACTCATGAAAAGTTACTAAAATCGGAGATCTGTGTTGCTGCGCAGTAAAAAGCTGTATACAAAGAATCAGTGGTCATCTTTCAGTTGCTTATTACTGTATTTGGATGATAAACTGGTTCTAAGGAGGTGACATCTTTGGCCAGACAGTGTTAACTTGTGAAAAAGAAATCACAACATTTTGAAGTAATACTATGACAAAATATGCCACATTAGGTCGTATAATTTACCTTTTCTTTTCACATAATTTAGTCAGGCCTTCCACATAATTTGTCCCACCACTGCCGCATAATTTTTGATGTTTCAGTTTACATGCAGTTTGTGATGGAAACAGTTGTAAATTTATGGATGAACCATAAACTAGTAATCTTACATGCCGGCTGCACGGATTCTTCTTAGTCGACGCCTGCCAACGCCGCGGCCACATTTAAATGTTCTTAATAACAAATCCACTCATTGCTGCTTCTCACCGGAGGGATTTCCAAGCGCTGCTGGAGGCTTATCACCGGACTTTGACAGGCGCGGCTCCCGCTCTACGGGTATGCCAAAGTTCCTGTTTGCACCGCTGTGGGACTGCGAGGCAGGGTCAGGACACACCTGCAGCCTCTTCCCGCAGCGGCTCCACCCTCCTGCTTGGCTGCCAATAACTTTTCGCGGCACCCGCTTCGCGGGTGCCACTCATTGCTGCTTCTCACCGGAGGGATTTCCAAGCGCTGCTGGAGGCTTATCACCGGACTTTGACAGGCGCGGCTCCCGCTCTACGGGTGTGCCGAAGTTCCTGTTTGCACCGCTGCGGGACTGCGAGGCAGGGACAGGACACACCTGCAGCCTCTTCCCGCAGCGGCTCCACCCTCCTGCTTGGCTGTCAATAACTTTTCGCGGCACCCGCTTCGCGGGTGCCACTCATTGCTGCTTCTCACCGGAGGGATTTCCAAGAGCTGCTGGAGGCTTATCACCGGACTTTGACAGGCGCGGCTCCCGCTCTAAGGGTGTACCGAAGTTCCTGTTTGCACCGCTGCGGGACTGCGAGGCAGGGTCAGGACACACCTGCAGCCTCTTCGCGCAGCGGCTCCACCCTCCTGCCAGCGCTCTGTCGAATGTATGAAGAACAGGGCTCCCACAGACCTCCCGCTTCATGCCCTCTCCCCCAGTGTAGGATGTATTGATAGCAATGAAGACCTTTTATCCCTAGAGAGTGTCCCACTCGTGTTACGAGACTGCACTCCCACACCCCTGGTCCTTACTGACCAGGCTATAAGTGATGCTTTTCCTCCCAGTCCCATTAGCATAGATGTCGATCCGATCACCCGGACTCCTGCCCGGGGCAAACCTGCTCAAAATAAGTTAAAGAAACCGGTGCCTCCCAAGGTCCATGGTCCACCACCAAGTAAAAGAAGACGGAAGGGGGGGGACCCGCTAAAGCTCAAGATCAGCCATTCTGACTTTGGCAAATCTTCAAAGCATAGCAGCAGAACTGCTCCGGCCTCATTGGCCTCACTAGTGGATATGTCAAACTCAGTACTTCCCCTACCACTGGCACCAGTTGTAAAGGTGGTGAACACCACTGCCCCAACTGTTATTCCTGCTGACCCCATGCTAAAGGAAGTACCTTCTGCCGTCTCATTGGACAGCATGGAACTCCTAATAAGGTCTTTTCTCCTACCCATAATTGAGAGGCTGAAGAGGGTTGAGAAAAGACTAGAGGATATTGAGTCTGCAATTTGTAATAACGATGGATTAACCAAGGCACTGGTGAGTGGTGTTGTGCCACCCACAGCCTCGGTGACATCGCGTCTCCCCAATGTCCCAAAAGCTATATCCCAACCTACTAATTTTACAAACACCAAGCTCCAGAGGGGCCCCACCCCCTAAGCAGGTAAACAAACCAGTCGCAAACGCAGTTAGTGAAGCCTCGAGGGGACCTGAAAAAGTGTCTGTAGGAAACACACGGGAGGAGTGGGGAAGCTCCAGACATGCCAGGGCAGTAACGCATAAAGCGCCCCAAGTAGAGCTACCCCCTGAAGCTGCCCCATTCGTGGTTGTCCTGACAGGGGTTCCTACACTGCCAGACAATAAGAGGGAAGGATTCCCCCAGCTGAAAAATAAAATTATGCACTGGCTTAGCCAATTTAGACCACTCGCACACAACATTAACGGTGAAATTGTGCACGTTCGGCGACTCCCATGGCTGGGCAGCAGGGTCAAGGACATTGAGGGAGACCTAGTTGTTGTCAACTTCAGAGACCCACGAGCGGTCAATCATATACTAAGCTGGCCTTTAGGTAGCGGGAGCAATTGTATCGTCCCTCGTCCCTTGACTTATTTCTACCCCAGATCCCTAGTGTTCTCCCCCACCTATATTGGTGGTCAGGCACCCTATCAGACCATCCCTCCAATACCGTACAATACCAGGCACTCGCTTCACGTACCACACCCTTTACCTGCTGTTGATCCCTTTGGGTGGAACATGGTACCTCCTAGGTTTAATAGAAACACCGATAGGAGAATGGATTATTTGAGACCTTTTACACCCCTGGAGACTGCAAACAGGTTTGATGTGTTCACAGGTATGGACGATTGTGATTGAAGATCACAGTCTAAACAGGGCACGGGTGGCCAACCAAACGCTAGTGGCCCTGATGGCACAGCTTATAACAGCCCCAAAGTAGTTCCAACACAAACTATGTCATCCTCGACCGAGGGGCTAAATATGCCAACTAGATTTACACAGGGAACCTTATATTGTCTCCCTTCTCCCCCCGCTGAGGGTGTTACCTGTCTGGAACTCCAACCTATTGAACCTCCCATCGAGCTGGTGGACACCTCTGCTGCTACCATGCTCGATTCCCCTGGTACTTCTCCTGATGAGCATGCATCTTGCTTGTCCATTCTCTCCTGGAATCTGGCGAGACTTCAGGGCAAACTAGACTCCCCTGAGTGGGGGTCCTTCATTGACACACAGGATGTATGCCTGTTTCATGAGCCATGGGCAAGGGAGGATAAATGGCGATCCGGCTATGCAGCCTTTGCAATTCCAGGTAAGTGGGAGGGGAAGGGACGGCCTTCGGGGGGTCTCTGTATATGGGTGGCATCGCATCTGGGATGTAAGGCTAGGGTCCTTAAAGCCAACTCCCTGGATGTTCAGTGCGTGTTGTTGGAATGGCCAAACCATACTCAACTCGCACTAATAAATGTGTATTCCAGACCGATGGCAATAACGAAGCCCTCACCCACCATCGATGAGCTTTCCCTATTTCTGGCCACAATACCTCAGGGTGCTAGGATCCTCCTGGCGGGTGATTTTAACTGTCAGTAGGAGCCGCTAACTTTAACTTTGGAGGGAGCACTTATGGAGGAGGATGACCAGTGGGGAATTCCGCAATTAGAGGGCCCCCCAGCAAAGCCATGGTCACCCTTAGCAACTCAAATCTTGGCACTCACCCTCAGCAACTCCCTGAGGGCTTGCAATGGCCAAACTAAGGGTGACACTCCTGCGAAATCCACCTTTAACAAACCAGGGCAGGAGTCTCACCTAGACTACACCCTTGTTCAGACATTTGACTGGAACAAGGTTTCTGACTTTGCAGTAGTGCAAAGAACTGACAGTGATCACAATGCGCTGATTCTCTCGATGGTCTCACCCAGTGGTCCCATGCGTGATCAGCTGGTACAAGCACCTTTAGATTCAAAACTAATTTTAACTAATGACAGGCACAGAGTGAGGTGGGTCAAGCTCCTTGATAATCCCACACACATTTCCGAGCTCTATGCACGGATCCTCCCCACATTCGAACGCGTCGGGGCCCTTATCACTTTACCTTCCCCAGTAAATTTGTTTCACAAGCTGGGCACCCTCCATATGGAGTTGGTGGACACCCTTGCGGAACTTCTAAATCCAATTGCTCGGAAAGGGCCCCGCAGGAGGCATAGAGCCTCTTGGTTCAACTCAGCCTGTAGGAAGGCAAAGGCTGACCTCCTCGCTGTGTTGAAGCACCCTAGGGACATAGGGTCAATTAAGATAAGGCGGGCGGAATTGAAGCAAGTAATCCACCACGCTAAGGTCGAATGGGACCATACCAATTGGGAAAATATGCTGGCTTCTCTTCAGTCCAGAGATGCTCGTAAATTCTGGCAGATAGTGAGAACAGGGTCTGCCGAGTCGACTCCAGCCTTGGAGGCCAATATAGCGGCTGCGGTGTGGGAGGACCACTTTCGCAGCCTTTATGAAGAGGTTATCCCTGGTTTGGTCAATCCCCATGATGGGTTACCAACTGATCATCCCCCACTTTCTGATCACCTCCCACTTTCTGATGGACCAAACCCACACTCTAACACTATGGAGCACACCGAGGCAATGCAATTTTCATTGGGGGAGGTTTTGAATGTAATTTCTAAGCTCCCATCGGGTAAAGCTCCCGGGTTAGATAAAATACCGGGAGATCTATTTAAGCATCAACCCAGGGTTTGGGGACCCTACCTTTTGGAAGTTTTTAATGCAATTCTTGGGGGAATGGCGGTCCCTAGTACTTGGCTGGGGGCAGAGATCGTCCCAATCTTCAAGAAGGGCTCTCCTCTGCTCCTAGCCAATTACAGGCCGATCAGCCTCATTGACGTTTCACAAAAAGTCTTTGCGAGGCTGATACTTGACCGCCTGCAGGAATGGATGACAGATCATTCAATCCTAAGTACGTTCCAGGCTGGGTTCAGGAGTAAGGTTTCAACCACAGACCAAATCTTTCGTCTGGCCCTCCTCTTCTGGAAGACGGTGTGGGTGGAGGGCGGCACGCTGTACACCGTCTTTGTTGACCTCCGCGCAGCCTTTGATTTGGTTCCGCAGAGTAAACTATGGATGGTACTCTCCAACCTGGGTATCCCCCTCGATCTTTTAGATATCATTGTTCGTCTGCACACAAACAATTATGCACAGGTTAGGTGCGGGAGGATGGGCAGCCTTTCAAAAAGATTTCCCGTTGGCAGAGGGGTAAGGCAGGGATGTGTCTTAGCACTGACCCTGTTTTGCCTCTTCATCAACGGGGTAATCGATTACCTAAATAAGGTCCCTAACATAGATGCACCCAGGCTCGGCGGCAGCAGGGTGCCCGCAATTATGTTTGCGGATGACACCCTGCTGCTGTCGAAATCCCCAATGGGGATTCAGCGTATCCTGGAGGGTTTTGAGGCATTCTGTGGAGAGCATGGTCTTGAAATCAATGCTCTCAAAACCAAGTATATGATTTTTAACCCCCCCAAAAAAACACGCCCCAACCCCTCAATAGGCCTGAACAGGTTAGAAAGAGTGTTCACGTTTGAGTACCTGGGTGTAACTATGAATGACAAACTGGAATGGGGTGATCACCAAGCTAAGTCCCAGCTCAAAATAGCTCAAATAGCAGGGGGAATAATTAGGCTAGTTAACTCTAACAAATCAACTGTTAGACCAATAGGCCCCCCGTTGGAGATCTTTAGACTCCAGGCCAGAGGTGCGATCCTCTATGGTAGTGAACTCTGGGGCCATGTGTGCAAAAAAGATCTAGTCATCGCTGAAAATAAGTTTCTTAGACAACTTTTAAAGTTACCGGCTAGCACCCCCCTTCTGCCCCTTAGGTTGGATTTGGGTTTGAAACCTCTGGACGAAGTACTGGGTGTAAAGCCCTTAACCTTCTGGCGAAGATTATGGTCCACTCCTGAGTTAGCCAACTATAGGCAGGAACTGCAGGAAATTCTTGCTCTCCCTACTATAGAAAATATCCCGTGGTTCAAATACTTAAAAACTGAGTTTTCCCGACTGGGCCTTCCGACCCTGTGGAGTGACCCTGAAGAGGCTTGTCAGGGACTGTCTCGCAAACATCTGGTGGCAACTTTCCATGCTTGCAATCTAGCATCCCACTTACAGGGTACCCGCCCAGACTCTATAACTAACACTTTTCTTGGAGTCAAAGATTGCTACAAGTTTGAGACAGTTCTTGACGATATCTTCCCGAATCTGGCCAGGAAATTATATTTGCAATGGCGGTATGGCACTCTTCCGCTAAGAGGCTTTACTAGTAAATGGAAACAGCACTCTCTGGAAAATTGTCCCGGCTGCAATTGTAGGCTTGAAGATGATTTGCACTTAGTTTTCTTCTGTCCTGCCTATACTGCTGCTAGAAGGTTTTGGATAATTCCACTCTGTAGAAATCTAGGGTTTGTCAACTGCTCCGAGGCCTTCAGAATACTCAAGACTGACCTCTCAAGTGCAACTGTCTTTGCAGTGGCCAAATTTCTCGAAGCAGTCTGGCACAAAAGATTGTTTTTAATTTCTAGGGCACTCTAATATTGATTCAGGCAATGCACCAGTCAGTGTAACAACTTACATGTTACTTATGTAAGATTTTTAGCTGTAATGTTAAACTGCTTTTATTTTTTATAATTCATAATATTACAGATTGTTCTTAAATAACTAACCAGTTCTGAACCACTCGACTGTTTTAACATCTCAGATTATTGTCTATGGGGGCATTGTCCCTGAGAACTACTAGCTTGCACCTGTGTGTTATCCCGCTTTTGAAGTAGCAGTGATGTCTGATTTCTTACCTGTATTGATTTTATGTTGTATCTTTTAGGACAAAATTGCCGAAATAAAGATTAACCAACGAACGATGGAAACAGTTGTAAATTTATGGATGAACCCAGAATGCTACACATTTCAAAATTCTAAATTCAGCAAGGGATACTTTTTTCTTCAAAAACTCTGTTGAAGTAAAAAAAGAATGAAAATGAGTAGAAAAAAGTAGCTGTTTCAGACAACGTTTTTAGCGGTTAAATCTTGTCCAATAGCCAATTTACAAAAGCAAAAAAAATCAAATCCAACAGACCCTTCTGGTTAAAGGGATAAATTGTGTTTGCATGTTCATCAAAGACCCGCTCTACCCAGAGCCAACAATGCTGCACCTTTCAATTATTTTCCATTATGTACATAGTATACAACAATTCATAGAGTTAAACTTAAAGAATGAAAAATGGGTACAAAATGGGTATGAAGGAATCCTATACACTTCTGGAAATGTGCACAATATACTGAGATTAGGAACAACAGGGTTTTGGGCATTTGTAATTTGTGGGTACCATACTTTCATGTGAATAATAGGGCATTTTGCAAAATGTCTTCTTTTCGTACAGTGACTTACATTTGTAAACTTCTGGTGTGGTGTTTGATTTGAGGGTTCAGTTCCTTGATTGGACGCCACCATAGGAGAGATAGGTGGACTGGCATCTTCTCCTCGGACTAGAGTGAGGTGATTGGCATGACACACAGTCAACATTTATTTTTTACAATGTGGGTAGCTGCAGGTTTGAGGCCCTAGCTCAGCTACCACACAGTGAAACTTACCATACTCAGACACATCTGAAAACTAGACACCCAAGACACTCTGAGGTGGTGTGATCTGTGTGGTTGTTACCAGGTATTCTCACTACCAACAAAAAGGGCCTTCCCTATAGTACTATGGGATATGTATCCCTAGATCAATTGTTTCACTTTTACTGTTAAACAAACCCAGGGTCAACTTCACCCTTCAAGCCTGCTGCGCTGCCCGTATACCGCCAGGAGGTCGGTATCGGTGGTTTTCCGTGGTATGGCTTCCGCTCACCCTTCGTCTCGTCTCTGAGACGAAGGGTGAGCGGAAGCCATACCACGGAAAACCACTGATACCGACCTCCTGGCGGTATCCGGGACCCGCTAACGTTTTAGGGGGACTCCCTAAACACAGATTCTCCTACGGGGGCCGGTAGGCTGGAAAAGAGAGGCCACCTGGTACAATACACAGAGAATCCAGAGGTGCAAATCACACGCTGACCCGAACAAAACCGTGAAGAAATCACCGGTAAAGTAGGAATGGTGATGAAACATGTCAGTTTTTGGTTTTTATTAGAGCGAGCGAACAGCAAAGAATAAAGATACAGTTGCCAGTTTAGCGCAGCTCTTTTTAAATTTCATAAAGGGTCATTCTAAACCTTGTAAACTTTGTCACATATATGGTTTTTGAGTTCTTTGCACACCGTTTATCCCTTTCTGTTTGGGTTGACAGACGCTGATGATGATAAGTGGGGACACAGGCGAGTACCAGTCTGTAAAATCCCCCCCTGGTTGTTGCTCCTGTGAGGCTCTGTCAACCCCCTCTCCCCTTTTTTCACAGTAGGAGGGTGGAGGAAGCAGTTGGCACCGACGATGTACACACACACACACACATGATTTTACATACACGGCAGTAAAGCTATGCGACAGTTAGCAGCGCAGCAGGCTTGAAGGGTGAAGTTGACCCTGGGTTTGTTTAACAGTAAAAGTGAAACAATTGATCTAGGGATACATATCCCATAGTACTATAGGGAAGGCCCTTGTTGTTGGTAGAGTTGCGAGTGGGGGGTGGCCTATCTCTGTCGCAATTTCCCTCTTAGGCTCCTTTCTTGAATGACCAGGTATTCTCACCCAGAAATCCTGGCAAACCTCAAACTTTGACTAAAACACACATTTTCCTCACATTTCTGTGAGGGAAATTTCCAGAAGCTACAGTGATCCACAAACTTGCTATCACCCAGCGCTCCCACATATCTGCCAATAAAAACAATGCTCCACATGTATGGGTGGGTTTAGCACCCACAACAGACAAGGGCCCAAAAGGCAACTTGGATACTTCAAATGAAAAAGAAAACCAACACCTTTTTGCAATGTTGGTAGCTGCAGAATTTGGCTCTAGCTCAGTTTGCACCCAGGGTAACCTATTGAACCCACACATTTATAAAAACTAGACACTAGGGGACTTTAGGTCGGTTTCACTTTGATAGATCGCATGAGGTTTTCTTACACAAAAACCATTGCAAACCTCAAGCTTGGCTCAAAGATACATTTTTGTCACATTGTTGTGAAAGAATGTTCCAGAATCTTCAAGGATTCACAAATGTCCTACCACCTAGCTTTCCCACACATCTCTTGATAAAATGGTACTCCACTTGTGTGGGTAGGTCAAGTGCCAGTGGTACGAAGGGCCCAAAACATAACAAGGACATATTACAATTTCCACTTAAAACTGACCTTTTTTAAATTTTAGGTGGCTGTGGATTTTGGGCCCAAGCTCAGCCGGCACCTTGAAAAACCTACCAAATCCAAACATTTCTGAAAACTAGATACCCAGGAGAGTCTACGGTGGTATGACTTGTGTAGACCTCCCAATGTTTTCTTAGCTATAAGCTATTGCAATCCTTAAACTGTGGCTAAAAACACACATTTCCTCACATTTCTGTGAGCGAAAATTTTAGACTTGCAGAGATCCACAAATGTCCTACCACCGAGCATTTCCACATGTATCCTGATAAAAATGGTACCCCAGGTTTGTGGGTAGGCATAACACCTGTAATAGGAAAGGACCCAAAATGCAACATGAAAATGTTAGATTTCTCTTCTCAAAATCAATATTTTTTTCAAATTGGGTAGCAATGGATTTTAGGCCCTATCTCAGCCGGAATCCTCAAAAAGCTACCAAACCGAAACATATCTAAACACTAGACACTTGCGGGAGTCCAAGCTGGTGTGGAAAATATGTTATTTTAGGCAAAGTTTGAGATTTCCTTGTCATTGTGGGTAAGAGAAAATTGTGGGATCCATGCTAGGCACACCAGGTGGGCTCCCCTCAATGCCTAGGTTTCAGAAATGCCTGGCATTTGGAGGTTTCTGCGGGTGACAGGCAACTCACGCCCAAAAAGTGCTGCCATTTAGAAAGGCAAGTGGGACAATATAGGATTTAGCCCCACTCTCTGGGCCCATATATGAAAAAAGACCCAAAGTATCAACATTTACTCTTGCTTGCCATTGGGACTGGGATGCTTCAGTCCATTGGGGAGCAGAAAGACTGTAAAGGATTTAGGCGAGACGGTAGGGCCTGATCTCAGGATGGGCTAGACCCCACCACATTATTTTATTTAAAAAAAGAAACTCCTGCCATCCAGTGGGCTTTCTGCTCTCTCTTCATGGGGACAAATTGGGACAGACCCCCAGCTAGTAGAAAAGCTGGTTCGGCCCTTTTGAGGTAGTGGTATGGCCCAATGCCAGGGTGGTACGCCTGCACTACTTTGTTTTTCCCAAATGTAAAATCCCTGGTGTTTAGTGGGCTTTTAACACCCCCCTCCCCCAGATGTGGTGCAGCCACTCCCTTTGGGACAAATTGCATATCTGGCCCCAAGGGCAAATAGCAGAAATGAGAAGATAAGGGGAGCCCAATTGGGGAAAAGCCCCCAATCGGACACCCAAGGGGTACAGAAAGGTTGCTGTGCAGTAGGGGTAGGGACAAGGTCCTGCACATGGTGGGCTGCCCACCCCTTTGTTTTTCTATGTTCTATTGTTTTCTCTGGTGCCTAACCAACCCAAGCCTGAAAAGTGCAGCCATTCAGCATGGCAAGTGGAATCATATTAGGATTTAGCCCAACTCTACTGGCCCAAATGTGAAAACAACACCTAATAGAATAAAAATGTACTTTTGCTTGACATTGGAAAGGGTATGATTAAGTTCCTAGGGTAGCAGAAATACTATTAAAGGGTTTAGGGGTGAAGGTGGGGCCTGAAGTAAGGATGGTCTACACCTCACCCCATTGTTTAAATTAAACAAATATCTCTTGCAATCTAGTGGACTTTCTGCCACTGAAATGGGAGATATCACTGTGTTTCTCAGCATTGCAACGATACCTCCATTGTTGGCAGAGTTTCTTGGGAATGCAGAGAGCAGGGCTGTTTTCTACGTTGTCCCAGATTGACAATATCCCTAGTATTAATGAACACGTATATAAGGTTGCAATCTCAATCCTTGATCCTGTCCTCGCCCTGTTGCATTCAGCTCTTTCTATTCGGGTCATAAACATCCTTCTGCTTATTTAGGGTTATTAAGTTGGGTGTAATTATAGTCCCAACCTTCTCTTTGTTTGACTGTACCACCTTTGACTGGGATAGATTTTGCCAACAATGCCTGCCCATTTAAAATACCAGTCCAAAATTGATTTACTCTTTTGGCATCTTTGGATGTTAGCGTTTGACTTGGCAGCGGACAGCCTCTCTAAATATGATTTGTTTGTACTTGAACAAGTCCTAATGCACTGAACTTAACCTATTTTTACTTAGTATGTTTTTATCGAATGCACTTTTATCTACCCATCAGATATGCCAGTTATCTATCTGTAGGACTCTACTAAACCTGTCTAAAATTATTTGCTCTGTACTGTGAAGTGTTCTGATACCCTGTTCAGGGTCTTGTTCGCGCTATAGTAAACACCAAAAAAGAAATAGGCATCAATATACCAAGCAATAAGAAACATCAACACTGGCTTCAAGCATTAATACAGAATAAAGTTTCACACATTAATGCACATTAATGTCCCCAACATTCAATAGCATCAGAGGTCATCATGATTAATGAGAATTAATGATACAGGCAGTGAGGAGGCTCAATAGTCCCATATGAAATGTTCTCTTTTGTCAGGTTCCGAAGAAGCAGACCTGCTGAAAGCCCATGCGATCCTTAATATCTACACCAGTAAGCAAAAGGTAGGCTTGTTGCCCAATACAGTAATTTGGGGAAAAACAGGACAAGGGAGAGAGACAGAAACATCAGACTGCAGTTCACTCCCTGTGGCAGAGTCACCTTAGTAGTGGAGGAACTGGGCATGCTATCTCAAAGTTGTTTCGATATTTCAAAACAGTACCGGCTGGAAAACAGAGGGTGAAGGGTAAGTATATCTGAGCAGCCCAGTTGGAAATATAACATACAAATAGACTTACAAGTTTTACCTGTTCAGCACAAGGAATTGCTGTGATGAGTCTTGATCTAACCAGGAATCCAGCCGTGAACCTGCATAGGAAAGGTATAAGGGAACTAGCAGGGAACTAACAAGGAAACAATGGGAACCAAAAGGTAATACAAAATATATATGCGAAGGATGGATGGGAGTGTGAGCTGGTACATACACGAAGAGTCAATCTAACTAGTGACATATTGCCAGACAGAGACTATAAGCCACGACTAGCCTTAAATAGAGCTCTGCCCTCAGTAACCCAGACGTGACCTTAACCCCAGGATGTGACTGAGTGATCATGTAGTTAGTAGTCTAGTGCACCAGATCTCAAGAATTTCCACTGACCTGTCTTTCATCATTTATAGCCCTTGGTACTCTAGGCTGCCAGCATTTGCACAGAATCCTGACAGTACCCCTGAAGAACCCCCCTCTGGGATGTATGGCTTGGCTAGGATTTCAATGGATGAGTTTTATGAAATTTTCACACCGACTTGAAAGCATGGGCAAAATCCTCAGGTTCCCAAGACCACTCAAATACATTGTATTATCTCCAGGTCACAAAATATTATCATTAGGTTTGGTGGATACAGGAATCCATGATCACCTGCACTTTACATTGTGGTGACCAATCTATTGGTATTGGGGGTGGGTTTCGATCTGCATCAGTCAAAGTTGGTTTAACTCTAGAAACAGGACATACATGGTGAATCTGCCAATGTGCAGGTAGTGACAAGTGAATGGCTGCACTTTCCACCTTTCCCAAGACTGTAAATGGACCAACAAAATAGGGAGTGAACTTAGAATCTGATCCATGAATTATTAAGTTTTTGGTAGATAACCAAATTCAACCCCCCTTCCTCTAATCTGGTGCTTTTCTACAATGTTTCTTGGTTAGGTTGAGCTTCTGGTAGGCAGTGGACATTCATTAATGGATGATGTGCAGGCAGGGTTGTCTGAAGCAGAGTAGACTTTCAAGTAGAGTTATGTGTCATCTGCATGTTGGTGAATCTTGATCCTTTTATCTGTGAGTAGCTCACCAAGCTGATCCATGAAGATGCTGAACTTGACAAAAAAAGGCATGGAACCCTGGCGGACTGCACAGGTGATGGCGATCCTTTAGGACCTGGAGAGGTCTTTTTGTCGGCTGTAAAGGTAGGACGAGAACTGTGCAGAACATTGCTAGTGAATCCCATTCGAGAATCCTGGGTACATGTGTGGGTGGTGTGGGTGACTGTGTTGAAGGCAGGTAAGAGGTCCACTCCTATCAGAAGGCAAGGATCATCATGTGCTAGTGGGTACACATATTTGCGGGATTTGGAGGAATCTTTGTCACGTTTGCAGCTGGTCACAGGCCTGGAGAATCAGGTTAGTGGTCTGGACATACAGAGGACTGTTCTTTTTTTATGCTCTCTCTTGTGGGGAAAGTGTCTCCTATACCTTCCTGGGTTCATCAGGCAACACCATTAACTCACTGTACGCTGTTGTTTTTAGATTCCATATGTGCTGGCTGTAGCTCTTTTGCTGAGCACAGCAGGTCTTCTCCTGGGCTTCTCTCTGCAATGTTAAGTTGATTAATGCTGCAGTGGTGGTAAGTCATTTCACCACTAAATTTAGGGCATCTTTTAATTCCTCTTACAGTTCCTGATAAAAGACAGTAGCTGCAGATTCATCTGACCATGCAGCTTTAACTGTCAGTTTTTGGTATTTAGTTAGCTAATGAGATCTTGATTTCCCTTCCACAGAGTTGGAAGATTTGAGTTGGCAAAGTGGGTGTTATATGTTTTTGGTGACATTTATTTTAATTGAGTAAGAAATTGGGTCCTTTTAGTCGTCAACGGTTTTATTTTAAAATAAGGGATGTGTTCCAACTAATGCATCTTTTTATTCAAATATTATAATTCAAAGTTCATCCTGGAGAAATAGTCAAAGTGGTTTCGCCAAGAAGTTCAAATGGTATTGCATCATAAAACTGAAATTTATGTGGATCCCCACTAAATTTCTCTGGAGGTACCAAAAGCAAACTGGTGTGGGTCGAAAGATTTCTGCACTGGTCACACCCTCCTAAAGCAAGCCCTGCCTATGCAGGGGGTCCGCAACTGCTTACAAAAATACACAACGTTAGCAGACTAATTAAGTGTGAATAAAGACAGTTTGAAGAAAACACTGATGAAGTGTAGATAAATAAAGAGGCAAAATGGAAAATGGAAAACTTTAAAATGTTCTGTAAATGTGAGGAATTTGAAACTGGAAACTAAAAATGTACTTTTTCTCCTCGGATTGATTTGTGAGAGCAGTGCAAGTGCATTACACAGAACATAATAGGTGGCCTCAATTACATTTAGAAAAGCTTCAAACTTCCCATTTATTATGAATTAAATTAAGTATTTCTTCATTTGTGTATTTGTTTGATAAATGCATATTTTTGTGTATTGTTTTGGAGTTTAAATAAACAAAATTGCTTAGGCTGGGGTCCCCTTTAATTCAATAATGACTTGGTGGGACTCCCCAGATTCTGATAAAAATTTGATGCTGTGTTTCCCTGATTCTACTAAGGATTAAGTGGGAGTTCATAGAAGTCAAAAGGTTAAGAACCACTGACTTAGGGTATTACCTGATGAGCGTGGTGCTTTTATACCTTTGGGTTTCCATGCTTTACAAATCTAGGAGAGTTTCTGATTTCTGCTTTTGATGTCAGGGATCACTGGGAGATATTGAAATCAAAATGGAAACAACATTGGAAGTGTTGAACCATTGTGGTTTGAGAACTACAATTGTGGTTCTCAAATAGCAGTTGCGAGAAAGAAATATTATGACACTCTTTACAGTGTTTTCTTGTTTAATCTCTCAAAATTCAAAGTATGCATATATAGAGTTAAATATAGTAAGTCTATACATACCTATATACACCTGCCTTTATGATATGCTAGTAGTTGATAATTTGTGCCATGAAATTTTTTCCAGGTCTATATTTTGCACTCAATATTTTGGAGGGGCTGGAGTGGGTTGGCGGTAACAAGCACTTCTCCATATGAACTATATATAAAATGTTAAAGGGACATTATAATTACGTGAAAATATCATTTAAAGCGTTACAAGGAGAGCTGGCTATTGAGGTAGGCTGGGCCGGTCTTGTGGAGTGCCTTGTGTGCGTGGGTGAGGAGCTTAAAGGATATCCTATTGTTGACGGGGAGCCAATGCAGGTTTCTCAGGTGGGGGTGATGTGGCTGTGGCATGGTAGGTCGAGGATCAGTCGTGCTGAGGCGCTTTGGATGCGTTGTAGTCGTTGATGAGCTTGGTCGGGGCTCCCGCGTAGAGGGCGTTTCCGTAGTCGAGTCTGTTGCTGACGAGGGCGGGGTGTCTGTGTTTCTTGTATCTGTCAGGATCCATCTGTAGATCTTGTGGAGCATGCGGAGGGTGTTGAAGCAGGAGGAGGAGACAGCGTTGCCTTGCTTGGTCATTGAGAGCGTTGAGTCGAGGATGATTCCCAGTTTGCCTGCGGGGTCGGTGGGTGTCGGGGCTGCCCCCAGTGCCGTCGGCCCCTAGGAGTCGATGGCCTTCATTCCTTCGTGGAGGTTGGCTTTGGTGGTGATGGTGTCCTTGGTGAGGGAGATGACCAGCTGAGTGTCGTTGGCGTATTAGATTATGTTGAGGTCGTGCTGTCGGGCTACATGTGCGAGGGGGCCGTGTAAATGTTATCAATGATATCATTTTAGATGTCACATTGATGCTATCAATTATGTCATAGAAAATGTCATTAATGATGTATTAAGTGAGGTGATAAGCAGTGCATAGTGAGGGTGTGAGTTACAATTACTACAGTTAACTATAACTGGTGAATTTATATATTCAGTGAAAAATGCTACGGTTGAAGTGACGTCATAGTTAGGTGAAAATGTCAGTTAAACCATATCGTTTTCAACTAACAAAACCACTGAACGTCTCTAATTATAGATATCTCAAGTCACTATAAATAGTGCCCTAAAGTAACTGTAATTTGTATCCCCGCCATGCAGTGTGTTGTCATCCATGATGTCATTTCAGATGTTGCATTGATGTTATCAATGGTGTCATGGAATATGTTATGAGTGACCTAATATGTGAGCTAATTCAAAATAAATGGCAAATGGGGAAGGGTTACACTTACTCTAGGGCACGAGTTGAGATAACTATAACTGGTGAATTTTCAGTAGCGAATTTCAGTGGTTTTGTTTGTTTACAAAGATGTTTTAACTGGAATTTTCATCTAACTATAACGTCCCTTTAAACTTTGTTTTTTTCAGTTTATTTCTAAGATTTTTTTTAATGGAAAGTTAGATACTATTGCCATACCTAACTGTTTGTCACGTTAACGTTTCCTTTTGCCAATGAATTTCATGTTTTTTTTAACATAAAGTAATATTTTATTACAATACCTAACAACAACCTCACTGTGCACATGGCTTTTGGTTGTGCACAGCATAGGATTGCCCTCAAGGCCTTGCCAGTGGATAGGCCCTGCATTGGGCAGCCAACCCCCGTCACACATGGATCGACTCCCATAGTGCCGCTCGAGGCTACGGACTCTGTGGAGCATTTCGTTGACTGCTTCTGGGAGCAGTGTGGAGCTACGCGATTTGGGGGCTGAAGAGTGTTCTGGCGAACGGGACTGCGAGGGCCAGGCTGCTTTGCGGCGAGTGACCGGCCGCACCTGGCTCCTCTTCCCGCCCCGCCTCTTCTTGGCTCCACCTCCCTACTTTAGTTCCACCCACCCACGCGCACGAGGGACGCGCGCGGGTGTGCGCCGGGCGAAGCCCGGGCCAAGGGCGGGCCCGTTTGTGCCCGTTCGTGACCGGGCTTGACCGGACCGGGCCGCCCTTCTTGCATCTGCTGTATCCTATTTCAGTATCAGCGACTGGAGATGGCTGGTCGCGAATCGAGGAGTAAGTCCTCTCTAGTTGGAGGTGCTACAGTTGGAGGTATGGAAAAGTTCCTTATTAGAGCCAACACCCTTATTGATACCGAAATTAATGTTCTTGAAAAACGCTTATCTAAGGAACTATCGGCTATTAAGAGATCATCTCTTGGAACAATAGCTAATGCCAAAACCCCTGAGAGGCCCACTGATATAGTTATCAGTAATGTGGATGAACAACTTCAAACACCTTGGGAGAACAATTTGGCTGCACTTGATCTGGATATTCTGGTTGATGAAATTCTCCCTGATTTTGATTTAGTCCCTGACAACAATGTGTCTATCTCCTCCGAACCCGATGATACTAGTAATAACATTTTGCCTAATGGGGTTAATCAAGGGGCCACCACTAAACGTAAGAGGTCTTATAATACGAAATCTGGAGGAAAGTCTAAATCAGCCAAGCTAAAACATGACACCATCAATTCCCAAAAAAGGTTAACCCCACCCCCTAGCAAAGAGGTATCAATCGAAAACTTGGGAGCTCTATTCAAATCGCTCCTATTCCCTATAGAGGCCAAAATGGAACAAATAGAACTCCGATTAAAAAACATTGAGAAAGCCACAGCTGCCATACTGGCTAAATCTACCAAGTCTAATATTTCGAGTATCCCGCCTACTACCCTTACTATTCCCGGTCCCCTTTCAGCGAAAGAGGCCCCTAACTCAATTTGCCCTCCCATAGGCCCCCAGGTCTTAATTCAGTCTAATAATAATATCTTACCCCCCCCTGTTACCATCTGGTCCTCCCTTAGGCCCTCGGGCCTCTATTCAGTCCAATAATATTAACATATCCCCCCTGCTACCATCTGGGTTTGTTCCGACCACTGCGAATGTAAATGGGCTAGCGGTTGATGGCCATATAGATCCCATAAGTCATGTTCTTAAAGCCCCTAGACCACGCTTGCCTGACCTGCCCCCCGAAGCTAATCGTTTTACGGTAGTTCTGGCAGGAGCTCCCATGTTGGAAGCCGGGGAGGCCGAAACCTTTAAATCCCATAAAAGCAAAGTTGTCAGATGGCTTAATTGGAACAGACCCCTCCCGGCCCATCTTCACAACGAAATCATTATGGTTAGAAGAGTGCCCTGGCTGGGTAAAACTGTAAAGACCATAAATGGGGACTGCATAACGGTCAGCTTTAGAGACCCTAGAACGGTCTCGTATATTTGTGCGGGGTTAAATAGATCCTTTGACTCCACTATTCAGACGCTCCCAGTGTCCTTTTTCTTCCCCCCTAATCACAGGTATCTTGATAGAGGTAGAGATGACTGGACTATGGTTGAGAGGAGGGGTAGACACAGAAGACATGATGTTAGACCGGCTATGATGCCCCCCTATGCCCCCTTCTGTGATTTCAATCGGTTCAGTTGTTTAGACGGTTTAGATGGAGTCGACTGACTATCCCCAGCCATGTTCCAAGTTCTCCTTTTCCTGGCACCGGAAATAGTACACGGGCTGGTAAGGTCGAAATTAATGTAAATTAATTAATGTAAAAACCCCTGCTAATTGTATACCTATGGATGTAGTCTCTTTAAAGCTCCCTTCTCTTACCTCCTTTACACCTATGGTCCCAGACCTCTTGGTCACCCACCACCCAACAGCCTCTAAGGACACCCCTGACGAAATATTACCATCTATAGTAGCCTCTAGTGCCCTTGAGATTATAGTGCCTGCCCCTTGTCTTCCTGGCTTTAAACTTGCTAGCTGGAACATTGCCGGCTGGAGACTGAAAGCGTCGTCTCTGGGTTGGAGGGAATCCCTTTCCCAATTTGACATTCTTTGTCTACAGGAGACCTGGGCAACGACAGATATCCTTTTTGACGGTTTTGTGTCCTATAATAACCCCGCGCAAGAGTCCAACATGGGTAGGGCTAAGGGTGGACTTGTAATTTTACTTTCTGTGAACTTTCCTGTACGTTTGAAATCCCATCTTACCGTGGGCTTCCACTCACAAATTTTAAGGCTGGAATGTAAAAAGGATCGTGATACTCTGTTGATTAACCACTACAATAACATGTTTGATGTCACGAGTACTTGTGTAGTGGATCAGCTCGAAACAGCCGTAAGGAAGATTTGTAGTGATACCCATAAGATCTTTGATATTATTTGGGGTGGGGATTTCAACATCCGTACTTGTCCCCACTCATTTACTAATGTCTGTGGGCTCGATGGGGTCAATGGGGTGAACCGGTCCCACTTTATCCACACTCCCTACGGAGACTCACTTAACACTCTTATGTTAAATACTGATTTATTGATTCAACAACCAGCCACGGATAAAGAGGGTAATATCACACCAACTTTTGTTGGAAGGAATTCTGCATCTGTTAGTGATCATCTATTGTTATCAGTACATATTGCCCCACTTTGTACACTCCCGATTATTGTAGACTTTGGCAATAGTGACCACAATGCCATCACAATGTCGACCTCTATTTGGGGGACCAAGTCTAGTGATAAGCGGATGATAGTTGATGAGATCACCCCTTGTAGGCAAAATGGTATCCGTATCAAATGGAGTGGGGATAATTCGGAGAAACTTATGCGGAAAATTGTGGGGGCAGGTTCCACAGTGATACTTAACTGTCTTGACTATGATGCTACCCCCCGGTGCATTATTGCTGATTTCGAGAAACTTGGCGATATAATTAAAAGGTCCCTTACCATTACCAAGGGTATATCCAAGCGAACAGCCATGGGTTGGTTTGACAGTGCCTGCACGAAATCGCTACAAGACTTAAAGAGGGCTCTTTCAAGACAACCCAGAGATAGGGAGGCTATTACATCCCTCAGGACAACCTATAAACAGCAGCTGCTATGTAGAAAACAGGAGTTAAGGGAGCAAGCCTGGGATAACCTGACCAAAGCGGCAGAGTTGCGCGACAGTAAGCTATTTTGGAGCACGGTCAATAGCCCCTTCCTTCAAAAGGAAGAATTCCCCGTTTTAACTGCTCATGTTAGTGAGGAGAGCTGGGTACAATACTTCACAGGAATTTTTGATCCGGCTAGGGAGGTTCAGGTTAGTCCCAGTGTCTATCCCATTGAACGTAAGTTACCCCTGGGGATTACTATCCAAGAAGTAGATATTGCCATTAGTAAGAGTAAAGGGGGGAAGGCACCGGGACCGGATGGGGTCCCTGTCGACCTGTATAAAACATATCAGGCATTGTGGAGCCCCCTCCTGACCCTGGTGTTTAATGCATCTGTTAGCGATAGTACACCATCTACCTGGAGTGAATCCATAATCTTGCCTATCTATAACAAGGGGGATAGAGGAGAGGCTAAGAACTACCGCCCTATCTCCCTTCTGGATTCCTCATTAAAAATCATGAGCCGGGTCTTATTGATGCGATTGGAGGAGTGGGCGGAAGCCAATCATATCCTTGCGGAATCCCAATTTGGTTTCCGTAAGGGTCTTGGCACAATTGAGCAGTGCATTAACTTAGATCTCATCATAGGAAAATGCACTAAAGCCAAAACAGGGCTCTTTATTTCTTTGTTTCGCAGACCTTTCAAGTGCTTTTGATCTGGTGGACCATTCCCTCCTATGGTCCACCTTACTTGAAATGGGAGCTCCGTCAGCCATAATTTATTTTTTGTCTAGACTATATAACAAGCTGTCGGCCCAGATTCGCTTTGGCCAGGCGGGGGAATGCACTAAGAAGATCAGGGTTAAATCAGGTATAAGGCAGGGATGTGTCTTGGCCCTGTTACTTTTCCCCCTTTTTATAAACTCTATGGAGTCCGAACTAAAGAGGGTTCAAGCTGATGCCCCCCAAATAGAGGGGCAACCAGTACCGGTACTGCTTTATGCAGACAATACGGTCCTTCTTTCGAGAACCCCAATAGGTCTCCAAAAACGTATGAACTATTTTTATGATTTTATTTAGGGGAGGAAATTGAAAATTAATAATTCTAAGACTTTTATTATGGCCTGTGGGAAAAAGGTGAAACAACTTAAACCATTCCAGTTCAGGGAACATCGAATAGAGGTTGTGGATAAATTTTGTTACCTTGGCATAACTTTTAAAAGTAGCGGGTCGTGGGCATCTGAGATTTTAAATGTCAAGGCCAAAATGGGTAAAGGGTCCTCAGGAGTATTTCGCTTTGCTTCAAAACTGGGCAGTCGTCGCATCCCTGATATGTTAAGTGTCTATCGGCACAGGTGCGCTTCTATTGCCCTATATGGCTCAGGAGTATGGGCCAATGTAACCAAGGGGATCTACAAGTAACCGAGAATTTGTTCCTCAAGAGACTCCTTTGCCTCCCCCCCACTGCATCCACCGAACTGATACATAAAGAGGCTGGGTTGGAACATTTGACAGATCTAACGGGATTGCGACCCCTCATGGTTTGGAGGTCAATCTGGGAAAAGGACGAAACTGGATTTACCAGGCGAATTATCCAAGACTGTCTTCGCCTGGACAAAGCCCGCAAGATCCCCTGGTTAAACTATGTTTTAACGTCCTATAAGGAAATTTTTGATTTGGATATTTACCTTGACCCCTTATGTGCTATTAATATATCGAAACAGGAGGTTAAAAATGTTTTTTTGGGGACCAAATCCAATATGCGTAGAGTTCAATGTAGCCATTTTACAACCCATGTTTTTTATTCCTCTAACATGGAGGAAGGTCATGGCTTGCCTCAGTATTTGAAAGCAATTACCAAACAGTCACATCAGTTTGTTCTCACAAGGTTGAGATTAGGCATTTTCCATAATTTGGTGGCATTTCCACGGATGAAAATTTATAGTTCAAGCCCCTGTCTGTGTGATGGTACCACCAAACAGAGCACATTGCACTTTATGCTAATCTGCCCACTGTATTTGGACCTTCGTTTGAGTTATCTTAAACCTGTTTTTATGAAATACTCTGTGTCTACAACTGCTCATGCCATGAAATTACTATTTGCACTCGATACCCTGGATATTTGTATTTTTACCGCTACCTTTATTTTAAAAGCTGGGTCCCACATAAAAAGTCTTGAATTTTAACACTGTTTTTTCTACCTGTCGAATAACTCACTTGCCGGTCGAATACTTTCACACTATTGATTTGTAACAATTATTGTAACAATTGTAATTCTTGCTTGTAACCATTTTTTAAAGTGATATTTTAATACTGTATGCTTTTATGATTGTTTGTGAATAATCAAATAAAGCTTATGAACTGGACTGACTCCCATAGTGGCCAAAAGGGACGAACATTTGGTCCTGTTAACACACTCAAATGCCAAACTCAGTCCCATAAATTCTAAGTGTAATGACCTCTTCCTAATAATCGTATATTTTTCAACAAGATGAATTTGAGGCATTTTTTCATGGGCCAGTCCTAAAGCTGTAGTGGAGATCCTTAAAAATATGTTTAGCCTCTGCCCAGTTTGGTATCCATTCCATGATAATGCTACCAGAAATGTTTACCATGAAACCGATTAAAGAGTTTGGTCAATAACAGCATGGATCATCCATTTTTCCTTCTTTAAACACAGGGATGATTATCCTTAGAGACCATGATGATGGAATAATAGAGATGCTAGCAACATTAAGAACCTTGGTCACAATAGGTGCTCATAGATCTATGTTATTCTTGAAAAGGTTCATACATACACCATGTGGACAAGCTGCTTTAGCAGCTGGGTTATTGAAAATGGTCGCCCTTACCTTGGAATATAAATCAGCATGCTTGCCCTTGTTTGTAGCTCATCAGTGATACTGTGATCAGAATAGTACCAAATTGTTCGATCCAAGCATCAAGGCGAATAGTGAAGTCCAGGGCAGAATTTAAATTATGATTTTAAAAAGATGAATTTGATTATTTTCCAAAAAGAACAAATATCCCTATTAGAACTTATCATTTAGTCTATTCTTGCTTATTAGACCAGCAATTATATAATGCACCCTGTACAATGCTAAACCCTCCTTATTTTTAGGAGACCTATTAAAACTTGTCTAAGTTTTCGATTAGCCTACGAATATGATTTGTCAACCCACTTATTTAGCTTTATTAAAATTGGACCAGACTCAACTTTCAATAAAGTGCTGAGAGTTCCACAAATACATTTAAAACAATCAAGAACTGAAAAATCTAAAATGTTTGTTGATTTCAGGCAGTTAAAAATACCACTGGGGTTGGTAATCATACGATTCTTAAGAAGAGATGGGGGGATCAACTAAATGATGGACTCTTTTAGTGGTAAAATAATGTCGAACAATTTAATGAATCCTTGCCAGGTGCAATTTGCTATTTTTGAGGTTAGACCAACAGTAAAGTAGAAATGTATGTTTAAATTACTTTTGATGAACGGTTTTATTTGTCTGAGATAGCTGAGGTGAAAGCGGGCATTTTTAGCCATCATGTTGATGTGGGTTTACAAATTTAGGTTCTTATCCAGCATAATTCCAAGCGATTTGGTGGAGTCCACTAGGATCAGAGTATTAGTATTAGTGCAGTGATCTACTTTTTGTGTGAATTGTGAAATTTAAAATATCTGGTCAATAAAGTGCATCTATTGTGAAGGTAAGTCAAGACTTACACCATTGTGTCTTCTGTGTGACCCAATAATAACAACTGTAAACTGCAAAGTATGAAAATTCACACGTTTATTACTGCAGAGCAATTACTGCAGAGCAAAGGTCCTATTCCGTTTCCTTACCCAGTATAGCGAAATTGACATGAGAAAAACAATGTTTACTACCTCACAGATTTAAGGGTACAAATATTTTACACAGGGAAGCAACTTAGTAGTTAGGAGACTTCTTTAATATGATTTAATTTGTTGCATTAATTTAACCCCTGCATCCTTCTTTTGGTTAACTACTTTAAAATAAAAGTAATAATTAAAATGAAAAAACTCCACGGCACAGACAATACATTTAGATGCAAAGGGTGTAATATACAACTTATTACTATTGTTGATAAAGTGAGGCTCACCATAACCATCTCAAGGTTTTGCCGTTTGTGAGTCATGACACCTTCCGACACTCTTGGCAATAAATGACCAGCCGCGGTCGGTAGGGGAGTACCTGCCCCGGCGGTAACGTGGGGAGGGGGAGGGGCAGGGTGGGGGGTAGTAATGTATGGATAATGGAGGTTTGCAGGTAAGTAAACATTTAAATAAATCAAACGAATTTCGTTGCGCGCAATGTATTGCATTTGGGGATGCAGTGCAAGCAACGAAATTCATTTGATTTATTTATATGTTTACTTACCTGCAAACCTCCATTATCCTTACATTACTAACCCCCACCCAGCCCCTCCCCCTCCCCATGTCACCGCCCCGGCAGGTACTCCCCTACCGACCGCGGCTGTAAATGACATAGTACACTCTGTGAATCTGTATATGTAATATGTGGATCTAACTATACTATTTATCCATTCATATATGCCTCACAGCAATAAAAATAAAAGTAGATTAATAATATGTTATTTGGAACAAGTGCACTGACAAGCACAGATCCACACTTTGTTAATTCATTCAAAATGTCAAAGTTCATGTAATTACCACATTACAGTTTAACAGCCTTTAGAAACAGTGCTTTGATTCACAAATTCCATTGTAGGATCAGTTTGTTGAAAAAAACAGCATGGCAAAATATAGAAAGGATCCTTGTTTACTGAAATTACTCAGCGAAATATTGGACTACCCTGCTTAGTTGTCTGTAGTTAAAAGAAGAGAACATCTCCTAATTATGTTGTTAAGAATTTAAAATCCTAGTATGACAACATCTTTGTGGTGTTAAAAACAGTTTTTCCGGTTACAGAGAAAGTCTTAGCTCTTCAACTACATTTAGACCCTTAAGAAAAATCTCCGAAAAGGATGGGGATAGAGCCAGGCTCCTAACTGAAAGCTCTGGTCACAAAAAACACTCACAACTGAAGCAAGAATAGTGAGCTCAGCTTTTGGTTTATTATTACCAGGACCATCAAAACAGGCATCAACAGCATCAGCAGCTTCAGTGAATGAGTCATTGTGTAATGTAATAGGTGAGCACATAAAGCACTCCAGTGCTGGTGTTAGCACTATGGCAAGATGGAGGACTGAACAAGTGCTCCAATACCCTCAAATCGTGCAGCAAAAAAAAGTTATATGAACTGTTCGTGTTTCAATAACTTTTTAAATGCATTTGTTTATGTACACATGCATGCATTGAATCAATGCCTATGTAGATTCCCCACTTGACTCATGTACTGAACTGTTACCTTCCTTTTCCTAAAATTGTAAAGCGCTCTGATATCCTTCGGGATCAAGTTTGCGCTATAGAAAACTTTATAAATAAATAAATAAATAAATACAGCGCTAAGCCCACTAAAAGATAAAAGTACAGAATTTGACACCTTCAAGCTGCAAGAAGGGAGGGAAATTGTGCGGAAGCAGAGACAAAAATATGTGAAGGAAGATCACAATTGGACAGCCTTTAGGTTGAAGGCTGACATCTGTAATGTCTGATAATGCCAGCGACGTTTGGGGTCCTATTGAATAAAAATAGAAGGGGTGAGAGAACCCTGTTGAGCTGCTTGTCTGCAATTCTACCACACCCCTCCTCTCTTTCGGCCATTCTCCTTTTACACTTCATCAACTTTTACCAAAGCAAAGCTTTAGAGAAGGCCTTTGCCAAGTTTCATAAACACCTATGGGTCAGTCCACTTGTCCCAAGGCTGAAGTAAGTACAATGTTCCCAAAAGTGAAAAGACATGAGCCATGAGAAGCGCTTGGAAATAAAACTTTGGCTTGGCTTAAGCATGAGGAAGACTATGTTCTGCTTTCATAGCTGACCTAAGATATTAAAGAGACTAGATATCCCTGAATGGTAGACAGATATGTACTCCATACTGGTCATAACATAAGAAAGAAATCCTCACCTTTGAAGATAGTCATTGATAGCTGTGGTTCAATATGGCAAGCCACCACATATTGCTATCTAAATTCTAAGGAGCACACGCTAAGTGACCAAGACGCAGTGACCCAATGTTTCTCTAGCCTCCGGCCTTCTTCCCAGGAGTCAAACCATAACCCAGTTGTATTTCCTCTTCGCCTTTTAGTTTTTAGTTTTTACCTCCAATTTAACTTTTGTGGCCTCTATATAATGTCTTTCTTTTTTCCTTGTTAATTTATCCTCCTTCTCCCTCACATTTTATTAATCCAGCTCACCGATCTTTGTGCTATTTCATTGTGTAATTTTGTGAGGTTTTGAGATGTGCCAATGGGACCAAAGTTTTAATATTTATAATTTAATCAAGTCCACTGTAAAGTCTTTATTTGGCTTGAGCTGGTCTTCTCTTTTATCTTTGCTGTCAATAATCAAAGCTTTGTGCTATTTATTCGGAAGTTAACAAATGTGAAAGCTAACATGTTAAAACATAGAACTCATTTAACCACAACTTCATGTATGAACTTATGTGATACAATGTAACTATATCTAGAAGATTTTTTTTCTCAATAAACTTCTTTTTTTCTTCTTCAAACTTAAAACAATGAAGACTGAGGGAGCGCTCACGGACAGATTGCACATACTATAGTGTCTATGGTGACCAGATTTTGAGAAGCAAAAACCGGTACAGGCAAGGGTTAAAAGTAGGACTAAGGCTTTTAGACCTACTTCTATACATGGCCTGATTTTTGCATAGCCTTGTAAGAAAAAGAGAGGGGGCAGCGGGGGAAAGAGAGAGAGAGAGAATTATACCACACATGTACAAGCTATGCCCACATAACATTAGCTAATTATCGCAGGACCTCTACTCTGAGCCCCCCTGCCATTCTCCCCACTGCCCCACCTCTGCTGCAGCATGCATGCAGCTGACCTCCTCCTGCACGGCCTGAAACAGATAAATTACTGAACAAGAGTATAACTTTTAATTCTCCTTTGCAGGATGAATTTACCTTTGTCCCAAAAATAGGGGCATGTATTTAAAATTAAGGAAAGCGTTAGGACACCGGTACAATCCTCCTAAAACTGGGACTGTCCGGGAGGTAAGCTGGGAAGTCTGGTCACCCTAAATGTGTCAAAATAATTCTCAAAGAACAACATATCTTCCACAGAATAACTTTGTCTTACTCCTAGCACATTAGTTTGAGCAAAACGAGTGTGAAATCATACGTGTATGATAGGGAGGGAACCTCGTCTGTTGTTTTATTATCAAGGAAAACCTGGATGGTGAATTCTCAAGTGTATCTATCCTATCTAAGGATTTGTGATATCCGAATCCACTTTTCAATATTGTCATGAGTGTGATTTTTTTGCACTTTTCTTATGGATAATCCTATCTTTGAGTTCCTTGTATCTTGAAAGACGTCAGGCAAACATAATGGAGGAAACTTTTTTCGAAGTACTGGTCTTGAACCCTTACCAACTGGTGGCTCGTTGGAAGATGCACCTAGGCAACTAAGTCTAGTTCGATTTTAGGAAGAGAAGCGAGGAGGCTGCGAGTGGGATTAAGAAGGTCAGTTACTTACAAATTAATCTGTTGGACCTAAAAGAATCCATATGTCTATGTATAGGTTAATTTCAGTTTTTTTAAAATATGTTTTTTATTTTTGTGCCACCTCTTCTCTCTCTGGCTCATCCCAACCCAATCTAACTAATATGAACCCCCAAACAGCCTTCTCAAGCTTTCCTCTACTTTTTTAGTCATGGCACCAAACTAACAAACACACAGCAACTACTTACAAAAATAACTTACTACTCCGCCTTTCAAATCCATTCACTTCATTCTATCCCTACTCTTCACTCTACTAAACACACAAATAAAGAGCGCAAACCTAACACAACTAATACAAAAAGAAAAGAAAAGAAAAGAAAATTAATGTACTAATCTACTAACCTCTAATCTTGAGTTCCGGAGTCCGGGGCTGCTTGCGGTAAAGCACTTCTCCGCCTTGTCTGGGGTAGTAAGCGGTATATAAATACAATTACAATTATAACTGTAAAGTGTGTGGTTTAATTTTGGAAAACAGAGCTCTGATTGTATGTATGTGTCTGCAGCCACTCGCCATTGTTTGATAATAACTTGGAAATGTGTTCCTATCATGCGAACTAGATACTACATTACGGAGGAGGGAAAAGGTTTGCAGTCTGGCTATAAAATATTAAAGTATGGCTTAATAGGCTTTGGAAGACAGTCAGGTCTTAGAGGATAAGAGGAATACTGCTATTATTAAGTTAACATCATTTAGCATCACTCAGTACTGGATTTTGGAAATCTAATGAATTGATTCAAGGGATTTGTCCATTACTGTAGCGCCTCAAAGTATACACACTTCACACTCAATATCTGTATTGAGGTTCTGTTTTGAGGTCAGGACGTCCTTGTTTTGAGGACAAAGAACTCGTTTTATTATGACCTGGTACTTGCTTTATGTATGCTTAAATGCATAAAAACGACATAATGGTTAGATGTATAGTTGCAGGTTTTTGCAGCTTACCTGTGCCACCACATTTTCTTTTATTTTGCACTTGGCTGAGAGCAGCATTCATTTTTGTGTTTAACGTTTTTTTTAATGGGCATACCGTTGCACATTTATTTTGCCATTAATGTTTCATATATGCTTTAAACAACCTGTACATTAAATTACCAGTGCCAGTAGTAAAACTTACAGAGTTCATGCTTATGCCCTTCGAAGCCTTGTCTCATTGAGAATGTGCTTGGTAGATGTCAGTAGGCAGGTTCATGGTGGACGTGAGCATACAGGGTTCCTGGTATATGTGAGTATGCAAGTTCCTGGTAGATGTGTGTATGTGGGTTCCTGGTAGATGTGCTTATGCGGGTTCCTGGTAGATGTGAGTATGCGGGTTCCTGGTACATGTGAGTGTGCTGGTTCCTGGAAGATATGAGTGTGTGGATTCCTAGTAAATGTGAGTGTGCAGGTTTCTGGTAGATGTGATTGTGCAGGTTACTGGTAGATGTGAGTATGCGGGTTCCCGGTAAATGTGAGTGTGCGGGTTTCTGGTAGATGTGATTGTGCAGGTTACTGGTAGATGTGAGTATGCGGGTTCCCGGTAGATGTGAGTGTGTGGGTTCCTGGTAGAGTTGAGCGTGTGGGTGTCTGGTAGATGTGAGTGTACGGGTTCCTCGTAGATGTGAGTATGTGGGTTCCTGGTACATGTGAGTATGCGGGTTCCCGGGAGATGTGCAGGTTCCTCGTAAATGTGTCTGTAGGTTCCCGGTAGATGTGAGTTGGAGGGTTCCTGGTAAATGGGAGAATGTGTGTTCCATTAAACAGGGCCCTCCCTGGAAAAGAATTGAAGAGAATACTTAGAGTTCAAGTGGGTGGATGTGGTATCCCACCCAAGAGGGAAGTTCAAAGCAGGAGTTGGCAGACAAGACTGATCTCAAAGTTTAAGATGAGAATTAGCTCTGTAGAACATCCCAGAGACTCTCACAAAGGCGCTTCTCTGACAGGAAGAGGACCCGCTGGCCGACACTCATGGTCTACTTAAATGACTATTTAACCAACACCAACAACAAAGTTGAGGAAAAAGTAAGGAAAATACTTCAAACCGATGCTGCCGGTCTCTGTCTCGCTGACATGCACGTGGCCGTTCCCTGTTTGTCATCCATTTCTGACTTTCTCTATCTTGTTATCATGCTTATCTTTACCAGACTGGTCAACTTTTTTGTCTTCTTTTCTAGGTCTGGCTATGCATACTATACCTATGAGGGAGATTTAAGTCAACCCTTTTCATCCATTGGTCTACTGTAGTGGTATTAACATATATTCCCCCAGAGCATACATATCATATGTATTTGTAAAGCACCCGTTCACCCAAGGGTATTGTTACCCAACTGTGCACATTTTGTCCACCTCAGAAGGATGAAAGGCTGAGTAGACCCACTGGAATTTGAACCTGTGACAATGAGGTCGAACACTGTCCCCTACAGTGGATGCATTAGTCCACTAAGTCACAAGACCAAGCATGCAGGATGGGGCACAGGGCCAGTCCACATCTGGCATTGCCTTATCTGACTGACAGTGACCAAATTCTGCTCATCACAACGTGCACATCTGTACAATAATTAGACTCCTTCCGTGCTAGCGAGGTAAGGATTTGCAAAGCCAAAAGGTCAGCAACCAACACGAGACATACTGGATTTTCCAATGATTGTTTGTTCTTGCTTTTGCATAGCCCTGGTTCCCACACTCATTTAACATACGTACATGGTCTCTTACATTTACCATGTTACTTCTCCGAAGACCAGCCTCTCTGCCTCATAATGTGCCACATACTTGAAATCAATATTTCATGTGCTTGCTTTCCTACTCTAATTCTCATTTTTCTCTCTCTCTGACTCATTCGCTCTCACTTTTTCTTTCTCTCGCTCTTATTGTCATTCTCTCTATGCCTCTTTCACTGACTGTTTCTCAATATCAATGTCAATTTCTCTCTGTCAGTCACTCCATACGTCTTTATCAGCAGCGCGCATCATGACTCGCAGGTAGGAGGGTGGGGAGGTTCACGGGGGTCGTGATCGCGGGAGGGAGGGATTTTGTTTTTGAAATAACTTACCTTGTCACTGCCTGGTCCCACATCGCTGTTCCTGCTCTCCTGCTTCCGATTTCAGGAACAGGAAGCAGGCAGCCAGGCTCCCTCCCCTAAGCCAATCATAACGCTGTAATTGCAGTGTTGTAATTGGTCTGAGCGCTGTGACAGGGTGCTCAGCCAGGGGCTCCAGACGTGGCCCTGTTCTCCATGCAGGCTGTTATGCAGGCTGCATAGAGAAGTGGGAAAGTGTGCATGACTGGTTTGGGAGGCCCGAGAGGGCCGACCAAACCGTCTGCGCACTATTAGGAGTAGGCAAACCACTCCTCCACTTCCCTGCTCGCAGAGCAGCACCACCCGCCCGCCCGCCCGCAAAGCAGCCAAACAATGAATGATAATAACTGAAAGTTATTATCATTTTATGTTTTTGCTTGTGCACTGCTTGAAAGCTGTGGGGCGACGCTCTTCCGCCATAACGGAGGAGCCGCCCCTGGTCTTTATGTTTCTCTCCTTTCCCTCCTTCACCCTCTGATTCATTTTGTTTCTCCCCATCTATTTATCTCTCCCACTCTTCCCTTTCTTCATTCCGGACTTTTTTCTCTCTCAATTCCTGCCTCTCTCTCTCAAATGCATATTTTTCATTCAGTCTTGCTATTTGTCTTTATTGCTCTCTACCTTTCTTTTCTCTCTCTACCTCTCTCCATCTCTACTCCCCCTCTCTCTTCTTCCCTTTCTCTGTTTTTCTACCCCTTTCTCATTCACAGGCCCTGTCTCCATTCCTTTCCTCATGCTTTCAAATGCTTGTTACTCATTCCCTTTCTATCTACCTCTCTCCCTTTCTCTCCAATCTTACTCATGCTCTCCCTCTCTACGTCTTTAGCTTCTTTGTCTCCCCTCCCTTTCCCTCTCCCGTTCTGTTGAATGCTAGCTTACCACACTCTCCCTAGCCCACACTGCTGGGTGTGCTCACCTCTCCTCGCAAGAGGTTTCCTGCAGCTCCGGCGATAACACAACCTGCCTCTTATCTGAACCTCAGACGTGGCCCACACATCAGAGCCGCTCTCGCCAGACCATCTTTTTCTGTCATATTTCCTTGTGAGACTGGAGTCACCTGCTTTCCTTTTCTCTCTTTCTTCTCGTCTTCTTGCTCCTTTTATTCACATTATCTCTCCACACTAGTACACAAATCTCATTTGCAAAGCACACAGCCCCTATTAGGGAATTTCACCCCAGAATAAAGACAAAAGCCGAAGCTGTAGGTTTAAACACTCTCTATTGCATTTTCTGCTAGAACTCTGTAGAAGTGGGAGAGCCAACAATTTAACAGAGAGATCCGAGCCAGGACCGAGCCAAAGGTCTGGATGGGATTATTCACGAGCCGAGCCTTTAATATGGTTGACTTCTATATCATGCAATAAACATCATGTAAAATATGATAGTCTCGTTAAAAAAAAAAGTATTTCTTTAATACGCAGAAGCGTTTCAACAGCTGGAATCACACGTTGAAAACTGCTCTCGTATAGGACAATGAATGCAAAGAAGGATGATAAATAAAATATTTGCAGAGGATCACACAATTTGGTCAAGGTTTAAAGTCAGGATTGGTCCCAGGTTTTTCTGGTTTCACATTATGCAACTCACTCGCTAGATGGCTCCCTCTTTCTCTCCTCTATAACACCAAAGGATTATTCTTTATTTTGATTAATTCTTGGCGCATGATGGTAGAGATGGGTAGCAGGCAGAAACCACATTAAAGTTCCAGCTCGTTTGGGCTCGAGGGTCCAAGAAATCCTCGAGCAGACCCTGAGTCAGTCCAGGGCAAGGCGTGGCCAGTAAATGTTGGGGAGTGAGCTTCAGATTTTACAACAATCACATTTTTATATTGTGTTAAAATAAATTATATAAGAAGCACAGCTTGAGGGGGGCTTAGTGGACAGTGGAAATGGAGTGGAGTGGCGATCGGGGTACCTAAAAACAATTATTTTGAAAAATAACTAACATGTTTCTAAGATCTGCAAAACAGAGACAAGCGTGTGTATACTTTTGTCGGTGTGTGTGTGTATGAAAAAATCCCAAGTAAAATCTGGTAAATAACAGACTGAAAGTACCAGTGCACAACTATTTAATAGAGAAAACATTTATTAGTGGGGTGTAACAACCCAAGCCCCCACCACCCGAAGCTACACCCCTGGTCTTAAGTGGCTCACCTACGTCTAGAAATTGGTTCCTGGAAATCCAGTGGCTATTTCTGTAGCCCCATAATCTGCAGGACACGAGCACCACAGTATCCCATTGCTCGTACATTTCTGTCGCACAAATCTTAATTCAGGAAGTAAAAAGCTTTGGCAAATCCAATACATCTGAAGTTAGCTGTCAACTTTTGGCTTCGACAATCTTTGCGTATGTTTTTTGTTGAGATGTACATGGGACCACTTTTTGTGTGTAAGTGCACACTGTGCAAGAGCTGAATGCCTTCACCCATGGAGAGGTAAACCAATAGCTGAAGTGGGCTAACCCTGTGCTCCATGCTGTATGCTGTGGTAGGCAGAATAATAAAAATGTGAATGCTCACGGACTGACTAATGGATGAGGAGAGCTGATTATATGGTATCCAGCAAATAATTACATCACACTCCAAGGATCTGTTTGTTTCTTCAGCAATTTATTTACTCAACCGAATGCTTCAGTAAATACATTTCTGGAGAAAAAAACAGATCCTTTGAGTGCGACACAATTATTTGTTGGATACCAAATATCTCAGAGACCGGTCAATCTTCAATGTGCGCACCATCTTGACAGAGCGCGTCGCAAGCAGACCGCTTTGCTACGGAAAAGCGTTTTTTGATTTGCAAATAACTTTGGCGCCATTTGACGAATCTTCACAAAATGTTCAAAACCAATTGTTCACTCAGGTCAGCTACTGTTCGGGATGATTCGTCAAGGGGGGCTGAGAAAAAAGGGGGGGTCCCAAAACGTGTTTGCTCCATATTAATTTCCATAGGAAAATGTAGACACGGCTACTGCATGAACTGCTGAACGGAATTACTCTAAATTTGGCAGAAAGATAGCTCTTGGTCCACAAAGCACGCTTTTTTTAAATGGTGTAATTTCATTCAGTAGTTTTTGAGATATTTAAATATTTACAGATCTCGATATTTGAGAATTGTGAGATCTGATTGGCTGAGCCCTCCCGAGCATGAGCTTGCCTCTGATTGGCTGCCGACACTTCAAACCAGGAAGTGTTGGCAGCCATCTTGTGCCTCGGACTAGGGAGAGGGAAAAAGGTGACAGAAAAATTAAAAAACAAAAAAAGGGGGCAGGGTAGGAACACCCTGACACCCCAGGCCTGCTCAGGGTTTGCCACAGGGACCCCCAGGCCCAAAAAAAGCATTTTGTTTTTACATTTTCAGCCGAGTCACGCTAGGTGCGCAAACTCCGTCGAAAATGAAAAAAATAACAAAGCGCTGGCTGCCATGCTTTGTGTTTTTTAAGCTCCCGGGTAGGCCAGGTCCCGGGGAAAGTCCTCAACTCTGTAGCAGGGGCCCCCGGCACCCACAGCCCCAGGGACCACCACCTCCCAGGGCTTTCTAATTTATTCACAAGGGCACACACCCCCCCTGCAGCCCTGAGGACCGCCACCTCCCCTGAGATTTATTTTAAATTAAGTGGGGTACCTCGCGGGCCCCCCAAGCCCTGGGGACCACCACCTCACCATGGCTTTATTAAAATATGATCGGGGCCTCAGGGGCCCTCCAAGCCCCGGGGACTGCCACCTCCCCGGGGCTAAAATAAGTAATATGTGCGGGGGCTTCAAGCCCCCCACACTGCCCTGGGACCACCACCTTCCTTGGGCTTTACAAATGAAGGAGCCCTTGATGGCCCTGGGGACCACCATCCTCTAGGGCCGGCTCCTGCAATGTCCAGGGTGCCCACCGCCGGGGACATTGCTGTTTGCTATGACAGGGCGGGAGCCCTGTGGTGCCCGTCCTGTCACAGCAAACTCAGCTTTGGTTTTTCGACACGAGAGCAGAAAACCTGCTCTCACCTTCAAAAACCAAAGCAGATAGCCTCTTCACAAGAGGAGTTGCATGTCAGCAGCTCCCCTTGTGCAAAAGCAATGCCGGCTCCCGCCAGAGGCAGGGAGCCGGCTGGGTCCGTGGGGGCATTAGGGCTCCTCCAACAGTGAGGCCAGGCCCCGTGGGATGGGGTCCCCGGGGCCAGAAGTGGCCCAGGAGGGGGGCCATGTGCCCCCAACCCTGTAATTTAAAAAATATATAAAATTAAAAACGGCAGGCCGGTCTATATGGGTGTATGAGTGGATATATCAGTGGCTGTATTGATGAATGACTGCGTGTATTAGTGACTGTATGGGTTAGAGGGTGGATATGTGTGTAGATGTATGAATCACTGCGCAGGTATGCACTAACTGCTATTGGTGTGTCTATGCTTTTGATTTTGGTAGTTTGTATTTTAGAGTGGGTGTATGAAAGGTTTTATTAGGGTGTGAGGATGTGCATCTGATGATTACATGGATGATGTCATCAGTGATGTCATTTGAGATGTCACCAGTGATGTCATTTGAGATGTCACCAGTGATGTCATCAGTAATGTCACTGAGCATGTCATGAGTGATGTAATATGTGACGTCATCAGCAGTGTATTGCGAGGGCGCAAGTTATAGTTAGCTCTACTATCTATAACAGCCAAATGTATCTGGTTTTAAATGAGTGAAATGTCCAACTAACTATAATGTCCCTGAAACCTATGTTTTTTCAGTGAATTTCTAAGGTTTTTTAAATGCTAATTTCTAACTATAACGACCCTGAAACCTATGATTCTTTCAGTGAATTTCAAAGGTTTTTTAAATGCTAATTTCTAACTATAACATCCCTAAAACCTATGTTTTTTCTGTGAATTTCGAAGGTTTTTTAATTGCTAATTTCTAACTATAACATACCTGAAACCTGTTTTTTCAGTGAATATATATATATATATATATAGCAAAGTTCCAACATGTTAGTGCTCTCAGTCCGCAAAATCAAACACGAGTTCTCTGCTGCTCCAAGGGTGTTTATTTAAACTAACAACATGTTTCGGCGGAGGACAGCCTTGATCACGTTAGTTTGTCGACAGTTATTCACAGTTAATAAAGAATCGGCAAAACAAACATAGAGACAGGACTTGTGAACATATTGTCTCTGCATAAAGTTTAACAGAGATGCAATGCCTAAATGCAAATAATAAGGTCTCGCAATGAGTTTGGTACGGTACCTCTGATTACAAGATTAATGTTGTGTTCAAATAACACTTTACAAGTTAACACAAAAAATATATATGTAAATTGCTAATAACTCATAGCAGCGAGATCACAAAACCAAATTAATATTTTAAATACTTATGTCGCACACAAAATTCGATTTGCATATTACATGATTTACCTACACGAGCACACTTTGGTATACTGTTTTTCCGGCACCTAGGATTAGGCACAAATGACCTTCTTCGTGTCACTGTAGCCGGCTGCAGTAGTTCTGTGCCGTCTATTAACTAAACTACCTACATGGCAGTACTTTTTTGTTAATATTGTCTCTCGCAATTTGTGTGAGACTCAGGTACTCAGAAACATTTGATTGTGAGTTTATTTTTGTTTTCACTGCCATGAGCTATCAATCAATGTGTTATTTGAACGTGATATCGTTTACATAACCTGTGGTGCCCTACTGAATTTAATGTGAGACCGCATTATTTGAATTTACGTAATGGTTCTCCTTTATACAGAGACGATGTGACTACTAGTCCTGCGTACAGTAGTTCTGTGCTTTTCAAAAACTACCAATATGGCGGCATTCTATGCAATACAGTTCTAATGTAGGCAAGATCGTATGATGCTATTTGCCTTCGAAATCGAATTTTGTGTGAGACATAAGTATTTAAAATATTAATTTGGTTTTGTGATCTCGCTGCTATGAGTTATTAGCAATTTACATATATATTTTTTGTGTTAACTTGTAAAGTGTTATTTGAACACAACATTAATCTTATAATCAGAGGTACCGTACCAAACTCATTGCGAGACCTTATTATTTGCATTTAGGCATTGCATCTCTGTTAAACTTTATGCAGAGACAATATGTTCATAAGTCCTGTCTCTATGTTTGTTTTGCCGATTCTTTATTAACTGTGAATAACTGTCGACAAACTAACGTGATCAAGGCTGTCCTCAGCCGAAACATGTTGTTAGTTTAAATAAACACCCTTGGAGCAGCAGAGGACTCGTGTTTGATTTTGCGGACTGAGAGCACTAACATGTTGGAACTTTGCTACTTACTCTAACCGGTTTGCTCGACCGGCATTGGTGCCACCTCCCTCGGGGCCGCAGTCGGCGTTTCAGAGCGGAATTTGAAACGGATATACATATATATATATATATATATATATATATATATATATATATATATATATATATATATATATATATATATATATATACATACATACATACATACATACATACATATATATATATATATATATATACATACATACATACATACATACATACATACATACATACATATATATATATATATATAATATATATACTCATATATATGTATATATATATATATGCATATATATATATGTATATATATATATATGTATTCACTTAGAACACCAAAGGTTACAGGGACATTATAGTTAGGCTCAGGTTTCACTCATACAAAATCAGTGAGATTCAGCTGTTACAGTTAGGGAGCTAATAATAATGTATGCCCCCGCAATGCACTGCCTATGGCCATACATATTTCATCACTCATGACATGGTCAATGACATTACTCATGCCATCTCAAATGACATCACTGATTACATCATCCAGTGACTGTGAGTGTTTAAAAAAAGTTTATGACTGTTAAAGATTGTACAGATTGGGGATTCCTGCTCAGAACAGTTCACACTTCCATGTGGTGTGCCGAAGGGCTCCTCACTGAGTCCTACTTTGTTCAATCTATATGTGACCCCCTTAACTGATATCATCAGGCAGTTTGGTTTTTTGCTGGTTTCCTAAGCGGACAACACCCAGATTGTGGTGTACATCTCAAGCAATCTGGAGGAAACCGTATGTCCCATGTAGACCAATGGATGAGTGCAAACTGCCTAAAGCTTAATGGAAGCAAAACAGAGGTTCTATTGTTGGGATCTGACACCTCCTTTTGGTCACAGAACTGGTGGCCTCTGGACATGGGAACTCTCCCTACCCAAGTGCATAAGGTCAAGAATCTGGGCATCATCTTTGACGACAGACTTACCTTTCAACATCAAATTTACAATGTCACCTCTCAGGTTTACCTAACACTGAAGTCAATACGGAAAGTGAGAGCCTTTATTCCCCAGATGCAGTAAAAACACTGGTGACGAGCTTAGCAATGGCTAGACTGGACTACGGAAATGCCCTTTATTTGGGCCTTCAGAAACAGCACATGCTTAAACTTCAGTGGGTGGAAAATGCTGCCGCCAGAATGTTGCTGAATATTCCCAAGTTCATGTCCATTTCCCAAGGTGTAAAAAGACTCCACTGGCTCCAGGTAAAAAAGAGGACAGAATTTAAATCTCAATACCTAGCGTACAAAGCTGTGCATGGAACAGGACCTGTGTTCCTGAAACAGCACTTTTCATGGTATCATCCTTGTAGAATGCTACGCTCAGCTCAGAGCAAACTTCTCCAGACACCCAAATTTAGGGACGTTCACTGGGGAGATAGTAGCTTCATCCTGAACACAGTAAAATTGTGGAACATCCTCTAGTCATTCAAAACTGCCCAACACTACTCTCTTTCAGAAAAGCATTGGAAACTTTTTTTCGAATGAATTCCTACCTCCTTTTTCATAATGCTGGCAGACTCCTCCGATGCAGTGCCTAGACACCCCGGGGCATTTGAGCGCTACATAAATCTCACAATCAAATCAAAATGAAATATATATACCACGGTGTATTAGTAAATCAGTGGTGTATGAGTGCCTGTATGGATGATTCAGTGGGTGCGGGACTGACTGTATTAGTGAGTGATTAGGTGTCTCAGTGAATGTATGGATGAATGACTGGTTGTGTGAATGTCTGTTTCAGTCTGTTAGTTGGTGTCTAAGTGTTGTATGGATGTGTGAGTGGGTATGTTTGTTTCTGTATTGGGTGACAGATTGGTTGTCTGAGTACCTCTATGGGTGTCTGTGTGGGTGAGGGAGTGTGTGACTGTCTGTATGGATGGACTGGCTATTCGACCAGTAGCGGCAACCCCCCTTTGTTTCCCCCAGCGCCTTGAGACCCTCACAGGTAAGTAGTGCACTCAAATTCTATGATTAATTGATTGACAGATTAATACGGATGAGTGAGTGGGTGCATCAGTAGCTGTAAGGGTTAGTGAGCATGTGTGAGGGGTTGTTTGGGTGAATACGTGTGTGTATGGCTGTGTTGGTGAGTGACTGCATGTATCAGTGGTATATGGGTGAGTAACTGGGTATGTGAAAGGCATCATAGGTGAGTGGTAGAGTATGTGAGTGAATGTATGGGTGAGGAAGTGAATGTAAGAGTGATTGTATGGGTGTGTATGTGATTGTGTCAGTGACTGAATAGGTGATTGAGTATGTGTTAGTATCTGTGAGAGTGAGTGTGTGTAACTGTATGGGTGAGTAAGTGGCATTGTGATTGACTGTATGGGTGATTTAGTAGGTGTGTGAGTAGATCTATGGGTGACTGACACAGTGTGTGAGTGGCTGTATGGGTGTATGAGTAGATATGTCAGTGGCTGTATTAGTGAGTGAGTAGATGTATGAGTGGCTGTATGGGTGAGTGAGTGGATATGTGTGTTGACCTATGGATCCATGAGTGGCTGTGTAAGTAGTGGTATGGGGTTGTGAATGGTTTTGAGAATGATAGTGTGGAAGGTGAAGTGCGTATTTGAAACGATATATGGGGTGTGAGTGGGTGCTTCAGGTATTCTGTGGATGATGTCATGAGTGATGTCATCAGTGATGTCACTGACCATGTCATGAGTGATGTCATATGTGAGGTCATAAGCAGTGCATTGCGGGGACGTGAGTTATAGTTAGTTCCCTAAATATAACAGCTACATTTCACCTGTTTTGTATGAGTGAAACCTGAGCCTAACTATAACATCTCTATAACCATTGTTTTTTTTCAAAGAGTTTCCAATTTTTTTTAATTCTATTTCCTAACTATAAAGTCCCTGTAACCTTTTTTTTTTCAGTGAATTGCTATGTTTTTTTAAGTAGTAGTCGCATTTGCTGAGTGGTGGAGAAAGGGGACGGGAGCTCCAACCAGCTCTCAGCAATCCCGCTGTGTAGGACTTACAGGAGGGTACCAGGAGGGCTTCTTGGTCTCCAAGGTCTCTCAGGAGTAAATTGGACATGATCCCCCAACCAGTAGTGCACCAGGAGCCATGTTTGCAGAGTGGCGGAGAAAGGGGGCATGGCCTCAGAATACCTCTTAGCAATCCCGCTGTGTGGGACTTACTGGAGGCAACAGGAGGGGTAGTTGGCCCCCAAAGATATCTTTGGGAGCCAACTACCCCTCCTGATACCTCCAAGAAGTCCCACACAGCAGGATTGCTGAGAGGTTTTCAGTTGCCACGCCCATCTCTCCACCATTCTTCAAACGCGCCTCCTGGTGCACTGGTAGTTGGGGGATGAAGTCCCCTTGGCTCTTGAGGGTCCTTTGGGGCCAACTACCTCTCCTGTTACTTCAAGTACCACCCAGTTGGATTTCTAAGAGGTTGTCGGAATCTAAGCATCTTTTCTCCACCATTCTGCAAAGGCACCTCCTGGTGCACTACTGGTTGGTGAAAAAGTCCACTTTAGTCCTGAAGCCCTCAGGAGTAAAGTGAAATTCAGTCACCGATCAGTAGTGTGCCAGGAGACGTGTTTTCAGGTTGGTGGAGAAAGGGGGTAGGGCCTCTGGTGAGTTGCCGGGCTTTTAAACAAAAAAAGTTTTCTATTTTTAGGGAAGGAGGGCTGAGTAGCCCCCCTTCCCTTCCCTGGGCCACTTTCAGCCCAGGTACCCACTCCCCCGGGACCAGGCATTTTTAGAATGGGGAGGGGGTGGTGTGGCCCCCCGGGCTGATTTTGACCCCCATCCTCTGGTGCATGGCCTTTATTTTTTTTTCAAAACTCTAATTTTTTAAATCAAAGGGTGGGTCTCCCCCCATGGGCTGATTTCGGCCAAAGGGACCCCATTGCTCGGGCCCACCTCTTTTTTTAATTAATCAAATTTTTTTAAAGGGAGGGCTCCACCCTTCTGGGCTGGATTTTGGGACCGGATACCCCATCTCACGGGGCCAGGTCTCTAAACTGGGTGCCCTGGGCCCACCCAGGGTACCCAGTCCTTTTTGTTGGGGATCACAGGGGGAGCCTGAAGGCCCCTGTGGTCTCTGCTGGCACCTGCATCCTGCAGAAGCCGGCATTGCTTTTGGACAGAGGAAGCTATTGAACACGTAGCTCCCTCTGTCCAAAAGCAATTCTGCTCTGCTTTGACTAAGCAAGACCATCTTTAATGCTCTTGCTTGCTGAAAGCAGAGCAGTGTTTGCTAAGGCTTGCCTGGAGCGCTAATGCTCCCACCAAGCCACAGCAAACACCAATGTTCCAGGGGTGGGCACCCCGGGACATTGATGAAGCCAGCCCTGGGGCTGCATGGCCCCCTTATTTCAAGCATTTCACCACAGGGAGGTGCTAGTCTCGCAACGTACCCCCTTAAATATTCTGTTTGTGCCCTGGAAGTTGGAGATCCCCGGGGCTGCAGTGGATGCCTTAGGTTATCCCGCTCATTCCATAAAAGAAAAATAATGTATGTGCCCTAGGGAGGTGCTGGTCCCCGGGGCAGCGGGGGAGCTATGCTTCTCCCACACCAGTAATTTACATTTACTGTCAATGGGGAGATGGAGGTCCCTGGGCCAGCACACCAGCTCCTATATTTGTTACAAATGCCCTTGGGATCTTGCCCAAATGGGGGCTGATTACAAACAATTTTTCAGTGGGAGCTTCGGATCCAGCGCGATTCCAGTCAAAAGCTTATTTTGCCCTGCGGGGTTTCTGTGGGACCTCCCCAAGAGGCCTAGGGTGTCAGGCTGTTTCTACCCTTCCCCTTTTCTTTTTTTGAAAGGTTTTTTATCTGACTCGGTTCAACTGAGTCACAAGATGGCTACCAACACTTCCTGGTTTGAAGTGTTGACAACCAATCAGTTCTCAGCATAAAATCTCGAATGGGGATGCAGTTCCTCTGTGTCCCCAGTTGTATATCTTAAAGATCTTTACATTTCTCAGTAACTACTGAACTGATTTACACCTTTTAACAAGAAGGATGCTTTCTGGTCCAACAGCTACCTTGTTGCCAAATTTAGTCTAATTCGGTTCAGCAGTTCGGGCTGTATCTGTGTCTAAAGTTTCCTATGGAAATTAACATGAGAAAAAGCGTTTTGGGACCATCCCTTTTTTTCAGCCCCTGCTTGATGGATCACCCCGACATTTTGAAGCCAGCAGGTGAAGTGATTCGCGAACTAGTTTTGAAAATGTCTTGAGGCTTCATCAAACCATGCCAAAGTTATTGGCAAATGAAAAAATGCTCTTCCTATTGAAACTACATCCAGTAGGCAATATCTATATTTTACCTACTGTTCTAACTATACCTACCTACTGGCCAGTAGGTAATATGTCTATATTATCTACTGGCCAGGTAGCTATAGTGAGGACCTAGTTTCCAAAGGAAAAGCGTGTTTTGTTTTGCCAATAACTTTGGGGCAGAATCCTCTTGACATTTTCAAAATTAGAATGACTTTCTCTTCAGCTGCTGTCTTGAAAGTTCCAGGTTGATTCATGAAGTGGGGGCTGAGAAATAGGGGGGTCCCAAAACACATTTTCCCCATGCCATTTCCCATTGAAATTTTAGACACGACTACAGCCCGAAACACTGGACAGAATTACACCTAATTTTGTCAGAAAGGTTGCTCTTGGTCCGGAAAGTGACCATTTTCTTATTTGGTTTATGTCTGTTCAGTAGTTTTCCAGCTATTAAAAAAACAAAATTTGAAGGGCGCAAACCCTCCTGCTCTCATGCACATATCTGATTGCTGCCAACACGTCAACTAGGAAGTGTTGGCAGGTATTTGGGGACTCTGCTTCAGCCGAGTCCCAAAAAGTAAGGAAAAAGGGGCAGGGTAGGAACAGCCTGACCTCTAGCACTGGTGCTCAGATCCGACAGTGAAAAAAAAGCTTTTAAAGAAATATTTGGGTCACGAAATCGTGACAAATTTTTTTGCATAATGTTTGTAAACAAACAAGCGTGGGCTTTCGCACTTGTTTTAAAAAAGCCCCAGTGCGGGACAGGTCGCTGGGGCATGCACTTATATTAGAAAAATACAGGAAGGGGTGCACAGGACCCCTCTTCTAAGGCTCCAATGAGCTCCAGGGACCTCCACCTCCCTGGCGCTTTACTGAAATGAAGGAGGGGGCCACGGGGACCCACCTCCATTGGGATCTAAGAGCCCTGGGGAACGCCATCTCCCCAGGGCTTCATTTAAAAGAAAGGAGGGAGGCCACACGGAATGCTCCTCCTGAGACTTACATATTACTCAGGGACCATCACTTCCTCGCACCTGGCCCGTGCATACTAAAGAACGGGAGAAGTGCTGCCCCTCTTCTGGACCATTAATGGCCCTGGAAATTCCCTAGGGCCGGTTCCTGCTATCTCCCGAGGTGCCCATCCTCGTGTGACAGCTGTTTGCTTTTGCTGTGACAGCTCCTGCTGTCAAACTGCTCCAGCCTGCCGTGGGCGGAGTTTCCATCTGTCTCACTGGCCTCTGTCATGCAGGCATGGAAAGAGATGAAACAATTGATCTCGCATACAGGGAGCAGAATTTTTAGACGCTCCCTTTGTTCAGGAGCAATGCCAGCTCCCGCAGGAGGTGATATGCCAGCAGGGACCGCAAAGGACTTGAGGTTCCTCAATGATACACGGTGAGTACCCTGAGGCGGGCCAAAGCACCCAGGTAGATGTGGTCAGGCCCTGAAGATGGCTTCCCCGGGGCCAAAATAAGCCCAGGGAGGGGGGTTGCGTGGCTCCCCACCCCCCATTAAAATTTGACCGGGCCCTGGGGATGCTCATTTGATAGAAAATAAATCTTGGGAAGCACTTACAAATATAAACATAACAGGTGCCCCAGTAGAAGCTCGGGGACAGTAAGGCACAAACAATCCTAACTTCTTGGGTATTGGTGAAGGCAATGCAAGTGTATTTCCTCTCATATTGCATGTTGAAAAACAATCTGAAATCCTTAATGGAGGTGACTCCATCGTTGACCTATTAGAGTGAATCTAATCTGTGGGGACTGTGACGAGTGATTTATTTTTCGTTGTCTCCTGGTGAGAGCAGAGTCCATAATTCTCCATTCTAATTACCCTGAGTATGCAAACGCCCAAAATCATCTGCAATCTCTGCCTGTTTGGCTGTGGTCCGTTTTCTTTGGTAGTATGTAACGGTCTTCCTGGCTTTTTCCAAGTTCATGGACAGCTTACCAAAAGATCCTCGAGCACGTTTCTCACCGATGTCGGTGGCACATTACTTAAACAGAGGAATTCGAGGACATCTCCACCAAACAAAGAAGCACATGCTTCAATTAGTTTTTGGGAAGTTCCCCTGTTTAGTGGAGATTCCCCTCTTTGTAGTCTCATTGTCTTCTCTTGATGAGGATTCACATTTTCTCGGATTTGTGGATGGAGGCACTAGAGGAACAATTACATTGCCAAAATGACATGCCCAGCTCATGTTCCTTCACGCCGATGTAGTGTAGAATATACACAAGACATTCACCCAATGATTTAGCACTTACTAATTAACCAAATGAAAGCTTTCCAGTTGGGTTGACATTTTTGGCAAAACTGGGGACTCTTCTTGGAAAAAATGAGGTTCGATTCTGGCCCTGATGCTGATTTCACAGAAATTAAACATCAACGGGAAGCACTTACAAATATAAACATAGCCTGTGCCCCAGTTGAAATTCCACTTCAATAAAGAACAAATGATCCTATCTTATTGGACTTGGAGAAGACAAAGCAAATGTGTTTCCTCTCGTGTTCCACAGTGAAAAACAAGATGAAATTCTTAATGGCTGTGGTATTCATCATTGATCTATTGGTTTACAATCTGATGTGTGGTGACTGTGATAAATGGTTTCTATCTTTCTCATCTCCTGGTGAGAGCAGAGTCCATGGTTCTCCCTTTTAAATACCCTAGGTGTGCAAATGCCCAAACTCGATTGCACCACTCACACACCCAGTCACAGACATACACAGGCACTCACAAACCCACTCACAGGCCCACACAGGTACTCACAGGCACACACACACAGGCACTCACACACCCACTCACACAGGTACTCACACACCCAGTCACAGACCCATAAAAACACTCAAACACCCACTCACCTAGGCACTCATAGACCCACTCACAGACTCACACAGCCACTCACACACTCATTCTCAAAGGTGACAGGGTACAGTTAAGATTAAAAAGTTAAAAACAGATAGAAATTCACTGAAAAAACCAAAGGTTACAGGGACATTATAGTTAGGATCACACACTCGAAGCCATAGAAATTCAGCAGTTATAGTTACCTGAGCTACCTAAAACTTACACCCCTGCAATACACTGCTTATGAGCTCACATATTACAACACTCATGACATGGTCAGTGACATCACGGATGACATCTCCGTTAAGTGCAATGTATCAATCCATGCAAGGCCACCTTGTGTGGCCCTTAGTGGCTTGATAAATTAGGAGTAATGCAACGCTGTGCAAATCGTGGCATTACGTTACTCTGCCCCAGGGAGGCGTTCCATGGGTGTTGCGTGGTGTTCCCACATACCACCCATGGATTTTGGCACATTCACAGATTTACCTTAAGTGGTGGACCTGGGAATACGTCAAAACTGCTATGCATCCCCAGGGGAGGTGCAATGAGGAGAATATCTTTATTTCTTCTTGTTTCTTGTAATTGTAGTGTAATTGTATTTATACAGAACTTACTACCCCTGATAAGGCGTCAAAGCTCTTTTTGGCAAGGAGCACACTACTGCGGAACACAAAAAGGATTGGTGGTGAACTAGTATAGGGAAATGTGAATTAATTTGAGCGATGGACATGTGAGTCTGTAAGTTGGATTGAATAGGAGAATGGATGGATAGAAGAGGGAAGAGTCTAGAAAGTGTTTATTAGGAGATCATTGTAGTAGGAGGAAGATTGGGATGAGTGAAGGAGAGATGGAGGAGGAAAGTCTCTGGAAATGGATTAGGGAAATCATAGTAGAAAAATGAGGTGTCAGATGAGTCTAAGGAGTGATACATCTCAGAAGAATTTAGAAAGTTTTGTTTGGGAGACCTTAGTAGTAAAATTAGGTTTGGGGTAGGGGTGGGCAGTGAGTTCCGCTCCACTGGTGGAGTTCATGGAGTTTTTGGAACTTTGTACCCCACTTACTGTGCAGAGTTTTCCAAAAAACTCCTTCGACCACTGGCTGAGCGGAGTTTATCGATGGCCCGCGCTCACCCCAGCTCATACGCCTGTTGCATCCGCTGCTCACGCTTTCCTACGCCTATAATGCTCAAGGTAACAGTGCCTCAGCATCTTGCCCTAAGGGACTTGCTACTACTGACAATAGCAAAGGCCAGTCTGTGCTTAGTTTCTGTATCGTTCAGCTGCACAATATGGACATGTTGTGATACTATTGGAAAAAAAGAATTCCGTTTTTACTCCTCATAGGCACTCACAGTTTTTGCAAAATGTGGTGGCGATGTCCTGGAGCAGTCATATTAGTGCTCACTGTTTCCTCGAGATTAAGCTTTCTGCTCAATGGGCAATAACGTTTTATTACTACATTACTGGACGTTTCACCACCTTTGTTTGATAAAGCACCCTGAAATGTTTTTTCTTAAATTCTGATGTATTTATATTTAGGGGTGTCAATAGGATAGACGAGTGAGTGGGGGGAAGGGGTTCGTGTTGGGTTTAGAACAAGGGACCATACCAATAGATCTGACAGGGTAAGCTCAAGAGACGCTTCTTCAAATGTTAAATCCTTAAAGGAGCAATGGTGGTGAGATAATCTGTAGTAGCAGATACCCCATCTACAAGTGTCTTAGTTGCTCACCCTCATTTAAATGCAGGAAAAGTCCTGTATTTCTGAGGTGGAGATGTATCCAACTTCCGGTCACTCACGGATATTGCTTTTGGAGCTCAGAAATAAACCCCTGTTTTAAAAACTGCTGATCGGCTGGTCAACATGCCTTGGCAAGCATTGTTGGGAGCATTGTTTCTTTTTGGCAAAGCTGCTCCAACGATATCAGTGAAAAATGGTAGGTGGATTGGTTGTAGCTGGGACAGCCCACCTTCTAAACTATATATAAGGTATGAAAAGGCCTTTGAGCATCTATTCACACAGATAAATGGACATGTGGGGAAACTTAACAGATAGGTAACAAACATAGTAAACCCAATACCCACTACCCCATTGAGATGCAAACACCCAGGAACCCAGACCAGACACACATATATATATCCATGCCTCAAAACAAATAAGCTGGCCAAGACATGAGGAATTGGTAAAGGTAAAAATGTGTGAAAATCTAAAAATTATTTGTATTTTCACAGCAACATCTCATCTCATGACCATAACCCGACCTTATGAGCCAAAGCACACACTCAAGTTTTTCTCAACCTGTGAATCTGACTGTTACTTAGCAGAGAATCCTATCACTGCCGTTCTCGGCACAATTACCCAAACGTAACATTTCATCCACTTAACAGTACACTTCTGACCTGTATGCTGAATATTAGTTCAGTCCCAAACGATCTCATTTCACCGGCAGATATGCAGTCCATACCTATGACTCCCTAGTTGACAGGCACTGGTGAAGGCAGCTACGCTCAGCTCCTGGAGTGATCCTCCTGGCCTGGGCGTGATATGAAATCCTGGACCGGGTGCTGGATACCCCGGCTGGAGACTGCAGGTAAACTGAAACTCCTGGGCTTCGAGCAGGTGCTTTCCCACAAACCCCAATGGCCTGTTGTTGTAAGCATACTAGAGTGAAATAATAATCCAGAGCACAAGGTATACCGGGGGTAAAGTTGCAGACCAGGACAGTGTGTGCCCCTGCATATCAAGGCAGTCATGGGGTAAGTGACCAGGGTCACCTGACCTGACCAGGACAGGACCGGATTACCGACTTCGGACTCCTGTGCTTTATGGTTTACAAAGGGTCCGTACTGGGATGGAACCTGCTCTCCTTTTAGACACCAGCACCCTCCTGGAAGAATGCTCAGTGTTTGCAATTCAGTCACAGGCAGCACTGTTAGTTTTTAGAAAGAGGCTTGAATATTCCCCCTCATCCACAAAATGACAGGGATGGTCCTGCATGTCATTTTATTATAAGGAAAAGGGAAATCTGCCCGCCTGCAGAACTCCGTGAAATTCCACAGAGTTTTTCCTCCACTCTGTGGAATTCCGTGGAGTGAAAGTCCACAAGCTCCACCCACCCCTAGTCTAGCAAGGAGAGATAGAAGAGGGAAAAGTCTACAAAGGCTTATTTTGGAGATCACAGTAGTAGAATGAGGTTTGGAATGAGCCACATAGTGGAGGTAGAGGATATATTGAGAGAGGTATAGGGTGAAACATAGTTTAGTGCATTGGAGAGACTCAAATTAGTTTGTTTATACAGTAGGTGTAAAATAAAAAATATATAGATATATAAGTACTTGGAAGGTATACATGTATAAGGAAGATAATATATCAAGATGTAAGTTCTATTTAATTATTCAGACTTTCAAGTGTTGCTGTAATTTGAGTAATTTATTTGTGTATTTTTTCTTTTTTTTTCAATATTTCGTTGGTGAAGCAATTGTAGATAAATAGTTATGTTAACCTCATCGCTGCGGCGGCTATTCCGCCGCAGCGCTAAGGAGGCGGGGGGCCGCGCGGCGCACCCATGCTGGTGACGGAACCGCTCCGTCACCAGCCGCGGTTGAGCTGTGCTCATGACGGAGCGGTTCCGTCATGGCCCCGCCCGCTTAATAGAACGCGTCGCCCAGGCGCGAAATCAGCTCCGCGCAGGCGCGTCGGGCGGGCCATGACGGAACCGCTCCGTCATCAGCACAGCGCCACCGCGGCTGATGACGGAGCGGTTCCGTCATCAGCACGGAAAGGGTTAAAATTCACATATTGTGATAGAGAAATAATCGTAGAGTCCTCTCCATCTAATCCAATAACTTTATGAAAACTATGCAGTGACCTACATATATGTTACGCATAGAATAATAAAACCATAAGTAATATGTACATTTGTTAAGCAGACCTAAAGAATAGCTATATATTTATGAACATAATTATTAAACATATTTATACAAAGAAATACACATATCTACATACATGCATATATCAAATTAAATGCTTAAAACACATGGATATGCTGTCCATTTGTGTTTGAGTATGGTGGTAATGTAGAGAAGAGCCAACTCTTGAGTATTCTTCTGAAGATAAGTGAGTTATATGTTGATCTAATGGCTGGGGGTAGTGAGTACCATAGCTTGGCTGCTTGAACAGAGAAGGATGTGTCACATATGTTTTTTTCTTGAATGGTAGGATGTTGAGGCGACGTGCCAATCTGGAGCAGAAGTTCCTTGATTGAATGTATTTTATGATTTTATTCCTGATAAAAAGGGGTCCTGTTCCATGTATTGCTTTGTGGGTGATACAAAGCAGCTTGAATGTGGATTGTCTGGCAACCGGTAACCAGGCAGGGGAGATGTGGGTTTATAGCTTTGCATGTAGGAACAGTATGACAGAAGAGTTCTGAATCCGTTATATTCTTTTTATAGCTGATAAAGATGATCCGTGGTAGAGGCCATTGGCGTAATCAAGTTTAGACAGCAGGAGAAAGTTGGTAGCATGCACATTTTTGGGAAATCCCTGGTGGAGGAAGACGAGTTGCAGAGCTTTCATAATAATGAAGCTTGATCTTGCTAGTTTTGACACTTGGAGATGTATTGATAGCTTGGAGTCCATGGTAATTCCAAGGTTTATTACTTCCTTAGATACTTTAGGAGGTGGTCTCAGATCGTCAGGCTAAGCAGTGAGTGGGTCATAATGTTTTCCAATCACCACATGTGAGAATTTCAGTTTTAGAGGCATTCAATTTGAGATGGCTTCATGCCATCAACTGATCAACAATTCTGGGGCAACTGAAAATTCGTGAGTTTCCAATGTCTTTGGGGCTTTGCAGTTAAAGTAGTATTTGTGAGTCATCTGCATAGTTATAGCATGTGGGCCGAAATCCATTGATTATTGCCGGTAATGACTTCATGTAGATGTTGAAAAACATGGGTGAGATAATAGAGCCTTGAGGGACCGCTGCTTTTGTGGAGTACAGTTTGAATGAGAAAGGTGGAGAATAGATAACGTTTGGTTTGTTTTGAATTTAGGTTTATGCTGCATACAATGCACAATTTGATCCTCCATTACTGCATAAATCCAGGGTCTAGGATTAAATTCAGTGCATACAGCCCTAAAGGCACATCAACTCAACTGCCTTAAACTGTCCAAGTCACAACAGTGGACCAGATTCCCAAGAGTGGCTACCAAAAAAATTACTCCATTCACTAGGCATAACTCAAAATCAACAACACTTGTGCAATGCGTCTCACTATGGAACTCCTGTATTGTCCTCTTTAGTCATGGAAAAAATCTCAGAAAATTCTACAAAGTTTTAAAGGAGAAACATCTTTCAATGTTTTACACCACTGTTCATCTACTGTAATACTGCTTCTGGTCATTTCGCCTAATAGATAGTTGTTTGCAGCTGAAGGCTCTCTGCTGTACGGTATTCCGTTGTCTACTCCGACCCCCCTCCAGAAAGTTCACCAAAATGCCCAACTGGCTGTAAGTGGTGCTATTCCAAAGAAAACAATAGTGCACTGCATAATAATAGACCATGTATTTTCCTAACAAGGCAGATAGCCTGGCAGGTCAATAAGCCAATTGGAAAAAAATACGCAGAATTGGGTATTTTGTCCATTTAAAACATGTGATTTTGGCAATAAATCTAAATAGGCAATATCCTTAGACTGTATTCCAGAAGGATCTAAAGCACTCCTAAAATGATTCTGAGCACTCCTAAAATGATTCTGAGGCAAATGAATAAACTTGCACCTTGCAGCATCCTGCGGCTTGAAATCCAAAGGGTAAGCAGGTAGCAAGTTTCTGACCCTAAAAAATAGACTCTCTTAATGCCATGTCTGGATCGCAACCTCCTCTGCAAACTTCATTTTGGGAGGGAAGGGGTAGTCAACAATAATAGGAAATGCAGCTTGTTTTAATGCATTCGGCTACTCAGTGATCTTCCACCACCATGCATGAGAAATATAAAGTCGGGTCAAAAACAGAAGAAAAAAAGTGACTAGATAGAGGAAAGAAGCTGTAGATGGTCATGACTTCCACAAAGGCTAGTAGCACCAGCCGGCCTAGTAGACGGCGAGAATAGGACAATAGCTGTCTAGTGGACAGGATGGGAAGGGAGGTATACCAACAAAAGATTTGTAAGGCGTTTGTTACTTCATAAATGATACTAGATCCCTGTTCTTTCTTATGCCATAAGCAGTATCAATCTTAGCCCAACAGTCAGCGAACACACTGTTCAAACTGTAGCCTAACATTCTGTATTTAATATATAACTTATCAGCTAGGCTTCACTTATATATTGGTTTCAGTCCAAGTATGGATGATATACACATTCATTAATTAAGTATTAATTATCAAAGTAAGTCCACATTGAACACCTGTTTGTGCTACAACATTTTACCCCTAGTTCCTGTTTGTTATTCAGGTATCCCTTGCATTTTCTGACACCTTCTTTTTAGGAGAGGTTGTCTAAGAGGATGGCTTATGACCCACCTCTGGTAGATTTTCTCCATTCAGCACAACTATCTCAGAGGTCAAATCAGTATCTCTGGTGGATTTTCTATGGATTTTTACTTAGAGATTCCTGAGAAGTTGAGGGTTTTCTCTCTGATGTTAATTTTGAACAGTGCTCAGAATGAGAGTGAACCATTTTTAGCGATTTTCCCCCAAATCTCTTTGGCACATTATTTATGATTTTGGAATAACTATAGCACAGACTTGGTACATGGGCATATTCACAATAGCAAGATACGTTTTGGATAACAAAAATCATTAAAAATAACAATTAGCAACTGAAAAGAACAACAGGAATAGGCATCTCATATCTGTATATGAGCAGTACTAGAAAAGAAGTACTTTAACAAATAATTATAATAAAAGGACTCTAAAGCAACACAAAACAGAGTGAGTCAACATGTCAATTCCAGCTAGGCCATTCAGGTCAGCCAAGGCAATTTGATGAACTTCATTTTAACCAAAGTGTCTCTCAAATAAGACGATTTTCAGATTTTATTTTATCTTGATCAGGCATATGTGATGGAGCTCGTCTTCTTGCGTTACCTGAGAAGAATATTGAAAATAGTTACTTACCTGTAATTGTAGTTCCCCAGTATTGATTCACATGCTTGAATCATCCCAGTCGTCGAGACGGGAGTTCCACAGCAACACCAGAATAGCAGTCCCATGCCAAGGACAGCCCAGAGGTCGCAACCAATGACCTCAAGTTGCCCCGTCACATCACTCTAACAGAACCAAACGTCTGCCAATTAGAGACAATCGGACTGAAGACCACACCCTCAGAGGCCACCATCTTTCAGATTTCAAAGCATTTGTGTGAAGGACCTGTAATGTTAGGGTAACCTCTTGTGGGCAGGAGAGTGAGTCCTATGTAAATTTATGAAATATATCAATAAAGAACTACCATTACAAGTAAGTAGCTTTTTTCTTCTGGAGTGTTGTATGTTTCCTTGATTTACATTCTTGAATCAGATTAACAAGTACTATACAGTATTCAGAATAAATTAATACCATGGATGGAGGGAAATTAAAGGATGAGTCACTGTTTGGCCAACTACTGCCTCATCCTTCTGTAGTGCCTCATCCAGACAGTAATATTGCATGAAAATATGAGCATTCTTCCATGTTGCTGCTCTGCATATGTCAGTTAATAAAACAATAGCAAATAGAGCAGTACATGCTGCAACACTCTTGGTAGAATGGGCTGTTTTGTTGCAGTGCAGTGACCTTCCTGTATGGCAAAATAAACATCATATGCAACTCTATGTCCTGCTACAAATAGCATTTCCTTAGTGTGGACTCCTCAAGACGATTACGAGTTGATCTGAATTTCTAAAAGATTTGGTCTTGTCCAAGCAGGATGTCAGACATTTTTTGACATTCAGAGAATGTAAGGCTCTTTCTAGTATTGTACTTGGATGTGGAAAAAATGTAGTTTGTATAATTGGTTCATTAAATGGAAATCTGAAGGCATTTTAGATGTAAACTTCTGGTAAGTTCTCACCCTATTAGTGCCAAATTGGAGGTAATTGTGAAGGCCTGTATTTCACTGATCCTCTGCACTGATGTCAATGCTAGAAGTTATGCCACTTTCCAAGAGATAAACTTTATCCAGGCACTGTGTATTGATTCAATGGCAGTCTCAAAAGTTGTAACTGTAAAGACAAGGACCACCTGCTATTAGTGGCAGTTCCAAGGGCTGGGAAAATGCTTTGTACTCAAAAATCCTCTGGCAGCTGCAAAAATAAACACTCACAATAGACACACATTCACTTCAGGCTCACTTCAGACATGCATTCTGCGACACACAAAGAAAGAGGAAAATGCCTCTCTGGATTGTTTTTGTGCCGAAAGGTGTCCCTTCCTGCACAAAAGCAATCATGCCTACAAAGCAGGCACCCTTGCACCATGGTGCAAGGGTGACTGTGTTGGCGCTAAGCAACACATTGTGCACCAGAGCTGGGAAAAGAAAAGAATGTGCCATATTACATTAAATACTGTACAATCCTGCCCTTTCCCTGTCACGCACTACAACAAGGTGGCTTGCTGCACTGAGTGACTTAATGGTAAATATGCCCCCTTATGTTTCGTAGTGCGCGCAAATATGCAGAAAGACTGTCATTGCACTAATAGAACCGGACAAATCTCATCTTGAGTTTACCCTTAGATGCTGAAAAGAGTGGTGTTTTCAGCTGTCTATCAAAGGTGAGATGATTAGGCAGAAAATAAAAGTGAGAGGTGCAAGTTCCACTACTTCGTTAAAGGTCAGCAAGAAGAGCTGCCGGCATGGCCTGTTTTGCAAAAACAGGTAGATGATGATCTTAGACCACTGGAATGTAAGACACTAAGGGTCCCATAAGGATGGCAGGCGGATTGCCCCTGCCAGGCCAGCGGTGGTCACCGCCGGCCTGGCGGGGGCAATCTGCCCGCCATCCGCTCTGGAATGACCCTCCACCATATTAGTATGGCTGGGGGGTCCGCGGCAGACGGAAAGACCGTCCGCCGCTTTTCCGCCCGGTCGCCTTGTGACCGGGGCGGAAAATGGTTAATATAGTGGCGGTGTCTGTTTGACACCACCATCCATATTAGCATGGGCTTTAAACAATGCCTTTCCTTGGTGGCAATACCGCCACGGAAAGGCATGCGGAGACTCCCTGCAGGGGCCCGTTGCGGGCCCCCAGGGATACCGGGGGTTAGGGGTGCACATTGGGGGTACCTATGGTACCCCCCAGCAGTTCCATGCACAGCATGGCAGGCACCGCGCGGTGCCTGCCATGCTGTGCATGGAAGTGCACAGCATGCCTTCCTGCCATTGTGGCGGGCGGTACTGAGTGCACCGCCCGCCACAATGGTAGGAATGCAGGATGCGCCCGCCACTGTGGAGGGCGCATCCTAATGCTGCCAACGGGACCCCTGTCCTTATGGCAGGCGGTCCCTTTCATCGACAGGATGGCGGGCAGGCAAAGTCCGCTAAGGGGCCCATTAGGATGGCGGCCGGACTTTGCCCGCCCGCCATCCTGTCAGTGAAAGGGACCACCCGCCATAAGGGCGGGAGTCCCGTGGGCAGCATTAGGATGCGCCCACCACAGTGGTGGGCGCATCCTGCATTCCTACCATTGTGGCGGGTGGTGCACTCAGCCTCGCCCGCCACAATGGCAGGAAGGCGTGCTGTGCACTTCCATGCACAGCATGGAACTGCTGGGGGATACCATAGGTACCACGTGCACCCCCCACCCCCCCCCGGAGTCCCTGGGGGCCCGCAACGGGCCCCTGCAGGGAGTCTCCGCATGCCTTGCCGCCTCGGAGAGGCATTGTTTAAAGCCCATGCTAATATGGATGGCGGTGTCAAACAGACACCGCCACCAAATTAACCATTTTCCGCCCCGGTCGCAAGGCGACTGGGGCGGAAAAGCAGTGTACGGTCTTTCCGTCCATCGTGGACCCCCCAGCCATACTAATATGGCGGGGGGTCATTCTGGAGCGGATGGCGGGCAGATTGCCTACGCCAGGCCGGCGGTGACCACCGCTGGCCTGGCGGTGGCAATCCGCCCGCCATCCTAATGGGCCCCAAAGTGTGGGTTTTTTCATTGCCGCTCAATGCTTAGTGGAAGAGGTGCAATCATTAAAAATAGAACATCTTGCAATTGGTAACTAGAGGAGATTTTCCAGGTACGCCAAGATGGAGGTATGAAGGTGAATTGCTCCAGATGATCTGCAGTCTTACGGTCATGCACAGCCTAACACACCCAAGTAAAGAGTTACTGCAGGTAGGCGAGAGCGCAGCCTTGAATGGACAGTTGTGAAGAAGGGAAGGGATCATTTTGAGCAGAATCCTATTAAGAAAGGAACAGGTAGTAGAACATCAGTTGACTTGCAGCGTAAAAGAACATGATTGAACAGAAGACCAAGTTTTCTAGGTCTGTAAAGAATGTGGGTGATGTCTGACAGAAGACCCTCCTAAAGGAACAATGACAACATGGTGAGTTTGAGAGTTTTTCCTCTTCTAGGTGGCAACTTATTAAGTCAAGCGTGAAAACTGAACTGGTCTTTTGCAGGGTTGACATGAAGCCTAATGATAATCTAAGTATCATCCACCCAAGGCATGAAAGAATGGTTGAAAAACTGAGAAGCTATGTCAAAAGTGTTGCATAAATACTTAAAACAGGAGGTCTTTGTTGGGAATAAGTTGAGGGTAGTTGGCAAGAAATTTAGTAAACCTGGTTCCCTGCATAGTAAAGTGACATGCAACTTGGCTATAAGTCATGAGGCCTGGTGCAAAATTCACATAATTACCATTATGAAAATTACAAGAAGTATTAAAAAAAAAGAGCACATCTCGGTTGCAGGGACCCATTTAGGCCAGCTGAACTAAAGTACCTGAATCCTGGTTGTGTGATGACAGGGTTTAGTGGTGCAAGCAAGGTGATGCGTCCGTTCCAATTCACTCAGCAGCGGCAAAGCACTGGTTCTGATCCACACAGCAGTGACAATGCAACTGCTCTGATGAGTGGGGTGTTGTGATGTGGAGGTTCAACGTCGTCGTTGAGGCTGCCATCACAGAGGATGGAAGAACCTTGCACTAGGGTGAGTGTTGCATGGTGATGATTCCAAAGGCGATGCGTCAGTGTCAATATACACAACAGCGATGATGAGTCAGTAACAATCCACACAGCAGAGGCAATGCACTGTTTCTGATCCAGACAACAGTGGCAGTGTGCTGGTTCTGATACGCCCAATGGCGGTGATGCTTTGTCGACAGCCGTCTTGTCGGTTCTGCTGGAGACAGCACCTTAGGCCTGCTTCCAATGGTCCAGTGCTGGGGTGGCAACACTTGCCAGGGAAGACTCACAGATGGCAGAATCCAGGTGCAGAAGCAGGGTTGAAGTCTTTTCCCTGAGACTTCAGATTAGGAGGCCAGCCAACTATCCATTGGAGTCACTCTGGGGTCTGGGTTTAAGTGATGCAGGGCCATTCCTTCTTACCCATGCATGAGGGAAACAGGTGGCAGGTCAACTAAGCATAGGAGGAGTCCAGCAGAGTAGCAGTAAAGGAGAATGGCAGTCCTTTTAGCAGTACAGCAATCCTTCTTGCTGGCAAAGCACCACATGTCCAGAAGTGTTTCAGTAAGGGGGGTGTCTGAGGTCCAATACTTATACCCAGTGGTGTATTTGAAGTGAGGAGACTTCAAAGAGATGCCTTTAAAGTGCACAGATGTCCTGCCCTTCCTGCCATGGCTCTAGACTCACTGCAGGGGGTATGCAGCAATTTGTGTGTGGACAGAACACAACCTATCCAGGTATAAGTGGGGCTGGGTCCAGCTCCTCCCTCATCCTGCCAGGATGGTCAATCAGGTCAATCATGGTCAATCAGGTCACACCTAAGCTCGCATTGCCTGTGGCTGTCTAGGGGGATTATACAAAGCCAAGCTGTCACCAACCTCAGACATGTGATCAAAGACAGAAAGCAAGCACCAGATGGCTAAAACAAGAAATTGCCAACTTTCTAAAAGTTATAGAATTGCAATTTAAACCCCGACTTCACCAAAAGTCTATCTCTTCACAATTGGGAATTACACATAAAATGTAGTAAGGTATCCCAATGTTATCGTTTGGGAGAGATAGACCTTGCAGTAGTGAAAAACGAAAATAAGAGTTTTTCACTACTAGGACATGTAAAACTTAAAAGTGCATGTCCAACTTATTAAATACACTGCACCCTGCCCTCGGTGACATATGTATTAGAAAAGAAGGTTTGGGCCTGGCACGAGGTTTAACTTGTAAGGTGGACATGGCAGTTTAAAATGCACACACAGGCTCTGTAATGGCAGGCCTGAGACTAGGCCTGGGTGGAGTTAGCAGAATACTGATACGTGGAACTCCGCAAAGAGACAAAAAAACTCAGTGGGGTTCTGCAACTGGCGGAGTGCAGCACGAACTGTAGTTCACGTTGATCTTCCTGTCATTCGGGTCGAAATTCTAACCAAACAGCAGCTCGCGCTCGCCAGCTTACCATTGGCGAGCGCGAGCGGGGAAAAAACTCCGCTGCACTATGCAGAGCGGAGTTTTCTGCACTTCGCGAGCTCCGTGGAGCTCGGAGTGCAGAAAATTCCGCAAACTCATAAACGGAGCAAAGTTCACTGCCCCGGCCTACCTGAGACATGTTGCAAGGGCTACTTAAGTGGGTGGTACAATCAGTGCTGCAGGCTCACAAGTAGAATTTAATTTACAGGTCCTGGGTACATGTAGTGCCTAAACTAGGGACTTATAGGTACATTAAATATGACAATAAATATAACAATTGTAGATAAGTCAATGTTACCATGTTGCAGGAAGAGAACACATGCACTTTAGCATTGATTAGCAGTGGCAAAGTGCATAGAATTCTAAGGCCAGCAAAAACGAGGTCAGCGAAAACAGGAGGTCTGAAGGTAAAAAGTTAAGGGAAACCACATGAAGGATGCCAGGTCTAACATTCAGTATTACCTAAATTGACAGCTTAAAAATTCTGCTCTATTTGTTAGCCCAAACTACAATTTTGTGACAATTTTTTGGTATAAGGATGCATTTTGAGCTAAAATTAGTGCAAACCTCATGTGACGCAAACAACAGACATTCATGTTAATTTAATTCACATTCTTCCCATGCTCCTACCATTACATTTTTACCCGAACCAAGCCTTAATTACATGACGTGGAGAAATATTGTAACCACAGGCCTTTCAAGGAACAATTGTAAAGTAAAATGCCAAAAATTCTTTGACATTGTGCCAGCTTAACCCCTTGCCTACTAATGATGAGCCCAGCTCGTCATGAGGCACAGTGGAGCTGTGCTCATGACGAGCTGGGCTCGTCATAACTGCCGCGCTACTCCCCCACGTGGCGAATTCCACTCCTGTGCGGACGTTCCACGGGAGTGGGCGGAGTCATGATGAGCTCAACTCGTCATGAGCACAGCTCCACTGTGCCTCATGACGAGCTGGGCTCGTCATGAGCACGGCGGTGCCGCGCACGGCCCCTCCCCCCGCACCGCGGGGGAATTACCCCCGCGGCTAAGGCGTTATATTAAATTTCATTCTGACCTATAGGTAACCGAACTGCTTGAGAAACTGGTATCTTGCTTGCTTTTGACCCTGGCATACTTGGAATCCTGGTTCTTTGCGCAGTGAGGCGGAGGCCTGAACCTGACTGCAGGGCCCAGAGAATTGGCTCTGAGATCAGGAAGGGTGCCAAAAGCATACTCACTAGTGAACACAAGACTACCATCTAAACCATTTTGGGACATACCATTTTAGGGATAGTGGCAGCATACCATTTTCCAATTCATAGTGTTGGACAGGTCTTTTTACCTGTACAAAGAGATTGTGATGCCTGTAGACCATTTGTGTAAAGGTTTGTTAGCTGCTGGAAAGCCAATATGAGAATAGTCCTGCCAGGCATAAATTGAGTGCCCTTAACTTGTGAGCAAGGTAGTTGTTTGAAAACATCACATCATGTTGGAGGACAGGATGGACTGCTCTACAGTGACCCTGTGAATTCTGAGCTAGAAGCTACCAAGAGGCTAGTTGTTTCTCTTGGTTCCACTATTGAGCATCACTTTCATGTAATCATTGTCCCATGAGGTTCCTTTCAACAGGACACTTAGGCATTCAAGAGACCCATGACAGGTTGGATTCTTTGTTATACTGTCCTGGGATACACTTGGACCTAGAGATGTTATGTAGGACATGTTCCACTTGCCAAATCAGTGGTACGATAGGAGGTAAGATCATGACACCGTTGTCAACTCAGCCTGTGGTGGGTATGCTTTTAAGCCAATGGATATTAGCATTGTTGTTTTTATTTGGACTGTGGAATATGAGATGGCTTTGAGGACCACTGGGCAATGCACCTATGCTGAAGACACTTGACTTTTGTTGTCCTTCACTGTACAACTTAACACCTCACACAAGGTAAATGGAGTAGTTCTGAATTTGAAAACAAGGGCAATGACACACTAGGTCACTGTGATTGATAGGTCAGCCTGACTGGGCAGAGATGAATCCTTTCCACCTCGCACAATATGCAGGGTGGGGGTTGAGGGCATCCTTTTTTTTACATTCCAGCATCAAATCCTGCTGGAGTGTCAAATTCTAATTGACATGTCTGCTGGGGTTCACATATACCACTTTGGGTGCACTTGAAAAGAAGAAAACAGGATTACCTGTGGGAGCAGCGGCTGCTTCAAACTGGGTTTTAATGATAGGACACCAGGATTACTATCGCACACTTTCCACACACCCCAGCACTCAGAGCTCGATCTGAGTGAGGAGAAGACTTTTGCCATCTTGAAATTGTCCAAAGTGGAGAGGGTTGGGCCCAATAACGTTTATGCCATAGCCCATGAGTATTTCCCACCCACTAGTAGGTGCCTTGCATAAATGTGCCATCTCCAGACACCAGCTTCAGAATGCTTCTGCACCTGAGGAAGAACCATTGAGGACTGGACCAGTGGTCTGTCACCTGAAAGGATTTGTGAATGTCTGGGCCAGCTAGCTCTTGTCTCCAGGTCTATGAATTAGACTTCAAGGGTCATAAGAATGACTGCTTGTTCAAGCTACAGGGATACAACAAGCTACAAGAGGCCTTTCCTGCAAATATGTAGCTGACCAGTGGCAAGTGGACCTGAAAAAGAAGCTGCTGTTGGGCTCTGTCTGGCACCATGTAAGTCTCTAAATGCCTTCTCTGAGGTTCTGGGGGGCTTTAGATGTGCACTTCTGTAGACGATTAGGACTTAAAAGTCAGAAGGTAAAAGCTATGACCATAAATAAATGGTTGGTGTATCCGACCTGTGCTCCATCATGGTCAGCGTCAAATTGCACCTCGGTCCCTGACTACACTGACCATTAACTGTCATTAGCACTTTGTGCTTCTTGGCACTATTCCTACTTCAAGCTTTGAAAAAACATGTCTTCAATTACCCTTATTTGATTTGTGTCATTTTGTTAATTACATTTTATTATATTGACTAATTCAATCTGATGTTTTTACTGTTTTGTCCTGCATAAAAACTTTACATGTTGCCCTAAGTTAAGTCTTTCTGCTCTGTGCCACAGGTGCCAGTGGGATGAGCTCAGGGCAATTTGTGTCTTTGGGGTTCACCCTGACAAGGGTTGTAATAGTTCACCCACCCCAAATAATATTCCAATTTCTTACACAGGTGTTATATTAAGCCCATCCCTCCATTGTTTTCTATGGGCGTTAGATGTTGTATATGTGAGTGACCATGTGTGGTGCTTGACTGACTCCAAGGCTGGGCTGGAGAACAATAATTACTGTTTTGTATCCTTTTGAGCTGTAGTATCTTTAAAAGCATAGTTTGCGAATAGCAATGGTCTTAGGTTTTTGTAGGTGGTGGTTGTATTTGTGTATCTCTCCCTAAACATCCCTGTGCCACTTCCTAACTCTTGTTTCTCCTCCCAAACCCCCTCCCAATTTGTAATAAGTATTCCTCATTTTCCAGCCACTCTGAGTTTGTCCCTCCCACATGTACACCTAACTCATATTCTTATGTGTGCTTAGATCTCCGCCACTTTGGCGGAGATCTCTGTAGACAAAATATAGGAAGGGTAGAGGTGGAAGTTTCAGCATATATACGTTTGTGAATAGCATTTTGTAGTGCATGAGTAGTACTACTGTAGAACAATTTTATATACTACAAAATAAAATTTGTGAATAGACTCCACGAATTGGAGGGTGCCCAAAAGAGAAATTCTTATACCTTGCTCTTGCAGACTAGTTGTAGTAGTGGTAAAGATGAAAATATTTGTAGAGTAGACATAAGGAGCATGTAGTGGACTATCATGTGCACAGAACCCCAGAGTTCCAGAAGCTGCATTTTATCAGGGAAAAAGATGTCTGGAGCGGTGAACAACAAGAACAGAAGAAGCATTCCACTCCATCTGGACGCACAGCTTACTACGTGAATAAATTCCATAATGTATTCCACAGTTTATCAATGTTTCATTATCTTTATTCAGATGATTCCAAACAATTTTTCCAATTTTCACCACTTTTTTCTCCTGCCACTTGTGAGGCGGTATAAGTATATTACAATTTCTTCTGAATCAGACATGCCCATCCAGGCCTTTTTCCGAAACATGCTGTATACAAAAAGCATCCTTGGTAGTGGATGTCATAGACCCAATGCATTTCAGGTTATCAGTAGCCCTTCTTTAGGGGTTCACTAAAACGGTAAAATATTAACTTTTGTATGTGTTAACAAATCAGTATGATTTCAAATCATTATGTAATACTCACATTTCAAAAAGTAAACAATCCATGCTGTGCTTTTACTCCAAACTAACATTTTCCTTCTAAATGCGCTGTATGCGCAAAACACATTGTGTACTGGAGCGGTGAACAGACAGAATATCGAGTTGTTTATTTTGAACTACAACAATATCGAGTTTAAAATAATGCGGTACAAGAATATCGACAGAGTGTAAGGTAAGAAATTTAGTTTTTTTTAACCGAAGACACTAATATCGTTTGTAAGAATATCATTGTCAATAATATAGATATTTATATTAGTGTTCTGTATTTTAGTATGTGTGTTAAAAGCATGTGATGTCATTTTTTGGTATAAGTGTAGTTTTTTAAAAAGTGTATGTGTTACATTTTTTGTAGTAATTGTTTATATGAATTTTTTTGCGTATTTTAGTTCTGTATCAAGTTGTAGGTTTATAGGGGAATAGGGTGGAAAGTAATTTAATTATATTAAAATCATTATTAATTTGTATTTATTATTATTTATAATTAATTTATTATCAATTAATTATTAATTGGTTATTAATTGATATTAGTTAATTACTAGATAATTACATTAAATGTGTTTTTTTAGAATTCAGTTTATAGGGGTATTGGATAGGAAGTAATTTATTTATAAAAATAATGATTACTTTTTATGAATAATATTGGTTATAAATAGTGTAGTATTAATTAATTATTAATTGGTTATTAATTAATATTATTAATTAATAGATACTTATATTAATTGTGTTATTTGTTTAGGAGCGGGTTGTGGGTTCATAGGGGAATAGGGTGGGAAGTAATTTAATTATAAAAACAATAATTCCTAATTTTTATTTATTATTATTTATAATTAATTTATTTTAATTAATTATGAGTTGGTTATTAATCCCTATTAATTAATTATTAGATCATTATATTAATTGTGGTTTTTTTTAGGAGTGGGTTGTGTGTTTATAATGGAATAGGTTGGGAAGTAATTTAATTATAAAAAGGTATATAGTAATTTTGATTTATTCGTATTTATGAATAATTGATTATTCATTAATTATTAATTGGTTATTCATTTTTATTAATTAATTAATTGATCATTATATTCATTGTGTTTTTTTAGGAGTGGGTTGTGGGTTTATGGGGAATAGGGTGGGGAGTAATGTAATTGTTATAAAGTAATCATTAATATTTATTTATTAGTACTTATAGTTAATTTATTATTAATTAATGATTAGTTGGCTATTTAATTTTAATAATTATTTAATTGATAAATATGTTAATTTGAACCCTCTGCTATCCAACACTTTCTCTACAGTTGCACTCTCTGGAGTGAGAATAGTAATTTTTACCCCTACGCTATCCAACACTTTCCCTACTGTTGCACTCTCTAGAATGGGAATAGTACATTTTACCCCTACGCTATCGCACACTTTACCTACTGTTGCACTCACTGAAGAGGAATAGTAATTGTTACCCCTCCACAATCCAACACTTTCCTTACTGTTGCACTCAATGGAGTGGGAATAGTAATTTTTAGCCCTCTGCTATCCAACACATTCCCTACTGTTGCACTCACTGGAGTGGGAATAGTAATTTTTACCCCTCCAGAATCCAACACTTTCCCTACTGTTGCACTCTCTGGAGTGGGAATAGTACATTTTACCCCTACACTATCCATCACTTTCCCTACTGTTGCACTCACTGGAGAGGGAATCGTTATTTTTACCCCTCTTTAATCGAACACTTTCCCTACGGTTGCACTCACTGGAGTGGGAATAGTAGTTTTAACCCTTTCGCTATTCAGCCGTCCCCTACTGTTGCACTCTCTGGAGTGGGAATAGTAAATGTTACCCCTACGCTATCCAACACTTTCCCTACTGTTGCATTCACTGGAGTGGGAATAGTAATTTGTACCCCTCTGCAATCCTACACTTTTCCTACTGTTGTACTCACTGGAGTGGGAATAGTAATTTTTACCCCTACGCTATCCAACTTTTTCCCTACTGTTGCACTCTCTGGAGTGGAAATAGAAAAATGTACCCCTACGCTATCCAACTCGTTCCCTACTCTTGCACTTCCTGGAGTGGGAGTAGTAATTTTTACCCATCTGCAATCCAACACTTTCCCTACTGTTGCACTCACTGAAGTGGGAATGGTGATTTTTACCCCTCCGCTATCCAACACTTGCCCTACTCTTGCACTCCCTAGAGTGGGAATAGTAATTTGTATATCTCCGCTATCCAACATTTTCCCTACTATTGCGTTCACTGGAGTGGGAATAGTAAGTCTTTCTCCTCCGCTATTCAAAACTTTCCCTACTGTTGCACTCACTGGAGTGGAAATAGTAATTTTTACCCCTCAGTTATCCAAAACTTTCCCTACTGTTGCACTCTCTGGAGTGGGAAGAGTAAATTTTACCCCTACGCTATCCAATTCTTTCCCTACTTTTACACTCTGTGGAGTGGGAATAGTAATGTGTACATCTTTGCTATCCAATACTTTCCCTACTGTTGCATTCACTGGAGTGGGAATAGTAAGTTTTACACCTCTGCTATTTAAAACTTTCCCTACGGTTGCACTCTCTGGAGTGGGAATAGTTATTTTTACGCCTACGCTATCCAACGCTTTCCCTGCTGTTGCACTCACTGGAGTAGGAATAGTAATTTTTACCCCTTCGCTATCCAACACTTTCCCTACTGTTGCACTCTCTGGAGTGGGAATAGTAACTTTTAACCCTAGGCTATCCAACATGTTTCCTACTGTTGCACTCTCTGGAGTGGAAATAGTAATTTTTACCCCTACGAGATCCAACACTTTCCTAACTGTTGCACTCACGGGAGTGGGAATAATAATTTTTACCTCTACGCTATCCAACACTTTCTCTACTGTTGCACTCTCTGGAGTAGGAATAGTAATTTTATTTCCTCTGCTATCCAATATTTTCTTTACTGTTTTAGTTAATGTAGTGTAAAATGTATTTTAAAAAGATTTTTTAAATTAATATTTCAATTTGTTATTTTTTTTGTTTTTATTTATATTATTGATGTATGTATATATAAATATATATATATATATATATAAATATATATATATATATAAATATATACATATATATATGTATTTATAATATTTAATATATTTTAACAACATATAAGTTATTAAAATGATTATTGAGAAATGTTATTATAAATATTATTAAGTAAGCATATTTTATGCATAATAATGTTTAATTTATTTTTACATTATATGTATTACTCATAATTTTAAACATTTTCTAATAATTATAACTGTGTTTTTGATTATATGTATTATTTACTTTATTTTACATTATTTTGTAAACATTAAAAAAACAATATTTGTTTTTCGATTTTATTGTACTTACCATTATGTAGCTAGGACCTTGATATTCTGGACATTGATATTTTTGCATAGATATTTTTGTACCTCGATATTCTGACTGTTGATATTCTGTCAGTGATCTGTCTGGAGCTTTGACAGTGGTGAAACTAGCAACATCATAGGAAGTGAGGGAATATTCTCCGAGTTCGTTTTTTTTCAAAATAAATTTTTACTGTCATTTACAAAGCAGCATACGTTATTACACTGGCAAGAGCTAGTGAATGATTCATCATATAAAATGTATTGTGACAAATTAAAAAAAAATAGATGTAGGAAAGAGAGGGAGTAAAAAGAGAGGAAACAAAAAAGTGCTCTGAGTACACATATATGCTAATATCTTCTTAACGTTATAGAAAGCAGTAAATAGAGCTATGGAATTTCCCTGAATATTGTAACATTTTTCAAAGTAATGTCTTCTTTTTAAGAATGGACTCACTTGCAAAACTAGTGTAAATATTTCATTAATTCAGCCTGTCTCCTCCACCAGTTGTCCCAATGGACAAGCAGGACCCATTCAGGATTGCCGAAGGATACCTGCTTTACTTTTGAGAGCTATGCAAGCCTGGTACATCTTTGTGCATTTGCTGGAGTAGCAGCATCATGTCTTGGGATCATTATAGTGGGGTCTTCTGGGAGCCCATTAAAGAACAGCACCTTGTCCTCCTTGCCAATTCCTATCCCTGTGTGAGCCATGCATCTGTGAAGGGGGTGCCCATTTGTTGAGTCTTCAGAAGCCCAGTCAAGTGGATTTTGTCCATGTGATGACATTTCTGATACCTAAATTATTTGGTCTTACATACAGCTGGTGCAATCCCTGAACATCTAGATGTCCCCTATGTGCATCATTGACCGCACTGTGACTTAAGAGGTTCTACCCCTCTACCATTTTGATTTGAACCATGATTTTCTTCTGCAAGTGACCTGTCTGTGTCCTGCGGTGGTCCTTGGACCACGGTTGAGATATTTCCTACCTCTGACTGGAATCAGTCAGAATTCTCCCCTACTTTAGTGCATTTACCAAGTCAACTCTCAGAGACATTAGTCATCCCTGATTTCGAGCTGGGGCAAAGATTCTTGGTCACCAGTTCAAATTAAGATTAGTCTCATTCTCCTAGTGACCATGTGTTCCTGGGAGAGGAGCGCGTAAGAGCAACTGGATGTGCAGGATGCAGGCAAGAGATGCTCTTTTGCTTTCCAGTCGAAAACTAGTTTTGCTATTTTATAAGTAATTAAGGGTGTTCAAGCCTTGGTTTTTTTACGATCTGTGTTCTTCTGACAGATAATGATGTGATATTTTTCTGTGAAGAACAGGTTATTTTTTACATTAAAAGTATTAACCCAAGTGAAAGACACTAACATTTTCAAAATGATTGTTGAATGTTTAACAGGTAATTAGCGTGCAGGTGAGAAGGGAACCTTAACAATAATAGCTGGGAAATCATATTACTGCAGCTGAATATTATCTACTGACCCTCGCTGCACAAATGAAAATCTGTGGGCTTCAATTATGTTCAAAACTATCTTCAGAAAAGTTCTCTCAATAGCCTCAAAAAACTGTCACAGAAAAAGATATGTCTATGTAAAAAAAAATTGCCTTTTTATTGGATTTAATTGTATGAAGCTTGATGTATTATGTTCGTTAATTGTGTGATGTTTTACGATTGCATTACAATGCAATATAGATTGATTGGACAACAAAATGATTATGGAAATTATACCACATGGAAAAGAACAGTGTATTAAAATACTTTCATAAAGGAATTTTAGAGGCTTTTTACTGATCACTAATGCAAACATAAGCGTAAAAACTGAAAGTTTAAAACAAAGCAAATTGTCTTTTTTTTCTGTTCATTGTCAACAGGAGAGAAATCTCTAATCAGAGTGTAAAGACGTTACTTCAAGCTACCCCTCCACCGGTGCCAGGTAAGTCGGGAGGGGGAGAGAAAGGGACCCCCCGACCTCTTGGAGCCCCAGGAACAGCAGATATATGACAGATCATACAAGAATCATGCTTGGCGTTGTAGACAAAAATAGATGAAGTGGGGACCACCCGCAGCCCCTGCAGGTAAGAGCGGTGGGGCCGGGCCGGCCCGGCAGGGAATTCGACAGACGACAATGAGGGAAAATTAAATAAATATTAATTAAAGAATTATTTAATTTTATCTCGTCGTCGTCTGTCGAAATCACCCCCACTTAGTCCACCGCCATTCCACTGTACCCTGCACGGGCCGCGGCTGTGTGGCACACCTGCAACAATACTTGTGTGAAACTGTTGACAGAGTATCGGGCGCAGAGTAGCGTATTTCTAATCTAGAGAACATTGTGGCAACTTTGAAGGCTGAGGTGTGACGACTGACCTCGGCTATGCTCATACTGGAGGATTGTGCTAAAGATGCCGAAAATCACACCCGCAGGAATAGCATTAGATTTGTGGGGTTCTCGGAGGGTGTGGAGGGAGCCTCCCCTAAGCTGTTTCTGGAAAATTGGATTCTGACTTGGACCCCAAGTGAAAAACTGTCTTCCTGTTTCATCCTTGAGTGGGCTCATCGTTCCCTGGCGGCGAAACCACTGCTGCGGGAATCTCTGTGCCCGATGATAGGAAAGGTGTGAAATTACTGGGAAATAGACACTGTCCTTAAGGTGGCCAGAGAATGTACGGATGTGCACTACCAGTCATCCTAGATTTTAATATTTCCGGATTGCACCCGTCGAGTCCAGCAACAGACGATATTGTTTGATGCGGGCAAACAAAAATTGAGGTCCCTTAACTTTAAATATATATGCTGCTATTTGTGGCTGTGCTCAGAATTATCCACAATGCCAAAAACCTTGACACGCCGGAAATGGCATGGGAGTGGGCTATAGAACAACAGAGTCTGCCGGGCATTCACCACCCCTCTGCTGAGGAAATGGAGGCGGTGGGAGAGAGATGAATGTGGCCCATCCATGCGAGCATGCAAAGTTCAAGATACTCATAGCAAGCATGACTGTCCTCGGTGACTATCAGACTCATCTGTCTCAGAGGTGAACGTGCTTGTCCAGTGTCCGGGCGCCTGAATAATAATGACACTGGGGAGGTGGGATATGGTCGATGTAGTAAAGGAAGATGTAGAGTCCACTGTAGAGTTAAGTTCCTTTATTCTTAATTCCTTCCAAGATATTAGTTATATAAGTAAGACCCCACCAGGAGCTAACTGTTAGCAGCTCAGCCTGAGTTAACCAACTGCCACAGCTAGGTAGAGAGAGACACTGTGAGCCAGAGAGTCACCCAGGCATTCTATTATGTCATATATGACATAGTACAGTCTATCTAGTGAAGAACATTAGAGAGGACATTTACTACAGTCGAGATGGCAGAGGCTGCTTCAACAGCATCGCAGACACCCAAGCCTAATGACATTGTTGCCCACACCTGAGTGACACTACATGTTGCTTGGAGCTTCATATTTTGCTTGTCAGCAACTGCAGATACTTTCATGATGACTGTTGTATACAGAAGGCATTGTTCACTATGGATCCGTCACTGCATCGTGCCTGAAAAGGGTGCTGTTGTTTAGGGTGACAGATACTTCTGGGGAATCGGAAGTATTAGATGAGGGAGTTCAGGGGAGTGGTGCTGGAAGGTAGTTGGGGCACTGCTGACCTTAGTTTGCTACTCCATGCGTGCAGGTGACATAGTGCAGTTTGTAAGCCCTGAAGCAGTTAGTGAGGGTGGGGTGGATTCACAGCCAGCGAGCAACAAGACACTGCCAGCCCAATGCAGAGGTTAAAAGTTATGAGGTGGAATGTGAATTGGCTACTAAATTACATCAATTGGAGAGCCATACTTCAATTCACTAGGAGACAGAGGCCAGATGTTCTTCTGCTCTTGGATAAGAATTCCCCCCTCTTGGCCAGATATGGGAATGACAGGGTGTTTCACACGAGGCATGTGCAGGTTCTAGGGAAAAGGCTAACCTATTAAATCAAAGGTTCCCCTGGCAATGTTCTGTACCGATTCAGATCCAGGTGGCAGGTATGTCATAGTGGAAGAAATGCTCACTGGCAGAGTTTAGTTTAGTAGGTATATATATTCTAATAACACTATAAGGGGGGACTGTTGAGAACCTCCAGATCCTTCTGGTGAGGTTCCCATACGGACACACAATTATAGGGTGAGACTCTAATATGGTCATGACCTCATGCGAAGAAAGGTGAAACCACCACACTCTGTCCCTGGAAAGGAGACCCATCTCCAGACCTGGTTGTCATAAATATCAACATAAATATATATATATGCATATATAAAGTATAAAAAATAATTAAACAATTTACATGTTTAATAAATAATGTAAAAATTATCACTTGAAAAATAATAAGTATTTAATTATTACTTAATTAACTTTCCACCCTATACCCTTACAAACCTAGCAGCCCAATCCTAAAATATAACAAAAACTAAAATGTTGAACACAATTTAAATAATTAATAAACAATCAAATAATACATTAATAATTATTACTCAATTAACTTCCCCTCCTATACCACTACAAACCAAGCAGCCCACAACTAAAATATAACTCAAATATACAATTATTACACAATGTACACACTTCTCAATCAGTTAAAATATTTAAACAAATTATCAACTAATTGTAGTTAATTCTTAATCAAATTCCCACCCTGTACCTCTACAAAGGTAGCAACCTGCACCTAAAATAAAACTAAAATAAATCAATATGACATAATGTAGAAAATTCATGTCAATCACATATTTAATTTGAAACTATTAATGTATTATTTAATTATTATTAGTTAATTAACTTCTCACCTTATCCCCTACAAACCAAACAACCTACTACGAAACTATAAATTACTATTAACAATTAAATTAAAAACTCGAAAATCACTTAAAATTACAAACTTACAATGTTGATGCGTATGACCGGCATTGTGACAAAAACGGGACCGCCCGACAAGGAGTCAGGGGTCCTTCTTCCCAAATTATGATGCGACCGCCTTCACGGCGGTTCAGAAAGTGTATGTCTCCTATTGTGGCTTGTGCTGCAGGCCACAGCAGAAGTTGCAATAGGATAACTACATTCTTTCAACATCCCTGCAGTGTGTTGTAGGCCAGCCTTTCGTTGGCGGTCGGACCACCATTAAAATGCTGTCTGAAAGGGACATCATAACCTCTTCGGCGGTGCCTGAGCAGACACCACCCCTATTGTAGGGTAATACGTTCCAATCGACAATTGGACGGGGTGCTTAAACCAGTCGGAAGCGTTAGTCAGTCACTCTGCCCCCTGCCTCCAACCGCCCGCATCATAATACGGTGGTTGGACCGGGTAACCAGATGTCTGTAGGACTGCAACAGACGGCCTTTCGGTTGTGATCTGACAGACATTGTAATGAGCCCCTATAATTGTAATAACTATGGGCCCCATTAGGATGCCAGTTGGATGAGCGTCCGACCAGCATCATGCCAGCCTCCTATTGTGGCTTATGATGCAGGCTGCAGCACAAACCGCAATAGGAAAAATACACTTTTTAAACATCCCTGTACCATAAGGCAGATGATGCAGGGATGTTTAAGGGGCACAACAGGTGTCCACCAGGGCCCATAGCGGAGGCCACAGGGGGACGGGGCGCTGCCAGGGGCCTCAAAGTTCTTTTCTGACAGCCTTTCAACGGGGTTCAGACCTCCATTGAAAGGCTGTCTGAAAGGGACATCGTAATCCTATGGCGGTGCCTGAGCAGACACTGCCCCTATTGTAGGCTATTATGATCTGAATGACGGTGAGGGAGGAAGAGGTTTGGGGGGACAGGGCAAGCAACAATCAGGGGAACGGGCGGGATGGACCGAACAAGCAAAAGAGCAGGAGAAGGGTGAGTCGGTGGGACAAGCAACAGTCAGGAGGGGGGAGGGAGGGGGTGCAAAGAAAGGAAAAAGAAAGGACATCTGAAAATGGTGAGCAGTGGAAAGACACTGGGTAAGAGAGACAGAACTTGGGTGGTGCTCCAGTGTAGGGACAAATACACTAAGAGGAAGTGAAGCTAGTATTCGATGACCAAAGACAATCAATTAATGTGAGTAAAGATGATGCCTAGCAATGACAAGAAATTAGTGCTCTCTAAGCCCCCTGTAAGTAAACAAAATGCCTCACAACCTTCAGTGCATGGTCTGTCTCATTGAGACCAAAAGTACAGGGCGTGAGGGAAGGGAGATCATGCACTGTCTCATTTGACCTAAAGCAGAGGGTTGGGGGGGAGAGAGGGCACAAACTGTCACCAAACAAACCAAAGGGCATATGACATCCTATTGTGGCTTGTGCTGCGGGCCACAGCACAAGTTGCAATAGAAAAACTACACTCTTTAAACATCCCTCCAGTGTGTGGCAGGCCAGCCATTCGTTGGCAGTCTGGCCGCCATTAAAATGCTGTCTGAAAGGAACATCCTAACCCGTACAGCGGTGCCTGAGCAGACACCACCCCTATTGTAGGGTAATACGTTCAGATCGGCGGTTGGACGGGCTGCTTGAACCAGTGGAAGCGTTAGTCGGTCACTCTGCCCCCTGCCTCCAACCGCCCGCATCATAATACGGCGGTCGGACCGGGTAACCAGATGTCTGTTTGACTGCAACAGACAGCCTTTTGGTTGCGATCTGACAGACATTGTAATGAGCCCCAATATTTGTAATAACTATGGACCTCATTACGATGGCGGTTGGATGACCGTCCGACCAGCATCGTGTCAGAAACTAAACTGCCTGACAAGGAGTCTGTTGTCCCGCTTCCAAAATTACGATGAGACCGCCTTCACTATGGCAGGAAAGGATATGCCTCCGATTGTGGCTTATGATGCAGGCTGCAGCACAAGCCACAATAGGAAAAATACACTTTTTAAACATCCCTGTACCATGAGGCAGATTATGCAGGGATGTTTAAGGGGGCACCACAGATGTCCACCAGGGCCGATAGCGGAGGACACAGGGAGACGGGGTCCTGCCAGGGGCCTGAAAGTTCTTTTATGACAGCCTTTCAATGGTGTTCAGACCACCATTGAATGGCTGTCTGAAAGGGACATCATAATCCTATGGCGGTGCCTGAGCAGGCACTGCCCCTATTGTAGGCTTTTACGTTCCGAATGACTTGGAGAGAGGAAGAGGTTGCGGGGAACAGGGCAAGCAACAATCAGGGGAACGGGCGGGATGGACCGAACAAGCAAAAAAGCAGGAGAAGGGTGAGTCGGTTGGGACAAGCAACAGTGCAAGAGGGGGGAGGAATGAAGGGGGTGCAAAGAAAGGAAAAAGAAAGGACATCTGAAAATGGTGAGCAGTGGAAAGACACTGGGTAAGAGAGACAGAACTTGGGTGGTGCTCTAGTGTAGGGACAATACACTAAAGAGGAAGTGAAGCTAGTATTCGCTGACCAAAGACAATCAATTAATGTGAGTAATGATGACGCCTAGCAATGCCAAGAAAAGAGTGCTCTCTAAGCCCCCTGTAAGTAAACAAAATGCCTCACAACCTTCAGTGCATGCACTGTCTCATCGAGACCAAAAGTACAGGGCGTGAGGGGAGGGAGAGCATGCACTGTCTCATTTGACCTAAAGCAGAGGGTGTGAGGGGAGAGAGGGCACAAACTGTCAAAGAGGTGAATGTGCCCACCAAACAAACCAAAGGGCATATGACAACCAACAGTGTTGGCACATAATTTAAGGCTGCTAGGGTCAAGGTAGCAGAATGTTTGAGGAGGGGGTGGGAATTTGCTTTGCCTAGGGTGATACAGCCTTTACGAAACAGTCTTTACCATGCAGGACCTTTACCACGCAGTCTTTACTGCCCAGATAAGTACCACACAGCTAAGTATTTGTACCTTTACCATGCAGAACTTTACAAAGCAAGTCTTTTTTTTAAATACCATACTTTTTATGGTATTTAAAAAAAGTAATGTTAGCGTTTAGGGGTGGGTTTAGGTAAAGGTAGGTAAGGGTGCTTTTTAGGTTATGGGTGGGTAGAGGTATAAAGGGAGGTATAGGTGATTTTAGGGTTTGGGATTGGGTAGAGATAAATGGAGGCATTGGTGATTTTAGGGTGTGTGAATAGGTAGAGGTAAAGGGTCATAAGGGTGATTTGGGGGTTTATGGGTGGGAAGAGGTAAAGGGAGTTAAGAGTAAATTTAGAGTTCAGGACAGGATAGAAGTAAAGGGAGGTACGGGTGATTTTAGGTTTTAGCAATGGATAGAGGTAATGGGAGGCAGGGTGTTTACAGGGGTGGGTAGGATTAAAGAGAAGTAAGCGTGATTTTAGCGTTTAGGGATTGGTAAAAGAAGATAAGGGTGAATTTAGGATTCAGAGGTGGATGGTGATAAAAAGAGGCAAAGGGTTTGAGTGTTGGTAGAGGTAAAGGGAATTAAGGGTGATTTTTAATATTCTGAGTCAGCAGCGGTAAAGGGAAGTAAGGGTGATTTTAGGGTTCGGGATGGGTAGAAGTAACGAGAGGTAATGGGGATTTTAGGATTTGGGTGGGTATAGCTAAGAGGCAGTAAGGGTGATTTTTAGGGATAACTCCAAACTGGCAGAAATGCAACCGCTACAAACTAAACACTCAAAAAACGGAATTCCTCTTACTTACCCCACCCAAACAGTCCTCTGATACAGAGGAATGGATAAAGCAACTAACAGCTATTAATTGTCTAACATACATTATAGATTCCATGAGATCTATAGGAATAACCCTTGACAAGACGTTGAACATGCAGGAGCACATCAGTAGTCATCAAAGGAGTCAACTTCCAAATTAACCTCCTAAGGTAATTAAAACCCTTCTTCGCCCTCTACGACTTCAAATCAGTTGTTCAAACCTAAGTGATTTCCAGGTTGAACTATGGGAGTGCAATCCTCTGGGTCCTACCTAGATCTACGTTGCCTCTTCTGAGGGCTTCCCTTAACTCTGCAGCAAGGCTCCTCACAGGGTTTAAAAGATACAGCCACATCACTCCTGATCAACAGGCTCTACATTGGCTTCCATATGAGGCAAGGATTGAGTTAAAAATTGAATGCATGGCCCATAAAGCAATACACTTCAACAATCTGAGGTACCTTGCACAAACAAAAACTGGGGTTATCTGGTGTCTGAAGATCGTCTAGAAGCTCCAGCACCTTATTGCTGAAATCACAAAAATGTATAAAAAGAAAATGTATAATCAAGCCTTCTCTCGTACTGACCAGAGAATCTGGAACTCCCTTCCTCCAGAAACAGACTGATCCCCTCGTCTGTTTCATTTTAAAAAAAGTGCTACTAATTAACACATGTTTGCTTTAAGGCTCATGTACTCTATTAGTGTAAAAACATGAGAGTGACCCCTCAAAGCCAAACACCAGGGTACTATAGCAGTATTCAAAAACAGCTACTCTGGCAAGTTGATAACCAATCAATATATATACTATTATTCAAACAATCACACCATTCTACTTCACCAGTCTAGGAAAGGAAAAACCAAAGGATATATCTGTATACAAAAATGTCATTAAAACAACATCGTAATGTACATCACATCACTTTAAGCAATAATAAAAATTTATAAAATAATTTTTCATACAATGATTAAACGTAAAAAATTATCAAAGAGAGATAAAAACAACAGACATCAGTATTTGTCATTAGCAATGGTTATTCCGAAAGAATCAATAACAGTATTGGCAACATTTGATTTTTTAACAGTCAATACATTTGTTCCTCGGGTGTAACCCCACAAGGAAAAGTGTTGATGCATTTCGGTGGTACCAAAGCAGAATACGACCACCTTCTTCAGGACAATGTATAAACTACCCCTCTTTCTTATGAACAACCTCTAACATTAAGGTGACTTTCACTTAGATGGGCCGTTTGCACTTGGATGCTAGACAAATCGGCCATTTTATAATACAAAAACTAAAAAACCCTTGATGATGTGAGTCATTGAAAATTCCTTATAACTTCCTTTTTTTCCAATTAGGGAGTGGTAGGCAGGTCATCAATGTGAACCTAATTGGAAACCTTAGTTTTTTGAATCTGTAGGATTTCTATTTTGCCCAACTCCACCTCAACAGGCGTGAAAAGATTACAATTAATTAGTTGTAGCTAAAAGTATTGACTCTAAAAAATTTAATGTTGCCAATACTGTTATTGATTCTTTCGGAATAACCATTGCTAATGACAAATACTCATGTCTGTTATTTGTATCAGTCTTTGATTCTTTTTATGTTGAATCGTTGTATGATAAATTATTTTATCATTTTTTATTGTAGCTGAAAGTGATGAGATGTACATTCTGATGTTGTTTTAATTAATTTTTTATATACAAACATATCCTTTGGTTTTTTCCTTTCCTAGACTGGGGAAGTAGTATGATGAGATTGTATTAATAATAGTGTATATATTGATTGGTTATCCACTTGCCAAGAGTAGCTGTTTTTGAATCATGTAGCCACCCATATTAGGCAATATTTGCTATACAGTATATAAAGTAATGGACTTTTATGTTCATGTATATTTATATTTAGTGTGTGGGATGGACTCTGTGCTAGCCTCCTGCCTTATTTTTGGTCCCACCCATCCTATTTCACTCTAGGTTTTGCTATTTGTTTTAATGTTTCTTCCTTCTTGACCTCTTGTAAAGTGCTCTGATTCCCTCTTGGGTCATGTTTGCGCTATATAAAGCTTTATAAATTAAAGTAAGATAAAACAAATAGGTTTCCGGGTGGGGAGAGGTAAACTGAGGTAAGGGTGATTTTTGGACTTGGATGGCAGAGGTAAAGGGAAGTAAGGGTGATTTTAGTGTTTGGGGTAGGTAGAGGTACCAAGAGGTAAGGGTGATTTTACAACTTGGGGTGGGCAGATGTAAAGGGGAGAGGGTGATTTAAGGGTTTAGTGGTGGATAGAGATAAAAGGAAGGAAGGATAGTTTTAAGGTTTCGGGTCAGTATAGGTAAAGGGAGGTAACAGTGAATTTAGGGTTTGTTGTGGATAGAGTTGAAGAGAGTTATGGGTGATTTTAGGGTTCGATGGTTATAGGTAAATGGAGGTAAGAGTGATTTTAGGATTTGGACAATTAGGGGTAGAGTTGATTTTAGGGTTCACAGTGGGTGAAGGTAAAGGGAAGTTAGAGTGATTTTAGGTTTTGGGCAGTGGGAGAGGTAAAGGGAGTTAAGGGTGAAAAATAAACCTTTTGAAAACACTGAGTGTATGATTATGAAAAAAACATCCTCTGATTTATAAAACAGGTAATCAACAAATAAGCAAATGTGACACAGCGTCTAAATGTAATTCATTAAAACCCATACTTTGTGGCAACAATCTTAAGCGAAGGAATCATGTTTACAATTTCATCAATAAAACGTTAGGCACCAAAAATGTATGTATCAGAAATTGGTTACATGCATCAAAGTAATGTTAATGCTATTTGTTAGCATTCAGCTACTAGAAATAATGGGAAGAACGAGCTTCAATTCTGATGATTTCAAGTTGTCTTTCAAGCAAAAGTTAAATAAATAAATAAAATCTCCACAGTCCAAACAAGCAGCAAGGAAAAAACGAATCAAAAAATCAATTACTACTTGGTCCGAGCTCTAAGGAGGAAAACAAACACACAAAGTGAAGCAGGCATTTGCTGACATGCACTCACCTATGCAAAGGAAGAAAATAGGAGTTACAATGAACCCAACAAATGGCAAATAGTGGGTGGGCTAAAAGCCCTTTTTTAGAGTTTTGTTCTTTTTAAGAAACAATAAATCGTAGTATTCCACAACTCATACGCTGTCTCAGGTGATACCTAAAAACTTTGTACCATACATAAAATATTGCAAATGTATTTTCCCTTTTTTTTAATTCTTCCTATATAAAGAATGTAGAAAAGATCTGTTACAGAAATATTTTTGAACCAGGACAAAAAAAGACTAAATAGATTGTGGCACAGCAGGTCCATTGCTGATAAATCATTTTCCATATGTAGTTAACTGCCTGATTTAGATCTTGGCGGACAGGTTATTCTATCACAGCGGTGACGGATATCCCATCCGCCAAAATACATATCCCATAGGATATAATGGGATTTATATTTCGGCGGACAGGCTATCTGTCACCATTCTGATGGAGTAACCCATCTACCAAGATCTAAATCAGTCCCTAAGTGTTTGAAACAAATATTTGCCAAAGAACAACCTATTTTAAAAAAAACTATTAAATGTTACACTGTTTTCCTATTTACAGATAAAAAACATCGAAATAACTGATTCCACCAGAAACTTATTATCATCTTTCACAGTTCTAAAGTGGAGATTATTTATTTGCACTTATTTTACAAATGTCAAAATTACATGAAATCTAATTGCTACATGTTTTATCAAAACTTTAATTATGTGTTTAAACTGATTGCCACATACCCTATAGCATAAAAAGCAAAATGGTGCAAATTGTCTTACCCTATGTTTTGTATAAGGGCCGGACTGGCTGTAGCGGGCACCAAGCATTATCCTAGTGGGCTGGAAGGGTGGGGGCTGGTTTCTGAGCAGTGGAGCCGTTTTTGTTGTTACAGGGGGCCAGATTTGCAGAAGTGTTGCAATATCAGCCCCTTGTAACAAAAGCAGCAGCAGACCCAGCAGCAGACCCACCAGCAGACCCCTCCTCCCCCCACCCCCGCCCGCACGACATTATTGCCAGGGCTGGTTTGCGTTCCCAGTCCACTATTGTCCCTCAGAGTTGTTGAAGTGCATTAAAAATTCTATGGGAGCTGTAATGCTGCATACAATGGGGGTGCAGTCAAAGGTGTGGCTAAATATAAATAAATATTTATTATATATTTATTTATATATATATATATATATATATATATATATATATATATATGTATATATATATATATATATATATATATATATATATATATATATATATTCCAACGAGTTGCTCTGCAAAACTGTCAGTGGGTGGCCCCGTGGGAGGTGGCGCAAACTCCGGCCGAGTGTGCCGGTCAAATGATCAAGCAAAAAGTTCCAAAAGTTTGTAACTTCCGCTCTCAGCAACACATGCACGACAAGTAGATTGTATTCCAAAGGTGTTTATTCACCTACTCAACATGTTTCGGCTTCCAAGAAGCCTTGATCACGCAAGTGAAAGTGCTCTACCAGCACATAAATAACAATACTTCGAATGTGTAGACATCAAGATAGGACTGTAAATGGAAAAACAGTAAAGAAAGCGTGTCGGCCATCTTGTAACATGTTTTAACGAAAGTAAATGCTTCAAAATCCATAGCGTAATTTATACAGATACAATCTGTCATGCATGATCATTTGCGCTGCATCAAGCAAAGATCATTGAACAATAAAATACCCTCATAGCAATCACTGATGCCATCAGTAATTTAAAAATTACGCAAAGCAACGGGCTTGTAAATAAGCCCCATTGTCTTTATTTTAAACTTGCATTACACACAGTATAGAATAGGCTGACAGAAAATGAGCAAAAAGGTTTAAGATAAAAAAAAAGTGCTTCCAAAATATGGATTGTAGTAATACCCAGACTGTACGTGTCGCAGATTTTTTCATAACTGTCTTTTAAAAGCACACACTTCACAGCTTAGGTGGTTGCGCCATTACTAGCTCCATTACAATAACTCTGAAAAAAATACATTTGTGTCATCAGGAATCACATTTTGTATATCTATCTTTTAAAAGCACACACTACACAGCTCAGCTGGTAACTCCTTTACAATAACTCTCATAAAGGATAAACATGTCTCATCAGGAAGTTTCAAGGGATTCCATTAATGAACCCCTCCCCTGCTGGTGACGGAACCACTCCGTCATCAGCTGCGGTCGCGCTGTGCTGATGACGGAACGGTTCCGTCACGGCCCGCTCGGCACGCCTGAGCAGTGCGGATTCCGCGCCTGCGCTGAGCGTTCCATTGAGCGGGTGGGGCCGTGACGGAACCGCTCCGTCATGAGCACAGCGCAACCGCGGCTGGTGACGGAGCGGTTCCATCACCAGCATGCGCCCGCCGCGCGGCCGCCCCGCCCCCTTAGCACTGCGGCAGAATAGCCGCCGCAGTGAAGGGGTTAAAGTCAATACCGGCTTCCAAGCACCCTTTACAATTGCAAATTGACCAGTTGCGCACATTTACATTTCTTTTAGGGAAGCAGGCACCCTGGCAAGAATGCTTTCTTAGCTGTCTACCCTCCCTCAGTTTCACTGCACAGGAGACTCCCTGCCTTACATTCAGCTGAAGCATCCTTACATTTCAGCTTAAGCATTTCAACAGTCAGAACTAACAGTACTGGGACGGTTGTTTTTTCACAAAAAGTAGGGGAACTGGTTTTCTAAAATTAAAATGCTATGTGCACATCGTGTCCCTAAAATTACCCCCTCTTCAACCACTGGTCCCTCACCATGCTACGCCTGAGAAGCATCTTTGCTCACAGTTTAGCGGGGATGCTGTTTTTAAGATGCCTCCGTCACACAGTGTGAGGCCGAAAACCGGAAGAGCAGTCCCAGTCCTTGAAAGGTAGTTGGAATTGTACAACAAAGGCAAGCGACTACAGAGTTCTGTGCAGTTTATAAGCACTATACGTCACAAAGTTTGCAAATGTCTGGAAAGTTTGCAAAACTTTGCCTGTGAGAGAAAATGTTGTGTTTTGTTTATTGCGGAAGAATTATTTTCTTACAAGCACTTTTTTTGGAAAGGAAACGCTATATCTAATAGCGATTTTTCGTTGAGAATTTTTATCCTCAAAATAAAAAATGAGTTCGCCCCTTTTTAAGCTTTGCACTTTTTAAAAGTTCTGAAGATTGCATTCTTTTGATGAAAATGTCATAAAACTTGATGAGACACCTTTTCTAAGTGCACTTACTCTCCAACCTACACAAGATCGAGGTACCCGGCAGGCTGGGACTGAAAGCGTCTCGAGGGTTTCCAGTATAAAGTAGCGCACTTAGTACGTCATGACTGGGTGCCTGCTCGTGTACCACTGTCCATAACATAACTGTGACGACATCTAAACACTTCCATAGGAGGTGTGAATGCAGAACCGCTAATGGGTTTGAAGGCCGGCCCCCCAGGGGGCGCCCCTGACTGAAGTGACGGTGATGCTGCATGGTGTGGTACTAGAACGGGGACCAGTGGGCCTGCTGCCAGGTTAAAAGCCTGAGAATACAAGCCAAACTCCTTCTTAGACCTTGTAGCTTACAAGGACGACAGGCCTTCGCTGTAAAATAACACGGCAGACATCACATTTGACGGCGTGCTACTGCTGTCCGTAAAGCAGGGACACTTCAATGCCAGGGCCATAAATCACTCTCCCCCCCTCGGCTGCAGAGGAGAGCCGCGGCTCCATCCTCCTCGCAGATAACCTTCTGGTTGGTTCACGTAAGAGCCAGGGATCAGCACAGGAAGGACCCGAAACCGATTGGACAAGCTTCTAATCTCCTTATCTCTGCCCGCCACAGCCCTGCAGGTTTTGCTATCTGAATGGGGATTGGGGTCTCTCTTCTGGGGGGCGCTAATACCCCCCACAGTCTCCACAAGAAAGACTGTATTTAGCTATCTCAGCTGGCAGAACAGTACAGTACTTCCTATTTTCCCAACTCATAAGGTTTCCATCCTCCTACAGACTGGGCCAGACAAGAAGGTGTGCTTTTTTGGAAAACATTTGAAAAGTTATCCAGTTTTATGCGTGCTCACCTGCCTCCCTTCTGATGTATATTATGATTTGTGGTTGTCTCTGTGTCCGCTTTCTCTCAGCCCAGCCTAGGAGTTGGGTTTCCAAAAATGATGACTTATATGCTTAAAAAACTCATATCTAAAATAAAGGCCGCAAATGAGACTTCTTCAGGACATAGGGCTGGTCAACAATTAGCATGGGTCCCAGGGTTATTTTGAAATGGTTCGCAGCAACATTGCACCGGTGATGGGCAAACTAACACCATTATTAAACTGATCTTTCACTGACAGACTGGCTCGAAATGATATTTTTGCATTCATCACTTGCCCAAATGTCGCTGCAATATGTTTCACTACTGCTGCAAAGTTTCTGTGAGCAGTGCAATGCAGCCCAGTGCTTGTGCACTGTCCTAATGTTTCTAGTCCTAATGTTTCAGTAAGTCCGTCAACTGACAGCAATGACAACCCTTTCAGCATAGTATTTTTACCTTTCAGCTCAGCCTTTGTTTCCCTCCTTTGAGTCTCATATTTCTCTCCTCATGCACAGCTCAGTGAGGTTACAACGTCTTAACAAGAATAAGGTTCAGACCCAAGGCACCCGTACTATCTTCCATTTCATCCCTGAGTGCCAGAACAGTTTTGGTTTGTATCAGTGGCATAGCGCAAATTGATGGGGCTCCATCAGCAGAATGGGGAGGGTCCCCTTAATCCCTTAACCGCGGTGGCAATTCTGCCACGGTGCGGCAGTTTAGCGGAGTGGGCAGGGCCACGCCGGCCAACAGACGTTCGCAGTACTACAGAGGTTGTGCTCGCGACGGCCGTTGGCTGACGAACGCACGCAAAGGGGTAATCTCCCATATCTCACAGATATTCATTGGCCTTGGGTTCAACGGGGCATTCCTGAAGGGTTGGGGGGTGTTGAAGGCCTGGGGCACCTGCACCGCAGGATCTGCTGGGGCCTGCGTTATGCCTTGTTGGTATTGTAACGGAACACTCATATGAACACTAGAGGTGGACATGTCTTCGACTCGAATTAAGGCTGTGTCTCCCTAAAATCAGACCCGCATTCTGACCCTAGCACTATTCCAATGTTCTTGCACTGTAAATATTTCCATATTCCTTCACATAGTCTTTATATCGTTTAGGGTATGTATATCCTTTATTCTAGAGAAGACTCATTCACCCACCATTAGTCTTAAAATCATTCACAGTGCAGTGCACAGGATAGGCCTGTCTTCTACTCTACTGAAAGCTCAGCCACCCTACTGTCAGTCCTTCACTTTTTGTAACAGTCAAGTGCCACAGGTAAGTATGTTTTCTATTCCAGAGAAGGTTCAGACACTCTACCCCTGGTGTCATATTCTCATGTGAGTACACTGCCTGGAGTGGGCTTGTCTTCTGCTCTACAGAGGCTTGTTTACCATACAACTAGTATTGCATTCTTTAACACAGTCTTTGTCTAAGGTGAGCATACCTGACACTTTAGCGCACATTTAATCATCCTTTCACTAGACTAAAACTTCTTCTCAGTTCACTACCCTGGGTAGAATGCCTTTATTCCATAGAATCTCTGATTCTTCTACCACAATCCCTACGAACTGTCTCACACTCATGTGCCAAGGATTGGTATGTCCTCTATTCTAGGGCAGGTTAAATTAACTTCTCACCCCTCCTACGCTCTTTCTAGTAGAGCAGTGCTTAAGGTAGGTATGGTTTCATTTATCAGGATGGCTCAGCCAATTCATCAGAGGACCTACACTCTTTCTGATGGTCCCTTACCTAAGGTGAGATTGTCTTATACTTCAGAGAAAGCTCAGTCAACCTACCTCTTGCCCTATAGTCTTTTTCACAGTCTACTGACCATAGTGTACTTGTCTTCTTGGGAAAAGGTGTTGGTGTTATGATTTGAGTCATTTTGCCCTATCCTAGTGTAATGCCTAGTACCTCCACAAAGGAAGGGATCGTTCAAGCGTCCTGATGTCAAGATTGGTGTGCTTTTCAAGCCACAGACTCTCCAAATGTGTATCTTAGCTTTCCATCAGCCCTACTCCTGGCTTAAAAATACCACTGTATTAGCATGGGAGGCCATGCTTCTTTAGAGAGGTGCCCAACACTATGGAAACAGCTACCTCTTACCATTTATTCTAACAGAAAATATTTCAATTTAGGAAACACCTAAAAACCTAATTAATTACACAATAGCATCAGCAGTTCCTCTGTTAAGGCGGAGGAGTGTAGCCCCACTGTTCTTGCAGCAGTGAAAACATGAAAAATAAAATGATTATAAAATAGGTTTTATCATTTTATTTTTCCTTACTTAAGAATCTAGGTCAGGGACAGGCCATACTCATGGATAGATGCAGCCAGCAAGGAGGAGGAGTGGTGGCACTGCTGCAAGTGCGTATGACGGTTTGGCCTGGCCATCTTAGGACAGCCAAACTGTCATGTGCACTTAGATCTCTCAACCCGAGCAGTGCTGTATAGCCAGGTGAAGAACAAGCACAGGTTCTGGTGGCTTAGTGGACTAATACATCCACTGCAGTGGCCTGTGTTTGACCTCATGGTCACCGGTTCAAATCCCAACAGGTCCTCTCATCCTTTCTGAGCTTGATAAAATGAGTCCCATTGAGTGGGTAACAATAAACATCTGTTATTCAGCACCAAGATGCCCCTTCGGGGGTGAAAGTGCACTTTACAGATACACATGTTATGTTATGTAGTTCCTTAATAAGTGCTGAGCTAGGGCGCTCAGACCAATCCCGGAGCTGCTCTCATGCTGGGTAATACCAGCATGAGAGCAGCGTCTGGATTGCCATTGGGGAGTTTGTGGACTGCCGGGAGCTAGAAGAGGAGCGGCAGGTGAGCATCTTTTTTTTATTTGCTCCACGTGCCTCACCCCTGTGGTGCCCCGCGCTGCCCAACCACTTCCATGCCACCGCAGCTGCCACTGCACAATAGTACTTTGATTCAGCTGATTCCTTCAATGCCAGCCCACCTCTATGACAGCAGTGAGCCTAATAAGCGGCATAATAAATCAATCGGTAAGATCTGATTACTGAATGGAAGACGGCTGATCCATAATATACCTCTTTCAGCTGATTCGTGGAATATTTATTTCTCACAATTGCTTACTATTAGTGCTCAATTTGTAAAATAATAATTGCCAGGGCCCTGACCAGGAGGCCACTGCAGCTTGCACCACCCATCACCCCTGACATTGCTGCCAAAACAACTACTAACAATCTCTCTCACCTGCAAGTGCCGGTTCAGATTATTCCAGGTCCCCAAAGCTAAGGGAATGGCTGAGGAGGCTGGTATTAGTAATTTGTAATGTGTAATGTATTCATAAACAACTGTTGTTCTGCCCATTTCTTAAATTAGATGAAGCAGTGCCACCATGTGGCTGACTGTCTTACGTGTGATATTGACAATGAAGAGTGCTGGTGCCGAGCACCGGAAACCAATTAAGTGCCGGTGCTGAGCACCAGAAACCACGGGCTCAAATTAAGCACTGAGGAGAGTCTCACTCTCAGCTCTGCCATTTTCCATGAACTTGAACCGACAGACTGGCTCAGTCATGATGCGTGATGTTTCAATGTACCTAGTAGTGCATAGGTGGTAACAAGAGGAGAGGGTCACCTTTATTCCTAAAATCTTGCAGAATTAGTCCCAGAAACAGGAGGTGAACACCACTCTTTGAACCACTGTTACCTAACTTTGCAGTCTCTGTAGGGAGAACACTTGATGAATGGAAGAATTCAGTCTCTTTGGCTAATAAGGAACTTGACGCGTGGAACAAAATGCTAAAATGTTTCAACTTGATGAAGGATTATTACGATGTTTCATCAGATACAAGGAGGTAGATTCATTGTGGAGGGTACCAATACGATTTTCTCTGGCGGATGAGAAGATTGCAATGGCAACAGATGATGGTTTTTTTTTGTATATGTTATCTTGGACTGCCTACAACCGGTGTACGTTTACAAATGTATCCACACCATTCCAAAACCCTGCTACCGGTAAACCCTTTAGATAAAATCCATTTGCTTCCAGGCTTTCCTGGCAACCAACCTAGTCCCTCCTTCGGAATTGTTTCTATATTCAGGGATGATACTCTGATTATATAATACAAGGGCTGACTGTCAGTAATGACAGAAATGCACATCAATAAGTTTACACCAACTATTCGATCCAATTAGGACTTTTTTTTTACATTTCCTGCACTCATGGAATCGCAAAAAATTTCAAGAGTGCTCCTAGGAAGCTGTGACGGTCACAGTTTTCAAGCAATAGTTATGGAATTCTTTTGGGAATTCCTAATTTCTCACATGTGAAAGCAGTTTCCATGCGTACATGTAACCAGTGTAAATGTACACCGCAGTATATTAATTTATAGAAAAATAAAATAATTTAAACCCATTTCCAAGACTTGAAATCATTTAAAATAAAGCAGAAAACCGTATGAATAGAAATACAGTAAGATCGAAAATAATACAAAAATACCCTACACTGTAGCCAAAGACCTTGAATATCTACTTTTGAGGGATAACTACTGCTTCCCCTGGACTGTGGGGAAGGTCTATTCTCTTGAGATTTGCTAAGAAGAAGGAAGACAGCTCTTTGTCCATTGCAGGTGAGAGACCAGCACCTCCCTCAGGCAGAAAGCCAACATGTGACTCTGTAAGGGGCACACTGTGTTGTGGTCCATCAACAAAATCAGTCCATGCAAACCTGACAAAAGCCAGCAGAATAAGACAAGAGTCAGCATCAGAGAAGACCTTACATTTCCCTTGAATGCTTATGAGCCCCAAGAACAGTGGCGGCTCCTCCACTAAGGCAGAGGAGCATCACCCTTTTTAGCAGTGAAATAAAGGAAAAAATAAAGTGATAATAACTCCACGTTATTATCATTTTATTTGTTCCTGATCCAGCAGCTTTGAGGGCGGGGCTGCTCCGATGACAGAGGAGCAGGAGGAGGAGTTGTTTGCCCACTCCAAGTGCGCATGAATGTTTGGCAGGCCGTCTCGGGTTGGCAAAACATTCATGCGCACTTTGCACGTTCTCCATCCAGGCTGCATTACAAACTTGGTGGAGAACATGCTCACGCTCCCATTCCCTGACTGAGTGCCGAACTACAGGGCTCATACCAATCACAATGCTGCATTGCAGCGTTATGATTGGTCATGGGTGCTCCCTGTTCCGTTCACAGCGCCAGGAGAGATGGAGGAAGGACGCAGACTAAGTAAGTGTTTTTTTAATTTTTATATTTCCCCCGCCTCCCGCTCACCACTCCCGATCCGTGCCAGCCACCACTACCCAAGAAGGCCAACTGAGCCCAGAACTATGCCTTGTGCATCTGCACTTGATTAGTGGCCTGCCCCGAAGATTCATGAGCACCCAAAGAGTTCATAGCACCAAAGGCTGCCCCTAGACTGTCAGATTTTTGCAGGCATTCCTGCCTTACATAGCACTTTTATTTGTGGCTGCACGCCTCTAAAAAACATTGGCCCTCATTGCAGGGCCCCTGGACTCTCAGTGTTGAGACCCTGGACTATATCAGGAGTCCCTGTACACACACAAGAGACTACCGAACAGAAAGTTACATATATAGAGAAGGTACTTGGCAATTCAGTGAGTTCACAGCCTGGTCCGAGTGTTTTCAAGTACAGCTGCAATACATTTTTTACAAGGATTGATGCACTGCCCTTAAGTCACACAGCATTGGTTTGACACATGTTTTTTTGAACTTTTTTTGTCTTGGGTTTCCACCAGGTTTATACTGGCACAGGTCGTGCACTATTTTTTTGTGAATGATGCAAAACTCTACATCCACTGTTAGGGGCAAATATGTGATAACCCTATCATACATGTTGCTCGAATATGAATTTACGGTAAAAAAACAAAGACAAGAGGTGTTGGGCAAAACAGGAGCAGTTGGTTTAATTAAACACTACGGCCGGGTGTGCAGCATACATAAATGGGTCTGAGGACTGACTCAAAGTACAATCGTTTTGATTTTTTTAATACATTTCTTGACGCATCATAAAACAATTCATAGATCCTGTTTCTGGAGTGGAATGTAGGTCTTGACATGCAACCATTAATTACTACCTGATGACAAATACAGGTGGGTCTCGACCTTGCGAGGACACAATGAAGGCCAATGGGTAACATGACCAGATGTCCAGCATGGGGAGCGCGGCATGATCACTGTGTGTTTAGTGCGTGCTGTGTCCTGATTGACTGAGTGCTCATTTATTTATTTAGTTAGTGTTTTATAGAGCGCAAACCAGACCCATGAGGGTATCAGAGCGCTTTACAGTAGAATCAGGGGAATATATAACAAGGGGGAAGGAGAGTCAATGGATAAAGGAACAAATAGAAACAGTATATGGTAAAACAAAACAATCATAAAAATCGACTACTATACAGGATAGGAGCAAAAGCGATGCAATGAACTAGAAAAACAGTCTCATCACCCAGAGGGTAGTTCGAAGTGCAGGGTGGGTAACATAAGGAAGGCAGCCACGGAAAAGTGCAATGATGATAGGTAAAGGCAGGTTGAGGGGGTGATTGTAGTGTGAGCTTTAGGAGAGGAATTTGCCCATTAGGAACGATTCTATGAGCATTCTATACGGCCTATCTCCTACGACCAGCGTGGTGTTGCTGTTCTGTGGAATTAATCTGGGTCTTTGCTGTTTGCAATATTGTCCTGCTGGTTACGAGCCACCCCACCTGTGATCTGTCAATCAGTAGCCTCAGGCCTAGGGCACAGGGCCTGCCTGACCATGTATTTCTGACTCAGGGTTAACGGAGAGGTTATATCAGAGGATTTCGACAACAGTGATTACATTTTGTTTTTGTACATGCATGTATCATTGCATACATTGACATCGATATTTCAAATATTAGCACTGGACCCTATAGGAGCTTGCAGTTTTAGCTGCACCTCCATCTTTTTAGCTCACGCCCAGAAGTTAGTAAGTACATTAAATGGTATCAGAACAGCCAGTCTTCTTTATTTGATCGTGTAGCCATGAGTTTTACGTAGAATAATTTATACCTAAAATGAAATCATACAGGCCTCCTTTTTTATTTACTATAACTAAAAGTTTATAATATAAGATATAACTTTCCCTCAGCTTGGAAGCCATTTTTGTGCTTCTCACATGTCTATTATTGGCTGAAGCTATAAGCATCCAGAGGGCGTGCTAACATGTCGGACTCTCAAATAGGCAGAGACAGCCTGAGGATTCTCGCTGTTCTGAACCCAACCAGGTCATCAACCAGGTCACCTCTGATTTTACAGTGATAATCTATTGGGTTCAGTTAGCTAACCACTTACACCTGGTCAGATGAGGAAAATGATCCCTAGCCTGGTCTATGGGCGAGCGCCTCCTGGAGAGCTTATCTTGATTTAAAATGCAGCTTTAGATTATACTATGGGCAGTAGAGGCTGTTGCTACCTTTCATGCAAGCTATTGGGGTCTGACCCCACACATCAGGCACTAGAGACTGACACAGTCTTCCATGTAAGCCATTCGGTATTACCGCCAAATAAAGGTCAGTAGAACATGTTGCAGACTCTTGTGCAAGCCACTGGATATTACCACTAAACAGTGATCTGCAGACACTGTCACTGACATCCATGCACGCCATTTGCTACTGGCAGGAAACAACGGGCAGCAAAGAGTACCACTGCTTTCCATGCAAGGAACTGGGTAAGGATATGAAAGAGTCGTCCTAGTGACCCATGGCTGAAACAGACTTCATTGCAAACACTTGGGTAATGGAAACAAATCACCGACAGCAGAGACTACTGCAGTCTTCCACGACAATAGGCAGCAGACCGCATCGAGCACTGTGTACACCTTTACAGAAGGAAAGAAGACAACACTAGAGGTTACAAGACGGAAAATACCTTGGCTCTTGTCCACCCAAATGCAGCAGTTAGTGGCTAAAAGAGGTCTTTCTTGCACTGACCTGTAAGGTGGGGAGAGAGGCAGGCAGGAGGCGCCTTGCCCCTCCTCTGCCAGCTGGCAACTAATGGCAGCAGTAGTGGCAATTAAGAAGCTGTGATTAAGCCTGCTAATAATGGGTTAGAGTGAGGGGGAGGGAGGGCACTAATTGAGAGGATATTTAGCTCAAATAGGAAATGCCCAGATACTCCTAAGAGATTTATGGCACTGCAGATGAGAACCAGTGCTCTGTCCAATTATCTAGCATAGGAGTTTCATACAGAGGCTGTCCTTTCTCTTTCCTGTTTCCTCGTGTATTTTCCTGGGCGTGTGGCAGAGATGGGGTAGCTTTATTGTGGTCGGGCATTGTGAATTCTGTGCTGGTGCTGACACAAAAATACCAATTTACAACGGTTTCAGTGGATAGATTCACTGTATCCCATATGTTTATCTCTTGTGTTTTACACGAGGTGCACCCTTTTCAGAGGCCAGCCACCCAGGAGCGCTAAGAATTGTGCAACTGCCCAGTGGTGTAACAATAATTGAAGGCCCCCCTGCAAGGTACACAGAGGAGCCCCCCTGCTCCTGATTTCATCCGGAGCTCTCAGGCCTGAGTAGAGTACTGAGGGGGACCCCGCAGCTCGGGGCCCCCCCTGCGCCGCGGGGGCTGTGGGGGGCTGTGTTACACCCCTGCAACTCACCAATACATATTTCAACCCATGCATAAACTCCTCTTTGAATATGGGTCGGAGTTGCGTGGTTAAATGTATTAACGAAAGCTATAATTATCAGATGTGTTAAATACCTCAACCTTCATTAACTTTCAGCAGGCCAAGCCTGCCGCAATGTAACAGTAGAAAACATATGGCATTTACCATAACATACAGATTTTGGTGCATTAAACACCAAAATCGTCATGGTATTCCCCGTGAACTTGTTGTAATGGGTGTTATTTATGGCACCAAATAAATAACGTACCCTGTGGTATTCTTATTTATCAGGGCCCATAAATAGCGCCTTCATTCATAATCAGGCCAATAGAATCACATTGGGAACAAGAATCTCTTGGTAGTCCACTCAAAAGTTATTATATCACCAACAGAGACATGATCGGCCATTGGTTTAAATTGCTAAATATCCAAGTGCCACCATTCATTTGGTTTTTGAAAGGCCTTTCATTTTTCTAGAAATGTTTGCATTTTCACAATTGCACCTGGAGAGAGAGACAGACCGAGAGAAAGAGAGAGAGAGAGAGAGAGAGAGACAGGCAGAGACAGAGAGAGACAGACAGAGCAAAATAGACACAGACAGACAGAAACAGACCGACAGAGACACAGAGAGAGAGATAGAGAGAGAGACTAGATAGACAGAGACAGACAGAGAGAGAGACAAAGCCAGAGAGAGAGACAAAGCCAGAGAGAGAGACAGGCTGAGACACAGAGAGAGAGAGAGACAGACATAGGCAGAGACCGACAGATACAGATAGAGACAGCGACAGATAAGAGACGGATAGAGATAAATAGAGACAGAGACGGCTAGATAGAGATAGAGAGAGATAGAGACAGAGACAGATAGAAAATAGAAACAGATAGAGATAAATAGAGACAGATAGATAGAGACAGAGACAGGTAGAGATAGAGACAGAGACAGATATAGATATGGATAGATAGAGACAGAGACAGATAGAGATGGATAGAGACAGATAGAACGAGAGAGAGAGAGAGATAGATAGATACAAATAGAGACAGAGACAGATGGATACAAAGACAGATAGAGATAAAGATAGATAGAGACAGATAGAGGTAGATAGAGATGGAGACAGATAGAGACAGAGATAGAGATAAAGACACTCAGATATAGATTCATAGAGACAAAGATAGATAGTGACAGAGACAGCTAGAGATGGGTAGACACAGAGACAGATAGAGATAGATAGAGACAGATAGACATAGAGAAAGAGATGGATAGAGACACAGAGAGACAGACAGAGATAGACACAGACAGATAGAGATAGGTAGAGACAGATAGAGACAGAGATAGATAGAGAGAGATAGATATGGATAGATACACACAGAGATAGACAGAGACAGATAGAGATAGAGACAGATAGATATAGAAATAGAGACAGATGGATATAGAGATAGATAGAGACAGAGAGGCAGAGAGATAGAGATATAAGATAGAGCTAGAGATGGAGAGAGATATATTGTTTTGCTTTTTTTTCTGGAGTGCTAAAGGTTTCTGAGGAGATCGGGTAAGGATTTAAGAGGGGCTCAAGTTGAAAGATTTGGAAATATGGAATGGAGGACAAGAATACTACTCAGTAGGAGTAAAACGGACCAGAGAGGGGAATGAGCAAGATCAAATACAGAGGCAAGGTGTAGGTATGCCTGGTGGTGGTGTGCAGTGAGTTCTTGGGAAGGAGACGTATGGTACTAGGAAGAGCATTCGGGCATGACGATATCAGATTCAAGGTCAGACAGAGAGGTGTTCATTGTGTTCAGAAATTGCCTGTGAGCAAGTGGGTGGCCATTTGCATTCCTTCAGAATCGGTGCTACAACAGAGGGCTATGCTTTAGGACGGGGTAGGACAGATTGGAGGTATTGGGGAGGTGGAAATTGAAGCAAGTGTGGGACTATGTAACACCTAATGATACCAGGACTTAGGAGTAATGAATAAGCTTTAGTAGTTTACTTTTCATAGGTTAGAGGTCAGCGAAGGCTGAGGAGAAAGTGGTGTGGCTATGCAGCCAATCTATGGCACAGAGGCAGGTGACCATGCGAAGAGGCAGTGATGGTCAGTGGGTACTGATCAGCTGGCAAGGGTTAGGAGGGATGGAGCCAGTTGTTTCCAACATTGTGGGAGATAAAGGAAGATGGATGCATACTGATTTTGATCCACTTGTGAGAAAACGACCTGGTGCAGCTTTCGGGTTTGGAGCTTTTAAAGATGATGAAGAAAGACTTAAAAGAGATACAGCATAGATGGGAAAACACACATGTTTGTTGGAGTCAACTGTTACCAAGGAGAGTAAGGAGAGGGGTTCACAAACCAGCAGCCATTAACAGCTCCCACAACGAGGGCAATGGATGAACTTCGGGCTTTTGTAAATCCCAGGGCATAGAGGTGAGGAGGCATGTTGACCTAAGATACAAGTGGACCATGCTATTTCGGCAGAATGGAGTTCATCTGTCCCTCTTCAGGAACAGGATTTATCAGATGAAGATAACAGAAGTGTTAAAGGAATGGTGGAAGAAGAGGAAGTACAGAAACAACACCTCAGCGGAGAGTTTTCTGGTGTTTGGATCAGAGAGGTCGGTTAAGAAGGTTAAGATCGGAGAAGGTTAGAAGCAGGACTGTAGGGAGAGTGAACATTTCAAGGAATGAAAAGTACATGCAGCCTCAGTTTAGTTCAAACAGGCTAAACAAGATGTTGAGGGATATTTGGTGATTATGAACAGGATGTTTCTGTTTTGACTATTTAATTATGTTACATGATGGGGTGGGTGAAGGGGAGTAAGAATCTTAAAATGTGCTATATATATTATTATTTTTTAACTTTATTTATCATTAAGTATGACAGTACCAAATCAAACAATAACCCCAGATTTGGAGGAGCATTAACGTGAGGACAACATATTCACAGTGCGTAAAGGACACAAATAAAAACTGGTGGTACAACATTGACAGATGGTTTGGTACATGAGAAGTTGGTACAGACAGCAGGAGGTCAGACAGGGTAGGAGAGCAGGCCACATCAAAGTCTCGCAGCTGAATAATCACAAGGCCCATTCAAGACTCACACAGACAATATCAAGAATCAAGACTCCTGTCCCTCAGATTCCAATGTCTGCAAGTAGTCCCTGCGAGGCAGCCAAATATCCTTTGGTCTCGAGGTGGGAGTTTGGAGGGTGGCATACAATTCACTAGTAGTATCGCAGTACATTAGGCTGTTCAACCCGGCTTTGGCATTGGAGGGGTGTCTGCTCCCCCAGTGAAGATCGATTTCACATTTAGCCAGGTGCAATTCGAATGCAGTGAATCATCGGGCAGTCTTAGGTGTGTCCAGAACATACCCCAGCAAGGCTATCAGTGGGTCTGGAGCACTCTCCATGCCGATCATCTAGGCTAAGCGGAAGTGGCAGTCACACTAAAAGGACGCAACATCACTGCCTGTCCACCTCTGTGTGCACAAAATTAGCCCCATCTGTGTGGCATTGCGGACAGCTGGAGGCCCTCGCAGGATCCAGGCAGGTGAGGGTGCTAGGTGTGACATAGGCTCTAAGTAGGAATTTGTAATAAGTGAGCTTGGGACAGTGGTTGGGTGAAATACCTCCTTTTCTGCGTCCAATAGGGCCACAGTGGCCAAGATCTCTGGGAAAATTCTGTTAAGCACTGAAAAGACAGTATGCAGGTTTAAATGATGGGGATCTGTGGGGGACAAAATCTGTTGAATAGGAGAAATAATATGATTTAACAGAAGTGTGAGGCATGTGGCAAGGACCTTTGCCAATATTTTATTATCAAAAGAATTGAGGAGCGCCATGGTTCTATAAGAACCACAGTACTGCAAGTCCTTGCCAGGTTTCAGAAGTATAGTGATTACTGCTTCCTGCAATGTCGGGGGGAGTACCCCCACCTCGAGAGATTCTGGGTACATGGTGAGTAAGTGGATAGTTGAAAGGTGCTTTAGGTTTTTATAAAAGGCCCCTGTAAGTTCACCCAGGCTCAGAGCCTAGGATCCGTCAATTGAATCAATTGCTTGAACTATCTCCTTACACTAAATTGGCTCGCTGAGAAACTGTTGCTGGGCATTTGTGAGCCAAATCATAGCTATCTCAGCGAGATATGATGATAGATTAGTAGTGTTCCCAGCCATTCAGGAGGTATAAAGATTTGTGTAGTAGGTGACCAATGCGGCTAGTACCTTGTCGTTTTTAGTCACCCTCATTCCATCTGCTAGTTGCATTTCTGGGATGTAAGAATCACTCTTGGGTAGGCGAAGTAATTTAGCAAATGTGCGACCAGTTGGTTTGCCCTAACCGTAATGGCATGTCCTTGCATACTTCCTCAAAAAGTATGCCTTTCACGATATTCAGCCAACAGAGTAGTGCACCTAAGAAATTATGACAAGTTTTTTTGCTAGGCCTCCTCCTGGTCCAATTCATCAACTCGGTTTCTAAGTGAACCAGGGTCCTACGTATATCGTGGAGCACCCCAGAATGCTTTGAATAAAGATGGCACATATATAGCTCTTAAAGTTCTCCCACATGGTAGCCTGTGTAGTAACCGCGCAACTGTTAAGCTCAAACACCTCATCGAGCAATGCCATGCTTGGGAATCACCATTGCCGCTCCAAACCACCTCTGACTGGGATGCATAGGGTCATCTGGACCGAGCAGTGATCAGAGAGTGTCCATGCAAGGTGTGAGATGGCGCCCAGCCATGGGGTAAGGGGAGTTGATATGAGCCAATAATCAATACGGATCCATGTAATAAAACATATATGCAGGGGAAGAGGATTGGAGCAATCATCAGGGATCACGTAGCATGTAATTGTCGCAGAGGTTGCGAAGGATGCACAGTGAGTGGGGCTTATTCAACATCGCATCTCCTGTAGTGTCTAGCTGAGAATCAAGGATCATGGTAAAATCACTGCCCAGTATGATGTGATCAGCTTCTATGCATCCAATCAGGACCATGGGCTTTTGTAAAAGGTCAGGAGTGTCAAAGTTAGGGGCCTAAATGTTAATTAGCAGAACGTGCAGCCCTGTCAGGATGTCAGCTACTATGACATACCTACTGCCCTCATCAAGGAAGTTGGCTGTGGGGTGAAAGGGAAGGTTTTTATGTATTAATATGCAGACTCCATGCCAAAATGTGCTGCAGCTTGAAAAGTATACGTTTGGGACCCATGAGGAGGCAAAGGTATGGTAGGTCCCTGAGACGAGGTCCGTCACCTGAAAGGAGGCTGTCTGTGTGCCATGGCAGGCCAGGTACTGCAACACGTGTTTCCCCTTGCGAAGATTGTTGAGTCCCCTAATGTTCCATGAAAGGAATGAGTTGGCCGCTATGGGCCTCCCAATATTACTTGTCACCACCATGTGACTGTGACCCAAACATGTCACAGCAGTGTGAATGCAAAGTGTCCTCTATGGTTGAAAAATGTAGAATCACAAAAACAAACAACCAACCCATAGTCCCCCCACCCTCCACCCACACCAGGCAGGAACAAGCCTGGAGAATCACAATGAAAATACCCAAAAAGAAAGGAGGCGACAGAGTAGTATACACCTCGGAGGCATGGTATGGCAGGCAGGCCCCACTTGTAGTATGAGTTAGTAGAAGCAATAATTGAGAAGGTGTCAAACAGTGTCATCAGTGGAGTGCAGTCGGGTAAATAGCAGAGCAGACAGCTGCTGGACATCTCAGTCCACCGGTTCCAGAGGTCAATCAGAAGGGAGTCCAAACCAAGGGCAGACACCAACTGGACATTTCAGTCCGGGGGGGGGAGGGGGGAATAAGTCAATGATTGCTGCTGCATGATGGTCGGGGGAGCACTCGGGCGTGCCATGTCTTAAGGGCCAATGGTCCTTGGTGGATTTGTTACAGAATGAGAGGGTGTCTGCCGGGTTCTCAAAAAAGCATTATTTACCATTAACATCCACCCGCAAAAGGGCTGTATAGATGATTCTGAAGCATAGGCCCAGCTTCCACAGTGCTGATTTAGCATTGACAAATTTGCAGCACATCTCCTGCACTGCCATCGGGAAAGAGGTAGATCACAGACCCCCGGTACTGAAGTGGATCCTGTTCACTGCAAGTCTCAGGGTGATGTTACGGTCCCAGAAATTAATAAGTCTGGCTAGTATTGGCCACAGTGGTATGCCAGGGAAAGGGCGCTGGCCGATAGATCTGTGAGCTCTTTCTACAACAAAGGTGGAGGTGAAAGCCTGGCAACCTAAGAGTTCAAAGATCAAGCATTCCACACACAAGTCTAATCAGCCACCGCAATACCCAGTATGCGGAGGTTATTACCGTACCCTCGGGCCTCAAGATCTTCATTCTTGATGGCTACTGTCTTAAGGCAGAATTCTAGTTTCTCTAGTCTCTTAGCTGTCGTGGCTGCCCCATCTTCTATGGACATCCATAGTGCGACATCTAGCCTGTGGTTTCAACATAATGGCATTGGTGCTGGAAAATTTTCCGGCGGTAGGACCCCAGCCTAACCCGCCTCCATATTAGGCACAGACTCCGCCATGTCTGTGATTTTGGACTTGCCAAACGGTAATTTGCGCTGATTTGGGTCACAGCGCACCACGTCTAATGGAGCTCCCTGTATGGTGGCACTGTAGTCAGGCAATCAGGCGGGTCCGATGGGGGTGGGGCAATGTCAGCATTCAGGGAAGTTCAACTTATTATTCCAAGTGTGCTGCAGATGAAATGAATGAAATGAAATGAAGAGAAATAAAAAGGGGATTTGTATAGCGCGGCTGCTGCCCGAGGGCGTCCAAGCGCTGAGTAGAGGGCATAGTACTCTGAGGGGACTGGGGGTGATTAGTTTCTAAAGAGGAAGGTTTTTAGTTCTTTGCGGAAGGACAAGAGGATCTGGGTGGATCTTAGGGAGAGGGGAAGGGAGTTCCAAAGCTTGGTGGCATTGAGCTCGAAGGACCTGCCTCCAGCCCTGGACCTTTTGATTCGGGGAATTGCGGCAAGACAAGCATTCGTTGATCGAAGCTGTTTACCGGGGCAGTAGGGGGTAAGAAGAGAGTGGTTAATTTCGGGGCTGGCTCTATAAAAGGCTTAATGGGAAATACAGAGGGCCTTAAATTTTATTCTGTCCCTGACAGGGAGCCAGTGGAGAGATCGAATCCCTGCTTTGACTGATTCTCTGCGAGGTATCTGGAGTAGGGTGCGAGCTGCACAGTTCTGGGTCCGCTGAAGCTTTTCCAATACGTATTCTGGAGCACCCAAGTAGAGGGCATTGTTAAAGTCAAGCAGAGACTGAATAAGGCCCTGAATGACAACTTGTTTGGCTTCAAGGGGTAGGAGTGGAAGGATTTTTATTAGCATCCGGATTAGCCCAAAGCAAATTTCTGATGTTTATGTTGCCTGAGTGTTGAGGGTAAGGGTTTTATCAAGCCAGGCTCCTAGGCTTTTGATGTCCTCCTTCGGGGATGGGGGTGGGCCCAGGCTGGGGGGGCCATAACTGAATGATGGTGGTGGGGGAGGGGGGACCGAGAAGCATGATCTCGGTTTTATCACCGTTCAGTTTTAAGGAAGATGCCGTCATCCATCTTCTTACCTCTTCCATATAGGCGGCCATGTTGACTTGCGGGTGCCCGCTGTTCTTCTGTGCCAGGGAGACCACGAGCTGGGCGTCGTCCGCATATGATATGATCTTGATGCCATATTGACGGACGACTCTAGCCAGCGGCCTCATGTACACATTGAACAGCGTGGGGCTTAAGGAGGAGCCCTGAGGCACCCCACAGCTCAGAGGTTTACTGGTGGAACAGGAGTCGCCATCGAAGACCTGGAAGGTCCTTCTGCTCAAAAAGGATCTCAGGCAAGGGCATCTCCGGAGACTCCCAGATCGTACAGTCGTTGCACCAGAGTTTTGTGGCACACCGTGTCAAATGTGGTGCTGAGATCGAGGAGGACCACTGCCACTGATCCCCCTCGATCTAAGATCCTCCTGGATTCTTCCACCACGGCTAGGAGGGCCGTTTCGGTGCCATGTTTTGGGCGGAATCCTGTTTGGGTGGCATCCAGTAGAAGGTTTTCTTCGAGGCCTTTTGTTAGGGGGAGATTTACATGTTTCTCTAGTATTTTACTTGCCCAGGGTAACAAAGAAATGGGTCGATAGTTGTTAAGGTCGTTCAAATTAAGATTAGGCTTTTTCACTAGCGCTTTTACCATCGCCTGTTTCCAGATGGGGGGTACAGCTCCCTTTTGCAAGGAGCTGTTCAATAGCTCTGTAAGGGTGGGGAGGATGGCTTGGTTTGCCAATCAAGGATTGGCAAACAATCTGCAAGGTAGAGGCCGAAGGATGGGGGCACAAGCAGTGCTTTAAATGGAAAGAAATAAGTGCAGGTACTCAACAAATTGAGATGTGGGCGGGGTTAGGGGTGGGCAGGGCTATGGGGGTGGAGCCATGTGGGCGAGGCTACGGGTAGTGCTAAGGGGCCATTAATTAAAATCATTGCTAAAACCTCATGACCAAATGAAACTCTTCGTTTAAGATTTCGTTTCATTGGCGCTTTATGTTAGAAATTGTTTCAAAGGCATGAAGAAAAAAGTTCACAAAAATTATTTTCTAATGTCATAAATATTTGACTTTTAATTGAGGGTAAACCCCTTCTTAAATTGTTTCCAGTGTAATAGCCCCTTGGATCTCACAAGCATTGGAAAAGTGCTATAGAAATCAAACATAAATAACACAATATCACAAACTTTCTTGATCAATTACATTTTAATTGAAAAGCATGTATATTATTTCTCCTCTTTATAAGTTAAGCTCTGACAAACTATGGCTGCAGTGTGTTTATCAGTAGGGAGAGGGGTGAGATGCAAATTTGGCCTTTCATCTGTCCCGCACCAAGTCGTTTACACCTTGCAAATGGGTTGAAGGGAACTGGACAGCAGGGGGCACATGAAGAAATTTAAAAAAACAAAGCTTTCGCCACTTTTCGAAGGTGTTTGGATGGCCAACAGAGCACAAAAGCCCAGCGTGCAGGTCTGCTGAAAGAATCTCCTGTGTCCAGGAGGCTGCTGCAGCCCGGGCTAGAGAGCACAACAGGAGGAGGGGCATTTCTCAATTAGGAGATGTTAACAGGAGATTAGCACTCGAGTGCTTCACAAAAGCAGACAGACTCGTTAGCTGTGTGTCGTGCTTTTTTTTAGAATCCAAATTAAGTTGGGCTGCTGCTCAATGAGCACCGGTACTGTCTTTGAGACAAGAAAAAGTTCCGGTACTCAAGCGCAGAAAATTTAGAAGTGCTGGTACTCAGTACCGGTGAGTACCTGCCCATTTAAAGCACTGAGCGCAAGAGAGAGACCAGCGTCTGGGATACAGCCCATGATTGCATCAGCTCAAACGGTACTGTAGGCCTGTGCAGTTGCTGCTTATCCGAAAAAAACAGAGTTAGAGAGACCAGTGAGCCAGGTCCCAGAGGTGTGGCTAAATCGAGAAACCCTCTTTCCCCCGGAGGGCAGCCAGGACAGCAGTCGTGGGGGGAAGAAGCACCCAATGTACTGCACCAGTCGGTGGGCGCCCTGCGCAGAAGAGGTCAGCAAGCTGGGGGACTGCAACAGCAAGGTGAGTCAATTGGGCCCTCAAGGGGGCGCTGTCTACAGGGAAGCCGCCACCAAGCACACAACAGGAGTGGCTGCGGTCACAACGCCCTACCTCTTGGGGGCAGGCATAGGTCCACAAAGTGCTCCGAATCCCCAGCTGACAGATGTGAGTGACGGAGGGTGCTCGCAATTCTCAGCAGTAGGACTGGCATTTATTACAGCTCCCCCTGGCCCATAAGGATGATTGCACAGTCCACTGCGCAGCACCTAATACAGGACCCAGAGCCAGTAGCAGGACAAAATAGCAGGCGTAGCAGCATTAATAGCGGTGGTCTACTGGTGGAGTGCTGGTGTATGCTGATGTGCCGCCTGGATTGCGCATATTTGGATGGCAGTACATCACAGCTCTGGCATTGTGGCAGGTACAAGGAGGGTGGGTGCCGTACAGGAGATAGGGTGACCAACTGGCATTGGTGCAAATTCAGGACGGTGAGTGTAAAAATTCAGGACAAAGGGTCAAAATTCAGGACAAAACTTCAGGACAATTGGATAAGTTTTACAGACACATCAGAGGTCGCGCAATAGTATATAAGTAAGCCCAGCCATATCCAAACATATTCAACCATTTGCAAACCTATCCATCATGTATCCTTCCATATATCATTTCACTCATCCATCCCTTCATTCATTCTTTCACTCATCCATCCATTATCCATTATCCATCCATCCACCCTTTCACCCTATCCATCTGTACACTCATCCATCCACTCTTCTACCCATCCATCCATTCATTCACTCATCCATCCAGCCATTTACCCTTTCACCCATCCAGCCATCCTTTCACTTACTATCCATCCACCCAGTCACTCATTCTTCCACCCTTTCAGTCATCCATCCTCCCTTTCTCTCTCCATCGACCCTTTCACTTAGCAATCCTTCCTTCCATCCATCCACCTACCCACCCATCTACTCACCCACTCATGAATCCATCCATTGACACTATCACTCATCCATCCTTTCTCTCATCCATTTATCCTTTCACTCCTTCACTCATCTATTCATCCTTTTGGCCATCTACCTTCCTTTTCACTCACTCACTCATCCATCCTTACATCCACCCTTTCGCTCATCTGTCCATCCATTCACCCTTGCACTTATCAGTTCATCAATCCATCCATCATTTCACTCATGCATCCACCCACTCACTCGCTCATTATCCACCTTTTCACTCATCCATCCTTTCACTCATCCATTCACCCTTTACCCATCCAGCTACCCTTCCACCCATACATCCAGCTATTTACCATCCTTTCACTAATTCATCCATCCTTCCAGCCATCCCTTCACTTGCTCACTTGCCCACCTTTTCATATTAATTTTGAGCTGAGCCTTTTTGAGCAGAGGCCCAACAAGAACTTCACCCTCACTGCAGGAGCCCTTCCAGGACTGGGACAGAAGCCACCCAGGGCAGAGACAGGGTCCACCACAGGGGGGGACAGGAGCCATCACAGGCAGGGGGGGTAGGGACAGGAGCCACCACTGGGGTGGGGGGGTTTGGGGTTTGGGGGCAGGAGCCATCACAGGAGGGGGAACAGGATCCACCAGGGTGGGCACAGGGGTGGGCATGCATTATTCTAGAATCATCTTGATCTCTTCCAGGGTGGGTAGGGCTCCTCACCCCCTCCTGGACAAGACAACGAGAAGACGGACTCGCATTCCAAAATGTTAGTTTTGCCCCTCCCCCCCATCCACACTGTTGTACAGTACTTAAATGAGATACTCCAAGAGAACTGATTTAACCGATTGTCCTCCATACTTTGTTAATCAGTGTGGGTGCGATTGTGCCATTTCTTTATTGTATTACATGATAGAGTGCATGTTTGAAGAACCGAGGTTTGCTTACAATCTAGTGACAGTAATTACGCTCTGTGAAGAGAACCATGTGCTGCCTCGGTGTAATCAGGGCCGGTTCTAGGATGTTTGGCGCCCTGGGCAGAAATGGAATGTGTGAGGCACCTCTAAATTGCGGAGACAAGGCGCATTCAGGGCTGTTTGCATCTGAATAGGTGCCCCTGCTCCTGAAGCTGCCGCACCCACTCCCTCTCAGTCACCTTCAAGCAAGCACCTCTTAACAGCTCATCAAGGGCTGGAGGTGTGAGGGTTGCCACCCCGCTGTGAGTCTCCAATGCTGCTGGGTATGTGAGCTTTTGTACTGCCTTGGAGCCTGTAACACCCGACCTCAGCATCAGAGTCAAGAAGGGAGGTGGGTGGAAGCTGCGCCGACTGAAGGGAGTTGCGACCGGTGCCCGGTTAAAATTACGGACAAATGGCGTCCGTTAAAAGACCATTCACGGACAACGGACAGATGGCCGAAATTACGGACTGTCCGTGAAATTTACGGACGGTTGGTCACCCTAAAGGAGAGCACAAGCAACTCAGCAAGGCCCAGCGACCTCTTACCCCATCCTCACCCGTGGCCCCGGTCACCGCGAAGCGCCTGAGGTAGGCCAGGCTGCTGGGTGCTCACAGCTGACTGGCATCGCGGGGGTGTTCAGCCGCATTCTTTTCGCCACTTACTTGGCCAGCAGCCAAGTAAGGGAGTTCGGAGGACTCAGATTGTTCAGGGAACGTGGAAACGGCCCATCTTTGCATGGGAGGGTCAAAGTACACTAGAGCTTCAGTGCTGTGCACCCATCTTGGTTGGTGACATGGCCACACTCCCAAGGGATGGTATTATTTAAGGGAGAAGAGATGAATTAGAGTTATTAGTTAGGATGTTGTTAGAGTCACTTGGGCCATATGGCTAAGCTGAAGGTTGTTTTAATTTGAGACCTGCTTGCCTTTAATAAAGATGCATTTTGTACAAACAACCTTAATCCCAGGAGTCAGTAATTCCTTAGTCTGTTTAGAGACTGACATGGTGAGTGCCTGTGGATAAATGTGTGTGAGCGTGCAGTACCACTGTGTGGACTGTGGGTGGCAGAACTAGAGAAATGAAAGTGACTAAATACATTTTAACACTGTTAGAGGTTAAAAGCAGAGATCTCTGGGAGGTAGTCCAGATGGGATGATCACCATCAGATGCTCCAAATCGAGCTTGTGCTCCTCGGACGTGACTTAAAACTGCCCAAGAATGTTATGCAAGTAATTTCCGAATGAAGGGCTTTAGGAATGATAGCCCTATTCTGTAGAGCACTATTGATTCACCAAACCATTATTTATTGGTAAATAAAGATTATCTCACCGATTCTCAGAATCTATTTGCATTACCACCTACCCACTTCAAGGAAAATTTAGGGGTTAGGTCGCTGAACCCTAAACTGAAACACCATCCCGCACAGAATGATCTTGAGGGGGCACTACCCTAATATCAGTGAGTATGGTGCAACTTGTTAAAAAACTTGAAAAAAATAGCCATGTTGCTTTTTGCATAGAGGAGAATTTATCAACCTTTGCTTAACACACGTGGGCAGCAGCCGCAAATGATTTCCTAATATGAAGAACATGAACAGCACAAGTAGCAGTATCAGCAGCAGGCATGCAAATATACTTCATTCAAATGAAACATGTGAAATGTAGGCAGCAGCAGTGCATTGTTCTTCGTGCACAGGAGGTACTTGAATGTACAGAACACTGGGGCGCAAAAGCGATGCAATCCTTATGTTTGATTTATCAAACCACGCAATGTCACCTTACGTGGTCCCGGGTAGCTTGACAATTCCAGAGTAACGTAACGCAGCGCATCCCACTGCGTTGCGTTACTCTGCACCAGGGAGGCATTCCATGGGTGGAGCGTGGGTGTTCGCAAGCATCCATCCATGGACTTCGGTTAATTCCCAAATTTGCCATTAGTGGTAGACCTAAGAATGCGTCAAAAGGACACGCCTCCCCAGGTGAGGCGTAATGAGGAGAAAAATCTTTATTTCTCCTTGTTACATCTGTGCTAGAAAGAGGAAAATGTCCCACAGGATTGTGCCCCTTCCAGCACAAAAACAATCCTGCTTACAACACAGGCACCCTTGCACCATGGTACTAGGGTGCCTGCGTTGGCGCCAGGCAGGTCATTGTTCACCAGCGCTAGAAAAAAATGGGAAAGCGCAGTATTTAACGTTACAGAGCACGTTCCTACCCTTTCCCTATCACGCGGCGCAGCAAGGTGACTTGCTGTGCTGCGTGATAATTTGCTAGATATGATCCTTGCAGCATAGACAGCGGCAAACATAGAATAATCATACCAGATGCAGCAGCAAAAGCTTCCCTTATTCACACAGCAGTCACAACAAAGGCAGCAGCAGTGCAAGCTTCCATCACACAGAAGACGCAAATTAAATGAAGCAGCAGCACAAGCTTCTGTTTGTCATACTGGAGTATCACAGTAAAGGCAGCAGCAATGCAAGCTTCCCTTACTCACACATCACAGTCACAGCAAAGACATCAGCAGCACAAGCTTCCCTTACTCACAAATCAGAGTCCCAGCAAAGGCAGCAGCAGCACAACCTTCCCTTACTCACACAGGATAATAACAGTAAAAGCAACAGCAGCACAAGCTTCCCTTACTCACACAGTAGAAACACTGAAAAGGCAGTAACAGCACAATCTTCCCTTACTCAGACAGGATAATAACAGTAAAAGCAGCGGCAGCACAAGCTTCCCTTACTGACACAGGAGAATCACGGCAAAGGGAGCAGCAGCGCAAACTTCACTTACTCAAATAGTCCAGTTACTGTACAGTTGTGGTACTATAAATATCTCTTACTCATGCAGGGCAGACGGTACACATGCACAGCACTGAAAGTTTCCCTGAAGAAAGCGATGTCAAGAGTGGTGACGTCAAGGAGGTCCCAGAATTCTGTGTTGTGTTTGTGGAGGGACCACACATTGAGGAGAATGCAGTTGAGGTGGACGGCTGCACTGCCAGTCAGCTGGGAGGCAAGAGGGGTTGATGTGATGGAGTGGCTGAAGGTGCAGTCAAACTTCCAGCAGGCAAATGGTCCAAGAGTCTTCTTCGGTGATGCTAGGTGGCAGGCGGCGTGTCGTCTCGGGTTGAGGGCGAGAAGGGTGCTGACGTCGTAGCGGTGGGGGTTAAAGAGAGGCAGGGTTCCTGGTGTCTAGATCACAACAACTCACCCTTGTTTTTGCTCCTGCATCTAGAGGTACCATCCCTGGAAAGTTGTTTTCCAGTTTGGGGGGCAACATCTGAATTGTTGTGCATAGCTTAAGTTTTCTCATTCGTGATATTGTTTTAAGTGCTGAAGAACCATTGGTAGAATTGTGTTCAGTTCTCAAATACTAACCTCGTGCATTGCCCTCCCGTTAGAGGTAATATGTGCTGGGCTGTGACCCAACTTGAAGGGTACCTTTTTGTATTGTGTCTGGTGGTGGAGGCCTCACCTTCAGAGGTGTATTCGGATGTTGAGGCTACCCCTGGCCCTTGAGCGATTTCAGGAAGGGTACTTGAAGTGCTCATCTAGAGGACTGTATTAAGTGCAGAAAGTCATGTGTGGAGTTGCGATTGAATAGATGGCGAATGGATGAATGCTGGGTGGTCAGTATGCACAATGGGTATTGGAAATGGGTAGTGAATGGTGAATGAATGAATAATGAATGAAATTGAATAGATCAGTAATAGGTGGGCAATGGATGAATGGTGAAAGATTGGCTAATAGATGGTATGGTGAATAGATTATGAGTATTAAATGAATGGTGAATGGCGGAAAATGAATAAATGGTGAAGGATGAATGAATGGTGCATAATTAATCCATGATGAATGGTTAATGGATACTGAGGGTTTGCTGTTAGACCAATAGATTGATGGATACATTGGCAGACTGACAGGTAAAACGATGAATGTATGGATGGATAAAGTAATTTGAATGGAAGAATGGATAGAGACTGCAGGTATTGATGGGTAGAGAGTATAAGTGCATGAATAAATGGATGGAAGCATGTATGGATAGTTTACGTGTATGTTGAATGTTAGCGGGTGGGTAAATTGAAGAAAGGCAACAGCATTGGGAGCGATGAGGAAGCACAAAGAGTGCCATCGTAAAGCAGAGACATGAGCTCAGGCGGCAGGACTGCAGCATCGCTGAAAAGAATCAATCAAGAGGCAGAGAAATACAAGGAGGCATTGGTGAAAGATAGGAGAAACACTCAGGAAACTCCTGTGGTGCGTTGTGCACACTAAAGCAGGGAGTGTGAAGTGGGATCCTTTCACACAGAAAGAAGCTACTGTTTTAAGGGATCTACTGCAGCAGCCAGACCTAGCACGGCATGCTTTCTTGATACCAAATGAATCACTAAGCAATGGTGTGAATGATATGCATTGAAGGGGATATTGTGTGTTTTTTTTTAGGTATAGCCTACCAGACAGTGCAAGCTGTTTGTCTGAAAAAGACCTATTGTCAGCTTACCAAGAACTTACAGGGGCTTGCAGCCTGCCCATTGCTTACCATGGTTGGCTTTATTGTCACTTACATTTGTTTGTTTCTTATTCAATACTTTTCTTCCCCCATGATGTCCATCTTAGTTGTCCTGCCCCTGATTGGCTCACGTCTCTCCGATTGGCTGACATCTATTATTTCACGGTTCACATTTTGCATATGGTTAAACACTCCATGAGAGTCCATGTAATTTTTCTAGCCATCTCCATTGTGTGCTTCTCTTCCCTTCCCGTGCTTGGTGTTGCTCTCTCTCCCCCGCCTGTGTGCTTCTCCCAAACCCCCCTGTTGTGTTCGCCCTCATTTGCGTCTCCCTCTTGCCCCAAGTTTCTTCTTCATCTCTTGCTTCTCCCCTGCCCTCTGTGTTGCCCCATTCCTACTGTGCCGCTGTTCTCCTCCTCTCCTCCACCATTTACTAAACCCACCGTATCTGCTCCAGTTACTGGCTACTCTATTTTACTCCCATCTCCCACCCCTGAACTCACTTTTTTTGTTTTTGGAGGGTCAGATAGGAAATGATTAATCCCCCCCCCCCCCCCCCCCCCCCCCCACCATGCACCACCTTCCGCCCTCCTGGTTTAAAAAAATACATTCTTGTGCATCTTTGTTTTATTTACCAATCCATTGTAGAACGCTAATAAAAAAAAATGCTCCAACATCATTTGCGAACTGGCACATGCATCATCATGCATGCACGTGCACCTACAAAATTATGTCTTTTTTCATTTTTTCTATATTGGTGATGCTGCAAGCATCAGCAAGAATGTTTTTGGGCCAATGTTGTTCAGCATTGCCAAAAGGCATTGGTAAAACCAATAGGTCTCAAAGATAAAACCGATTGGCTTTCCCAATGCTTGTTTCAACTTGGTGTTGGCAGAAGGCGGGACCTCGGCCAACCTACTGTACTGAATCACTGCATATGTGTCGCTGCAGTGACACTCGAACCCCAACGTCCAAAATCGTGTCCCACCAGACAATACATTCTTAAGGTGTATTTTGTGATCAGTAAATGAATTTGTTTGAGTGTGTTTACATATGGCAGGTGTGTGTGGGTGTACATGAATAAAATGTCTGAACGGAAACATTTACTTATGAATCTGTGGACAAACATGTGAGGTCTACTTGTGAGGGTGCCTTAAGTTTGATCTCAGAAATGCACCACCTAATTACGCTCACTGCATTTTAATTACTCATTCATTTTGCCTGACAAGTCCACCCTCGACGTTTCATCACTTTAGTGATTTATGACACGTGTCTCCACTGTCTCTCTTTGATAGCTCCATGTCATTTGTCTCCCATGTACCTGTTTGATATCAGCCATGTACTTAGTCAAGCTGTCTCCTATGCTCCCGTTGATATCCCTGACTTGAGTTGTTAACTCCATGTTTCCCTTTGATAGCTCCCCAATATTTACGAATGGTTGTACGTGACAATATCAATAACAAAAATATTGTCTGACACAAATATTGTGTTGTGCCCTAAATATTCTTCACAAAAATACTAAACCATTGGTTCTAGAATTCTATTATTAATACTAAAAGGGCGATATTCATTGTGATCAATATTTAGGACACTATACTTTTGTCAGAGGACATGCCACGGCATTGTAGTAGAATGTTTTTACAAGAACTACCGCTTTATCTATTTTGTTCCTCTTCAATACCTCGTCCTTTAGTTTTTATTTCTATATATCATGTGTTCCCCTCTGATACTCTCCTTATATTTACTAAAACCCTTGTCTCCTGTGTTCCACTTTGATACCACCCCTTTAGTTAGTCATTCCATATGTTTTCAATGTTTCCATCTGATATCTGTTTGATTAGTTATACATGCTATGTGCCCCAGTGTTCCCTCTTGATAGATCTTCCATTAGTTTTTATTTTCATTCATCCTGTATTCCCCTTTGATACTTGCCCTATATTTACTAAAACTATGTGCCTCCCATATTTCACTTTAAATAACATACCTTTAGTTATTTATGCTATGTGTTTCCAATGTTCCCATTTGATGTCTCTTCCATTAGTTATTCATGTTGCCTGTCTCCTTTTACTCAGTACTTAATTTGTAAAAAATAAGTTCCAGGGCTCTCATCAGGAGGCCACTGCAGCAATCATTGCCACTACCATGCTGCCAACTACTAACCATCACACTCATACAGGTGTGACAATTTGGACTATTCCAGGCCCCCAAAGCTAAAAGAATGGCTTGGGCAGGTGGTAATAGTCATTTTTTAATGTATACTGAATTAATAATTCAATGGTATTGTAGGCATCTCTGATTTACTCAGATAGCGCCACCTAGTGGCAGACTGTCACAAAAACTGGTGGTGAAAATTAAGTCCTGGTCCTGAGCACGAGAAACCACTGGCTCAAATTAAGTATTGCTTTTAATATCTCCCTCTTCAGTTACTCTTCCATTGTGCCACTCTTTGGTATCTTTTCCTGTGGGTATATGTGCCACATGTCTTTCATATTCCCCTTTCATCTTCCTATTTATTTGTTCTCGCCAGGTATTTCTCAAGGCTCTTTTTGATATCTCCACTCTAGTTGTCCTCCCTTGTGTCTGCTGTGTTGCTTATCAAAGGAACATATTGTGCCCAAAGTATCTGCCCATCTAACTATACTCTGTTTCCCTATTCTCTTTCACATTCATCTCTTCACTTATTCATACCAAGACTTCCATCCCCGTTCTGTATTGATAGTTCATCTTTTGGCTATTTATAGCTTGCGTTTGTATTTCCCTTTTGATACCCACCTTTAGTAATGCTGACCATGTTTCCCCAATTCCCCTTTGATATTGCACCTTAAATCATACATGCCATGTATCCCATGTTTCCTTTGATATCTCCCCCTTTGGTTTTTCATACCTTGAGTACTCATTTTTTTCTTTTGACACACTCCCATTTAATTCCCTTTAAACACCGCCCCCTTTAGTAATTGACACTACAAGTCTTTTATATTGTGTTTTAATTAGTGCTTCGTAAGTTATCCAAACCTTTTTCCTTGTGTTCTTCTGTGCTATCTCCCTTTCAGTCATTCACGTCTCCCATGTTCTTTTTATAGCTCCTTGATTAGTTACACATATTATGTTTTACATTTTTCGCTCTTGATATCTTATTTCATTTATTCGTTTGTGAATCTCCCTGTTCTTTTCTTAGAGATCCTCAATTAGTGATTTGTTGTCTTTGTTTCCATGTATTATTTTTCCTTTAATCATTAATATTTGTCTCCAATATTACCCTTCGATATCATCCCTTGAGTTCTTCATGTTGTGTTACCTCCACGTTCCTCTTTTGCATCACTTACTTTAATCATGTCATTTTCCTAACATTTTCCCCTTTACTAAATCTCTTCACTTGCTCTTCCCTTGTGTCTCCTTCATATATATCAAATTTAGCTGTTCCTTCAATGTTCCCCTTGAGATCTTCCTGTTTAGGTATCCTCCCCTGGTGTTTCCCATGTCCTCCTTGATATCTGCCCTTCAACTAGCTTTGTCTCGTGCCCCTGATATCCCAGGGAGGAATAAAGTGCCAATGGTATTTAAACTTCTAGTTATTCTGTCTATCTTTCCCGTTTCCCTTTAGCATCTTCCACTTTTGATATAAATACCATATGTCCCCCTGCTCACCTTTGATATGCCACCTTTACTTATCCATACTATGAGTCCACCTTTTTTCCATTTCATATTTCCATCATACTTATTAACACCATGGTCTGCATTACAGTGTCCTGGGGGACCAAAGTGTGTAGGTGCCTATTTTCTGTGCCTCACGGGCACTGTTGTATTACCGGAGGGGATGCAGGTGTTTGGCGACATCTTCTGAAATACTGATAGTGGTGGCGCACATATGATCTAAAGAGGGCATTCCCTTCACTACACAAATGATGGAGTTGTTTGCCTCTGAGCCCACACCATACTATGGACACAACCATAAAGACAAAGAGGCAGTCAGGAGGAGCACTGACTGCACCACAAAAAAGGTGGCATACTATCAGTTTACCCACTAAAGGTAGCTCTCTGGAAGGGCAAAGAGGCCCCTAAGGACTCACCAGACATCCCCATGCAGGTGGGAGCAGTAACACACTGTACTCGCCTGCAGGCACGTCTCTGACCTCCTTTAAAGTGCAGGCAGGTGCCACCTGAACAGTGAAAGATGGAAAAGCTGCTTCAAGTAGCCACTCTGTCTTTCAATAATGCACTGCCCCCAGAGCACACCTGCATTCACAGATGCTTCTGCAGCAGTACATTGATGGTAATAGGGCGAACTGCCCTGTTCTGCACCAGGTACTTCTTGTTAAAGGTGCCCCATGGAGCAGACTGGGGCAATGTATCCTTACCATAACACAATACCATGGGTTCACTTTTTATAACTCTGCCTTTAGTTATTTCTTCCATGTGCCCTAGGCCTCCCTGTGATATCCCCCTTTTAGTTGTTTATACCATACGTTCCCATCTTCCCTTTTGATATCCATCCTTTAGTTATTCATCCCTTAACACTCCCATGCTCTTTTTTGATAGCTCCAATTAAGTTAATGCATAACATATGCCCGATTTTCCCATTGAAACCCCTCTTCAGTGGATCATGCTTTGGGTCAGATGTACGACTCGTTTTTGCATGCATGCAAAAACCTCATGGGCCATGTACAAAGCCTATTTAGCGAGTTGCAATTTATTTGCGACTTGCTAAATAGGTTTTGCGAATCGGCATTAGGAAGGGGCGTTCCCTTTCTAATAGCGACCGCAAAGCCATGTACTAATGATTTGTGACCACAATTCCAGTTGCTAAACACTCGCAAATTACCACCCTCTTCAAGAGGGTGGTAATGGAGTCGCAAATGGGAAGGGGTCCCCAGGGGACCCCTTCTCCTCTGTAACTGGCTCTGAAAATATTTTTAAGGGCAAGTAGTGGTCCCAGGAACCACTACCTGCCATTAAAAAATGAAACAAAAAAGTGTCTTTTTTGATTTTAAAGGCATCCCGTTTTCCTTTAAGGAAAATGGGCTGTATTAAAAAAACTGCTTTATTTAAAAGCAGTCCCAGACATGGTGGTCTGCTGAGCCCAGCAGGCCACCATACCTGGGAGGGCCTGCCATTCCCAATGGGGTCACAAATTGCTAATGGCTCATTAATATTTATGACACCTTGGGAATCACTAACAGTGACTCTGACACTGTTGTACATCCCAATTTGCGACTCGCAAATTGCGACTCGCGATTGCGATGTAATTAGCAAGGCGCAGATTGGGCGGTCATCTATCTTGCCCTTTGAGTCTTCTGAGTATCTCTGTTTATTTATTTATGCCTTGAGTTATCAAATATCCAGTGTGATATGATTGATTTTAGTTATTTATACCATTAGCCCCAAATGTTATTTTAATATGTCATCATTCAGTTAGCTGTACAACCTTCTCAATATGCCACTGCCTTCTGTCTCCCATTAGTCTCTTTCTGTATGTGTATCCTTAGTGCTTCTAGTTCTATACCTACCGGATTCCATTTGATATGGCCTCCTTAACAGTAGTTTTTCTAAGCCTGGGCAAAATTTCAACTTCACAGGCATATTTTCATGTAATTTCAGTAATCCTGCATTACACTTGTTACATAAAATTCCCCAAATTATGCTATTAGACTCACATAATTCAGCTCACTGGAAAAACATGAACTATGAGAACGCAAATGGCTGCGGTTTGCAGCACTTGTATTTTTTACGATATATTTTTCACATAAAATGCATTCTGGGTTCCAAAATGGATGTCATTACGAATTTCAGGCTAAAATATAGTGTCAAATGCCGCTGTTGCTTTTTGCATAAATTCACAGAATGTTTTCAAAATTTCACAAAGCAAATTATGTATATTTCACACACACCAAGTTTTTTCTCCATGTATCCACCATGCTCCTACTTCGTCCCCCTTTAGTTGTTGATCCCTGTGTCTCCCAATCCCAATCCCCATTTTACATCCACCACCTGTTATTATAGGTACCGTACCTTCCTTGTCTTCTTTGAAATTCTTTCTTTTTAGGCAGCACATACAGTTGTGAGATGAATCTTACAGAGGGCTAAGAGTCCATCCATAGTTTACCATCGGTTGTCTTAATTATAACTCTCCTTTTTATTCTTAGCTTCTGTGGGTTTGTGTGGGCTTTCATTCCTCTTTTTATCTTTTGTCCCTCCCAAGAGCATGGATGCATTACTTGCTTCTTTCAACTTCATTTTTTAGGCTCTACTTTTTTTCTCTTTTTTTAAGATGTTCCCAAGAGTGCATGTGTTTTCTAGCCGTCACCCTAACCTGCTTTTCTTCCCCTCTTTGAGGTCCAAGTTGGGCTCTGTCTCTAGCACAGGGCCTTTACCCTGCCTGCTCTCATTACCGTCTCGCCCGTTTACATCTTTTCCCCCTGGGCTCCACATTGCTTTCTCTCCATGTAAGTTTGATTCCCTCGCTGCAGTCTCCTTGTTATTTCCCACCACCTGCACCCCGTGTTGCTACTGTCCTGCCCTCTTTGTTGGTGCCCCAACACTTCTGTTGCTTCTGCGAATACTACTGCCCCCTTTCCACACTGCACTCCACCTTAGGAACGTTTTCATACGCTCATTGCCGCATCTCATGGAGCATCACTCCTAAACAACCCGGCATGCATGCCTTACCCCATATCGCATGCATTCTCCTCCCTCTGCAAGCAAGCCACTGAGGTCTGGGACCTCATCAACAACCACTTCCTGGACAACCTTTTTCTCACTGAAACCTTGCTCAACCTTTAAACCACCCCTGCCATCGCTGAGGCCATCCCTTCTGGCTACAAGATCAACCACCTAGACAGGCACCACAAACCCAGAGGAGGTCTAGCGATCAACGACAAAGATATGCCACTTGCACCACTTCAATGGACGAACCCATAGCGTTCATGGTACACATACATTTCCGACTACAAGTCAGCCACACCACGACCATCAAAGGCCCCCTCACTAACTGACCACAAGGTCTATGCACTACCTTCAGCAACCTCCTCATTAACTTCATAGTGAAACCTTACCAAATAACTGGAAACTAGCAGAAGTTGCAGCTCTCCTGAATAGATCCTCAGCAGACCCGGAAGTACTCAGCAACTACAGACCCATCCTGCTCCTACCATTCTCACCTAAAGTCATGGAGAAAGAGATCAACAGGCAATTCTCCTCCTACCTAGGACTGCACCACCTCCTGGACATCACTCAGTCAGGGTTCCGCAGACACCACAGCACAAAAATCACCGTATTGGCAGCAACAGACGATATCTGCACCATCATCGACAGAGGGAAAACCACTGCACTCATTCTCCTCGATCTCTCAGCGGAAACTAGAGTTCCCCCTGGAACTCCTCCTAGTGGTCAGCCAAACTGGAACCCAAGCCCACATGCACAGATCACACCAGAAACCTCAGTATCATCCAAGAAGACAAACAATGAATAAACAGGTAAGTGAAGTGACTGCATCCTTCTTCCTCATTCTGAGAAGGCTCCTCGAGATTTCAAATATCTCCCTACACACACAAGATGCACTGTCACCCAGGCCTTTATAACCAGCAGACCAGTCTATGGCAAGACACTCTGCATCTGTATTTCCAACCAACTTACTCAAAGACTCCAAACCATCCAAAACACTGCTCCCACGCTCATCCTAGACATTCCCAGAAGCGCTCACATCACCCCCTAGCTCACAGAACTACGCTTGCTACCCATCCAGAAATGTTGCCAAATTCAAGCTGCCCGTCTATGCCTGCAAAGCCCTCCACATTCAACCAGACAGCTACGCTCAGGCTCACTTGCCCTCACATGTGTCCCCTGCATTCGCAGAAGCAACCCAGATGGTCGCTCCTTCTCCTACATCGCCCCCAAGACCTGGATTGAACTTCCTAAACACATCAGGACCGCCCCCTCGGTTCTCAAATTCCGCCTGACCTGCATTCCTGCTTCAGCACCTGTCTACCCTCACAGGTGATAAATTGTACAATACAAATCGACCTAACATAACATAGCATAACCCCATCCCCCCTGAGTTCACTTCTCACCCTCTGTTTTGCAACTACCTCCTGCTCCACATTGTTGTTTCTTACCTGTATTTCTTGCTTTGTGCTTGACTCCCAGAGAAGCCAAGAATATTTGTATCTGCTTCGCCAGGGAGCAAATTATCTGCATGACTTTTGGATCAACTTAGCCAGGGAACAAATACTGTAGCTCTACTTCTAAAGTAAAGTTGTACCAGGAACCCCAAGACCTACAATCACTGCGTGGTGTGTCACAGTGGAGGTGGTCAAGCTGTCTACTTTCTTTCATTGAAGTGTATCACTGCCTGCACATACATGTAATACCAACTGTACTACTGCCCTCCCAGAGACTCTCCAGGATGACTGCCTCAGAGCCGCAGAGCCCCCCGCACAGAACTGCAGATCCCCCACCACACAGCACCTTGAGATCTTTACGGGTGATTAGTCACACTTTAAAAGAAACATGATTGATTGCCCTCACGTCTACTTTCTGATTCGCAAGGCTCAGATTTGATTCCAAACACTCCACAGTTTTACAACATATTAATTTTTAGTTGCCACCTATGAGCTAGATTTTAGCTCTCTGTAGGCAAAAGCCTACTGTGGACCACAGCGCTTTAAGTGACACATAAAGCTGGATAGAGGGGTCTCTAAAAGGGCTGCGTAGCCTAGATAATTAAGGGCTTAACACACATGAACAACAATCCTGTACTTTACCCAGCATTCTGCCTAACCAGCATTTAGATGCCTCTTTGTGGGGTTTGTGTTATTGTATACTGACATATCTCACAACAACAGACATGCCTAAAACAAGCCAGGCCTATTGGCTTTATGAGTGCTTGTTAGCAGTTTGATATAAATGAGTAACAATGATTTTGTAAATAATTAGAATTGGTAACTACAGATGGTACATATATGACCATCACTATATGTGCACTGGAGCGACCACAAGGATTGGATGAACATGTAATTTGAACTCTGCTGTGCCCACTGACTCACATTGCCTTTAGCTTCAGCCCCAGGGCTGTCAACCATGCTCCATTCTGAGCACCTCTCAGAACCAGAACTCAACCAGATACCTACGAGCAACGCAGCTCACTTATAGCATGCAAGCATTGGTAAACCCAATAGCTCAGTCTTTTAGAGACAAGGCCTTTTGGCTTCGCCAATACTTGGTAAAGTAAATTTCAATTGCAAATCAAAATTACACAAAAACAAAAGAGAATTTATAAATGTTAACAATGTAAAAGTCTTTATATACATAAAATATGCAATGAATATACAGTAACATATTGATTAAAACCATTGCAAAGCCAATAGGTCTCATAACGCAACCTATTGGCTTTGCCAATGCTTGCTTATACTTCCCATGCCTTCAAAGCATCCTTTGATCTCTCTCTCTCTTTTGTTATTCTCCCCGTGCCTTCGGTGTCCCCTTTGATTTCTCATCCTTTTATTGTTATCCCCAGGTCTGCAGTATCATCGACATCTCCCTCTTTTAGTATTCACCCCATGTCTCAACTCGCTTTGGTACATTCCTCTTTTATTATTCTCCCCATGCCTGCACTGTCCTCTTTGGTACATCCTCCTATTGTTATTTTCCACATACCAGCACTCTCCTCTTTGACACCTCCCTGTTTCGTTATTCTACGCATGTCAGCACTGTCCCCTTGGATACCTCCCTCTGTTGTTATTCGACCCATGACGCTAGCGCCCTCTTTGATATCTCCCTTTGCTTTGATATCTCCCTCTTTCATAATGCTCCCTATGTCAGCAGTGTCCCATTCGGAATCTCCCTCTGAATTTGATCGTATCAGATTTAATGAAAATAAAAATTAAGGCCTGAATATCACAGACTGATTTGCATTTGGCTGGGTCCAAACTGGGGTGGCGTAGTGGGCAAAAAAGAACAATGGATCTTTTGACTGGGGGAGAATGTTTACATTGTCAGCATTCCTTCCATCATTTGTTTGCTGTAACGCTAAATATCACAGAAACATTGCTCTGTTGAGTGTATATTTCCTATCACCTACAATGTTGAGTGTTATATTTGTAAAGGATATTTAGGACACAATATTGTTGGCAGACAATATGAAGGCCACGATATTTTTTCCCCAACCCATGTTATTCATTTAATCTTCGCCTGTGTCTCTCGTGCCCCCATTGATGTATGTGTTTACTTCGCACAGTTTACCCTTCAGTGCGCTCCTTGCGTGCACGTGTCTGCGGAATGAACGCCGCGCCCCTCGCGCAGCCCCCACCCCCGCCCCACGTCTTCCTCCCCCCGCTGCACGAGGATGCCGGGATAGCGTTCAGTGAGCAGCTGCTGGCGGCCGAGGTGAGACGGCTGCCTGGAGAGCAGTTAGTGGATAATTAATATTTGCTGCTCTGTGCTGTGATGGCTGTACATCTTCAAGTGACAGGGGGTGGGAGGAGCCGGGAGCGAGAGAAAAGGAAGGAGGTGGACCTGGAGAAACGGAGAGAGGAAGGAAGAAGGAGGCTCGAGAAAGAGAGGGGAGGAATGGACAGGGAGGTAGAGGAGGAAATGGAAAAAATGAGGAGAGAAAAAAAGAGGGAATAAGGACTGGATTGTAGGGAGAGCAAGGAGAGAATGGGGATTTGGGGGGTGGCCGACCAGCGGGAGGCTCTCCCCCCCGGGGAAATTTGGGGCACCTGGGGAGGGGGGGAGGGGGGGGGGGGGGGGGGTGGATGCCTGACACTCGGGGCTCGCCGTAGCTGGCGTTTTTGGGCTGGTTTTGGGTGGTTGGGCTGGTTGGGCGTCTTGGGCTGGTTTTGGGCTGGCTGGGTACTTAACCGGCCATTTTGTGTCACTGCACACTGTTTGTGGTGCAGTGACACAGCAGCCAGGGTCCTAGGCAGTTTGTTTGGTGATCCGCGTGGTCTGCTCGTGACGAAGTCCTGTCGGCTTGGGAGCTTGAATGGCGTGGTTGCGGAGGCGTGCGGGGAACGTAGTCGTGCCCTCGGGTTTCTGCGGTGTTTCTGGTGGTGTGATGGCGGCGTCCGGGGATCCGCGTGTGGCCGAGGCACTGCGTCTTTTGGAGGAGGCGGGCCGCATGGACATAGTGCGGCCCGACCTCAAGGTAAGGCCGCAGCGGCGCGCTGCTGACGGCGCCGCTGCGGCTGTGGTGGCATGTGAGCCGCCTCGGTCGCGGTTGCGGCCGGCACAGCGAGGTGGGAGGGGGGGCGGAGGGGCGGCGGGCGGAGGCCGAGGCAAGGAGCCAGCGCCGCGTGTGAGGGCGCCGGGAGGCGCGAAGAGGTCGGGGCGAAAGGGAAAGAAGCGGCCCTTGGTTTTTGTGGAGGCGGGGCCAGGGGCGGGGGCGGCCGGCGCGGTGGTAGCACAGCTGGGTGGGCAGGGGGGGATGGGGGATGATCTCGGTGCTCGGGTTGTGTTGCCGGGGGAAGGGGGAACGGGGAGAGGGTGGGTTGAAGGCCCAATGTGGTGGGGTGGCAGGGTGCAGGCGGCGGAGGGGGGCCGCGGCAGGTCGAGCAGGGGGGGCAGAGGGAGGGAGGGGCAGGGGGGCCAGGGGGGTGGTTTCCCCTTTATTGATTGAGGAGACCGTCGTGGAGGAGGAGGTGGAGGGGGGAGAGGGGGGGCGGACACGGAGCTGGACTGGGGTTCGTCTTCATCGGAGGAGGGGGGGTACGGGGGGGAGGGTGTCCCCTGGGTTGCGAGGGAGGGGTGGGAGGAGGGGTCGGGTGGAGGGGCGTGGCGGACCTGCGGCGCTGGGGGGGTCGCGCGGTGGCGGCGGTGCAGCAAGCGGGAGGGGCGGGTCGGGGATGGGGGAGTGGGCGGACAGTGGGGCGAAAAGGGGGTGTTTCGGGGAGGGGGAGGGGAGTGGCGGAAGGGGGGTTTGGGAAGGTGGGCGTGGGGGGGTGCGGGGCCGAGTTGGGAGTACGGGGGGTGGGGCGGGCCGGCAGGCTGGGGGGGGCGGGGGGCTGGGTCCTGGGGGGGGAGATCCCGTCGCGGCGCGGAGGACATTCGGCGGGTTGGGGGAGGGGTGCGGCCTCAGGTTGGGGGGGCGAGGGGGGAGCGGCGCGTGGGGGAGAGAAGGGGGGGTTTTACCCTGGCATGCTGGACTCCACCTTTTTTCCTTGGCAGGAGCTGTTTGCGTGGCGCTCGGGGGAGCAGCATGAGGCTCCCACCCACCGAGAGGATGGGCCGGCTCTGTCTGGTGCGGGCGGCCGAGCTCCAGCGTGGGACCTATTTCATGACCGCGGCGAGTGGAGGCGAGATGCGTCTCCGACAGCCCCTCCCCGAAGGGTCTTGACGGCCGCCGGGGATAGGGGGGTGAGAATGGATGCGAATGATTCTGCGTTGAATGCGAGCGTGGAGGATGGTAGGGCGAGTGTGGACTTGTGGGACTTGATGCGGGTGTGTCGTGAGAGAGCGGGTTTGAGCCGGTTGGAACCCCAAGTGGGGGGCCGGAGTGGTGTGGAGCCGGCTGTTGGAGAGTCAGAGGAGGAAGGGGAGATTCGGGAGGACGGGGGGGCTTGTAATGTTGTTAGCAGTGTATTACAGGTGCCAGCAAGGCAGGACGCGCCCAGAGTGACGGCCCCCTCTGATCCACTGGTTAGGCGGCGGGATCCAGCAAGGACGCCGACCTTGACGCCAGGTAAGCCCGATGACGGCGCGGGGAGTGGCAAGCGGCGTTGTGTGCAGGTTTCAGTGGGGACGGGGGGCGAAGGAGGCGATGGGTGGCGGTTGGTGCGGGGTCGATACATGCAGGACGCGGGGGTTGGCACGGATGGCGCGGTGCCGGGCGGCGACGGGTCGAGTGCGGGTGGCGGAACGGCGGCGGCGGGTGTGACGGATATGGCGGAGGGGGGTAAAGAGAGTTGCGTGGTGCTGGTGCGTAAGCTGCCGTAAATGGGGCTGACCAAGCCGCTGGGGGCTCACCTTTCGGCGGCAACGAGGGAGAAAATATGTAAAGGGGAGTACATTGACATCCTGAAGCTTCTCCACAGGGAGTTGACGTCCAAAGAGGGGTCAAAAGAAGAAGAGCAAGAGTTGGCCAGGCGCCCAAAGGTGCCCCTTACGCTTGACAACTGGTCAGCGGCGTTCCTCATATACGCGAGCGTGTATTGCGAGAAGTTCCCGGACCGGTGCGTCGCTTTGTTCAAGTACATGGATGTGGTACGGCGGGCACAGGTGACTTATGGCGGGTATGCGTGGTCACACTACGACGAGGAATTCCGGGCGCGCATGGCGGCGGATCCGGATGCGCAATGGGGGGAGCTGGATTCAGATTTGTACCAGCAGACAATGGGGGGGGCCAAGTTTGGCCGCACTTTACACGGCGAGCGGTCTGCCGCTGGTGTTCCCCCCCTTTGCGGCCCGCCCCACCCGGGGGGGGGTGGGGCAGGGAGACTCTGTTAGCCAGGCCACTGGCGGGGCCTGCTGGGACTTTAATAGAGGAGCCTGCGGGCGGGCGGCATGCCGCTTCCGGTTGGGGGCTCGGGGGCCCGCCGGGGCAGCAGCCCGCCCAGGGTGGGGCCCCAGCCAGAGGAGGACTGGGGGGGGGGAAGGGGAGGGGGTAGCAGGGGGGGTGCTGGGGCTCTGGGAAAAGGCTCGTACGCCGGTTAGGATCGAGCGGATGGAGCCCTGGTTGGCGGCGTATCCGCGGGCAGAGGATGCTGCTGTGCTGCGTCGTGGGTTCCGGGAGGGGTTTAGGCTGGGTTATGAGGGCCCCCGGATTGCTCGCTGGGCGGACAATCTGAAGTCAGTGAATGCACACAAGGGCGTTGTGAGAGAGAAATTGTTCAAGGAAGTCAGGGAAGGCCGGATGGCGGGCCCATTCACCGCGCCGCCGTTGCCGGGTTTGATCATTTCCCCCTTTGGAGGAGGGGCAGTTTCGATTGATACAGCACTTGTCTTGGCCGGAGGGGGAGTCGTTTAATGCCTACATTGCAGCGGAACTGGCGTCGGTGACCTACTCGTCGGTGGACGTGGCGCGGAGGCTCGTCGCGGAGGCGGGGCGTGGAGCGCTGATGGCGAAATGCGACGTCAAGTCGGCCTTTAGACTTCTTCCGGTGCACCCGGCAGACCATCAGTTGTTGGGGATCCAGTTCCAAGGTCTCATCTTTGTGGACAAGGCGCTGCCGATGGGGTGCTCCATTTCATGCGCGCTGCTTGAGCGTTTCAGCTCCTTCCTACAGTGGGTTTTTTCCAGGCGCACAGGCTCGGAGTCAGTGACGCACTATCTGGATGACTTTTTCCTGGTGGGACGGCCCGGTGCGGAGGACTGTCAGCGGCAGCTGGATGGTTTGGCCGGGTTGATGGGGGAGTTTGGGGTTCCCCTGGCGCCGGAGAAGACGTGCGGTCCCAGTACGGTGTTGTCCTTTCTCGGTATCGAGCTCGACTCGGTCGCCATGGAAGCGCACCTGCCGGAAGACAAGAGATCGGCAATGCTGGTTCTAGTGGATGGAATGCTGTCCATGAGGAAGGTGACAGTGCGAGAGGTGCAGGTGTTGTTGGGGCATTTGAATTTTGCTTGCCGCGTGGTGCGGGCAGCCAAACTTTTTGCCGGCGTTTGGGTTTGGCGTTGTCCGGTTTGACTTTGCCGCATCACCATGTGCGCCTTTCGGTGGGAATGAAGGAGGATCTGCGCATGTGGCGGGCGTTCTTGGAAAGGTTCAATGGCGTACCCATGGCGCCGGCGGAGGACTGGGAGTGGGACGTCACCATGTACTCTGATGCGGCGGGTGTTGGCGGCTTCGGTCTGTACTGGGAGGGGAAATGGTGCGCGGAGCAGTGGCCCGAGCATTGGCAGGCGGGCGGGAGGAGCATTGTGTTCTTGGAGTTGTTCCCGTTGGTGGTGGCGGTCACGGTGTGGTCGGGGGCATTGGCGCACAAGCGCGTGCTGTTTCGAGTGGACAACATGGCCGTAGTGCAGGTGGTGAACAGGCAGTCGGCTCGGGACCCGCAGGTTTTGAAGTTGATAAGGGTGTTTGTCTTGCGCTGTTTGGAGAATGACATATTGTTTCAGGCGCGCCACGTTCCAGGAGTGGACAATGACATTGCCGATGCTTTGTCTCGTTCTCAGTGGGAGAGGTTCCATGGGCTAGCCACGGCGGCGGAGGAAGTCAGGACGACGGTGCCAGTGGAGCTGTGGTCGGTGGGCGAGACAGGGTCTTTCAGTTGGTGAGGAAGTCGGTAGCTGTGTCCACGTGGAAGGCGTACGAACTCGCGTGGGAGGAATTCCTGCAGTCAGGTGCGGTGAGGCCGGGTGACCGGTGGCGGCGCGAGGAACAGGTGGTAAGATTCATGCTAGTGCTCATGGATAGAGGGCTGTCTCGGGTGTCGATTGCGGGCAAGTTGTCGGCGGTGGTGTTCATGGGAAAGTTGTGGTGGGGTTACACACCGTCGGCTGGTGAATTGGGGACTCGGCTACTGAAGGGGTGGGCTAGAGAGAAGGGTGCGAAGGTGCGGCTGCGCCGTCCCATCACGGTAGACTTGCTGGAACGAGTTATTGGTGCGCTCCCGGCGGTGTGCAGGGATGAGGGCGAGGCAGTGCGTTTTTCTACCTTGATGTCCTGGCTCTTCTTTGGAGCGTTTCGGGTGTCGGAGTTGCTGGGTGCAAAGGGGAGGCGGGGGGTGTTGTGGGGGGAGGTGGAGGTGCGAGCTCAGGAGGTGGCGGTGTGTTTGCGGCAGTCAAAGACGGACCAGCGGGGGGTCGGGACCTGGGTGGTACTGGGTCCGGGCGGCCGGGAGGGGGTGTGCCCGGCGGCGCGGGGAAGGAGGTTGATGGCGGGCGGTGGTGAGACGAGGGGGGAGGTTTTTGGTAGGGGGGGGCTGACGGAGTGACGGCGTCTCAGGCTTTGGGGGTTCTGCGGCGCGCCCTGCGGTACATGGGTGAGGACCCCCTGGCGTTCGGGACGCATTCATTTAGGATCGGGGCGGCCACGGAGGCGGCACTGAGGGGTTGGGGTAAGGATGAGATACAGAGGCTGGGACGGTGGAAGTCCGATTGTTACAGGACGTACGTGCGTTTGAGGGAGGCGGAGGGGTTGTTGTAACAGTGATTCCCGATTTTGATATGTGTGTCTTTGCAGGTGCTGTGGCGGGGCCGGAAGTGGCTGTTCTGAATGTATATATTGTGGGACATTCATTCGTCAAGAGGGCAGAACAGGCGGAGTGGGACAGGCATCGGACACTAAATTTGGGATTGGATGCGGGGCTGTATCGTTGTCATTGGCGGGGAAAAGGGGGTAGGAGTTGGCATGAGTTATTGCCTTTGTTGAACACGGTGGTGAGAGGGGGGGGGGTGCCCGGATGTAGTGGTGATTCATCTGGGTGAGAACGATTTGGTGCAGTGCAAGGGGCTGGCGCTGCTCAAGCAGATGAAGAGGGACCTGAGGGAGATTAAGAAGCAATGGGCGGGATGTCACATTATCTGGTCGGAGTTTATTCCCAGGCGGGTGTGGCGGGGGGTGGAGCGCCCAGGGGCCATAGACAGGGCACGGAGGAAAATTAATCGAGAGATGCGGGAATTCTGTGCCAAGGAGGGGGTGGGGAGGATGGAGCACCCGGAGTTGCGCTATGGCGCGGTATATTTTTTCCGGGAGGATGGGGTTCACCTGTCCAGGTATGGCATGGAGTTGTACTTAGTCCAGCTGAGGGAGGCTTTGGATGGGGCGCTGGGGGTGCTCAGGTATCCAAGGAGGCAGGAGTCCTAGGGGGGGGTCGAAAGTTGTAGGCGACTTTCGAGTGGCGCTTTCCTACGGAGATAGGGTGGTTTTGCTGGAGGCCTGGGGACTGTATGGTAGGCGGGGGTGAGGTAATGGAGGTCATTGGGGCATTCAGTAGAAGGGTAGGTTGATGAACGGATGTGTTGTAATTCAATTGCAATGTTGGGGTTTAACTTTAGGGGTGGGGGTTGGGGATGTCAGGCAGTTGTTTATTTAGTGAGCAGTAGTTTTGATCGGCACAGGCCAGGTGGGATTGTTGTAGGTGCACCTGATTCCAATAAAGCGGCCTTTATCACACACTTTGGTTGTCTGTGTCAGTGCTTCCCCCCCCCTCACCTACTGGTGTGCCCTAATGGGGATTTGGGGGGTGGCCGACCAGCGGGAGGCTCTCCCCCCCGGGGAAATTTGGGGCACCTGGGGAGGGGGGGGGTGGTGGATGCCTGACACTCGGGGGTCGCCGTAGCTGGCGTTTTTGGGCTGGTTTTGGGTGGTTGGGCTGGTTGGGTGTCTTGGGCTGGTTTTGGGCTGGCTGGGTACTTAACCGGCCATTTTGTGTCACTGCACACTGTTTGTGGTGCAGTGACACAGCAGCCAGGGTCCTAGGCAGTTTGTTTGGTCCCTCCCTCCCTCCCCTTGATTTGGTTTTCCCTTGGTTACTGGGGTGATGGGGTCGGTCCAAGCTTGAGGGTTTTTGTTGGTCGATGGTGCACTGATTAGGGTACAGTTGTGGTGTCGCTGGAACGGGTGCGGTTGCTGGGGTGCGCTTTCCTATGGAGATAGGGTGGTTTTGCTGGAGGCCTGGGGACTGTATGGTAGGCGGGGGTGAGGTCATGGAGGTCATTGGGGCATTCAGTAGAAGGGTAGGTTGATGAACGGATGTGTT